>NW_026972119.1:24800000-25520343 GCF_036711695.1 Zophobas morio
ACATTTTCTTGTAGATTTCGACTTTTAGAAGTTATGTCCGCTTTATTTCGCCGAAAATTTCAACAATTTTTCCAGAATCGATAAAATGTAAAATGACAATTTGCGAGATATAAAAAAAATCACTTTCAAATTGAATTTTTGGAAAAATCTTGGTCTGCAAGCGCCAACACGCTGCCTTTTTCGAATAAACTCGTCTAAATATATATATTTTTTTAATTTTGACGATTTTTATAAAAATATTTTTTTGGCGATTTTTGGGTAAATTTTTAACATCCTAGCGTATGCATTTTTGACTTTTTTTCCTCACTCTTCGAAAATTACCTAAAGTTTCGTGTAAATGTCGACGAAATTTTTGTTTAATTTTTTCGAAAATTTCAAAAAATTTTCCAGAATCGATAAAATGAAAAATTAGCATTTTTGAAATAGGAGTATTAAACAAAATATTTGTAACCAATTTTTTGGAGAATCTTGATCCGGAACAATTACTAGCCGTTTTTCGAATCAACTCGCCGAGATGTATTTACAAAAAATTTTTACAAATCTTCAAATTTTTCAGTTTTTCAATATCAAAATAGTATAATTTTTTTGCCGTACTTCGAGCACCCTTCGAAAATTACATAGAGACATTTTCTTGTAGATTTGGACATGTATATATATAGTTATTTTATTTATTCCCATATTTAAAAAAAATCAATTTCAAACCGAATTATTGGAAAATCCTGGTCCTGGAATCAACTCGTTGAAATGTATTTACAACAATTTTTTGAAGATTTTTGGTTAAAATTTTCAATTTTTCAATATCCCTCTTAATTTTTTGACCATTTTTTCGGCACCCTTCGAAAATTCCCGAAGGACATTTCCTTGTAAATTTCGATTTGTCGAAAATTCCAAAAATTTTTCCACATTGGATAAAATCAAAAATCACAATTTTCGGGATATAAAAGAAATTGATTTTCAAACCGAATTTTTAGAAAATCTTGGTCGAGGACCATCAAGAACCTATGTTTTTCGAATCCATTTTAAAACGACTTTTTAAAATTCTCCAATTTTCTTGTGAATTGTTTGACCATTTTTCGAGCATCTTTCGAAAATTAACTAAAAATATTTCCTTGTAAATTTTTACTTTTACAAGTTATTTTTGGCTTACTTAGAACATTGTAACAATTTTTCCAGAACGATAAAGCGAGAATTTTCGTGACAAAAAATTCAGTTTCAAACCGAATTTTTGGAAAAACTTGATCCGGAACCATTAATATGCCATGGTATTCAAATCATCTCGTCGAAATTTATTTACAAGCATTTTTTGAGTATTTATTAACAAATTTTCAAAAATCTCGATTTTTCTATACGAGTTTTTAATCAATCTTTTGATCTTTTTTTTCAGCACCATTCGAAAATTACCTAAAGACATTTTCTTGTAGTCTTCGACTTGCGCAAATTATTTTCGCCTTCGTTTCTTCGAAGATTCCAACAATTTTTCCTAAATCGATCAAACAAAAATGAAAAATTTGGGTTATTTAAAAACTTTCATTTTCAAACCCATTTTTTAGAAAACCTTAATTCGAAACCACCAACAACTTACAATTTTTCAAAACATTAGATTTTTTTCAGTTTCAAGCATCCGTCGAAAATTAGCTAACGAAATTTTCTTATAGATTTTGGCTTTTAGAAGATATTTGCAGCCTTATTGCTTTGAAAATTCCAAAATCGATAAAATGGAAAATGACAAAATTGTAAAATTTTTTTTTTTTAAACCGAATTTTTCAAAAATATTTATTCGGGCCTATCAACACCTTTTTTAGGAATTTTAGTCATCTTTTCAGAAATTTCAGTGTTTCATTTCTGACCTGACGTGATCTGACGTGACATGATGTGACCTGACCTGATCTGAATTTTTTCCAAAAATTCCAACAATTTTTTCATGATCTAGAAAACAAAAAACGGCAATTTGCTAGTTACTTAAAAATGTAGTTTTAGGATTCTCATTGTAGTTTAAGCAACTTCCGTTTTTTAATTTTTACGTCAACCACGACACAATTATACCCAAATTCCATAACGAAATGTTGATATTGCTATGAGCTGATTATTCCCACGTAAACAAAATATTTACTGATATGCTGATAACAGAACAAACTTCATCACCCCGAGCAAATAAAAATTCGCACAAAGCTGTGTAGGTTTGACGCAAAATCAATTTAAACTGTGATCTAGCATTCGAATCCAGTTATATAGTTCGGAGCAATTTTCCGATGAATTAATTGGCCCTGTCTGTGTTTATTTAACAAGGAAAATCCAAACCTCCATACTTTTTTAATTAATAATAAAAATAGATCCTAGAAACGAGCCAAAGCGCATTTTCTCGTTGCAGTAACGAAGATTTAAGACAACATTCTCCCCCGGAACACAGCTGCTCACATTCTTTAATTTTACGAGTACAGAATACTTTTCTAAATTGTGGCCATACTTCGTTCGAAGCAAATTTCAACACAACGTTTTATTGCAAATTTTGCATTATCTGACACGAACCCGCGCCAGTTCATCCTCAAAATTAACAGAGAACGAAGACTCGGTTTATTTTCCGGAAGTCGGGTTAATCGACGCTGATAAAAAATTCCCCCAAGAACGTTCTCGAGAAGACTTTTTTCGCTTGAAATACGACAACTTCGTATGAAAATTTAAAAAAGCTGGGATATGGTGCGATGTTTGGCGAATTTCGTCGGTCATCGCTATTTAATTGCGAAAGGAAAAAATTGTAACACGGCGATTTTGCTAATCGAATTGCTTCCGCTGGCCACGTCTGTTTGAGAGGGCATCAAAAGAAAACGTGATGGCCAGACTCATGCGGGTGAAATGTAGGCGAGCAGCGAAATAGGGGCGATAATTACGGCGGGTCCGGCATGAGTCGTTCCGGGAAATGTTCGGCGATTTTCGTTTACGTTGAATTAGTATTTGTTTTTATGAATTTTTTACTGGGAGGCGACCGTGTTTGGCATTTTTGGCATGTTTATTGTGTGGTGGATTTCGTAGTAAAGTTTGGAACTTGGAACGTTGCTGATCATATTAGAAAAATTTATTCTGGAAAATGGGTGACGATAATCATATCAGCTCAGGTCAGATCAGATCAGGTCAGGTCAGGTCTACAAAAAAATATCTTTAGGTATTTTCGGAGGGTGCTCGAAAGACGGCTATTAAATGCAAACGGGGAAATAGAAAAAAAAATAATAATAAAAAAAAAATAAAAAAACGAATCGATTCGAAAAACGTAACGTGTTAATAATCTCGGACCACAATTTTTAAAAATTCATTGTCATTTTTCATTTTATCGATTATGGAAAAATGACCGGAATTTTGACGAAATGAAGGCGAAAATTCTACCAGCAGATTTACAAGAAAAGGTCACAAAATTCATAGGATATACTGGAAAATGAAAAATTTTGTAATGTTGCCTTAAAATCTTCAAAAAATTGTTTAATTTTTCGAAAGTTGGCAAATTCGTGTTTATCGATTCTGGAAATATTTTTGGAATTTTCGAAGAAATGAACCCCAAATAACTTCTAAAAGTGGAAATTAATAAGGAAATGTTTCTAGGTCTGTAATTTTCGAAAGGTCCGAAAAAATAGTCAAAAAATTCATGCTATTGATGCTTGTATACACGATTTTCCAAAAATTCAGTTTGAAAATATATATATTTTTTTAAATCTGGAAAACAGTTATTTTTTATTTTATCGATTTCGGAAATTTTGTTGGCATTTTCGAACCTAAAATAACTTATAAAAGTCTAAATTTACAAGGAAATGGCTCTATGTAATTTTGGAAAATTGCTCGAGAAACGTACAAAAATTCATATTATTTTGATATTAAAAAATTTTGAAGTTTTCCAAATGTCTTAAAAATTCTTGTAAATAGATCTCGACGAGTTGATTTGAAAAACAACTTGTGATTGTTCCGGACCAAGATTTCAAAACATTTGGTTTCAAAATTAATTTTTTTGGATTTTTCATTTTATTCATTTGAAATTGAATTTTTTTAAAAATAGGTTAAAATATAGTTGTTTTTCATTTTATTGATTTTAGACAAATTGTTGGCATTTTCGAATAAATGAGGCATAATATAATCTATAGAAATCTAAATCTACAATGAAATGTCTGTATAATTTTCAAACTGTGCTCGAAAACGGAAAAAACGTTCATACTAAGTAATTTGATATGGAAAAACCTAAAATTTTGAAGAGTTTCCCAAAAATCTTCAAAAAATTCTTGTAAATAGTTCTCGACGAGTCGATCTGAAAAGCAGCCTTTGATTGATGCGGACCAAGATTTTCAAACAATTTTGTTTCAAGGTTCATTTTTTTAATATTTCAAAAATGATCATTTTTCATTTGATCGATTCTGGAATAATTTTTGGAATTTTCGAAAAAATGAAGCTGCAAAAAACTTCTAAGAGTTGACATTTACAAGGAAATGTATTTAGGTAATTTTCAAAGAGTGATGAAAAAATCTTCAAAAAACCACAATCATTACACAAAAATGAAAAAAATTTTAAATTTACTCAAGAATTGTCAAAAAATTCTTGTAAACACATTTTGACAACTTGATTCAAAAAACATAACGAGTTTATGTTCCAAGACCAAAATTTTCCAAAAATTCGATTTGAAAATGATTTTTTTTTTTTAATTCGGAAAGAGTTATTTTTGATTTTATCGATTTTGGAAAAATTATTGGTATTATCGAAGAAGAGAAGCCAAAAATAACTCATGAAAGTCTAACTCTAGAAGGAAAGATCTTTATTTTCTTAATTTTCGAAGGATACTCGAAAAACGTAAAAAATTCATACTATTTTGATATTCAAAATCTGAAAATTTTGAAGAGTTTCCCAATAATGTTGAAAATTCTTTTAAATAGATCTCGACAATGATGATATGTATTTTGATATTGAAAAACTGAAAATTTTGAGGAGTTTCCCAAAAATCTTAAAATTCTTGTAAATATATCTCGACGAGGTGGTTCGAAAATCGTAACGTGTTAATATTCTCGGACCACAATTTTCAAAAATTCATTGTCATTTTTCTTTTTATCGATTATGGAAAAATGACCGGAATTTTGACAAAATGAAGGCGAAAATTCCACCAGCAGATGTACAAGAAAAGGTCACAAAAAATCATAGGATATACTGGAAAGGGAAAAATTTTGAAAAGTTGCCCTAAAATCTTGAAAAATTTTTTAAATTTTTCGAAAGTTGGCAATTACGTTTTAATCGATTCTGGAAATATTCTTGGAATTTTCGAAGAAATGAACCCGAAATAACTTCTAAAATTGGAAATTAACAAGGAAATATTTCTAGGTCTGTAATTTTCGAAGGGTGGCGAAAAAATAGTCAAAAAATTCATACTATTGATGATTGTATACATGATTTTTCAAAAACTCAGTTTGAAAATATATATTTTTTTAAATCTGGATATTTTATCTATTTCGGAAATTTTGTTGACATTTTCGAAACTAAAATAACTTATAAATATCTAAATCTACAAGGAAAGGGATCTATGTAATTTTGGAAAATCGCTCGAGAAACGTACAAAAATTCATATTATTTTGATATTGAAAAATTTTGAAGTTTTCCAAAAATCTTACAAATTCTTGTAAATAGATCTCGACGAGTTGATTTGAAAAGTAGCCTGTGATTGCTTCGGACCAAGATTTTCAAAAAATTTTGTTTCAAAATTTTTTTTTAATAGGTATTTCAAAAATGATCATTTTTCATTTTATCGATTCTGGAATAATTTTTGGAATTTTCGAAAAAAATTAAGCTGAAAATAACTTCTAAAAGTTGACATTTACAAGGAAATGTCTTTGGGTAATTTTCAAAGAGTGACGAAAAAATCTTAAAAAAATCATAATCATTATACAAAGATCGAAAATTTTTAAAATTCACCGAAAAATTGTCAAAAAATTCTTGTAAACACATTTCGACGAGTTGATTCGAAAAACATAGCGTGTTTATGTTCCAAGATCAACATTTTCCAAAAATTCGATTTGAAAATGAATTATTTTAAATCCGGAAAGAGTTATTTTTTATTTTATCGATTTTGGAAAAATTATTGGTATTATCGAAGAAATGAAGCCAAAAGTAACTTATAAAAGTCTAACTCTAGAAGGAAAGATCTTTATGTAATTTTCGAAGGATACTCGAAAAACGTAAAAAAAATCATACTATTTTAATATTTAAAATCAGAAAATTTTGAAGAATTTCCCAAAAATGTTGAAACATTCTTTTAAATAGATCTCGACGAGTTGATTTGAAAAACGTCTTGTGGTTGTTGCGGACCAAGATTTTCAAAACATTTGGTTTCAAAATGATTTTTTTTTAATATTTCAAAATTGGTCATTTTTCGTTTTATCGATTCTGAAATAATTTTGAAATTTTCGAAAAAATTAAGCCGAAAATAACTTCTAAAATTCGACCTTTACAAGAAAGTGTCCTTCGGTAATTTTAGAAGAGTGACGAAAAAATTGTCAAAAAGTGCAAAGGGCTATGAAAAACTCAAATTTACTCAAAAATTTTCAAAAAAGTTTTTGTAAATACATTTCGACAAGTTGATTGGATGAACACATGAAGATAATCCAAGACTAAGATTTTCAAAAAATTCAGTATGAAATAGAATTTTTTTTAAATCCGGAAAATAGTTATTTATCATTCTATCGATTTTCGAAAAATTGTTAGCATTTCCGAAGAAATGAAGCCTAATATAACCTATAGAAGTTTAAATCTACAAGGAAATGTCTCGGAAAAAAAATCATACTATGTATTTTGATATTGAAAAACTGAAAAATTTGAGTTTCCCAAAAATCTTAAAATTCTTGTAAATATGTCTCGACGAGTTGATTTGAAAAACGGCTTGTGATTTAATTTTTTTTATACTTACATATTTCAAAAATGATCATTTTTCATTTTATCGATTCTGGTACAATTTTTGAAATTTTAGAAGAAATAAAGCTGAAAATAACTTCTAAAATTTGACATTTACAAGGAAATGTTTCTGGGTAATTTTCAAAAAGTGACGAAAAAATCGTCAAAAAAAAATCAGTTATTACACAAAAATGGAAAATTTTTTAAATTTACCTAAAAATTGTCAAACAATTGCTGTAAATACATTTCGACGATTTGACTCGAAAAACATAGCATGTCTATGTTCCAGGACCAAGATTTTATTGAACAAATGAAACCTAAAATAACTTCTAAAAGTCTAAATCTACAAGGAAAACGTAAAAAAGATTCATACTATTTTGATATTGGATATCTGAAAATTTTGAAGAGTTGGCCTAAAATCTTTAAAAAATTCTTGTAAATAGATCCCGATTTTCAAAAAATTTGGTTTAAATTTTTTTTTAATAACTATTTCAAAAATGATCATATTTAATTTTATCGATTCAGCAACAATTTTTGAAATTTTCGAAAAAGTGAAGCCGAAAATAACGAAAAACGTAGCGCGTTAACGTTCCAGGATCAAAATTTTCCAAAAATTCAGTTTGAAATCGATTTTTTTTTTAATTCGGAAAAGATGTACTTATTTTTCATTTTATCCATTTCCGAAAAATTGTTGGCATTTTCGGAAAAATGAAACCTGAAATAACTTATAAAAGTCTAAATATGGAAGGAATTGTCTGTCTGTAATATTCGAAAAGTGCTCGAAAAACGTAACAAAATTCTATTTAGATATTGAAAAACTGAAAATTTGGAAGAGTTGCCCAAAAATCTTCAAAAAATTTTTGTAAATAGATTCGACGAGTTGATTCGAAACACGTTGCGTGTTTATGGTTGCGGACCAAGATTTTCCAAAAATTCCATTTGAAAGTATGTTTTTTAATATCTCGAAAATTGTTATTTTTCGTTTTATCGGTTCTGGAAAAACTGTTGCAATTTTCGACGAAATGAAGCCGAAAATAACTTCTAAAAGTCGAAATCTACAAGAAAATGTCTTTCAGTAATTTTCGCAAAGTGCTCGAAAAATGGTCAAAAAATTCATTGATATTTTTAAAAATGGAAAATTTTTAAAAATCTCAGAAATCTTCAAAAATTCGGGTATATAGATTTCGACGTGTTAATGGTCCCGGACCAAGACCAAGTTGTCATTTTTTATTACATGTAACAATTCTAGAAAAGTTGTTGGAATTTTCGAATTAATAAATCCAAAAATAACTTTCTAAAATTCCTAAATACCTACTAAAAAGTTAAAAAATTTGCCTAAAAATCTTCAAAAAATTCGTCCTAACACATTTCTACAAATTTATTCGAAAAACATAGCCTATTGATGAAGCCAAAAATAACCTCCAAAAGTCAAAATCTAGAAGGAAATGTCTTTAGTTCATTTTCGAAGGGTGCTCGAAAAATGGTCAAAAAATTCATAGTAAGTATTTTGATATTGAAAATTCGAAAATTTTGAAAAATCCCACAAATATTCAAAAATTCGTGTACCTAAGTTTATTATATAAAAATTCAAATTTTTGAAACTTGTCTAGAAATTATGGGCAATATATTTCTGCGACCCGATTACTTCGACATCGCAGACGTTTGTTTACCCTCTTTAAAAAATATATGACGTCATCCAACGCTCTTATTACATAGACATCACGTAAAATCTACAACATCAAATATGAAAATTTTGTGTGGGTGGCTGGCGGCACGAAAAGGAATCGTTTCTCGCCTAGTGCAATAAGACATTACAAACACAACTTAACACTTACAAAGTCGCGGTTCTCGACGTAAATGGTAAAACATTATCTAACCTAAGGCGCATTTCTCGCCGAACATAGCAAACTCCCTCCATTAGCTATAAATGTTGGCAATAATTCATACCAAGTCGGAATTAAGTTCATCAAGTTGAAAAAGTTAGGCAAAACGACGTAGGCATTAAATTTACCGCAGTTAACTCTTAATCCGATGTAGTACACATTAACATGCCATTAACTTCGCTTAATCCTGACATTAATGGCTTCCCCCATGATTGACAAAGTAATCTGTTTAATTGAAGCAGCCTGCGCTAATTATCTAAACAACTTCCAAATGAAATTTCTTGCGTTTTTATTTCGCGAAGAACGCGCACCGAAATACCCGTCGTTATTTGTTTTTCCCCGCTAATCGTTTCCAGGATTTCAGGTGAGCGGTTCTAGGAAAAACGAATTTCCCACAACGAATTATCTATTCAGAGTGGAAACGTCTGAAGCAGCCGCATACACAATGCTAAATTTTAATGAGAGTGCTGCAACGTAACGCAACTCAGCTTCTTGTGTGGTACGCTGGGTACAATTTATATCAAAGCTGTATTATCAGCGTGACGTCACAACGCCGGGCTCACATGTCAAAACGTATTTCGTCTACAATACTCTGCCTGGAATTAGAATTCCCGTCGTAACTTAATTTCACACGGTATTGTTGTCGGATGGGCTTGGAGTGCAGTAATTAAACAATTATTTGTCACAAAGAACACGATTTGATTTCGTGAGGGCAAATTATGGATGGAAGTTTACGGGGCGGAAATAATGGCACAGTCCGTGGGAGTTGGGCTCGAACTTGAAATTTTTCGGGTTAATACAACTGGGGCATTTGTTTTGAGAACGAGGTGTATTGATCGTTGGTTGAGCTCCAAACTGGTCAGGTCAGAGTAGCGAGGAACGGGTTAGAGAATAGTTGTAGCACAAATTCCTTCAATTCTTGGAATTTGAAATTTTTCGATTTGATTATATCGATTTTTAAATTTTTAATTAATTTATTTTGCAATTTTTGGATTTCCAATTATTCGATTTTCCGATTTTTTTATTTTCAATATTTAGATTTTAGAATAGTCATTTCGCTTTTATGAATTTACATTTTTTCGATTTTTAAGTTTCCCAATTTTTAATCTTTCGATTTTTCAATTTTTCGTTTCTTCAATTTTTCAAGTTCTTGATTTCCAGTTCTTTTATTGCAAAAGTTGAAAAATTAAAAAATCGAAAATTCAAAAAATTCAAAAATTCAAAAATTGGAGAAATTGCTAAATCCAAAAAGTAGAAAATCGAAAATTTTTAATAATTGTTTCTTCAATTTTAATTTTTTGAATTTTTCGTTTTTCCACTCTTTCTATTTTCGATTTAATAATAATAATAACAATTTTTACTGTTTTTCGTTTTTCTAGTTTTTTCAATTTTTAGATTTCGTATTTTTTCGATTTAGAATTTTTCCAGTTTTGAATTTTTAATTTTTTAGTTTTTGCAATCTTTAATTTAAATTATTTGTTTTCTCATTTTCAATTTTTTCAATTTTTGTTTTTCCACTTTTTCGTTTTGCGATTTTTTCATTTTTCATTTTTCTAGTTTCTTCAATTTTTAAACTGTGCAGTTTTTCGATTTAAAATTCTCTAATTTTCATTTTTAATTTTTCGATTTTTCAACTTTTGGATGCTTCAGTTTTTAGATTTTCAGTTTTAAGAGGCTTCAATTCTTAATTTTTCAATATTTCGACTTTTTTTATTTTTCATGCCTTTAATTTTCGATTCGCAATTTTTCGCTTATGTCTTTTATTTTCTTTATTTTTAAAATTATTCGACAATACAATGAGGAATTTTGAATTTTTGAATTTTCAATGTTTCGGTTTGGAATGTTTTGGTTTCAATTTTTGATTTTTTCACTTTCAGTTTCATGATTTTTCAGTTTTTAGTTTCTTGAGTTTTTGAATTGTAATTTTTCTTGTTTTTATTTTAAATACGTAATAGTAATTTTAAATATTTTTTCACGCTCTGAATTTCACAATTTTCTTTTATCGATTTTAACAGTTTTCATTTATTCTGCTTCACAATTTTTCAGTTTTTGATTAAACTTTTCATTTCTTCAATTTTTTGTATAATTTTTGTTTCCTAAATTATAATTTTTCAATTTTTCGTTTCTTCTCTTTTTCGATTTTTCTATTTTCATTTTTCTAGTTTCTTCAATTTTTTGATTTTGTAATTTTTCGATTTATAATTTTTCAATTTCTTAATTCTTTAATTTTTGATTTCTTCAAATTTCCGATTTGCAATTTTTCGTTTCGGTTTTTTATGTTCTTTATGTTTATGATTTATTGATTTTTCAATGTTCCGATTTTATAATTTTTGTTTTTTTTTTAATTTAGCAATTCGCAATTTTTCGTTTCGGTTTATTGTTTTCTTTATTTTTTTTTTCGATTCGAATTTTCAGTGGTTCGTTTTTATAATTTTTTGTTTTCTCAATTTAAATTTTTTCAGTTGTTTTTTTCACTTTTTCGATTTACCATTTTTATATTTTTCATTTTTCTAGTTTCTTGAATTTTGAAAATTCCCGAATTTTCATTTTTAAATTTTCGATTTTTAAACTTTTGGATGTTTGAGTTTTTAGATTTTCAGTTTCAAGAGATTTCAATTTTTAATTTTTGAATATTCCGATTTGTTTATTTTTATGCCATCGAATTTCGATTTGCTATTTTTGGCTTGGGTCTTTTATTTTCTTTATTTTTAAAATTTTTCGGTTATTCAATGAGAAATTTTTTAATTTTTGTAATTTTTCAATTTTTCGGTTGGCAATTTTTTGATTTTCAATTTTTGGTTTTTTCACTTTCAGATTTATTAATTTTCCGTTTTTTGAATTTTTGATTTTCCAGTTTTTAGTTACTTAAATTTTTGGATTGCAATTTTTCTAGTTTTCATTTTAAATATGTAATAATAACTTTAAATATTTTTTCACTTTTTGAATTGGATATTAAAACTTATTATTTATTAGAATTTAGAATTTTTCAATATTTAGTTTTTAAGTTTTTGGATGAAATTTTTCATTTCTTCAATTTTTCAGTTTGCAATTTTTAGAGTTTTCATGTTTTAATAATTCAGTTTTTCAATTTTCCAACTTATCATGATTTAAATTTTTTTATTTTGCAATTTTTGGATTTCCAGTTATCGGATTTTCCGATTTTTTTCATTTTCAATATTTCGATTTTAGAATAGTCATTTCGCTTTTATGAATTTACACTTTTTCGATTTTTAAGTTTCCCAATTTTTAATCTTTCGATTTTTCAATTTTTCGTTTCTTCAATTTTTCAAGTTCTTGATTTCCAATTTTTTAGATTTTTCAAAGTTTTCATTTTATAGGTTTTTGTTTTTTCAATGTCACATTTTTTTAATTTTTCTATTTCTTTTATTCGAAAAGTTGAAAAATAAAAAAATTGAAAACTCAAAAAAATCAAAAATTCAAAAATTGGAAAAACTGCTAAATCCAAAAAGTGGAAACTCGAAAATTTTTAATAATTTTTTGTTTCTTCAATTTTTAAATTTTGAAATTTTTCGATTTAGAATTTTGCCAGTTTTGAATTTTTAATTTTTTAATTTTTGCAATCTTTAATTTTTTGTTTCTTTTTATTATTTTTTTTCAATTATTCGAATTATGAATGTTTTGATTTAAATTATTTGTTTTCTCATTTTTAATTTTTTCAATTTTTGTTTTCTCACTTTTTCGTTTTGCGATTTTTATATTTTTCATTTTTCTAAGTTTCTTCAATTTTTAGAGTGTGCAGTTTTTCGATTTAAAATTCTCGAATTTTCATTTTTAATTTTTCGATTTTTCAACTTTTGGATGCTTCAGTTTTTAAATTTTCAGTTTCAAGATATTTCAATTTTTAATTATTCGAAATTTCGATTTTTTTATTTTTCATGTCTTCAAATTTCGATTGGGAATTTTTCGCTTCGCCTTCTATTTTCTATGTTTTTAAACATTTTGGGTTATTCAATGAGAAATTTTTGAATTTTTCAATTTTTTGGTTTGCAATTTTTTGATTTTCAATTTTTCAAATTTTTAACTTTTAGATTTTTTAATTTTCCGTTGTTTCAATTTTAGATTTTTCAGTTTCATGATTCATTTATTTATTAGACTTCACAATTTTTCGATTTTTAATTTTTCAGTTTTCGTATTGAATTTTTCATTTCTTCAATTTTTCAATTTGCAATTTTTCGTTTCGGTTTATTTATTTTCTTAATTTTTTTTTAATTATTCGAATTTTCAATGTTTCGATTTGATAATTTTTTGTTTTCTCAATTTTAGTTTTTTCAATTTTTCGTTCCTTTACTTTTTCGATTTTCGATTTTTCTATTTTAATTTTTCTAGTTTTCGGTTTCTAATTTTTTAACTTTCACAATATTTCGGTTTGCAATTTTTCAATATTACATTTTTTTTGTTTCTCCAATTTCATGACTTTTCGTTGTTCAATTTTTCAATATTTCGATTTTACAATTTTTCATATCTTCAAATTTCAGTTTGCATTTTTTTTAATTTTGTTTTTTTTCAATTGTTCGGTTATTTAAAGTGAAAATTTTCAATTTCTGGATTATTCAATTTTTGGATTTGCTATTTTTTGGTTTTCAGTTTTTTGATTTTTTAACTATCAGGTTTTTTAATTTTTCGTTCTTTCAATTTTAGATTTTTCAGTTTTACGATTTCTTAATTTTTAGTTTTTCCAGTTTTTAATTTTTCGATTTTTTTTTTTTTGGTTTTGTTAGTTACGTTTGCTGTGTTCTTTATTTTTACTCCATTCCGATTTTATAGTTTTTGTTTTTTTAATTTATCTATTCGCAATTTTTCGTTTCGGTTTATTGTTATCTTTATTTTTTTGTCAATTATTCGAATGTTGATTTTATAATATTTTATTTTTTCATTTTCAATTTTTTTAATTTTTCGTTTTTTCGCTTTTTCGATTTGCGATTTTTCTATTTTTCATTTTTCTAGTTTCTTCAATTTGTACATTTTCGATTTAAAATTTTCGAATTTTTATTTTTAAATTTTCGATGTTCCAATTTTTCGATGGTTCAATTTTTAGATTTCCAATTTTAAGAGATTTCAATTTTCAATTTTTCAATATTTCGATTTTTTTATTTTTCATGCCTTCAAATTTTCGATTTGCAATTCTTTGCTTCAGTCTTTTATTTTCTTTATTTTTAAAATTTTTCGGTTATTTAATGAGAAATTTTTGAATTTTTGAATTTTTGAATTTTTGAATTTTTCGGTTTGCAATTTTTTGATTTTCAATTTTTCAATTTTTAACCTTCAGATTTTTTAATCTTCCGTTGTTTCAATTTTGGATTTTTTAGTTTCATGATCTTTCAGTCTTTAATTTTTTCAAGTATTGAACTGCAATTTTTCTAATTTTCGTTTATTATTTTCTTAATTTTTTTTTGGATTTTCAATGTTTCGGCTTTGTAATTTTTTGTTTCCTCAATTTTTATTTTTCAAAATTTTCAATTTTCAGTTTTTCTATTTTTATTTTTCTAGTTCACTTTTTCAAATTTTCGATTCGCAATTTTTCGTTTCAGCGTTTTTTTTCTTTATTTTTAAAATGTTTCGATTTTAAAAATTTTGTTTTTCCAATATTTCATTTTGCAATTTTTCAATATTACTTTTTTTTTGTTTCCCCAATTTCATGACTTCATTGTTAAATTTTTCAATTTTTCAATTTTTCAATTTTCCAACTTTTTGGTGCTTCAGTTTTTAGATTTCCAATTTCAAGAGATTTCAGTTTTTAATTTTTCAATATTTCGATTTTTCAATTTTTCATATCTTCAGATTTCGATTTGCATTTTTTCGTTTAAATTTTTTTTTAATTTATCGCTAATTTAACTGTGAAATTTCTGGATTATTCAATTTTTCGATTTGCTATTTTTTGGTTTTCAGTTTTTTGATTTTTCAACTTTTAGATTTTATAATTTTTTTCATTATTTTTCAATTTTTCGATTTTTCAACGTTTGAATTTTTCATTTTTCTTTATTAGTTTTTTCAGTTTTTCAATGTATTAATTTCTTTCATTTTTGAATTGCAAAATTTTTAGTTTTTTTCAGTTTTCAATTACTGTATTTTAAAACTTTTTCAATACGTAATCGTTTTTTCAACATTTTCGATTTTTAATTTTTCAGTTCTTAGACTTTATTATTTTGATGATTTTTCGATTTTATAATTTTTGGATTTTGTAAAATTTCGATTCGATTCGTCTTTTCTTCTTTCCAATTTTCGATTCATTAGTTTTTTTCAATTTTTGAGTTTCTGGATTTTTAGATTTTCGATTTTCAATTTTTCGATTTTGCACTTTTTCAATTTTGCAATTTTTGATTTTTTTCCACTTTTAACTTTCGAATAAAAAATAAATAAAAATTGAAAAATCAAACATTAATTAAGTAAACATGAAAAAATGAAAAAATATAAATTGATAACTTGGAAAAACCTAAAAATTTGGAAAACTGAAGAAACGAAAATTGTAAAATCGAAATATTGAAAATTAATGAAATCGGAAAATCGGATAATTGGAAATCCAAAAATTGCAAAATAGAAAATTTTCAAAATTGGAAAAATGAAAAATTGAAAAAAGATATCAAATTTGGAAAAATGAATAAAGGAAAAATTATAAAATCGAAAGAACACTGAAAAAATAAAGGAAAATGTTGAAAAAACAAAAAATTGTGAAATAAAATCGAGAAAATGAAAATTAAAAAATCTGGGACTTGAAAAAAAAGACAACAAGAGCTTGAAAAATTGAAGAAATGAAGAACAAAAAATTAGAAAAATCGAAAAATTAAAAATTGAGAAACTGAAAAATCAAAAATCAAAAATTGTAATAAAGTAGGCAAAATGTTGAAATGACGTCTTCAATTTTTGAGAGAGGATAACGAAACGATTTTGATTAACGGTTTACCATTCGTAATATACGTACGAAATTTGTTCACAGTTATTCCAGTAGTTAATTGATATAGACGACAGACAGACAGACAGACAGACGACAGACAGAAGGAAACAAATTTACTTATTTATTTATTTATTTAAAACAGGAAACCACTTTTTTCGTACTCTAGAAATCATTAACCCTAGCTTGCGCTCATGAAGCAAAAAACAATAATAAAAGCTCGTCCCAGCTAATGACACACCAACAGTCATCAATAAAACAAGATGACGGGAAAAATTGCCTCGATTATATTTATCCTCTAATGAAAATATTCAGTGTCAGATCTAATTAAGTGTCAGCTTTCTGCAAACCTAATGAACAATTCGTTATCGATATTGAAAAAAAAATCGTTACCGGATGAATCCAGAACAAATTGCGTTTATTACAATCTGGATTGTTTTCAATGGCCGGAGCACAAAATTAATATCATCTATTTGTTTTATCTAATTCCACAAATCATCTAAGCAAACACACCCATCACAGAACAATTAAACTTCGTTCATTGTTGACGTTATCTCAGCAAAAGAAATACTCACTCAACTGACATTTACACTTTTAATTGATTCACTTGATCGACATTTGCTTATTTTCTCGTTTCTTTGAAACCGGTTGTGAAATTTCAATTATTGCAAAATTGAACGTTTCAGCTGACGCTTGGTCCGAAAATGCGCAGATTTTCTTTCAGAAAGCTAAGAAATTTCAACTTTGTAAATCATTTTCGAATTTTTGAGCATTTGAGGGTTGTAATTATTAATTAATGATTAAAAGAATGTAAAGTTTATAAATAAAGTTTGTTTCAAGTAGGAGTCGGGCTAATTACTCGAACGTTGAAATTATCTCGCTGTATCAAAATAACAACATTTTAGGTGGGTTCGCTTTTCGGATATTTTTAAATAAATGTGGAAGTTGCCAGGTTGATTTTTTTTACATCGCATTATTAAGGGCATTTCCGTTACGTTGATTTACGGTTTTTACAGACATTGGATATGGAAAGGAAATTTTGAGGATCTTGCGGCAATTCGTGACTTGTGTAGAAAAATCCAGTAGTATTAGTTTGATACTTTTTATTGCATGTTTTATTTCTCAAATTTTCTTATGGCTGTGATATGCGTTTTTAATGTATAAACGTAAATCAGGAAACGAATTACTCTTAATGCAGGGATCAGTCATAAAACCTGATGTGTACAAGAGATAAGGACGAATTGTTTATGACTAAAATACTACGATAAACATGAATTTATTAGGTAATAAACGGAGTAATTTGTATATATCATTTAATGTTTATACATATAACTTGAAAGTACAGGGTGTTCCATCGCTCTGGTGGTGGAAGTTCACTCATTTATTAATTATTAATAAGAGAACTCAATACGAAATTATTCACAAGTATACACAGCATATCACAAAAAACGGAACCGCCTATATATGTTTTTGAAAGACTTCGAAATAATCTTAGATCTAGTGTTTTATTTTTAAATAATATGAAAAAACGTTGGTATTTCTTTGGAAAAAATATTGAAAGCCTCTTGAGTTTTTTTTGAAAAGTCAAACAGAAATTCAGGTCAGGTCAAGTCAGGTCAGGTCAGATCAGGTCAGATTAGGGTTTGAAATAGTCAAAAAGTCATTTTTTTAAAGAACATAAAGGTATTTTGGAGATCCTTCTAGTGTTTTTCTTTTCAGAACTTGAAAGAATCACAAAGATCCCTGATATTTTGTTTTTGAAAAAATTTGAAATAACCTCCTGGGAATCTTGTGTTTTTGTTTTCGAAAGAGTCAGAAAGAGTCTTAGAAGCATCTAGTGCCTTTTTTTTAAGAACATGAACAAATCTTGGAGAGAATTTTGACAATCACTAGTGTTTTTATTCGAAATATTCAAAAAGAACCTCAGAGACCTTTTGAAAGAAAATAAAGAAGTTTAGAGATCTTTGGTGTTTAATTTTTGAAACAATTTTAAAGAATCTAGTCAAAAAGAATCTCAATCTTTTTTTTTAAGACATGAAAGGATCGCAGGATCCCTGGTGTTTGAGTTTTATAAGAATTTTAGGGTACACCTGTTTTTTTTTCGAAAGATTATAAAAAATTCAGGACCCCTTGTGCTTCGTTTTTGAGAGTCAGGAAGAATATCTGGGACCTCCAGGGCCTTTTTTTTAAAACACATAAGAATTTCGGAGACCTGTGTTTATTTATTTTTTTAAAGAAATTTATTGATCCCTAGTGTTTTTTTTTTAAATTAACGGAATCTTAGGGATCTCATATATTTTATTTTTAAAACAATCAGAAGGAATCTCTGAGGCCTCTAGTTTCCCTTTTTTAAAGAATACTGAAAAATCCCTAGTTTTTTTTCGAAATAATTAAGATAATCTTCCATGTTCGAAGTGTTTTTTTAATGTGTTTGAAAGAATCTACATCACTCCTTGCGATTTATTTTTAAAGAGTCAAATATATATTCAGGGACTTCTAATGTGGTTATTTTAAGAACATGGAAGGAATACGTAGACTCCTGATATTTGGTTTCTGAAAAAATTTCAAGGATTTCTAGTGTTTTTATTTTCAAAAAAAAAAATTGGGATCCCTTGTGTATTGTTTTTGAAAGAACATGAAGAATGTTCGGAGTCTCTTGAAACACGAAGGAATCTTGAAGACTCCTGCTGTTTGGTTTTTGAAGGGGCTTTAAGGATCCCTAGTACCTTTTTCGAAAGATTCAAAAGGACTTTTAGGGTCCCCGGTGTTTTGTTTTTCGAAAGTAAAAGCTTTGTTTTTGAAATAGTCAAAAACAACCTCAGTGACTTCTAGTGCCATTTTTTAAGGAAGATGCAGGAGTGTTGAGACCCTTGGTGTCTGATTTTTGAAAGAATTTTGAGGATCACCCTTGCCTTTTTACGAAATATTAAAAAATAATTTCAGGGACTTGTCTTTTTGAAAGAAAATGAAGACATTTTGGAGATCTTTGGGTTTAGTTTACGAAACAATTATAAGGACTCTTGTGGTTTTTTTTTTTCAAAAGTATAAGAATCTTCTAGGTCTCATGTATTTTTTTTTGAAAGAGTCAAAAAGAATCCCAGTCTTTTTGTTTAAAGGACATGAAAGAATCACGGAGATCTGTGATGTTTGATTTTTTAAAAAATTTTAGGGACACCTTGATTAGTTTCTAAAAAAAATCAGGATCGTTTGTGTTTTGTTTTTGAAAGTCAGAAAAAATCTCTGGGACCTACAGGGCCTTTTTTTAAAAAAGACGAAAGAATTTCGGAGACCCCTGTTTATCTGTTTTTTTAAAGAATTTTGGGGAGACTCGGTGCCTTTTTTTGAAAGAATTAAAAAATCTACAGTATATACTGTGTTATCTTTTTAAAAGGGTCAGAAGGAATCTCTAGGGCCTCTGGTTCCCCTTTTTTTAAAGAAGACGGAAGAATTTCGGAGAGCCTTTAGTGTTTGATTTTTCAAAGAATTTTAGGGATTCCTGGTGTTTTTTTTTTCGTTTCAAAAAGAATCTCAGAAACCTCTAATGGAACTTTGGAGAACCCTGGTGTTTAGTTTTGAAAACAATTTTAAGCACTCTAGTGTCTTTATTTGAAAATAAAAGAATCTTTTGGATCTCATTTATTTTGATTTTGAAAGAATCAAAAAGAATCTCAGTCTTTTTTTTAAGGACATGATGGAATCATGAAGATTTCTGGTGTTTGATTTTTGAAAAATATTTACGGATTTCTGTTGTTTTTTTTTTTCGAAATAATTAAAATAACCTGAGATATCCTTTGCGTTTTATTTCTGAAAGAGTTTGAAAGAATCTTCGGGGTCCCTTATGTATTTTTTTAAGAGTCAGAAAGAATCTTGGGGACATTTAATGCATTTTTTTTAAACATGAAGAAATCTTGGTGTTTAGTTTTTGAAAGAATTTTTTTAACCCTAGTGTTTTTTTTTAGAAAGAATTAAAATAATTTTCTTTTTTTAGAGAAAACGATTTCTTGACATCTCAGCTTTTTGATTTTCAAAATTTTTCCATTTTTCGAGTTTTCAAGTTTTCAATTTTTCACTTTTTCAACATTTCAATTTTGAGAATGTCTCAATTTAACTTTTTGAAATTTTAATTTTTCGATTTTTTAAATTTTAGATTTTGAGGTTTCGATTGCTCGATCTTTTTTTACACTTTTCGTTTCATTTTTATGATTTTTAAAAATTTTTGATTTTTTGATTTTCCCATTTCTCGATTTTTCAACTCTTTGATGTTTCAACTCCTTGATTTCCCAATTTTTGGGTTTTTGATTGTCCAATTCTTTAATTTTTCGGATTTTTAAATTTTTTAAATTTTCGATTTTTCAAATTTTCGATATTTTGACTTTTCGATTTCTAGATTTTTTAGTATTTCAGTTTGAGATTTTTCAATTTTTCGATTTATCGATTTATCAGTTTTTAGATATTTCAGTTTTGGGAGTCTTCAATTTTTCAGTAAATTAAAATTTTTATATTTTGTATTATTCAATTTTCTGATGTTTCAATTTCTTATTCCTTGGATCTTTCGAATTCTGAGTTTTTGATTTTTCAGTTTTTCAAATTTTCGATTTCTCAATTTTTTTGTATTTCAATTTTTTAATTTTCCAGTACATATTTATAATTTATGATTCTTTCATTTTTGGACTCTTCATTTTTGATTCTTCAATTTTTCGAGTTTTCTCTTTTTAAATTTTTTGCTTCTGTAAATTTTCGATTTATCGATTTCTCGATTCATGGATTTTTGATTTTTAGCATTTCCCATTTTTCGATTACTATACTTTTCGATGTTTTTCATTAGTTTAAATTTTCAGATTTTCAATTTTTCAATTTTTTCATTGGGATTTTTCACTATTTCGATTTATGAATTTTTCGATATTTCCGTTTCGTATGTTTTCAATTTTTCGATTTCTTTTAATTTCAGATTTTTTTATGCTTCCATTTCCCAATTCTTCAAATTTTTCTATATTTCAATTTTTCGTTTCCTCAATTTTCCAATTTTTCAGTTCTTCGATTTATCTAATTTTCAGTTTTTGGAATTTTGAAATTTTAGATTTTTAATTTTTTTGATGTTCCCATTTCTTATCCTCTCGAAAGAATTACGGACACCCCTGTTTATTCGGTTTTTGAAAGAAATTTGTTAATTCCTAGTGTCCTTTTTTTTCGAAACTAAAGGAATCTTCGGGGTCGCATATATTTTGTTTTTAAAAGAGTCCAAAAGAATCTTAGGGATCTCTAATGTATTTTTTTAAAATATTTGAAAGAATCACGGATATCCCTGGTGTTTAATTTTTAAAAGAATTTTAGGGACACCTAGGGTTTTTATGAAAGAATTAAAATATCTATACGATACATTGTGTTATGTAAGGGTCAGAAGGAATCTCTGGGGCCCCTAGTTCACTTTTTTTTTAAGAAGAAGGAAGGATTTCAGAGAGCCCTTGTGTTTGATTTTTGAAAGAATTTTAGGGATCCTTGGTGGTTTTTTTCGAAATAATTAAAATATTCTTCAATATTCTTTATGTTTGGTTTTTGAAAGAATTGGAAAGAATCTTCGGGATCCCGTCTGTGTTTTTTTTAGGAGTCAAAAAGAATCTTAGAGGCCTCTAATCCATTTTTTTTTAGTTTTTGAAAGAATTTTTGCAGCCCTAGTGTCTTTTTTTAGAAAGAATTAAAAGAACCTTCGGAATCTCTTGTACTTTGTTTTTGAATGTATTTTAAATAACCTTCTGGGTCTCTTGTCCTTCGTTTTTCGAAAGAGTTAGAAAAAGTCTTAGTGCCTTTTTTAAAGAACGTAAAGAAATTTTGGAGAGAATTTTGAAGCTCACTTTTGTGTGACTTTTTTCGAAAAATTTAGTAAGAAACTCAGACACCTCTAATATCTTTTTTAAAGAAAATGAAGGAATTTGAAGATCCCTGGTGCTTAGTTTTTATCACGCTTTTATTAGCTTGGGTTGTATGTATGTATGTAACGGAATCTTTGAGCTTAATTTTCATCGGTTTCTAAAAGTCTGATCATCTTGAAACTTTGCACACGTCTCAAGGATCGATGACAATGCAATAATTTGATAACAGTTTCCCATTATCCTTATTAGGACCGCCAGGATTTATAAATTCTTTTATGGATCCTGTGTAGTGGAGTAAAAGAGATAAAGCTAGCGCGCGATCTGCGCATGCTAATTAATTCCCCAATTTATGAATTTGTCGCAGACTAAAAAATGAAAAATAAATAATAGTTTAAAAAACTAAAAAAACACGCTTTTATTGCTAATCGAACTAAAAACTAGAAAATAATTTTTAATGAAAGAGTTTAATATTACAGTAGTAGAAGATCAAACAATCAATCATAATAAATCACCTCAAATTAAAATTATAATAAAATTTAAGTTATTAACAGAATAATTCAATTCAGAGTAAAAAGCGTGGGGTGCATTTTACTGCGGTTCATAACTATCCTCTCATAGATAGTTGCCAATAGAATGATCGTAATATTTAAAATATCAAGCACCCCACGCTTTTTACTCCGAATTGAATTATTCTGTTAATAACTTAAATTTTATTATAATTTTAATTTGAGGTGATTTATTATGATTGATTGTTTGATCTTCTACTACTGTAATATTAAACTCTTTCATTAAAAATTATTTTCTAGTTTTTAGTTCGATTAGCAATAAAAGCGTGTTTTTTTAGTTTTTTAAACTATTATTTATTTTGAAATAAGTTTAAGAATTCTAGTGCCTTTTGTCGAAAATAAAACAATCTGAAAGATCTCATGTATTTTGTTTTTAAAAGAGTCAAAAAAATCTGAGTCTTTTTTTAAAGGACATGAAATTATCACGTGTTTGATTTTTGAAGGAATTTTAGAGACACTTTTTTTTCGAAAGATTAGAAACAATTCAGGATCCCTTGTTCTTTGTTTTCGAGAGTAAGAAAGAATTTCTGGGACCTCCAGTGTCTTTTATTTCGAAACTAAAAGAATCTTCGGGATCTCTTGGATTTTGTTTTTAAAAGATTCAAAAAGAGTCTCAAGAGCTTCTAGTGTATTTTTTTTTAAGAACTTGAGAGAATCACGGAGACCCCTGGTGTTTAGTTTTGGAAGAATTAAAAAATCTTCAGGGTACATTGTGTTATGTTTTTGAAAGAGTCAGAAGGAATCGCTGGGGCTTCTAGTTTCATTTTTTAAAGAACACGGGAAAAATTTCGGAAACCCCTGGTGTTTGAAGAATCTGGGTCCCTTGTGTTTTTTTAAAGGCTCAGAAAGAATCTTAGGAGATTCTAATGCATTTTTTTAAACATGAAGAAATCTTGGTGTTTAGTTTTTCCAAGAATCTTTGGATTCCTAGTGTCTATTTTTAGAAGGAATTAAAAGGATTTTCGGGATCCTTTGTGTTTAGTTTTTGAAAAAAATTAAAATATCCTTCTGGGCCTCTTGTGTTTTGTTTTTGAAAGAGTCAAAAAGAGTCTTAGTCTTTTTTAGTCTAGTGTCTTTTTTTAAAGAGCATGAAATGATCTAGGAGAGCTTTTTGAGGATCACTAGTGTCTTTTTTTCGAAAGATTCAAAAATATTCTCAGAGACCTTTAGTGTTTTTGTTTTTTTTTAAGAAAATGGAGGAATTTTGGAGATCCCTAGTATGTATTTAGTTTTCGAAACAATTTTAAAGACTCTAGTGTTTTTCTTTTTTTCGAAAATAAAAAAAATATTCTAGATCTCATGTATTTTGTTTTTGAAAGAGTCAAAAAGAGTCTTAGTCTTTTCTAGTCTAGTGTCTTTTTTTAAAGAACGTGAAAGGATCTTGGAGAGCTTTTTGAGGATCACTAGTGTCTTTTTTTCGAAAGATTCAAAAATATTCTCAGAGAGCTCTAATGTTTTTTTTTTAAGAAAATGAAGGAATTTTGGAGATCTTAGGTATTTAGTTTTCGAAACAATTTTAAAAATTGTAGTGGTTTTTTTTTTTCGAAAATGAAAAAGAATATTCTAAATCTCATGTATTTTGTTTTTGAAAGAGTCAAAAAGAGTCTTAGTCTGTTTTAGTCTAGTGCCTTTTTTTAAACAACATGAAAGGATCTTGGAGAGCTTTTTGACGATCACTAGTGTCTATTTTTCGAAAGATTCAAAAATATTCTCAGAGACCTCTTAATGGTTTTTTTTTAAGAAAATGGAGGAATTTTGGAGATTCCTGGTATTTAGTTTTCGAAACAATTTTAAGGACCCTAGTGAAAAATAAAAAAAAAATATTGTAGATCTCATGTATTTTTTTTTTTTTTGAAAGAATCAAAAAGAGTATTAGTCTTTTTTACTCTAGTGTCTTTTCTTAAACAACATGAAAGGATCTTGGAGAGCTTTTTGAGGATCACTAGTGTCTTTTTTTCGAAAGATTCAAAAATAACCTCAGAGACCTCTACTGTTTATTTTTTAAGAAAATGGAGGAACTTTAAAGATTCCTGGTATTTAGTTTTCAAAACGATTTTAAAGACTAGTTTTTTTTTTTTCGAAAATAAAAACATCTTCTAGATCTCATGTATTTTGTTTTAGAAAGGGTCAAAAAGAATCTCTGCCTTTTTTTAAAGGACATGAAAGATCACGGAAATCCATGGTGTTTGATTTTCAAAAAAATTTCAAAGATCCCGGTTTATTTGATTTTTGAAAGGAATTTCTTGATAACTGGTGTTTTTGTGTTGAAACTAAAAAAATCTTCGGGATCACATGTATTTTGTTTTTAAAAGAGTCAAAAAAATTCTCAGGTTTTCAGGGGCCTCTTGTGTATATATTTTTTAAGAATTTGGTGTTTGGTGTTTGAAAGAATTTTAAAGACACCTAGTATTTTTTTAATTTAGAAAGAATAAAAAAATCTTCAGTACTTATATATTGTGTTATGATTTTTAAAGAGTCAGAGGGAATCTCTGGGACGTCTAATTTCCTTTTTGTTTTAAGAACACGGAAGAATTTTGGAGACCCTGATGTTTGATGTTTGGAAGAATTTTAGGGATCCATGGTGTTTTTTTTTTTTGAAATAATTTAAATAATCTTCAGGATCCCTTGTGTTTAGCTTTTGAAAGGATTTTTGAAACCCTAGTTTCTATTTTTTTCCGAAAGAATTAAAATAATCGTAATAAATTGTGAGCCAGAGAATATCTCAGGAGTCTCTAATACCTTGTTGTTAAAGAACATGAAGGAATCTCGAAGACCCCTGGCATTCAGTTTTTGGAAGAAACTTTTAGGGACCTCAACATCCTTTTCTCCAAAAAAGACACTGGGGTCCCTAAAATTCTTGTCTTTTTAATATATTTCTTAAACCAAAAGTTTGACAGAACCTTAGAAAACTTAGAAAACCCTAGTTCTACAAAAAACATCATTCATTATAAACAATTCTAAAAGCACATTTTCGGTAGGATTTATACAAATTTTGAGATGAATCATCAAGTTTACTTGACATATCCTGACAAACTAATACATTTTGATTAAAGATTGATGTATTAAGGACTCGGATTAAATTGTAAAATATTGTTTTCAAAAATCGTGATATCCAGGTAAAAACAAAGACGGATCCATAAACCACAAGTATAGTACCAAGTTGCTTTATAAAAGTCTAAAGTCGTCAAATTGGTGGGATGATAAGACAAATTTTGCTTAGCGTCTTATCATCAACACTAAACTACAACAGCTTACGCTCGGGAAGTAAGCGAACTGCCGCTTTAGTTTAGTAAAGGAAATGTTATACCAGTCGTAAAAAACTGAAATTACTTGGAGAATATAATTTACATACCTACATAAAGTTACTTAATAGACTCTACACTCTAGGAAGACTTAACTCTGCACGTAAATCATCTCACTCCAAAGCTAATTAAATACTGTTACAAATCACGTTGATACGAGAAGCACTAATATTCATGTAATTACCTGGCTAAATACAAGATTATAAATTCGGAGCTTTATTCTCACAAGTTCTCCCTTCCTTTTGTCCGTCTTTCTTACAACCATCGACTAATTTCACCTATAAATACTAAAATCGGGCTAAACCGGAAAAAGTGCCGTTAAACGAAACCTACGTCGTAAATAATCCAACCTGTAGTTGGTAGTTCGTGGTAGCCGCAACTTCATATTTATTTTAGAGCTTTTTAACTCCCCTATACGTTATACAAACCGCTCGACCCAATAAATAAATTCCACTTTCCGCGTGTCGGAGAAACTTTCTTAACGAGGCTTACCAACTCCAAAACATCCCTTTCAATCCATCTTTCCTATCGAAAATTTCACATGGATACACAAGAGCCGGCCCACTCGTGGAAAATGCGGAAAACGTGTCAAGTCTGAAATATCGGCGACACAAAGGTGCTGCCGAATTCGATAATCGGCACGAGCAGGGCGTTATTAAGACTAATAGTTCCACACTGCTAATTTTGTCGGACCAAACTCGGTCCGAGATGAAATTACGAACTTCGATGCTTTGTAACCGTGAATAATTTTCTTTCGAACTTTCACCACGGTTTCCAACTTGTCGGCTCCAATTCGTGCGGCTAATTTGAAAGTTGACACAAGTTTTGCAAAATTTCGAAATTCGCATCAGGTCATAAATTAAAGTCTCGAGTTAAAGCAGCTTGGAGTGCGAGTGTTGAACTTAAAAACGAAGTTTTAATCACGTAACAAGATATAAACTTGCGATTTGAGTGTTGTTCCCAATTCTTAATCATCCGATTTTATTGCTTTTGACGTTTTACGGTCCCTTAAACGTCCGCCGTAAAATAAAAAAAGCTAAAATACATTTTTATATTGAAAGGGAAATTTTATAAACGCTAAAGTGGTTTTTAATTGACTTAAATTGTACTGAGAATATACAGAGTGACCTGGTTCCATCTGGTGTTCTGGACCTAGTTTAATTAATTTTTATCCCACAGTTCACCCTGCCAACTTTTCGCTGAATTTATTCTGTATTCTTAAAATCTGGCACAGATCCGTTCCAACACCCTCTAAACCTAAACTACTCTGAACGATTTTTATTTGTGACTTCCATATATATTAGAAACATGTGGGAAGAATTTTTTTTATTACCCCTTCTGGTTTTGCCAACTTGAGGGGGTGGTGCGACAAAAGGGAAAAATTAGTTTGCGATCAAGTGTGGGGCGTGAGTTAGGGCGAAAAGAAGTTTGAAATTGTTGCCATTACGGTGAATGTAGCTCATTTTGTCTTTTTGTTGAGGGGAGACGTGGGCGTTTTATTTCATTCGAACATGGTGTTCCTACATTTGTCATTTATGGCTAGGGGAGGGTGGGACCGAGCGGAATAACCAGCAACTACAGCTTTTTGCGTCAACTGGCATGAATTATTCAACTGCTGATGATCAACAGGTGGTGAAATATAATGCGTTTGGCTGCAGAATTGGGTAAATAATAGCGCTCTATTTTTAATAATAATAATAATAATAACTTTATTGATTCCAACAGGTATGACACCCATTTACAGGATCAAATAAACATCAACTTAATAAGTAGTAACAGTACTAAACTAACAAAATATAAATTGTACAACTATTAATAGTACAGAAATAAACATGCTTCATTGCGACATAAATATACATCTGAACAATAAGATAGGCAGATGCAGGAGGAGAAAAAAAGTTATTCTAAGTTTATAACACATGAAACAATATGTCGAAGTGAATCAAGGTTCATATCGCATAAGTGTGAAATTTTATTAAATAAATTGGACATAATTATAATAGGCGATCGCATAGACATATTGGTTCTGCTAAAGTTAGCGTAAAATAACATCTGTTGTCTGGAGTTTACGCGGGGTACTAGTAAGTTGAATTGGCTGAGAAGCTCAGCACAATCGATTTTGTTATGAAAAAGATTATATACAAATCTAACAGCAATTATATTACGACGAGTTTCTAATGATAGTAAATTATAACGCGACAGTAATAGGGATTGCTCACAACCTCTCGGAGGGTAAATACCATCTTCTAGATATACCATAAATTTGAGGAAACGTCTCTGAACCGATTCTAAACTAAGACAGTGTACATCGTAAATAGGATACCAGATTAAGGAAGCATATTCCAATCTCGACCTTACAAGCGAACAAAACAATAATCTGATAGTTTCAACATTGGAAAAGCGACAACAGTTTCTATAGATAAAACCATATATTTTAGAAGCACTGTTAACGGTTGTATTAATGTGGTCAATGAAAGCAAGTTTGCTGTCAAAAACTACACCTAGGTCTTTGAATGTTTGTGAACGCTCCATTAGAATACCATTTACATTGTACGAGTAGGTGATAATGTCTTGTTTTCTTGAGTAAGAGACTACTCTGCATTTGGAAATATTGAGTTGGAGACGATTGCTGTCGCACCAGCGGGTCACCGAGTTTAAATTTTGTTGGAGAAGAAAACAATCACTGACTGAATTGATGATTGAAAAGAGTTTGAAATCGTCGGCGAACAATGACTTTTTACAAGATACAGATTCAGCAAGATCGTTGATAAACAATAGAAAAAGCAATGGACCCAGATTGGAACCCTGTGGCACGCCCGAAGTGGGTACAAATGCAACAGATGTAAAATTACGATATCTAACTCTGAATTCTCTATCAAATAAATAGGATTGAATCAATTTTAATAGTGGTTCGGAGAAACCGAAACGGCTGAGCTTTTCCAGTAAAACGTAATGATCAATCCTGTCAAAAGCTTTTTGGAAATCAGTGTATATTACATCGACCTGACATTTATCATCCAGGGAATCCGACAAATACTGGGAGAAAACAGCAAGATTCGAGACCGTTGAACGGTTAGCCATAAAGCCATGCTGATATGAAGAGATAAAAGGTTTGACTGAATTGTAGATAGTTTCGTAAATAATTGACTCGAAAGTTTTCGCAAAATTGCACAGCAAAGAGATCGGTCTGTAGTTTGTAACGTCATTGGTTTTGCCTTTTTTAAGTACAGGACATATAAAGGCTTTTTTCCATATATCTGGAAAAGTTGAATACTGCAACATCCGATTGAAAATTTTAGCTAAGGGAGCAGCAAGAACAGAAGCACAATCACGTAGGAGAAAACTGGGAACACCATCAACACCTGTAGTTTGCGAATTTTTGGATCGCTGCAAGTGTTTTAGAACATCATCGACGGAGATCTCATTGACTGAAACGGTATTATTGAAGACGCATTGTTGAAGTGATAGGGAAGCTGGGTCGATGGGAGTAGAATGTATAAAAACACTATGAAAGTAATTGCCAAAGGCGTTAACAATGTCTGCAGGATTTGAGATTTCTTCGTTGTTATAACACATGACTCCTGGGATACGCGTAGAACCTTTTTTGTTTTGGATGTAAGCCCAAAATTTGCTCGGATCATTGATGATTGAATTTTCTATAGATGAAAGGTAGTGATTGTGTGCCTCTTTAATAAGTTTCTTGCATTTTGCACGCTGAGTATTAAATAGGTGATAGGACTGGTCACTTCTGAGTTTTTTATGCTGTTTGTATGTAGACCACTTAAGGCGTAAGTTGCTTATAATTTCGGATGAGAACCAAGGTGGGTAGTACCGGCGATCACGATAAATAGATTTCGGAACAGATAAATCAAAAAGACTGTACAATTTATCATAAAATTTTTTACATGCTAAATTGACATTGTTAATATTTTCCAAAAAGGACCAATCAGCGTTTGTAATTAGTTCATAGAGAAGAGGAAAGTTCGCTTTCTTGAAATTGTAGTTCGAAACACTATTATTCATACGGAAAGAGCTGGGAGGTTTGCCAGACTGGAAATTTAGATTCAGCTCAAGCGCTGGGTGATGGAAATCTTCGTCGACCAACGGACAGATAGCATTTTCGACAGAACATTCAAGATTAGAATATATCAAGTCCAAGAGCCTTCCATATCTATTTACAACAGTATTAAATTGCTGTAGGTTGTTGAAATTCTGAAATATATTCAAAGTAGTACTAAATCCACTATTACTCCTAGTTATGAATTCAGGAACATTGAAATCACCAAGAAAGATAACTTGATTATTGCAACGCAGTGGTGCTAGCCGATTGAGTGCATCAAAGAAGAGTTCAAAAGAAGGGAGAGAAGTAGCAGGCGGAATGTATAGCACAAATACAAATAATTTATTGTTACAATTATCGCTAATTTTCACACATAATAAATCTATAGAGGGAAAAGCAATATTTATATCAGTGACATCTATTTCATTACACTTAAACGAACTCTTGGCGGCTAAAAGTACACCACCACCTCTAGTGAGTACATTCCTGTCCTTTCGAAAAACAGTGTAATTACAAGAGAACAGCTCTGAGTTATTAATATCAGAATTAAGCCAAGTTTCGCTTAATGCGATTAAATCAAAATCATTTTCATGAACAGTATTACAGAAATCTGAGATTTTTGACCTTAAACCACGAACATTTTGGTAGAGTATAAGTGAAGAACTGCGGCAATAAATGGGTGTCTGTACTAGTTTAATATTTTTGGAACGCCTTTAACATATCTAATTTTCAAACCAGTTTCGCCGTTTGTAGTACGAAGATCCATTTCATCTTTCAATAGCTTGTAGTATTCAATCTGCCTTGGAGTGCGGTCAAAGGAAACAAAGATATGTTTATATTGAGTCGAATTTTTTAGTTGCTTAGCGAAACGAATAATATTTTGTACCTCTTGTTCATTCTTAAGAAGGACTTTAACAGGCCTATTTTTACCTGCTAAATATTTTCCCATACGTTGAATTGATCCACTGCTAACGTCGTAAGCTGAATTAATATGTAAGAGAATGTTATTGACAGAGTCACGGTCACGTATCAGAGCTTCATCGCGAGACAGATTAATCGGTTGTTCAGGTACGTTAAACAAGACAAGATTTTGTTTTCTGATTTGTCGTTCCATCACCTCACTAACGACATCTTCAAACACTACTGGAGCTATTTCTTGTTTAGGAGTTAATGACGATTTTAAATTATTAATTTGAACTTCAAAGCTAGCTTTAAGGTTATCAATAGCAGTGTTAAAATCACTGCGAATAGAAGAAATCAGCGTCTTAATGTCTTTGAACTGAGCTATGTTATTGCTGCACGAGTTGCATACAACTTTAATGGATTTCGATTTATTACGAGTAAATTTGACATCATTGTCAGGCAACCCAGCGCATTTGAAATGGAGAAGCTCTTGGCACACATCGCATGGAATCGTTGGGGCGTTTTTGTTATCAACACTGCATTGATTTGCACACGAACTCATGTTTATCAGGAGATAGGATGAACAGGGAGACAAAATTCTTCAGCACCCAGGGGCCGGTCAGGGTGACTAACTATAAAACAGACAAGCGGGCCACGGGTAGGTTTATTGAGGAAAAAAAACAGAGGAGAGATTTATTTAATTAAACGATAAACTAACGCCACAGTACTTCGCCTCAGACGCAAAAACAAAATGTGCGGATAAAATGACCGACAAAAAGTAGCGATAAGAATTAATTTTTGCTAGATTTATAATAGCAACTTGGCTTGATTCAATTTAAGGTTCTGATTTATGGGTTTTGGGTGAAATTTTTGCCGTTTCGTGTCGACAATGTGTTTTTTTTATTTATTATGGTTTCGCATAAATGCGGAATGAACGTTATGCCTACATAAAGTGATGCTTTTAGAAATGAAGACGCTTTGATGCCACCATAAGATTTTTTATTTTTTATTTGAAACGTACTAAAATGTTAAAGCTTGTCTAACGATTTGTCGTAAAATGGCAGTAAAACTTACGACTTATATCCATAAATTGAAATGAGTGATTTTGTAAAGAGTAGTGATGTAAACATTAAAAAAGTCGATTATGTTGGTTTGTACTAAAATTTTAGAAAGCGAAAATTTGACCCATATGATTACTTTTTTTTTCATTATATTAACTTTTTTACAAATTCTTTCGAAAATAGAACATCAAGAGACGTCTTTAACATTTTTTCAAAATCAAACATAATTTTTTCAATCTTTGAAAAATAAAACACAAGGAAACTGAAGATTCTTTCAAAACCCAAACCAAGGGATTTTGAAGTATTTTTCACATTGTTAAAAACCCCGTTAGAAACCCTAAGATTCCTTCGAGTTCTTTCAAAATACTTCCAGAAAATTCTTTCACATTATTTAAAAAATATTCTAGGGACTCCTGAGTCTCTTTCAAACTCTTTGAAAGACTTTAAAATACCAATGTTCTATAAGATTCTTTCACATTCTTTAAAATAAGACACCACTCCTCAAGATTGTTTCGTTAAAAAAAAAACAAAATACTAGAGATCACTTTTAGTTTCCTCAATTTTTTTCAAAAATAGAACAAAAAGTTTCGAAAATCTTCAAGAGCTTTAAAAAAACCACTAGGGATCCCTAAGATTCTTTCAGTCTCTTTTAAATCATTTTCAAATTCTTTCAAAGGGACCTCCAAGATTTTTTAAAACAAGACACTTTCAACAGATTTCCAGAAGATTCTTTCACATTGTTTAAAAAATACACTAGGAATCCCTAATTATTTTCCAAACTTTTTAATAAACAAAACGCAAGGATTCCTGAAGATTCTTTCATATTCCTTAAAAAAAGACACCACTTTTCAACTTTGTTTCTTAAGAAACAAACCACCTATCTTCCACATTCTTAAAAGGTTTTTTTTTAATTATTTCAAAAAGTCCTCTAAGATTTTTTCAAATCTTTTAAAACAGGACACTGAAGACCCCTGAGAATTTTTAACTCTTTCGAAAACAAAACAAAATGAAACTGAAGATTTTTTCACATTAAAAAATAGTTAGAGACCCCTAAGATTGTTTCCAGTTCTTTCAACAGGGTTCTAGACGATTCTTTCACATTATTTAAAAAATACACTTGAGACCCTTAATATTCTTTCGAACTCTTTGATAGACAAAAACAAGGTTTTTTGAACACCGTAACTTTCTTCAAAATTTTTCCAATATTTTTTTCACATCTTTTACAACAAGACACTAAGCGCCCCTGGGATTTTTTCACTTTTTCAAAATCAAAATAGAATGGAATTGAAATTATTTCACATTCTTAAAAAAAACGTTAAGGAAACTTAAAATTATTTCAAGAATAATTCCAGAAGTTTTTTCACATTCTCTAAAAAATACACTAGGGATCCTTAAGATCCTTTCAAACTCTTTAAACAAAACACCAAGGCTGACCGTAACTTTCTTCAAATTTTTTCAAAAAGAGAACAAGAAGTTTCAAAAATTTTTTAATATCCTTTAAAGAAGAAGCCATGAGGGATCCGTAACATTTTTCCAATCCCTTTAAAATTACAAGGGCTCTCGAAGATCCTTTCACATTCTTTAAAGATATTTTTCAAATTATTTCAAAGGGGCCTAAAAGAATATTCCTCTTTTAAATTAAGACACTAAGGACCTCTGAGATTTTTACATTTTTTTCAAAAATAAAACAATGATTTTTTCAAATTATTTCAAAAGGACTTCCAAGGTTTTTTCACATCTTTTAAAACAAAACACCTGAGATTTTTTCACTTTTTCAAAAACAAAACACTATGGAACTGAAATGATTTCACATTCTTAAAAAAGAGAAAACGTTAGGGACCCCTAAGATCTCTTAAGTTCTGTCATAAGCCAAACCCAAGGGACCTTGAGGATTCTTTCACGTTAAAAACAAGTTAGGATCCCTAAGATTATTTCAAATTCTTCCAAAAGAAACCCAGAAATTTTTTTCATATTATTTAAAAAATACACCAGAGATCCTTCAGGTTCTTTTAATTCTTTTGAAATCACAAGCGTCCTCGGAGTTTCTTTTGCAATTTTGAAAGATTTTTTTCAATTATTTTCAAAAGGGCTTCAAAGGATTTTTCCACATCTTTTAAAATAAGACACTAAGCAGCCGTGAGATTTTTTTCACTTTTTCAAAAACAAAATAGATTGGAATTGAAATTACTGCACATTCTAAAAAAAAAAAACGTTAAGGAATCTTAAAATTATTTCAAGTTCTTTCGAAAGGATTCCAGAAGCTTTCTTCGCATTTTCTAAAAAATACACTAGGGATCCCTAAGACTTTTTCAAACTCTTTAAACAAAATACCAGGACTTACCATAACTTCCTTCAAATTTTTTCAAAAATAGAAGGAGTTTCAAAAATTTTTTAATATCATTTAAAGGAGAAGCCACCAGGGACCCCTAACATTCTTCCAATCCCTTTGAAATTACAAGGGTCCTCGAAGATCCTTTCAAATACTTTAAACATGTTTTTCAAATTATTTCAAAGGGGCCTAAAAGAATTTTCTTCTTTTAAAGCAAGACACCAAGGACCCTTGAGGTTTTTTCATTTTTTCAAAAACAAACAGAATGAGTTTTTCCAAATTATTTCCAAAGGACTTCCAAGGTTTTATTCACATATTTTAAAACAAGACACCTGAGATTTTTTCACTTTTTCAAAAACAAAGCTAAATGGAACTGAAATGATTTCACATTCTTAAAAAAGAGAAAACGTTAGGGACCCCTAAGATCTTTTAAGTTCTATCAAAAGCCAAACTCACGGGACCTTGAGGATTCTTTCACGTTAAAAAAAAGATAAGATCCCTAAGATTATTTCAAGTTCTTCCAAAAAATCCCAGAAAATGTTTTCATATTATTTAAAAAATGCGCCAGAGATCCTTCAGATTCTTTTAATCTCTTTGAAATCACAAGCGTTCTCGGAGTTTCTTTTGCAATTTTGAAAGATTTTTTCAATTTTTTTCAAAAGGGCTTCAGAGGATTTTTCCACATCTTTTAAAACAAGACACTAAGCAGTCGTGAGATTTTTTTCACTTTTTCAAAAACAAAATAGATTGGAATTGAAATTACTTCACATTCTAAAAAAAAAAACGTTAAGGAACCTTAAAATTATTTCAAGTTCTTTCGAAAGGATTCGAGAAGATTTCTTCGCATTTTCTAAAAAATACACTAAGACTTTTTCAAACTCTTTAAACAAAATACCAGGACTTACCATAACTTCCTTCAAATTTTTTCAAAAATAGAAGGAGTTTCAAAAATTTTTTAATATCATTTAAAGGAGAAGCCACCAGGGACCCCTAACATTCTTCCAATCCCTTTGAAATTACAAGGGTCCTCGAAGATCCTTTCAAATACTTTAAACATGTTTTTCAAATTATTTCAAAGGGGCCTAAAAGTATTTTCTTCTTTTAAAGCAAAACACTAAGGACCTCCGAGATTTTATCATTTTTTTAAAAGCAAATAGAATTTTTTCTTTCAAATTATTTCAAAAGGACTTTCAAGGTCTTTTAAAACAAAACACCTGAGATTTTTCACTTTTTCAAAAAAAAAGACAATGGAACTGAAAAATTTCACATTCTTTAAAAAGAAAAAACGTTAGGGACCCCTAAGATCTTTTAAGTTCTGTCAAAAGCCAAAGCCAAGGGACCTTGAGGATTCTTTCACGTTAAAAAAAAGATAGGATCCCTGAGATTATTTCAAGTTCTTCCAAAAAATCCCAGAAAATTTTTTCATATTATTTAAAAAATGCGCCAGACATCCTTCAGATTCTTTTAATCTCTTTGAAATCACAAGCGTCCTCGGAGTTTCTTTTGCAATTTTGAAAGATTTTTTTCAATTTTTTTCAAAAGGGCTTCAAAGGATTTTTCCACATCTTTTAAAACAAGACACTAAGCAGTCGTGAGATTTTTTTCACTTTTTCAAAAACAAAATAGATTGGAATTGAAATTACTTCACATTCTAAAAAAAAAAAAAAACGTTAGGGAACCTTAAAATTATTTCAAATCCTTTCGAAAGGATTCCAGAAGATTTCTTCGCATTTTCTAAACAAAGGGGCCAAAAGAATTTTCTTCTTTTAAAGCAAAACACTAAGGACCTCTGAGATTTTATAATTTTTTCAAAAGCAAATAGAATTTTTTCTTTCAAATTATTTCAAAAGGACTTTCAAGGTCTTTTAAAACAAAACACCTGAGATTTTTCACTTTTAAAAAAAAAAGACAATGGAACTGAAAAATTTCACATTCTTTAAAAAGAAAAAAGGTTAGGGACCCCTAAGATCTTTTAAGTTCTGTCAAAAGCCAAAGCCAAGGGACCTTGAGGATTCTTTCACGTTAAAAAAAAGATAGGATCCCTGAGATTATTTCAAGTTCTTCCAAAAAATCCCAGAAAATTTTTTCATATTATTTAAAAAATGCGCCAGAGATCCTTCAGATTCTTTTAATCTCTTTAAAATCACAAGCGTCCTCGGAGTTTCTTTTGCAATTTTGAAAGATTTTTTTCAATTTTTTTCAAAAGGGCTTCAAAGGATTTTTCCACATCTTTTAAAACAAGACACTAAGCAGTCGTGAGATTTTTTTCACTTTTTCAAAAACAAAATAGATTGGAATTGAAATTACTTCACATTCTAAAAAAAAAAAAAACGTTAAAGAACCTTAAAATTATTTCAAGTTCTTTCGAAAGGATTCCAGATGATTTCTTCGCATTTTCTAAAAAAAAATACACTAGGGATCCCTAAGACTTTTTCAAACTCTTTAAACAAAATACCAGGACTTACCATAACTTCCTTCAAATTTTTTCAAAAATAGAAGGAGTTTCAAAAATTTTTTAATATCATTTAGAGGAGAAGCCACCAGGGACCCCTAACATTCTTCCAATCCCTTTGAAATTACAAGGGTCCTCGAAGGTCCTTTCACATTCTTTAAACATGTTTTTCAAATTTTTTCAAATTATTTCAAAGGGGCCTAAAAGAAATTTCTTCTTTTAAAGCAAAACACTAAGGACCTCTGAGATTTTATCATTTTTTCAAAAGCAAATAGAATTTTTTCTTTCAAATTATTTCAAAAGGACTTTCAAGGTCTTTTAAAACAAAACACCTGAGATTTTTCACTTTTTCAAAAAAAAAAGACAATGGAACTGAAAAATTTCACATTCTTTAAAAAGAAAAAACGTTAGGGACCCCTAAGATCTTTTAAGTTCTGTCAAAAGCCAAAGCCAAGGGACCTTGAGGATTCTTTCACGTTAAAAAAAAGATAGGATCCCTGAGATTATTTCAAGTTCTTCCAAAAAATCCCAGAAAATTTTTTCATATTATTTAAAAAATGCGCCAGACATCCTTCAGATTCTTTTAATCTCTTTGAAATCACAAGCGTCCTCGGAGTTTCTTTTGCAATTTTGAAAGATTTTTTTCAATTTTTTTCAAAAGGGCTTCAAAGGATTTTTCCACATCTTTTAAAACAAGACACTAAGCAGTCGTGAGATTTTTTTCACTTTTTCAAAAACAAAATAGATTGGAATTGAAATTACTTCACATTCTAAAAAAAAAAAAAAACGTTAGGGAACCTTAAAATTATTTCAAATCCTTTCGAAAGGATTCCAGAAGATTTCTTCGCATTTTCTAAACAAAGGGGCCAAAAGAATTTTCTTCTTTTAAAGCAAAACACTAAGGACCTCTGAGATTTTATAATTTTTTCAAAAGCAAATAGAATTTTTTCTTTCAAATTATTTCAAAAGGACTTTCAAGGTCTTTTAAAACAAAACACCTGAGATTTTTCACTTTTAAAAAAAAAAGACAATGGAACTGAAAAATTTCACATTCTTTAAAAAGAAAAAAGGTTAGGGACCCCTAAGATCTTTTAAGTTCTGTCAAAAGCCAAAGCCAAGGGACCTTGAGGATTCTTTCACGTTAAAAAAAAGATAGGATCCCTGAGATTATTTCAAGTTCTTCCAAAAAATCCCAGAAAATTTTTTCATATTATTTAAAAAATGCGCCAGAGATCCTTCAGATTCTTTTAATCTCTTTAAAATCACAAGCGTCCTCGGAGTTTCTTTTGCAATTTTGAAAGATTTTTTTCAATTTTTTTCAAAAGGGCTTCAAAGGATTTTTCCACATCTTTTAAAACAAGACACTAAGCAGTCGTGAGATTTTTTTCACTTTTTCAAAAACAAAATAGATTGGAATTGAAATTACTTCACATTCTAAAAAAAAAAAAAACGTTAAAGAACCTTAAAATTATTTCAAGTTCTTTCGAAAGGATTCCAGATGATTTCTTCGCATTTTCTAAAAAAAAATACACTAGGGATCCCTAAGACTTTTTCAAACTCTTTAAACAAAATACCAGGACTTACCATAACTTCCTTCAAATTTTTTCAAAAATAGAAGGAGTTTCAAAAATTTTTTAATATCATTTAGAGGAGAAGCCACCAGGGACCCCTAACATTCTTCCAATCCCTTTGAAATTACAAGGGTCCTCGAAGGTCCTTTCACATTCTTTAAACATGTTTTTCAAATTTTTTCAAATTATTTCAAAGGGGCCTAAAAGAAATTTCTTCTTTTAAAGCAAAACACTAAGGACCTCTGAGATTTTATCATTTTTTCAAAAGCAAATAGAATTTTTTCTTTCAAATTATTTCAAAAGGACTTTCAAGGTCTTTTAAAACAAAACACCTGAGATTTTTCACTTTTTCAAAAAAAAAAGACAATGGAACTGAAAAATTTCACATTCTTTAAAAAGAAAAAACGTTAGGGACCCCTAAGATCTTTTAAGTTCTGTCAAAAGCCAAAGCCAAGGGACCTTGAGGATTCTTTCACGTTAAAAAAAAGATAGGATCCCTGGGATTATTTCAAGTTCTTCCAAAAAATCCCAGAAAATGTTTTCATATTATTTAAAAAATGCGCCAGACATCCTTCAGATTCTTTTAATCTCTTTGAAATCACAAGCGTCCTCGGAGTTTCTTTTGCAATTTTGAAAGATTTTTTTCAATTTTTTTCAAAAGGGCTTCAAAGGATTTTTCCACATCTTTTAAAACAAGACACTAAGCAGTCGTGAGATTTTTTTCACTTTTTCAAAAACAAAATAGATTGGAATTGAAATTACTTCACATTCTAAAAAAAAAAAAAACGTTAAGGAACCTTAAAATTATTTCGAGTTCTTTCGAAAGGATTCCAGAAGATTTCTTCGCATTTTCTAAAAAAATACACTAGGGATCCCTAAAACTTTTTCAAACTCTTTAAACAAAATACCAGGACTTACCATAACTTTCCTCAAATTTTTTCAAAAATAGAAGGAGTTTCAAAAATTTTTTAATATCATTTAAAGGAGAACCCATGAAGGATCCCTAACAATCTTCCAGTCCCTTTGAAATTACAAGGGTCCTCGAAGATCCTTTCACATATTTTAAACATGTTTTCCAAATTATTTCAAAGGGGCCTAAAAGAATTTTCTTCTCTTAAAGCAAAACACTAAGGACCTCTGAGATTTTATCATTTTTTCAAAAGCAAATAGAATTTTTTCTTTCAAATTATTTCAAAAGGACTTTCAAGGTCTTTTAAAACAAAACACCTGAGATTTTTCACTTTTTCAAAAAAAAAAAGACAATGGAACTGAAAAATTTCACATTCTTTAAAAAGAAAAAACGTTAGGGACCCCTAAGATCTTTTAAGTTCTGTCAAAAGCCAAAGCCAAGGGACTTTGAGGATTCTTTCACGTTAAAGAAAAGTTAGGGTCCCTAAGATTATTTCATGTTCTTCCAAAAAATCCCAGAAAATTTTTTCATATTATTTAAAAATATTATTTAAAAAATTCGCCAGAGATCCTTCAGATTCTTTTAATCTCTTTGAAATCACAAGCGTCCTCGAAGTTTCTTTTGCAATTTTGAAAGATTTTTTTCAAGTTTTTTCAAAAGGGCTTCAAAAAATTTTTTCACATCTTTTAAAACAAGACACTAAGCAGCCGTGAGATTTTTATCACTTTTTCAAAAACAAAATAGATTGGAATTGAAATTACTTCACATTCTAAAAAAAAAAAAAAACGTTAAGGAACCTTAAAATTATTTCAAGTTCTTTCGAAAGGATTCCAGAAGATTTCTCCGCATTTTCTAAAAAATACACTAGGGATCCCTAAGATTTTCCAGGACTTACCATAACTTCCTTCAAATTTTTTCAAAAATAGAAGGAGTTTCAAAAATTTTTTAATATCATTTAAAGGAGAAGCCACTAGGGACCCCTAACATTCTTCCAGTCCCTTTGAAATTACAAGGGTCCTCGAAGGTCCTTTCACATTCTTTAAACATGTTTTTCAAATTATTTCAAAGGGGCCTAAAAGAAATTTCTTCTTTTAAAGCAAAACACTAAGGACCTCTGAGATTTTATCATTTTTTCAAAAGCAAATAGAATTTTTTCTTTCAAATTATTTCAAAAGGACTTTCAAGGTCTTTTAAAACAAAACACCTGAGATTTTTCACTTTTTCAAAAAAAAAAGACAATGCAACTGAAAAATTTCACATTCTTTAAAAAGAAAAAACGTTTGGGACCCCTAAGATCTTTTAAGTTCTGTCAAAAGCCAAAGCCAAGGGACCTTGAGGATTCTTTCACGTTAAAAACAAGTTAGGATCCCTAAGATTATTTCAAGTTCTTCCAAAAGAATCTCAGAAATTTTTTTCATATTATTTAAAAAATGCACCAGAGATCCTTCAGATTCTTTTAATCTCTTTGAAATCACAAGCGTCCTCGGAGTTTCTTTTGCAATTTTGAAAGATTTTTTTCAAGTTTTTTCAAAAGGGCTTCAAAAAATTTTTTCACATCTTTTAAAACAAGACACTAAGCAGCCGTGAGATTTTTTTCACTTTTTCAAAAACAAAATAGATTGGAATTGAAATTACTTCACATTCTAAAAAAAAAAAACGTTAAGGAACCTTAAAATGATTTCAAGTTCTTTCGAAAGGATTCCAGATTTCTTTGCATTTTATAAAAAATACACTAGGGATCCCTAAGATTTTTTCAAACTTCTTAAACAAAATACCAGGACTTACCATAACTTTCCTCAAATTTTTTCAAAAATAGAAGGAGTTTCAAAAATTTTTTAATATCATTTAAAGGAGAAGCCACCAGGGACCCCTAACATTCTTCCAATCCCTTTGAAATTACAAGGGTCCTCGAAGGTCCTTTCACATTCTTTAAACATGTTTTTCAAATTATTTCAAAGGGGCCTAAAAGAAATTTCTTCTTTTAAAGCAAAACACTAAGGACCTCTGAGATTTTATCATTTTTTCAAAAGCAAATAGAATTTTTTCTTTCAAATTATTTCAAAAGGACTTTCAAGGTCTTTTAAAACAAAACACCTGAGATTTTTCACTTTTTCAAAAAAAAAAGACAATGGAACTGAAAAATTTCACATTCTTTAAAAAGAAAAAACGTTAGGGACCCCTAAGATCTTTTAAGTTCTGTCAAAAGCCAAAGCCAAGGGACCTTGAGGATTCTTTCACGTTACAAAAAAGATAGGATCCCTGGGATTATTTCAAGTTCTTCCAAAAAATCCCAGAAAATGTTTTCATATTATTTAAAAAATGCGCCAGACATCCTTCAGATTCTTTTAATCTCTTTGAAATCACAAGCGTCCTCGGAGTTTCTTTTGCAATTTTGAAAAATTTTTTTCAATTTTTTTCAAAAGGGCTTCAAAGGATTTTTCCACATCTTTTAAAACAAGACACTAAGCAGTCGTGAGATTTTTTTCACTTTCTCAAAAACAAAATAGATTGGAATTGAAATTACTTCACATTCTAAAAAAAAAAAAGCGTTAAAGAACCTTAAAATTATTTCAAGTTCTTTCGAAAGGATTCCAGATGATTTCTTCGCATTTTCTAAAAAAAGATACACTTGGGATCCCTAAGACTTTTTCAAACTTTTTAAACAAAATACCAGGACTTACCATAACTTCCTTCAAATTTTTTCAAAAATAGAAGGAGTTTCAAAAATTTTTTAATATCATTTAAAGGAGAAGCCACCAGGGACCCCTAACATTCTTCCAATCCCTTTGAAATTACAAGGGTCCTCGAAGATCCTTTCAAATACTTTAAACATGTTTTTCAAATTATTTCAAAGGGGCCTAAAAGAATTTTCTTCTTTTAAAGCAAAACACTAAGGACCTCTGAGATTTTATCATTTTTTCAAAAGCAAATAGAATTTTTTCTTTTAAATTATTTCAAAAGGACTTTCAAGGTCTTTTAAAACAAAACACCTGAGATTTTTCACTTTTTCAAAAAAAAAAAAGACAACGGAACTGAAAAATTTCACATTCTTTAAAAAGAAAAAACGTTAGGGACCCCTAAGATCTTTTAAGTTCTGTCAAAAGCCAAAGCCAAGGGACCTTGAGGATTCTTTCACGTTAAAAAAAAAGATAGGATCCCTGAAATTATTTCAAGTTCTTCCAAAAAATCCCAGAAATTTTTTTCATATTATTTAAAAAATGCGCCAGAGATCCTTCAGATTCTTTTAATCTCTTTGAAATCACAAGCGTCCTCGGAGTTTCTTTTGCAATTTTGAAAGATTTTTTTCAATTGTTTTCAAAAGGGCTTCAAAGGATTTTTCCACATCTTTTAAAACAAGACACTAAGCAGTCGTGAGATTTTTTTCACTTTTTCAAAAACAAAATAGATTGGAATTGAAATTACTTCACATTTAAAAAAAAAGAACGTTAAGGAACCTTAAAATTATTTCAAGTTCTTTCGAAAGGATTCCACAAGATTTCTTCGCATTTTCTAAAAAAAAATACACTAGGGATCCCTAAGACTTTTTCAAACTCTTTAAACAAAATACCAGGACTTACCATAACTTTCCTCAAATTTTTTCAAAAATAGAAGGAGTTTCAAAAATTTTTTAATATCATTTAGAGGAGAAGCCACCAGGGACCCCTAACATTCTTCCAATCCCTTTGAAATTACAAGGGTCCTCGAAGATCCTTTCAAATACTTTAAACATGTTTTTCAAATTATTTCAAAGGGGCCTAAAAGAATTTTCTTCTTTTAAAGCAAAACACTAAGGACCTCTGAGATTTTATCATTTTTTCAAAAGCAAATAGAATTTTTTCTTTCAAATTATTTCAAAAGGACTTTCAAGGTCTTTTAAAACAAAACACCTGAGATTTTTCACTTTTTCAAAAAAAAAAGACAATGGAACTGAAAAATTTCACATTCTTTAAAAAGAAAAAACGTTAGGGACCCCTAAGATCTTTTCAGTTCTGTCAAAAGCCAAAGCCAAGGGACCTTGAGGATTCTTTCACGTTAAAAAAAAGATAGGATCCCTGGGATTATTTCAAGTTCTTCCAAAAAATCCCAGAAAATGTTTTCATATTATTTAAAAAATGCGCCAGACATCCTTCAGATTCTTTTAATCTCTTTGAAATCACAAGCGTCCTCGGAGTTTCTTTTGCAATTTTGAAAGATTTTTTTCAATTTTTTTCAAAAGGGCTTCAAAGGATTTTTCCACATTTTTTAAAACAAGACACTAAGCAGTCGTGAGATTTTTTTCACTTTTTCAAAAACAAAATAGATTGGAATTGAAATTACTTCACATTCTAAAAAAAAAAAAACGTTAGGGAACCTTAAAATTATTTCAAATCCTTTCGAAAGGATTCCAGAAGATTTCTTCGCATTTTCTAAAAAATACAGTAGGGATCCCTAAGATTTTTTCAAACTCTTTAAACAAAATACCAGGACTTACCATAACTTCCTTCAAATTTTTTCAAAAATAGAAGGAGTTTCAAAAATTTTTTAATATCATTTAAAGGAGAAGCCACCAGGGACCCCTAACATTCTTCCAATCCCTTTGAAATTACAAGGGTCCTCGAAGATCCTTTCACATACTTTAAACATGTTTTTCAAATTATTTCAAAGGGGCCTAAAAGAATTTTCTTCTTTTAAAGCAAAACACTAAGGACCTCTGAGATTTTATAATTTTTTCAAAAGCAAATAGAATTTTTTCTTTCAAATTATTTCAAAAGGACTTTCAAGGTCTTTTAAAACAAAACACCTGAGATTTTTCACTTTAAAAAAAAAAAAGACAATGGAACTGAAAAATTTCACATTCTTTAACAAGAAAAAACGTTAGGGACCCCTAAGATCTTTTAAGTTCTGTCAAAAGCCAAAGCCAAGGGACCTTGAGGATTCTTTCACGTTAAAAAAAAGATAGGATCCCTGAGATTATTTCAAGTTCTTCCAAAAAATCCCAGAAAATTTTTTCATATTATTTAAAAAATGCGCCAGAGATCCTTCAGATTCTTTTAATCTCTTTAAAATCACAAGCGTCCTCGGAGTTTCTTTTGCAATTTTGAAAGATTTTTTTCAATTTTTTTCAAAAGGGCTTCAAAGGATTTTTCCACATCTTTTAAAACAAGACACTAAGCAGTCGTGAGATTTTTTTCACTTTTTCAAAAACAAAATAGATTGGAATTGAAATTACTTCACATTCTAAAAAAAAAAACGTTAAAGAACCTTAAAATTATTTCAAGTTCTTTCGAAAGGATTCCAGATGATTTCTTCGCATTTTCTAAAAAAAAATACACTAGGGATCCCTAAGACTTTTTCAAACTCTTTAAACAAAATACCAGGACTTACCATAACTTCCTTCAAATTTTTTCAAAAATAGAAGGAGTTTCAAAAATTTTTTAATATCATTTAGAGGAGAAGCCACCAGGGACCCCTAACATTCTTCCAATCCCTTTGAAATTACAAGGGTCCTCGAAGGTCCTTTCACATTCTTTAAACATGTTTTTCAAATTTTTTCAAATTATTTCAAAGGGGCCTAAAAGAAATTTCTTCTTTTAAAGCAAAACACTAAGGACCTCTGAGATTTTATCATTTTTTCAAAAGCAAATAGAATTTTTTCTTTCAAATTATTTCAAAAGGACTTTCAAGGTCTTTTAAAACAAAACACCTGAGATTTTTCACTTTTTCGAAAAAAAAGGCAATGGAACTGAAAAATTTCACATTCTTTAAAAAGAAAAGACGTTAGGGACCCCTTAGATCTTTTAAGTTCTGTCAAAAGCCAAACCCAAGGGACCCTGAAGATTCTTTCACGTTCAAAAAAAATAGGATCCCTAAGATTATTTCAAGTTTTTCCAAAAAAATCTCAGAAAATGTTTTCATATTATTTAAAAAATGCGCCAGAGATCCTTCAGATTCTTTTAATCTCTTTGAAATCACAAGCGTCCTCGGAGTTTCTTTTGAAATTTTGAAAGATTTTTTTCAATTTTTTTCAAAAGGGCTTTAAAGGATTTTTCCACATCTTTTAAAACAAGACACTAAGCAGCCGTGAGATTTTTTTCACTTTTTCAAAAACAAAATAGATTGGAATTGAAATTACTTCACATTCTAAAAAAAAAAAACGTTAAAGAACCTTAAAATTATTTCAAGTTCTTTCGAAAGGATTCCAGAAGATTTCTTCGCATTTTCTAAAAAATACACTAGGGATCCCTAAGATTTTTTCAAACTCTTTAAACAAAATACCAGGACTTACCATAACTTCCTTCAAATTTTTTCAAAAATAGAAGGAGTTTCAAAAATTTTTTAATATCATTTAAAGGAGAACCCATGAAGGATCCCTAACATTCTTCCAGTCCCTTTGAAATTACAAGGGTCCTCGTAGATCCTTTCACATTTTTTAAAGATATTTTTCAAATTATTTCAAAGGAGCCTAAAAAATTTTTTTTCTTTTAGGGGCAGACACTAAGGACCCTTGAAATTTTCTCATTTGTTTCAAAAACAAAACAGAATGATTTTTTTCAAATTATTTCAAAAGTACTTCCAAGATCTTGTTCACATCTTTTAAAACAATTCACCTGAGATCTTTTCACTTTTTCAAAAACAAAACACAATGGAACTGAAATGATTTCACATTCTTGAAAAAGAGAAAACGTTAGGGACCCCTAAGATCTCTTAAGTTCTGTCAAAAGCCAAACCCAAGAGACCTTGAGGATTCTTTCACGTTAAAAACAAGTTAGTATCCCTAAGATTATTTCAAGTTTTTCCAAAAGGATCCCAGAAGATTTTTCATATTATTTAAAAAATACACTAGAGATCCTTCAGATTCTTTTATTCTCTTTGAAATCACAAGTTCTTTCCAAAGAAGAAGATTTGTTCACATTTCCTAAAAAATACACTAGGGATCCCTAAGATTTTTTCAAACTCTTTAAACAAAATACCAGGACTTACCATGACTTCCTTCAAATTTTTTCAAAAATAGAACAAAGAGTTTAAAAAAAATTTTAATATCCTTTAAAGAAGAAGCCATGAGGGATCCTTAATATTACTTAATTACAAGGGCCCTCGAAGATCCTTTGACATTCTTAAAAATATTTTTCAAATTATTTCAAATGTGCCGAAAAGAATTTTCTTCTTATAAAGCAAGACACCAAGGACCCTTGAAATTTTTTCATTTTTTCAAAAACAAAATAGTATGATTTTTTTCAAATTATTTCTAAAGGACTTCCAAGGTTTTTTTCACATCTTTTAAAACAAGACACCTGAGTTTTTTTCACTTTTTCAAAAACAAAACACAATGGAACTGAAATGATTTCACAGATTTTTTCACATCTTGTAAAAAATACTCTAGGGATCCTTAAGATCCTTTCAATCTCTTTGAAATCACAAGACTCCTCGAAGTTTCTTTCACATTTTTTAAAACAAGATACTAAGGACCTCTGAGATTGTTTCACTTTTTCAAAAACAAAACAAACTGAAACTGAAATTATGCGTGAATTTATTTATTGATTTAATCAGATACTACAAAACCCGAATGCTTGGAAATCTTGGAGATGTTAGATAAGGCTAGTAAATTTTTAATCAAAATGGATTTGCTCATCCCCCTTAAAAAATTGATGACGCCACCCCAAAATTTTGCTGAAAAAGTGTTATCTTAAATGTGCAAAGTATGATGAACCTATACTTGTGATTTATCACTGCATCAATATTTTTTAGATTTTCCGTATTTTGTGAATTATAAGCTTATCATATTTAAACATTCTAAATTATATGAATTGTGTTTAAAAATTATTTAATTATATTGTGAAAATTTATAGCGTTGACAGACCAACTTCAATCGTTTCGAAAATTTCCCCCAAATTTAAACATTGTCGAGTAAACGAATCACGGAACCCGATAAATCGTACTTACTCCGTTTTCAGTCCTTTTCGGAAAAATATCCATTTTCTTTCGTGTTCACAGTACCAACACAACACATTTTCACTAATATTTATTAATAATAAACTAGAAATTCGCGAAAATAAGCCAAACCAGAGCTTCGATGTTGCTGCCATCAGACCGAAATCTAAACTTAACATAAGGGGCCGAAAAATGTGACCTTTGACCAGGTAGATCACGTGACAGTGACGTCATCGTACGTCACGAGGAGACTGCAAAAATTATTTTTCAAATTTCGGGCGGGAAATTGTACATTTTCGGGGTTAATTTAATAATATTTAAACAAATTGCTTTGTTTTTAGTAATTTTGCGTTTTGAAGAAAACGGTGCTCGATTTAATTATCATATATTAATACCTATCGTATTTAAACATTATAAATAATATTAATTATGTCTAAATTTTATTTAATTATATCGTGAAAATGTATAGCTTTGACCGATCAACTTCAACCGTTTCGAAATTTTTTTCCAAAATTTAAACATTGTTGAGTAAACGAATCACAGAACTTGTTAAATTAAAACTGAAGTCATACTTCCCCGTTTTCGGTCATTTTCGGAAAAATATCCACTTTCGTTATTCGTTGTGAATATTGAAATTCTAAAAAATTGTTATATTTCATGCGTTCTCTCGAAACAACTTTCAATCAATTTTTTTAATTTTTCGAAGAAGCAACCACTTTTTTTAGACAAAATTTGTTACTACTACTCGAACTGAAAAATCTTGAATCTTATTAGTCTCCCTATTGCCTCAAGCATTGAACTTTAAAAGATTCTTTAAGCGTTTCAGTGCCAAATCAAGCGAGAATAGTCATTTATCGATCTCTTCATTAGCGTGGTCTTTTTTCAGACCAACTTCTAAAAGTTGTAAATCAAAGAACTCTTGTGAGTCGAACTTTCTCCTAATATTGGCTCAATCTAAAAATAGTTAAATCCCGTCACCGGAAGCAAATTTGTTGAGGAAACTTTCCACAGGACAGTCTTAATTTTAATTTTTTTTTGGGGACAGATTTAAACCAACACAGTTTATGGGAATCGTGCAAAATTGGAGTATTAATTATGTGCTCGTTAATGGTAATTTTATTTCGATGTAGATACTAGTTTGTCATCCTGGAGCACCTGTATCTGGCAGACGAGCGTCGTTCCATTATTTATTTTATTGATTCAGCATTACGTCGTGATTTATTACTAGATGTGTCGTGCGTAGGGACATTAACAATTTTTATTAGGGCTGGCATTGCGGAAAAAATGTGGTGTACAGTATTTATGATCTGGTGGTGTGTACGTAGAATAAGCGCAAATCCGCGATTTACTGAAATGGAAAAAGTTGTTGCTTAATTTAGAGATAAATTTGGCTAACCCAATTTTGACATTCCTAATATATGTATATACAAAATGTGACAACAATCGGTCTAGTAGTCGTAGTCTTAGCTTACGCTCAGAAGTAAAAAAGATACAAAGAATGTCTTAACAAAAGAAAACACCCAAGGGTCCCGGAAACTTTTCACGATTTTAAAAACGGACACTAGGGGCTGCTAAAATTCCTCCTCTAGAGTTCTCTTAACTTCTTAAAAAAATTCAGAAGTTGTCGCTTGGACCTTTAAAAAATAACCTCAGTGGTAAAGCTTTGTCTTTGAAGGCAAAATCGTTTCAGCAAATCGCACGACTAATTTTTTAATTATTGCCAGCCCTTCCTCTTCCTCTCCATTAGTTTCCTCGCCGATTTCCAGCCCCGTCAGGCCGTCACGCGACTTCCCATTAATTAAATCCGAGACATTTATTTAAGGCATTACTCCGCCGAAATTGATACAATTTTTTTATAACCAAGCCCGAAATGTACAAATCATAAATCTGCCGCAACGACCGAAAACTAAATAAAAGAAATCAGGTATCATCTATCTCGAAATTAAATTCCCATTTAGCTCATCTCATACGTCGTAACTTTTTATTAACACTAAAGATTGCGCTCTCATTTATGGGCGAATAATAAATAAAAACGGCAGCGACGAAAACGCGCCGGAAGCCTGTAATATGAAGATAATGGGGCTGTTGCAGCCAAGAGATCCCGGACCGGCCATCACCGGAGTATGTAACAGGGATGGAAACATGGGTCTGGGCGTGTTAGTCGTGGGGTCGGGGGGTCATGGGGATGTTCTGGATCGGGTTAAACAGTATGGAACAATCTTCGAAGACTCTTCTGTTTTGAAGTACTTTTTTGTTTTGAAGTACTATTTTTGCAAGAATTTGAAAAATCATAATAACCACTAGTGTTTTTACCATATGCATGATATTCCTAATATAAATACAAAATTTGACAACAATCGGTCCAGTAGTTTCGGAGATTATCCATCTAATAAAAATCCGGGACGGCAGACAGACAGACGGACAGACAGACAGACGGAAACGGGAGACCTATTCTATTTTTTGTATTCTAGGGGTCATGAAAGGTCGAGAAAAAGTAAAAGTAAAGAGTCGGCCGACGGACCTTTGCTTACGCTATGGAAGTAAAAATTAAAAAATTGTAATTATAATTTTTTTTTACATAAATAAAGTAAAATCCACTGGTGTAAGTAACAACTCGGAAAATTCCAATATCGAAAAATCGAAAGTGAAAAATTGAAAATCTGAAATTTTGAAAAACTGAAGAATAAACAACTCGAAAATCAAGATTTCGAAATATCGAAAAATAGAAAATTTAAAATGTAGAAAAATCAAAATTTCTAAAACTGAAAATTTGAGAAATCGAAAAACAGAAACTTCCGAAAAGTCAAAAATCAAACATGTAAAGTATCAAAAAATTAAGAACTCGAGATTCAAAAAACTGAAAAATCGAAAAATTGAAGAATGGAAAGATTGAAATATTGAAAACCGAAAAGTAACAAAATTCAGAAGTGAACAATGGAAAAATTGTAAAATCGAAACATCAAAAAATTGAACAATCGAAAAGCTGAAAAGTCGAAAAATCGAAAAAGTTGGAAAATTGAAACATTGACAAATCGAGACATCAAAAGAGCGAGAAATCAAAAGGTCGACAAGTCGAAAGATCGAAAAATCGACAATTCGAAAAATGGAAAATAGAAAATTCGGAAGTTCGAATTCGACAACATGAAAAATCGAGAGCTCCAAAACTTAAAAAGTCGAAAAATCGAAAAACTCAAATCAAAAAAAGGAGAAATTGAGAAATCAAAAAATCTACATTTTAAAAAATCAAAAAACTGAAAAATCTAAAAACTGAAAAATTCTAAAGCTGAGATGAGGAAAAAGTGGAAAATCGATAAATTGAAAAGTCCCAACATTGAAAATTAAATAATCGATAAAAACGGGAAATCGAAAAACTGAAAATTTGAGAAACTAAAAATGGCGAAATCAAAATAGCTTAAAATCGAAAGACTAGAATTTGAAAAATTAAATTTACAAAAATTCGATAATAGAAAAAACGAAAATTCAAAAAATGGAAAAGTCGAAAATTCTAAATTTCGAAAATACTGCCAAAATTTCGAAAAACAGAAATCGAGAAACCGAAAAGTTGAAAAGTCGAAAAGCCGAAAAATCGGGAAATCGAAAAACCGAAAAATAAAACAAAAATCGATTTATCGAAAAATCGAAAATTTAGAAACACCAAAAACTGACGTATTGAAACATCGAAAAAATTTAAGCATTGAAAAATCGAAAAATTGAAATTTCGGAAAATAGAGAAATCGAAAAATTCGAATAACAAAACTGACAATTTGAAAAGTTGAAAATCGAAAACCGAGAATTGCAGAAATCGAAACATCGAAAAAGATTGAGAAGTCGAAAAATCGATAAATCGAAAAGTAAAAAAATCAAAACATCGAAAAATCGATTAATCGAAAAATGTAAAATTTGGAAACGCCAAATTTGAAAAATTGAAAAACTGAAAAATCGTAAATCTGAATTATTGGAAAATTGAGAAATCGAAAAACAAAAAAAGGAGAAGTCGAAGGAATCTCAAAAATGTAGTATCAAAAAAATGAATAATCGAAAAATTGAAAATCGCGAATTTGAAACATTTTAAAACCGAGGGAACTGAAAAGTCAAAAAATAAAAAATTGAACAAAAAAGAAATCGAAATTAAAAAATTCGAATATCGGAAAATCGAAAATTCGAAAAATGGAAAAAACGGAAATTCGAATCTTCGAAAATTAATATTTGAAAAATCGAACAATCGAAAAACAGAAAAATAGAACAATAAATCGAGAAGTCGAAAATTTGAAAAATTGAGTTACTGAAGAATCGAAAAACTGAGTAATCGAAAAATTGAAAAATTAAGACATCGAGAAATCGAAACGTAAAAAGATCTAGAAGTTAAGAAATCGAAAAATTGATAAATCCAAGAGTAAATGAATCAAAAATTCGAGAAATCGAATAATCGGAAAATCTAAAATTTGGTAATATTGCAAAATCGAAAAACGGAAATAAAACTGAAATATTGGAAAATAGGGGAATCGAAAACAAAAAAAATCTAGAAATTAAAGATTTGAAAAACGGGAAAATGAAAAATCGAAAAATGAAAAAGTTCAACAAACGAGAAATCAAAATATCGAAAGATCGAAAAATCGAAAAGTAAAAAAAATAAAAAAATTAAAAAATAGAAAATTTAGAAACACCGTAAAATCGAGATATTGAAGAATCGAAAAATCGAAAACTAAGGAATTGAAAAACTGGAAAATTGGAAATTTGAAAATTCAAAAAATATAAAAAAATAAAAACTGAAATATTTAAAAATTGAGAAAAGTGAAAAATTGAAAATTCGAATATAGGAAAACCGAAGAGTAACAAAATTGAAAAGTGAAGAATAGAAAAACTGAAAAATAAAATTCAAAAAACAAAAATTGAAGAATTGAAAAATTTAAAAATCGATAAATCAATAAGGAAGCAAATTCGTTTAACCAAGTGTTCAAGAAATCGGAAAAGCGGAAATTCGAAAATCTAAAAATCAAAAATTCGAAAATCAATATTCCGAAAAGTCCAAAAAACGAAATATCGAAAGTCGAAAAATTTAAAAACCGAGAATTTGAAACACCACAAAATCGAAAAATTGAAATATCTAGAAATCGAAACATTAAAAGATCGAGAAATCCAAAAGCTAATCTACAAACCAAAAAATCAAGAACAGTTGAGAAACCGAAAACTTAAAAAATAGGGAAATCGAAAAATTTAAAGCATTGAAAAGCCGAGATGTCGAGAAATGGAAAATTAGAAAAATCGAAAAATTGAAATAATAAAATATTAAAAAATGATTAAAAAAAATTAAAAAATCAAAAAATGAAAAACTTAAAAATCAAGGAAACCAGAAACCGAAAAATCTAAAATAAAAAAATTGGACAATCGAAAAGCCGAAAAGTCGAAAAGTCGAAAAAGTTGGAAAATTGAAACATCAAAAGAGCAAGAAATCAAAAAGTCCAGAAGTCGAAAAATAGGAAAATCGACAACTAGGGAAAATGAAAAATAGAAAATTCGGAAGTTCGAAATCGAAAACATGAAAAATCGAGAGCTCCTAAAATTAAAAAGTCACAAAATGGAGAATTTAAAAAAACTAAACCGAATAATCAAAAAACTCAAATTAAAAAAAAACCAGTAATGAAGAAATCAAAAAAATCTATATTTTAAAAAATCGGAAAACTCAAACTTGTAAAGTTAAGAATCGAAAAACTGAAAAATTCTAAAGCTGAAATGACGAAAAACTGGAAAATCGATAAATTAAAAAATCGAAACATTGAAAATTTAATAATCGACAAAAACGAAAAATCGAAAGACTTAAAATTTGAGAAATTAAAAATGGCGAAATCAAAGTAGCCTAAAATCTAAAAATTAGAATTTGAAAAATTAAAATTTACAAAAATTCGATTATAGAAAAAACGAAAATTCGAAAAATGGAAAAGTCGAAAATTCCAAATTTCGAAAATTGGAAATTTGAAACTGCGAAAATTCAAAAAACAGAGAAATCGAGAAACCGAAAAGTTGAAAAGTCGAGAAGCCGAAAAATTGGGAAATCGAAAATCCGAAAAATAAAAAAAAAAGGAAAACCGATTAATGGAAAAATCGAAAATTTAGAAACGCCAAAAACTGAAATATTGAAAAATCAAAAAAATTGAAATATTAAAAATCCAAAAATTGAAATTTCGGAAAATAGAGAAATCGAAAAATTCGAATAACAAAATTGAAAATTTTAAAAGTCGAAAATCGAAAACCGAGAAATGCAGAAATGGAAACATCGAAAGATTGAAAAATTGAGACATCAAGAAATCGAAACATCAAAAAAGATCGAGAAGTCGAGAATTTGGAAAGACGGGAAATTGAAAAATCTAAAAATTAAAAAATGTCAAGAATGTAGTATCAAAAAATTGAATAATCGAATAGTTGAAAATCGCAAATTTGAAAAATTTTAAAATCGAGAGAATTGAAAAATCGAAAAATTGAACAAACGAGATCTCGAAATTAAAAAATTCGAATATCGGAAAATCGAAAAGTAAGAAAATTGAGAAGTGAAAAATGGAAAAATTGAAAAATAAAATTCAAAAAATAAAAATTTAAAAATTGAAAAATTTAAAAATCGATAAATCAAAAAGGAAGCAAATTAGAAAATCTAAAACTCCAAAAACCGAAAAATCAAAAATTGGAACGTCAATATTTCGAAAAATTCAAAAAACGAAATAAAAATACGAAATATCCAAAGTCGAAAAGTTTTTAATTTCAAAAAATCTAAAATCAGAAAAATGAAAAAATCTCGATTTCTAAAATTGAAAATTTGAAAAATCGAAAAGCTAAAAGGACAAAAAATTGAAAAAATGAAAAATTGAAACATCACAAAATCGAAAAATTGAAAAATCGAGAAATCGAAACATTAGAAGATCCAGAAAATCTAAAGCCGAGAATTGAAAAATCTATAAACCAAAAAATCAAGAAAACTTAAAAAATGGGGAAATCGAAAAATTTTAAAGATTGATAAACTGGGATGTCGAGAAATGAAAAATTAGAAAAATCGAAAAATTGAAATAATAACGTATTAAAAAATAATAAAATAAAAAATTGAAAAATCAAAAAATGGAAAACTTAAAAATCAAGGAAACTGGAAACCGGAAAATCTAAAATTTAAAAAATCCAAAAATTCAAGAATCGAATAGTTAAAAGATTGAGAAACTGAAAATCCCAGAATTGAAATGCAGACAAATTGCCAAATCGAAAAACTGAAAAATCGAAACATCAAAAAATTGGACAATCGAAAAGCCGAAAAATCGAAAAATCGAAAAAGTCGGATAATTGAAAAATCGACAATTCGAAAAATGGAAGATAGAAAATTCGGAAGTTTGAAATCGAAAACATGAAAAATCGAAAGTTCCAAAAATTAAAAAGGCGAAAAATCGAAAAACTCAAATCAAAAAAACGAAAAATGGAGAAATAAAAAAAATCTTGGTTTTAAAAAATCGAAAAACTGAAAAATCTAAAAGCTGAAAAATTCTAAAGCGGAAGTGACGAAAAACTGGAAAATGGATAAATTAAAAAATCGAAACATTGAAAATTAAATAATCGACAAAAACGAAAAATCGGAAAATGAAAATTCAAGAAATTAAAAATGGCAAAATCGAAATCTCCTAAAATCGAAAAATTATAACTTGAAAAATTAATATTACAAAAATTCGATTATAGAAAAAACGAAAATTCGAAAATTGAAAATTTGAAACTGCGAAAATTCTGAAAGCAGAGAAATCGATAACCAAAAAGTCGAGAAGCCGAAAATTCTGGAAATCGAAAAACCGAAAAATAAAAAAAAACCGATTAATGGAAAAATCGAAAATTTAGAAACGCCAAAAACTGAAATATTGAAAAATCCAAAAAAATTGAAGTATTGAAAAATCCAAAAATTGAAATTTCGGACAATGGGAAAAAAGAAAATTCAAAATTTCCATAATTGAAAATTTGAAAAATTAAAAATTAAAAATCCGAGAAATGCAGAAAGCGAAACATCAAAAAATTGAAAAATTGAGACATAAAGAAATCGAAACATCAAAAAAGATCGAGAAGTCGAAAAATCGATACATCGAAAAGCAAAAAAATCAAAACATCGAAAAATCGAAAATTTGGAAACGCCATCTTTGAAATATTGAAAAATCGTAAATCTGAAATAATGGAAAATTGATAAATCGGAAAACAAAAAAAAAGGAGAAGTCGAGAATTTGGAACGACGGGAAATTGAAAAATCTAAAAATTAAGAAATCTCAAAAATGTAGTATCAAAAAATTGAATAATCGAAAAATTGAAAATCGCGAATTTGAAAAATTTTAAAATCGAGAGAACTGAGAAATCGAAAAATAAAAAATTGAACAGACGAGAAATCGAAATTAAAAAATTCGAATATCGGAAAATCGAAAATTCAAAAAATGGAGAAAACGAAAATTCGAATCTTCGAAAATTAATATTTGAAAATTCGAATATCGGAAAACCGAAAAGTAAGAAAATTGAGAAATGAAAAATGGAAAAATTGAAAAATAAAATTCAAAAAATAAAAATTTAAGAACTGAAAAATGTAAAAATCGATAAATCAAAAAGGAAGCAAATTCGAAAACCTAAAAATCCAAAAACCGAAAAATCAAAAATTGGAAAGTCAATATTTCGAAAATTCCAAAAAACGAAATATCGAAAGTCAAAAAATCGAAAATCAGAAAAATGCAAAAATCTCGATTTCTAAAATTGAAAATTTGAAAAATCGAAAAGCTAAAATGACAAAAAATTGAAAAACCGAGGAATTGAAACATCACAAAATCGAAAAATTGAAAAATCGAGAAATCGAAACATTAGAAGATCGAGAAATTCAAAAGCCGAGAATTGAAAAACCTATAAACCAAAAAATTAAGAAAACTTAAAAAATGGGGAAATCGAAAAATTTAAAACATTGATAAACCGGGATGTCGAGAAATGGAAAATTAGAAAAATCGAAAAATTGAAATAATAAAATATTATAAAATAATAAAATAAAAAAATTGAAAAATCAAAAAATTGAAAACTTAAAAATCAAGGAAACGAGAAATCGAAAAATCTAAAACTCAAAAAGTTGAAAAATCGAAGAATCGAATAATTAAAAGATTGAGAAACAGAAAAATCCCAGAAGTGAAATGTAGACAAATTGGGAAATCGAAAAGCCGAAAAGTCGAAAAATCGAAAAAGTTGGAAAATTGAAACATCGACAATTCGGAAAATGGAAAATAGAAAATTCGAAAATTCGAAATCAAAAACATGAAAAATCGAGAGCTCCAAAAATTAAAATGTCGAAAAATGGAAAATTTAAAAAATCAAACCCAATAATAGAAAAATTCAAACCAAAAAAACGAGAAATGGTGAAATAAAAAATCTACATTTTAAAAAATCGGAAAAATGAAAATCGAAAAGTTAAGAATGGAAAAACTGAAAAATCTAAAAACTGAAAAATTCTAAAGCTGAAATGACGAAAAATTGAAATTAAAAATGGAAACATTGAAAATTAAATAATCGACAAAAACGAAAAATCGAAATACTGAAAATTTGAGAAATTAAAAATGGCGAAATCGGAATAGCTTAAAATCGAAAAATGAGAATTTGAAAAATTAAAATTACAAAATTTCGAAAAATGGAGAAGTTGAAAATTCCAAATTTCGAAAATTGAAAATTTGAAAGTGCGAAAATTCGAAAAACAGATAAGTCGACAAACCGCAATTTGAAAATTCGGAAGCCGAAAAATCTGGAAATCGACAAACCGAAAAATCGATTAATCGAAAAATCGAAAATTTAGAAACGCCAAAAACTGAAATATTCAAACATCGAAAAAATTGAAATATTGAAAAATCGAAAAACTGAAAAATCGTAAATCTGAAATATTGGAAAATTGAGAATTTGGAAAGCTAGGAAATTGAAAAATCCAAAAATTAAGGAATCTCAAAAATGTAGTATCAAAAAATTAAATATTCGAAGAATGGAAATAAAGGAAAATCGAATTTTCGTAAATTAATATTTGAAAAATCGAATAATCGAAAAATCGAATAATCGAAAAATAGAGAAATAGAAAACTAGAACAATAAATAAATAAATCAAGAAGTCGAAAATTTCGAAAAATTGAGATACTGAAGAATCGAAAAATTGAGTAATCAAAAAATTGAAAAATTGAAACATCGAGAAATCGAAACATAAAAAGATCTAAATGTTGAAAAGTCGAAAAATTGAAAGAAGAAAAGTAAAAAAACAAAAATTCGAAAAATCGATTGATCGAAAAATCTAAAATTTGGTAATATTGCAAAATCGAAAAACGGAAATAAAACTGAAATATTGGAAAATAGAGAAATTAGAGATTTGAAAATCGGGAAATTGAAAAATTTGAAAATCGAAGAATTGAAAAATAGAAAAATTAAAAAGTTCACCACACGAGAAATCGACATGTCAAAAGATTTAAAAATCGAAAAGTGGAAAAATCAAGAAACTGAAAAGTAAAAAAGTCAAAAAATCGGAAACTAGAAAATTTAGAAACACCAAAAAATAAAACTGAAAAATTGAGATATTGAAGGATCGAAAAATCGAAAACTAAGGAATTGAAAAACTAGAAAATCGGAGAATTGAAAATTCAAAAAATTAAAAAAAATTAAAATTGTAATATCTAAAAATTGTACAGTTTTGATTAACTCGAGAATCGTAAACCACAAATGCAGGCGTATCTTATTTTATAAATTGTAAATCACATTTACTAATGTAAATTTTGGAGACCACGTCATCCTATTCTTGGTGGAGATAATTATCTAACCGGGAGACCCATTTTTTCGTACTCTAGGAGTCATGAAACCTCAAAACTAAAACTTAAATTTGGTTTTTCATTTCAGGTACATCTGCCTCGAAGACTACTCAAACGTCGGCGTGGAGTACGGCCGCATGTACACAACAATCCTGATGTTCCTCCAGTACATAATTCCCTCGGTGGTCCTCCTCTTCACCTACACCAGCATCGGAGTGGTGATATGGTGCCATCGCATACCCGGAGAAGCGGAAAACTCGCGCGATCAGAGAATCGCCAGATCGAAAACTAAGGTAAGAGAAAATCTCTATATTTGCGTAAAACACGAATAACGTTTCGCCGATTTGAGCTGTCACCTTTTTCCGTTTTCGTCGTTGCGACGGCTCTCGGGCGAACATTATAAATGTATTGAAGCTTTGCATTCAACTCCCCGATCTAATTTGAATCTTAAGACGAATTCCTAATGCAATATTTAGACACGACAAGAATGTATTTCATCCGCTTTGATCTACACGCCCTGCAAGGATCTATTCGCAATTTAAGGCTTTCAATACCGTTATGAACGCACTTCATACATAGTAAAAATGTCTGCGGAGTGCTTGAGAGTTCGGATTTATTTCGGCTGCGATGGTGTAAAGATAAAGTGTTTTTTGGGGCGGCTTGAGGGCGGTAAATCACAGTTTTATCGGTTCGGTAGGAGTCGTACGACTTTTTTTTTTAATTTATGCTGTACACTAACTACGTATTTGTATTATAATCGGTTGGTGTAAAGCCCAAAGGGCTACATTTTTCCGTTCCGGTGTTATCAGCCCCTAAATTCAAAAAAGGTTTTTACAAATCGAGAAAATCCTACAAATTCCGGGTGAAGTTAGAGGAATAGCGAACAATTGATGACAGAAAAGAATTTAACGGCACCAAAGGACCAATAAACCAGAATTTCAAGCCTGATACGACTGAAAATTTTTATTTTTTTGTGTTAAATATTTTGCAAAATATCGACATATTTTCTGATTTAACTAATGGTTAACTGTCCCGTTTATACGAGCATAGAATTTTTTGAAATCGTGTTCTCTAAATGAGGATGAAAAGTGAGCTTCCGATTTCCAAAATATTTCCAAAAAATACTCAAAATTGATTCAATCGACTAAGAATTGATTACCGCCGACACGAGATCTAGCGTGAAAAAGGAGTTCTAAATTTTCAAAAATTTTCCAAAAAAATAGTTAACGTGGGTTAGTCGATTGAAAATTGGTGTTAAATTGTAGATAATCTTCAGCTAATTAGAATCTGAACTCGCCGTCAGGATATCTACTTATATAACCGTGAAAGGTGAGTTCAAAATTTTCAAAAAAAGTTGGTTAAAATGGTTTCAATTTATTGAGAATTGGTGTGAAATTGTAGATAATCATCCGCCAATTACCAATCCGAAATCGCGAACATGACATCTAGTCAAATAAACGTGAAAAGTGAGTTCAAAATTTTCAAAAATTTTCCAAAAAAATTGTTAAAATGGGTTCAATTGACTAAAAATTGATGTCAACCCATAGATAATTTTCGTCAATTGGGAATCCGAAATCGCCATCACGACATCTAGTCAAATAAACGTGAAAAATAAATTCAAAATTTTTCCAAAAAGATGGTAAAATGGGTTTAAAGGCTAAAAATTCGTGTCAACTCGTAGATATTTTTTCGCCAATTAGGAATGCGAGACTTCCATCACGACATCTAATCAAAAGAACGTGAGAAGTGGGTCCAAATTTTCAAAAATTTTCCAAAAAAATGGTTAAGATGGGTTTAAGGGATTAAAAATCGGTGTCAAATTGTGAATAATTTTTCGCCAACTACGAATCTGAAATCGCCATCATATCTAGTAAATTAAACGTGAAAAGTGAGTTGAAAATTTTCATAAAATTTTCCAAAAAAATGCTTCAAGTGGGTTTAATGGACTAAAAATTGATGTCAAATTGTGGATAATTTTTCATCAATTACGAATACGAAGTCACCGTCACTATACATATGTAGTCAAATAAACGTAAAAAGTAAGTCCAAAATTTTTAAAAATTTTAGAAAAAATTGTTAAAACGGGTTTAATTGACTAAAAATTGGTGTCAACCTGTGGACAACTTTTGGTAAATTACGAATCCAAAATCGCCATCACCAACTCTAGTCAAGAAAACGTGAAAAGTGGGACTAAAGTTTTCAAAAACTTTCCAAAAAAAATGAGTAAAATGGGTTCAATAGACTAAAAACTGGTGCCATATTGTAGATAATCTTTCGCCAGTTACGAATCCGAAATTACTCTCACGACATCTCGCCGAATAAACGTGAAAACCGAGTTCAAAATTTTCAAAAATTTTCCAAAAAAATGGTAAAAACGGGTTTATTCGACTCTAAATTGTTGTCAAATTGTAGATAATTTTTCACTAATTATGAATCTGAAATCGCCATTACAACATATTTATATGTTGATTATAATCAAATAAACGTGAAAAGTGAATTCAAAGTTTTAAAAATTTTTTCAAAACAATTGATAAAATGGGTTTAATTGACTAAAACTTGGTGTCAACCTGTCGATAATTTTTCGTCAATTACGAATCTAAAATCGCCATCACGAAGTCTAGTCAAAAAAACGTCAAAAATGGGACTAAAATTTTCAAAAATTTCCAAAAAAAAATAGTTAAAATGGATTTAATCGATTAAAAATCGGTGCCAAATTATGAATAATTTTTCACCAATTGCGAATCTGAAATCACCGTCACGACATCTAGTCAAGAAAACTTGAAAAGTTGAACTCAAGTTTTCAAAAATTTTCCAAAGAAATGTTTAAAATGGGTTCAATCGATTGAAAATTGATGTCACACCTATGGATAATATTGCGCAAATTACGAATCCAAAATCACCGTCACGATATCTAGTCAAACAAACATGAAAAGCGAGTTCACAATTTTCAAAAATTTTCCAAAAAAATGGTTAAAATGGATTTAATCAACTAAAAACTGATGCCATGTTGTGTATACTTTTTCGCCGATTACGAATCCAAAATCACTGTCACGATATATATCAAATAAACGTGAAAAATGAGTTCAAAATTTTCAAAATTTTTCCAAAAAAACGGTTAAAATGAGTTTAATCTACTAAAAATTGGTGTCAACTTATGGACAATTTTTGACTACTTACGAATCCAAAATCGCCACCACGAAGTCTAGTCAAGAAAACTTGAAAAGTGGAACCAAAGTTTTCAAAAATTTTCCAAAAAAATGCTTAAAATGGGCTTAATCGAATAAAAATTGGTGTCAATCTATAGATAATTTTTTGGCAATTACGAACCCAAAGTCGCCATCACGTCATGTAATCAAAAAAACGTGAAATGTAGGTCCAAAATTTTCAAAAATTGTCTAAAAAGTTGGTGTCAAATAATAAATAATTTTTCGCCAATTACGAATCTGAAATTATCATCACATCTAGTAAATAACCGTGAAAAGTGAGTTGAAAATTTTCAAAAAATTTTCAAAAAACCTGCTTGAGTTTAATCGATTAAAAGTTGATGTTAAATTCTAGATAATTTTTCATCAATTACTAATCCAAAGTCACCGTCGTGATATCTAGTGTAACAAATGTGAAAAGTGAGTCCAAAATTTTCAAAAATTTTCCAAAAAATTGGTTAAAATGGGATTAATCGACTAAAAATTATTATCAAACTGTGGACAATTTTTCGTCAATTACGAATCCAAAGTCGCTGTCATGAAGTCTAGTCAAAAAAAGGTGAAAATTGGGAGCAAAATTTTCACAAATTTTCCAAAGAAATGGTTAAAATGCGTTTAATCGACTAAAAATTGGTGCCAAATTATAAATAATTTTTTGGCAATTACGAAGCCAAAGTCGTCATGACGTCATGTAATCAAAAAAACGTGAAATGTGGTTCCAAAATTTTCAAAACTTTTCCAAAAAATTGGTTAAAATGGGTTTAATCGACTAAAAATTGGTGTCGAATTATAAATAATTTTTCGCCAATTACGAATTTGAATTTGTCATCACATCTAGTCAAATAAACGTGAAAAGTGAGCTGGAAATTTTCAAAAAATTTTCCAAAAAAATGCTTGAAATGAGTTTAATCGATTAAAAGTTGATGTCAAATTGTAGATTACTTTTCATCAATTACGAATTCGAAGTCGCCGTCGTGATATCTAGTGTAATAAACGTAAAAAGTGAGTCCAAAATTTTCAAAAAATTTCCAAAACAAATTTTTAATTGGTGTCAACCTATGGATAATATTTCGCCAATTACGAATCCAAAAATCGCCATCCCGAAGTCTAGTTAAAAATCGTGAAAATTGGGACCAAAATTTAGAAAAATTGTGCAAAAAATGGTTAAAATGGGTTTAATCCAGGAAAAATTGGTGTCAACCTATAGACAATTTTTTGGAAATTACGAACCCAAAGTCGCCATTACGAAATTTAATTAAAAACACCTGAAATGAGGGCTCAAAATTTTCAAAATTTTTCCAAAAAAATTTTGAAAATGGGTTTAATCGACTGTAAATTGTTGTCAAATTGTAAATAATTTTTCACTGATTATTATTAATCCGAAATCGCCATTACAACATATAATCAAATACCTGAAAAGAGAATTCAAAATTTTCAAAAATTTTCCAAAAGAATGGATAAAATGGGTTTAATGGACCAAAACTTGGTATGAAAAATCTCCATCACGAAATCTAGTCAAAAAAAAACCTCAAAAGTAGGACTAAAATTTTCAAAAATTTTCCAAAAAAATAATTAAAATGGGTTCAATCGATTGGAAACTGGTGTCATATTGTAGATAATTTTTCGCCAGTTATGAATCCCAAATCACCGTCACGACATCTAGTCAAATAAGCGTAAAAGACGAGTTCAAAATTTTCAAAAAATTTCCAAAAAAATGGTTAAAATAGTCTTAATTCACTAAAAATTGGTGTCAATTTATAGATAATTTTTCGCCAATTACTAATCCAAATCGACGTTATGACATCTAATAAAAAAAAAATTAAAAGTGGGTCCAAAATTTTCAAAAATTTTCCAAAAAAATGGTTAAAATGGGTTTAAAATATTAAAAACGGACGTCAAATTGTAGATATTTTTTCACTACCAACAAATCCAAAATCGCCATCACGAAATCTAGTCAAATAAACGTGAAAACTGCGTTCAAAATTCTCAAAAAATTTTCCAAAAAAATTGTTAAATTGGGTTCAATCGACTAAAAATTGAGGTCGTATTGTTGATAATTTTTCGCCAATTACGAATCCAAATTCACCGTCACGATATCTAGTCAAATAAGCGTAAAAGACGAGTTCAAAAATTTCAAAAAATTTCCAAAAAATGGTTAAAATAGTCTTAATTCACTAAAAATTGGTGTCAACCTATAGATAATTTTTCGCCAATTACTAATCCAAATCGACGTTATGACATCTAATAAAAAAAAAAATGAAAAGTGGGTCCAAAATTGTCAAAAATTTTCCAAAAAAATGGTTAAAATGGGTTTAAAATATTAAAAATGGACGTCAAATTGTAGATATTTTTTCACCACCAACAAATCCAAAATCGCCATCACGAAATCTAGTCAAATAAACGTGAAAACTGCGTTCAAAATTCTCAAAAAAATTTTCCAAAAAAATTGTTAAAATGGGTTCAATTGACTAAAAATTGGTGTCGTATTGTTGATTATTTTTCGCCAATTACGAATCCAAATTCACCGTCACCATATCTAGTCAAATAAAGGTAAAAAGAGAGTTTAAAATTTTTCAAAAATTTTCCAAAAAAACGGTTAAAATGGTTTCAATCGACTAAAAATTCGTATCATAGTGTAGATAATTTTTCGCCAATTACTAATCCACAATGATCGTCACGACATCTAGTCAAATAAACATCAAAAGCGGACTCAAAATTTTCAAAAAATTAAAAAAAAATTGTTAAAATGCGTTCAATTGAGAATTGGTGTCAATAATTACAAATCCGAACTCACCATCACACCTAATCAAATAAATGCGAAAAGGATGTTCAAAATTTCCAAAAATTTTCCAAAAAATGGTAAAATAAACCTGAAAAGTGGGTTCAAAATTCTCAAAAGAAAAAACAAAAAATCGAGAAATCGAATAATCAAAAATTTCAAAAATCAAAAAATTGAGAAATCGAAAATAAAAATTTGGAATATCGAAAAATCGAAAATCCTAAAATGGAAAAGTCGAAAACTCGAAATTTCGAAACCTTGAAAAATCGAGAAATTTTAAATTTTAAGCATTAAGAAAAATTGAAAAATGTAAAATTTAAAAAAAAGACATTGAAAAAACGAAAAATTGAAGTAAAAAATTGGAAAATCGATAAATTAAAAAATCAGAACATAAAAATTTTGGAAATCGAAAAACCAAGTCGAGAAATCAAAAAACCGAGAAAAAAACATCGAACAATTGGAAAATTGAAACTTCGAAAAATCGAAAGATCAAGAACAAGAAATCTAAAAATTCGAAAAATTAAAATTTCCAGAAATCTAAAATTGTCAAGTCGCGACAGCTCAAAATCGAGAAATCCGAATTAAAAAAATCGAATGTAGAAAAATCGAAGCTCCGAAAAATGGAAAGTCGAAAATTGAAAATTTGAAAATACAAAAAATCCAGAAACCAAGAAATCCAGAAATCCAGACATCAAATGTTCGGAAAATCGAAAAGTCCAAAAATTAAAACATCAAAAAATCGATTAATCGAAGAATAGAAAGAACTGGTTAAAATGGATTCAATCGACTGAGAATTGGCATCAAATTTTAGATAATCTCTACCTAAATACAAATCCGAAATCGGGGTCACGACATCTAGTCAAATGAACGTGAAAAGTAAGTTCAAAATTTAAAAAAAAAATCCAAAAAAATAATTAAAATGATTATTTACAAAAATTTTCCAAGAAAAAAAGATAAATGGGTTAATTCGACTGGGAACCATCCGACATATCCGTTCCTCGAGATTAAACGAATTCAGAATGTGGAGTGACAATCAACCAATTCCACTGAAAAATTCCAAGGCATCGACTGGTATAAAGCTCAAAGCACTACGTCTCCCCATTCCGGTGTTATGAGCCTCTAGATCCAAAAAACATTGCGTCAGATCCGGAAAACCCCGGATTCCTGGTGAAGTTAAATGAATAGTGAACACCTGATTGCAAGTTAGCTAAAAACCAGAAATCCTGGGGGTTCTGAAGACTTTCAGTTTTTCGGGAAATGACAAAGCCATGGAAGTATAATACGAAAAAAAATATAATTTTTTCAAAACGTTCGGGAAACAGCGTTGGAGCGACGTTCCAAAACCAATTCCGGTTTTATTAGTCTCACACAAAGCTCCCCTTTAAATCAACTCTATATTCAGAGCCCCTTAAAAGGCCATGTAAGACACTTATAAGCTAGGAATAAAGCACCTCGTTACCGCTTTTTTCGCAAGCCCCAGGGGCCCAAGTCCCAACCTGCAATCTCCACACGAAAATTGACATTGTACATAAATAACGACAAAATTACCAAATCAGCTGAAAATGGCCACACCGAAACCTGCAACTTCGCAAGTTAAATTGTTCCTTGAATCGAATAATAGTCCGGACTATAAATCCCGGATCGTCCTAGTTGTTTCACTGCTTTCTGTGCAACCCGAACCTAATAATCGAGCAAGACAATAAAAACTGTTCTTGCTACACGAAATTTCCACATTACTCCTCCTGAGCTTTTTTCGTTTTACATAGGAACTTTTTAAAACTTCGCCGAATTTACGTTACAATAGTTGGAAAAGTTGGACGAATTTCTTCGAGCATCGGATGCCTCCAGGTCCCACTATGAGGGAGTCGATCACGAAGAGTGCTTGTCGCATATCTTAGTGCCCTCTCCCGCAATAAATTGCGACCCAAATCCACGACGTCACGTTTTACAACTTTATTGTGACTTGGTTATTGTGCGTAAAATGGGGAAATTATAATGTGAAAATTTATTACTATAGTTTCATATACCTACTCGGACAACAAATCTGACGGCTTACGAGTCCTTTTCGAACGTGTAAAAATTTCGAGTCGCGAATTTATTTTCGGCGTTAATCCAATAAGCCGCGTATTCTTGTACAGAGCGTTCTGAATCAGTTGTGTCGCAAAAAGTTTAGATGAGTTTTGCTTTTACAATAAACTGATTAAGACCTGCGAACTTTCGGCATTGGAAAAGCTGAAAGCACTGTAAATACAGCGTTTTTAAATAAGTTTGTTCAAAAGTATTCTCGTGTATGCGAGATATTTTTATAGGTGTTTTATTAATATTGTGGAAATAAATCCTATTTATAGCTAACGTGTCTGCTCTGTTTCTCCGGGGGCGGAAAGGAGTGAAAAAATAAATAGCTTTGCGCGAAACGTGCATACAATACCAGAAGAGTAAGCTGCGTACTAATCATTATTGATTACCTCGTTGTCAAAATTTTGCTGTAGAGAAGCGCGAAGCTCGAGTGCTTTTTGGCTCGCTGAAGAAATATAGACGCCGTTACTCTTTGTCATGCAAATAACCGCTATGAAAAAATCCGATGATACTAAACACAAAAAACACTAAAAATAATTAAATTTTACCTCCTCTCTAAAACAAAACATCAGAAGATTCTTTCAACTTTTCAAAAACAAAACACCTGAGAGCCTGGAGATTTTTTAAATAGTTTCAAAGACTAAACCCCAAAAGTCCCAGAAATCCTTTTAATTCTTTCAAACATTAGACACCAATGATCCCAGAATTCTTGTCTTCTTTCAAAAATAGAACATCAAGGAGCTCCAAGTTTCTTTAAATTCCGTCAAAAACAAAACACCAAAAACCACTGACTACTTTCAGTTTTTTTTTTAATTAAAAAAAAAAACACTTCGTAGCTTGGAGATTCTTTTAAAATCTTTCAAAACCAAAACACAAATGAACCCTGGAGATTCGTTTAAACTTCTTAAAAGAAATCAGCAGAGATCCCAAATATTCTTTCAATTCTTTCACAAATAAAACATCAAAAACCCCAAAGACCATTTTAAGTTCCTTCAAAATAAAAAAAAAACACTTGGGGGGCTGAGGATTCTTCTAAATTCTTTCATAAATACAACAGAAAATATTGTCAATTTTTTTTTAAATTGTATCAAAAACAAAACTCCAGGTTTCGCCGAGATTCTTATAAACTCTCTCAAAAATGAAACACCAAAGGTCCCCGAGATTCTTTTAAAATCTGTCAAAAACAAAACATCAAGAACTCCCCCGATCATTCTAAAAGCTTCAAAAACACAACAGAAAGGACTCCCAACATTCTTTTAAATTCTTTTTAAACACTAAGGGCCCTAGAGATTCTTTTAAGTTAATTGTATTCTTTCAAAAACAAAACACTAGGGACGCCAGAGATCTTTTCAATTATTTCAAGGACTTGGGCAAGATTCTTGGAAACTCTTTCAAAAACACAACAGAAAAACCCTGAGATTCTTTTAAATTGAAAAAAAAAAAAACAAAAAACAGGGATCCACAAGATTCTTCTAAAAACTTTCAAAATGAATACAGCAGGGTCCTCGGAGAGTGTTTAAATTTTTTCAACAATAAAACACCAAGGGGCCCGAGATTCTTTCCATCCTTTCAAAAACAAAACAGCAAAGATCCCAGATATTCTTTAAAAAATAAACCACCCAAAATATCCGAGATTCTTTTAAAATCTTTTGAAAACAAAACACCAAGGATTTTGCTGTTCTGAGAATTTAAGGATTATGGTGTTCTGAGGCATTTGAGGATTCTGGTGTTCTGAGAATTTGAAGATTACGGTGTTCTGAGGATTCGAGGATTCTAAGGAATTGAAGGTTATGGAATGGAAGAATTTCATTTGATTTGAGGATTTGAGGTTTATGGAGCTCTAAGGATTTGAGGATTTTGCTGTTTTGTGTATTTGAAGATTTTACTGTTCTAAGGATGCAAGGATTATGATGATTTGAGGATTGTGATGTTCTGAAGAGTTGAAGATTGTGGTGTTCTGAAGATTCGAGGATTTTGCTACTTGGAAAATTTGGGGATTATGAAATGTTGCGGATTTTGCTGATCCGAGGATTTGAGGATTGTGGTGTTCTGACGATTTGAGGATTATGGTGTTCTGATGATTTGAGGAATGTGGTGTTCTGAGGATTTGACGAATGTGGTGTTCTCAGACCTAGAGCATTTTGGTGTTCTGAGAATTTAAGGATTTTATCATGCCGAGGATTTGAGGACTATGGTGATCTGAGGAATTGAGAATTTTGCTGATTTGAGGATTTGAGGATTATGGTGTTCTGAGCATTTGAAGGTTATGGAGTTTTGCGGATTTGAGGATTATGGTGTTCTGACGATTTGAGGATTGTGACGTTCTGACGATTTAAATATTATTGTTTCCTGAGGATTTGAGCATTATGGTGTTCTTATTATTTGAGGATTTAAGTATTCTGAGGATTTGAGGATTATGGTGTTCTGAAAATTTGTGGATAACGGTGTTCTGGGGATTTGTGTATTATGGAGTTCTAAGGATTTGAAGAATATGAGGTTCTCAGGATTTGAGGATTTTGTTGCTTTGAGGATTTGAAGGTTTTAGCATTCTGAGGTTTTGAGGAGTTTGCTCTTCTGAGGTTTTGAGGATTTTGCTGTTTTGAACATTTGAGGATTATAGTGTTCCGAGAATTTGAGCACTATGGTGTTCTGAGGATTTGAGAATTATGGAGTTCTGAGAATTTGAGGATTTTGGTGTTCTGAGGATTTGAAAAATTTAGTGTTCAGAGTATTTGAGGATAATGGTCTTCTAAGAATTTCAGGATTATAGATTTCTGAGGATTTGAGGATTTTGCTATTCTAATGATCTGAAGATTTTGTTGTTCTGAAGATTTAAGGATTATGATGTTCTGAGAAATTGAGGATTATAGAATTTTGAGGATTTAAGGATCATGGTCTTCTGAGGAATTGAGAATTATGGAGTTCTAATAATTTGAGGATTTCGCTGTTCTGAAGATTTGAGGATTATGATGTTTTGGGAATTTGAGTATTACGGAATTCTAAGGATTTGAGGATATGGGGTTCTGAAGATTTGAGGGTTTTGGTGTTCTGATTACTTGAGTATTATGGTGTTCTATGGATTTGAGGATTATGGTCTTCTGATGATCTGTGGATTTCACTATTCTGAGGATTTGAGGATTATGGAGTTCTGAGGATCTGAGGATTTTGCTGTTATGAGGATTTGAAGATTTTTGTGTTCGGAGAATTTGAGGATTTTGCTGTTAGAAGGATTTTGGGTTATGAGGATTTGAGGACTAGGTTGTTCAGAGGATTTGAAGATCATGGTCTTCTGGGGATTTCAAGATTATGGATTTCTGAGATCTTGGGTATTTTGCTATTCCGAGAATTTGAAAATTTTGGTGTTCTTAGGATTTGAACATTTTGCTGTTTTGAGTATTTGCGGATTTTGGTGTTCTGAGGATTTGAGGATAACAGAGTGCAGAACTTCTGAGGATTTGAGGAGTTTGGTGTTCTGAGGATTTGAGGATAATGGAGTGCAAAACATCTGAGGATTTGAGGATTATGATTTTCTGAAAATTTCAAGATTATACATTTCTGATCTTTGGGGTTTCGCTGTTCTGAGGATTTGAGGATTATGGAGTTCAGAGGATCTGAAAATTTTGCTGTTATGAGGAATTGAAAATTTTTGAGCTCGCAGAATTTGAGGATTTGAGGATTAGGTTGTTCTGAGGATTTGAAGATCATGGTTTTCTGGGGATTTCAAGATTATGTATTTCTGAGCTTTTGGAGATTTTGCTGTTCTGGGGATTTGAGGATTATGGACTTCAGAGGATCTGAGAATTTTACTATTCTGATTATGGTCTTCTAGGGGTTTAGGGATTATGGATTTCTCAGCTCTTGGGTATTTTGCTGTTCTAAGGATTTGAAAATTTTGGTGTTCTTAGAATTTGAACATTTTGCTGTTTTGAGCATTTGCGGATTTTGGTGTTATGAGGATTTGAGGATAATAGTGTGCAGAACATTTGAGAATTTGAGGTTTTTGGTGTTCTGAGGATTTGAAGATTATGGAGTTCGGAGGATCTGAGGATTTTGCTTTATGAGGATTTGAAGATTTGTGTGTTCGCAGAATTTGAGGATTTTGAGTTATGAGGATATGAGGATTAGGTTGTTCTGAGGATTTGAAGATCATGGTCTTCTGGGGATTTCAAAATTATGGATTTCTAAGCTTTTGGGGATTTTGGTGTTGTGAAGAATTGAGGATAATAGAGTGCAGAACATCTGAGGATTTGAGGATTTTGTTGTTCTGAGGATTTGAGGAATATGAAGTTCAGAGGATTTGAGGAATTTGCTGTTCTGAGGATTTGAAGATTATGGTCTTCTAGGGGTTTAAGGATTATGGATTTCTGAGCTCTTGGGTATTTTGCTGTTCTGAGGATTTGAAAATTTTGGTGTTCTTAGGATTTGAGCATTTTGCTGTTTTGAGCATTTGAGGATTTTGGTGTTCTGAGGATTTGAGGATAATAGAGTGCAGAACTTCTGAAGATTTGAAGATTATGATCTTCTGAAGATTTCAAGATTATGGATTTCTGACCTTTGGGGCTTTGCTGGTCTTAAGTTTTGAGGATTATGGACTTCAGATGATCTGAGGATTTGAGGATTATCGAGTTCAGAGGATCTGAGGATTTTGCTGTTATGAGGATTTGAAGATTTTTGTGTTCGCAGAATTTGAGGATTTTGGGTTATGAGGATTTGAGGATTAGGTTGTTCTGAGGATTTGAAGATCATGGTCTTCTGGGGATTTCAAAATTATGGATTTCTGAGCTTTTGAGGATTTTGCTGTTTTGAGGATTTGAAGATTATGGTTTTCTAGGGGTATAAGAATTATGGATTTCTGAGCTCTTAGGTATTTTGCTGTTCTAAGGATTTGAAAATTTTGGTGTTCTTAGGATTTGAACATTTTGCTGTTTTGAGCGTTTGCGGATTTTGGTGTTCTGAGGATTTGAGGATAGTAGAGTGCAGAACATCTGAGGATTTGAGGATTTTGGTGTTCTGAGGATCTGGGGATAATGGAGTGCAAAAGATCTGAGGATTTGAGGATTATGATCTTCTGAAAATTTCAAGATTATGGATTTCTGACCTTTGGGGTTTCGCTGTTCTGAGGATTTGAGGGTTATGGACTTCAGATGATCTGAGGATTTTGATGATAGGAGGATTTGAAGATTTTTGTGTTCGCAGAATTTGAGGATTTTAGGTTCTGAGGATTTGATGATTAGGTTGTTCCGAGTATTTGAAGATCATGGTATTCTGGGGATTTCAAAATTATGGATTTCTGAGCTTTTGGGGATTTTGCAGTTATGGAGATTTGAGGATTATGGAATTCAGAGGATTTGAAGATTTTACTATTCTGAGGATTTGAGGATTATGAAGTTCAGAGGATTTGAGGATTTTGCTGTTCTGAGGATTTGAAGATTATGGTCTTCTAGGGGTTTAAGGATTATGGAATTCTGAGCTCTTGGGTATTTTGCTGTTCTGAGGATTTGAAAATGTTGGTGTTAGAATTTGAGCATTTTGCTGTTTTGAGCATTTGAGGATTTTGGTGTTCTGTGGATTTGAGGATAATGGGGTGCAGAACATCTGAGGATTTGAGGATTTTGGTGTTCTGAGGATTTGATGATTAGGTTGTTCCGAGGATTTGAAGATCATGGTGTTCTGGGGATTTCAAAATTATGGATTTCTGAGCTTTTGGGGATTTTGCTGTTCTGGAGATTTGAGGAATATGGAATTCAGAGGATTTGAAGATTTTACTATTCTGAGGATTTGAGAATTATGAAGTCCAGAGGATTTGGGGATTTTGCTGTTCTGAGGATTTGAAGATTATGGTCTTTTGGGGGTTTAAGGATTATAGATTTCTGAGCTCTTGAGTATTTTGCTGTTCTGAGGATTTGAAAATTTTGTGTTCCTAGGATTTGAGCATTTTGCTGTTTTGAGCATTTGAGGATTTTGGTGTTCTGAGGATTTGAGGATCATGGAGTGCAGAACATCTGAGGATTTGAGGATTTTGGTGTTCTGAGGATTTGAGAATAATGGAGTGCAATAGACCTGAGGATCTGAGGATTATGATCTTCTGAAGATTTCAAAATTATGGATTTCTGACCTTTGGGGTTTTGCTGTTCTGAGGATTTAAGGATTATGGACTTCAGATGATCTGAGGATTTTGCTATTCTGAGGAGTTGAGGGTTATCGAGTTCAGAGGATCTGAGAATTTTGCTGTTATGAGGAATTGAAAATTTTTGTGTTCGCAGAATTTGAGGATTTTGGGTTATGAGGATTTGAGGATTATGCAATTCAGAGGAAATGAGGATTTTACTATTCTGAGGATTTGAGGAATATGAAGCTCAGAGTATTTGAGGATTTTGCTGTTCTGAGGATTTGAAGATTATGTTCTTCTAGGGGTTTAAGGATTATGAATTTCTGAGCTTTTGGGTATTTTGCTGTTCTAAGGATTTGAAAATTTTGGTGTTCTTAGGATTTGAGCATTTTGCTGTTTTGAGCATTTGAGGATTTTAGTGTTCTGAGGATTTGAGGATTATGATCTTCTGAAGATTTCAAGATTATGGATTTCTGACCTTTGGGGTTTTGCTGGTCTTAAGTTTTAAGGATTATGGACTTCAGATGTTGTGAGGATTTGAGGATTATGGAGTTCAGAGGATCTGAGGATTTTGCTGTTATGAGAACTTGAAAATGTTTATGTTCGCAGAATTTGAGGATTTTGGGTTATGAGGATTTGAGGATTAGGTTGTTCTGAGGATTTGAAGATCATGGTCTTCTGGGGATTTCAAGATTATGGATTTCTGAGATTTTGGGGATTTTGCTGTTCTGGGGATTTGAGGATTATGGAATTCAGAGGATCTGAGGATTTTACTATTCTGAGGATTTGAGGATTATGAAGTTCAGAGGATTTGAGGATTTTGTTGTTCTGAGGATTTGAAGATTATGGTCTTCTAGGAGTTTAAGGATTATGGATTTCTGAGCTCTTGGGTATTTTGCTATTCTGAGGATTTGAAAATTTTGGTATTCTTAGGATTTGAACATTTTGCTGTTTTGAGCATTTGAGGATTTTGGTGTTCTGAAAATTTGAGGAATATGGACTTCAGATGATCTGAGCATTTTGCTATTCTGAGGATTTGAGGATTATGGAGTTCAGAGGACCTGAGGATTTTGCTGTTATGAGGATTTGAAAATTTTTGTTTTCGCAGAATTTGAAGATTTTGGGTCATGAGGATCAGAGAATTAGGTTGTTCTGAGGATTTGAAAATCATGGTCTTCTGAGGATTTCAAGATTATGGATTTCTGAGCTTTTGGGGATTTTGCTCTTCTGTGGATTTGAGAATTATGGACTTCAGATGACCTGAGAATTTTACTACTCTGAGGATTTGAGGATTTCGCTGTTCTGAGGATTTGAAAATTTTGGTTTTCTAACGATTTGAGGATTGTGCAGTTCTGAGAATCTGGAAATTTAGCTATCTTTCAAAAAAAAAAAACACCAAGACGCCAGAGATCTTTTTAATTGTTTATAGATCTCGGTAGAAACCCTTTCAAAAACACCACAGAAAAAATCATGAGATTCCCTTAAATTAAAAATTTAAATAACAAAAAACCAAGGGTATACAATATTTTTCTAAAAACTTTCAAAATGAAAACACCAGGGGTTTCCGAGTTTCTTCAAATTCTTTCAACCATAAACCACCAGGGGGACCGAGAGTCTTTCAATTCTCTCAAAAATAAATCACGAAAGATCTCAGAGATATTTTCAAAAATAAAACACCAAAAAATCTGAGGTTCTTTTAAAAAAAATTAGAATCAAAACGCTAAGAATTCACTAGGTAGATTCTTTTTTAATAAATAAATATTTCAAAAACAAAGCGCTAAGGGTTCCAAAGACCCTTTAAATTCTTTTAAAAGCAAAACACCAAGGACACCAGAGAATATTTAAAATTATAAATAAATCACCTCGAGTCCCTGGAGATTCTTTTATTCTTTCATAAATTAAACACCAGAGTTAGACCAATGAGACTCTTTGAAAATTTTTCAAAAACAATACACTAAAGCCCTTACAAATTCTTTTATGTTCTTCAAAAAAAAAACACCAAGGGCCACAGCGATTGTTTCAAATTTTTTTGGAACTCCATTACCCCAAATCTTCTTCTAGTTCTTTCAAAGTAAAGATCCTAAGTTTTTTTTTTATTTCTTTCAAGATAAAAACAGCAAGGACTACTCTCAAGTTTATTTTACTTACATCGGCTAATAATAGTAATATTAATACTGTTTTATTGATGTAATGATGATGATAATAATAATAATAATAATAATAACCTGTAATTTCGTAAATTTCACACTTTTCCTTGAATTCTATTTACTTTCTCCATAAAAAATCCAACTATGCTCTAGAAAATCGGTCCTAAAGGACAAATTCATCCCTGAACTGTAGAAAAAATTGCCCGTTGAATTGAAAAATGATACAAACGCTTGAATATTCCCAGACGTGTTATCGATCCAAGCCGGAAACTTTGACAAGTTTGAATTTTTCCAACACGGTGAAGTTTTATCGTATAACTAGCAAAAATATAGCTCATAATTCAGAATTAACGGTTAATGGCCCGTTAAGACGCGATGTGGAGAATTTAAATTATTTGACGATTTGATAACAAGCGTTGTTCCGAAACGAGCTCTAGTTTGTAATTTAATGTCTGAAAAACTCTAATTCTCAGTCACACATTTTTCGAGCAAAAGCCTGGGTTGTAGTTTTTTTTAGTTTCTTGGTTTACATTATGAAATTTGAAGAGGAAACTTTTTATGGCTTCGTTGGAACGTGCCAAAGTTGTACACCAGACTACAAAGTGATGGAAACATTATTATTAAAAAACTTTTCATTACCATATAGCAGTTTAGCGAAAATGAAGCTCCTATTATTATCGTAGTTTATCGCCTGCGGTGCATTATTTTATCATCACTATGCACAAAATTCAATTATATACACTGCGCTAAAAATAAAACGGCCGAACTTCGCTGTTTCCACACAAAGACTCCAGCCTTGAATAAGAAGTTATTAATTAGATATGAAACTGGCTGTGGAACTCCTATTACGAACACTTTGCTCCAACATCAAGTCGAGGTCTAATTACTAAAATTAATATTCGATTTTATCTTTCACAAACATCGCAGTTCAACTCTACTCCAACCGTGTACTTAGAAAATTAAATTTCAATTTCACCGTCGACAAAAGACATCGCGATACAAACTAACTTTCTCAACTTTATAATAGAGAGTTTTTATTGCGATCCTAAGACAATAAGTTCTTGCTAACGCTATAACTCTGAATTATATTTTTTATACGAGGCCGTAAAAGGATCCTCAACATTGATTAAATTTTAACAGCTCTGTCAGATAAAGAAAATTATTATTGCCCCGACCGTTTCGGAATAATTAATTCGGGATGTTGGAGCAAGAAATTTAATTAGATAACCGCAAATTAGCGCACATTATTTTCATTTTCTCGTAATCGCAGCAATGAAACTAATAATGTCTGGGGTAAATTTACCGCGATTATCGATTTCTTCACGCACAAAGCAAGGTTGCGAGAAATTTGTTTTAATTTACCGCCCGCGAGGACTTGAATTGGTCGTCGAAACTTTAAGCACGTAGTAGGACGAAGCTCCCTTGAAACCGAAAAAAATGTAAGCTTAGGCGTTTATTTTCGGAGCACAAAAAATTCAGCGCTTCCAGCTCCGTGAAAAATTTTATTTTAAACACTTCATTTCTGTTTTTAATTAAACTCAAACATTCTATTTCGGGAGCGCCGGAATGTGAATTATCTGCCTAAACGGGCGAAAAAATGGTAGACTGTTTGGATGGAACCTCCCTCGGTCTTAAAACAAAGCCCACTAATTAATATCGCTTCATTGAAAATTTATAAAATTTGATTTTGCGATTTTTGTTTTTTACCTCTATCAAGTGAAAGCCAGTGGTGTAAATGACAACTTCGAAAAATCAAAAAATCGGAAAACACTGAAAAATCTTCCGGAAAGTCAAAAAAACAGAAAATTCGAAAATCGAAATTTCGAAAACTGAAAATTTCGGAAACTGAAAACCTGAAAAGTCGAAAAATCAACAAACCGGAAAATCTAAACTTAAAAAAATCAAAAAATTGAAACATTCGGAAATGGAATAATTGAAAAACTGAAACATTGACGCAACCAAACATCGAGAAATCGAAAAGTCGAAAAATCGAAATATTGAGAAATCGAAATAGCTCAGAATCGAAAAGTTAATATCGAAAAACTGAACAATTTTAAAATAGAAAAATCGATAAATAAAAAAATTTTAAAATTGAAAAATTGAAAAATTGGATAAAAATTGAAGACTCAAGAACTGAGAAATCAAACATCAAAAAATCGAAAAATTTAGAAATTGAAGATTGAAAAATCGAAAAAAATAAAATATCGAGTAACCTAAATATCGAAAAATCAAAAAACTGAAGAATCGAGACATTGAAAAATCTCAAAACTGACATATCGAAAAATTGTAAAATCCTAGAAAAATTTAATCGAAAAATTGACTTTTCGATTTTTCAAGTTTCGACTTATAAATTTTTCATTCAATTTTTGATTTTTCCATTTTTGGATTTTTCAGTTTTTCAATTTCTCAATTTTTCGAAGTTTCAATTTTTGAAATTATAATTTTTTCAACACTTTGATGTTTAGATCTTCCCATTTTTCGACTTTTTCTTTTTCAACTTTCGATTTCTCAATTTTTCAATACTTTAGTTTTGGGGTTTTTCGGTTTTTTCAATTCTTCAATTTTTAATTTTTGCATTTTTTGATTATTCAGTTTTTCAATTTCTCATTTTTTCGAAGTTTCAGCTTTTTAAATTATGCATTTTTCGACTTTTTAATGTTTCGATCTTTCGATTTTTCGACTTTTCTTTTTTCAACTTTCGATTTCCCGATTTTTAGATATTTCGGCTTTCGGATTTTTTTGTTTTTCAATTTTTTATTTCTCCATTTCTTGATTTTTTTTTTTCGTTTACTCAAATTTTCGATATTTCAGTTTTGAAATTTTGCAAATTTTCGATTTCTAGAATTTTTTATATTGGGATTTCTCTATTTTCCAATATTTCAATTTATCGAATCAAACATCAAAAAATCGAAAAAAATAAAATATCGAGTACCTAACCTAAATATCGAAAAATCAAAAAACTGAAGAATCGAGACATTGAAAATTTTCAAAACTGACAATCGAAAAATTGTAAAATTGTAGAAAAATTTAATCGAAAAATTGAAAAATCGAGAATTCGAACCATTTTAAACATTGAAAAACCGAGAAGTTGACAGATGAAAATTGAAATTGAAAAGTTAAAAAAAAAAGAAATCCAGAAATCGAAAAATCGAAAAATCTAAAACTCAAATATTGAAAAAATTGAAAAATTGAACAGTTAAAAAATTGAAAAATTGAACAATTAAAAAATCGAGAATTTGAAAAATGCTAAAACTAAAATGTAAAAAAATTCGAAAGTCTACACATCGAACATCGAAAAACCGAAAAATCAAAAATTCGAAAATCCAGATTTCGAAAAATCCAAGAATCGAAATATAGAAAAAACTGAAGTCCAAAAATCGAAAATTCTACAATATAAAAATCGAGAAGTGGAAAAATGCAACAATTGAAATTTCGAAATTTCGATAGGAATTAAAAACCTGATAATTTGAAATGTCGAAAAATCGAAATAAACCGAGAAATCGAAACATCGAGAATTTGAAAATCTGAAAACATGGAGAAATCGAAACATCAAAAGATTGAGAAATCGAGAAATCGACAAGTAGAGAAGTGGAGAAATCGACAAACCGAAAAATCTAAAATTAAAACATCCAAAACTTGAAAATTACAGAAATTGAAAAATTCCCAAAATTTCCAAAAATCGATAAATAAAACAAATTTAGAGATTGCAAAACGAAGAAAATAAAAGGACAATTGAAAAATGGAAGAACCGAAAAATCAAAAAAACCAGAAATCGAAAACCGAAAAATCTAAAAGTTAAAACATCGAAGAAATAGTGAAGAATTCAAAAATCGAAAGACTAGAAACCTTAAAAATTCAAGAATTGAAAATCTGAAATCGAAAAATCGAGACTTCGGGAAACCGAAACATCCAAAAATCGAGAAAACGAAAAATGAAAAAATCAAAATATTGAAATATCGAAAAATCTAAAAGTCGAGAAATGGAAAAATGAACAAAATAAAAAGTCGAGAAATCAAAAAATCGAAAAATAGATTTAACGAAAAATCAAAACTTTAGAAACCTCAAAAACTGAAATATTCAAAAATCGAGAAATAAAAAAATCGAGAGATAGAAAATTTGAAAAATCGGGAAACTGAAGAAAAAAATTGAAAAATTTCACAACTTGAATGCCGAAATTGAATTGGTCAATCGGTAAATCGAAAAATTGAAAAATTCAGAAATCAAAACCTCAAAATATCGAAAAATCAAAAAATTGAAAAACGTAATAATTAAAAATTAAAAATTGAAAAATCGAGAAAGTAAAAAATGCGGAAGTCGAAAAATCTAAAATCCAAATAATCAACATAGTGAAATTTCTCAAAACTGAAGTATTGAAAAGATGAAAAATTGAAGAAAAATTGAAGAATCAAGAAATGAAAACTTCAAAAAATTGAAAAAATGAAAAATTGAAAATTCTAAAATTTTGAAATTGAAGAATTGGAAAATCAAATAAAAAAAATAAAAAATTCGACAAATCTAAAAGTAAAAAAATTGAAACTAAAAAAAATTAAGTCTAAAAACTGAAGAATGGAAAATTACAAAAATCTAAAACTCAAAACATCGAAAAACAGAAAAGTCGAGAAATCGAAGAATCGAAAATTAAAAAAACTGAAAATCCAAACAGGGAGATCCAAAGAATGAAAATTCAGGAAATCGAAAAGTAATAAATTGAAAAATCTGGAAATTGTAGCATAGAAAACTGAAAAAGTCTAAAATCGAGAAAACGAAAAGTAAAAAAAATGAAAATTCAAACTCAGGAAGATCAAAAAAACGAAAATTCGGGAAATCGAAAAATCGTAAAGAAATAAATCGAATTACCGAAAAACTATAGAATGGAAAACTGAAAAATCGAATAATTAAAAAATTGAAAAGTCGAAACATTGAACAATTCAAAACTGGAATATCGAAAAATTGAGAAATCGAAAACTTGAAAAATCGAGAATTTAAGGAATTTTAAACATCGAAATACCGAGAAGTCGACAATTGGAAAATTAAAATTGAAAAGAAATAAAAACCAAGAAATCGAGATATCGAAAAATCTAAAATTTACAAAATTGGGAAAAATACGAAAAATTGCATCGAAAAACTGCAAAATCGAGGATTTAAAAAATCCTAAAACTTAATTATAGAAAAATTCTAAAATCTAGAAATCGAAAATCGAAAATCCGAAAAATCAAAAATTCTAAAATCGATATTTCGAAAAATCGAAAAATGCAAAAATCGAAATACAGAAATAAACAGAATATCGAAAGTCCAAAAATCTAAAATTTTAAAATAAAAAAAATCGAGAAGCCAAAAAAAATTGAAAAATTGAGAAATCCAAATTAAAAAAATTCGAAGAAATGTCGGAAAATTCGAAAAAAGGGGCAATAGAAAATTCTAAAAATCGAAAAACTAAAAAATTGAAAATGAGAAATCGAAAGATTAAAAGATCGAGAAATTCCCAAAATTGAAGTCTTGAAAAGTTGAGAAATCGAAAACTGAAAAATCCATAAATCGAAACATTTTTAACACTGCAAAAGTGACACAACAATTGAACAAAACAACATTAAAAAGAAAAAGAAAAATTGAAAATTCGAAATACCGAAAAATCAAATAAACAAGAAATCGAAAAATCTGAAAGTAAAAAATCAGAGAAAAATTGAAAAATCGAAAAAGTGAAAATTCCCAAAACTGAAATATCGAAAAACCGAAAAATCAAAAAACTGAAAATTCGAAAATTTGAACATCTGGAAGCCGAAACACCCAAAAATCTATAAAAGGCAAAATGGAAAAATCAAAAAATCTAAAAGTCGAAAATTAGAAAAATCAAGAAAACGAAAAAACGCAAAATCCGAAAATCGAAATATTTAAAAATCCAAAATCAAAGAATCAAAAAATTTAAAAATCGTGAAGTAAAAATATCGGAAATAGAGAAATCGATGAATAAAAAGATTAAGGGAGAAAATTTGGAAAATTGAGAAATTTAAGAAAAAAATCGAAAAACTAAAAAAAAATCCAGAACTCGAAAAGTCGAAAAATTGAAAAATTAAGGACCTGGAAAATCGAAAAATTGAGATATCGGGAAGTGGAAAAATCTAGAAAACGAAGAGTCGAAAAACATTAAAAATTGAAACACCGAAATATGAAAAACTTAAAAATCGAAAAAGTGAAGAGTCGAAAAATTGAAAAATCGAAAAATTAAGAAATCGAAGACAAATTGAATAAAAAAACTGAAAAATTCCAAAATCGGTAAAACAGAGTTAAAAAAAAATCGAAAAATCCAGAAGTCGGAAAGTGAAAAAATTGAAAAATCAAACCTCTTGAAAATCGAAAAATTGAAAATCTGAAAATCGAAAACCCGAGAAATCTAAATATGTATTGGGAAATCGAAATAACACAAAATAGAAAAGTCGATATCAAAAAATTGAAAAAGTCAATAAAAAATTAACAAACGAAAAATCGAAAAATTTAATAATCTAAAAATCGAAACATCGAAATCTCGAAGAACCAAAAAATCGAAAAATTTAAATACGAAAAATTGGAAAATCGAGAAAATAAAAAATCTAGAAATCGAAAAATCGAAAGGTCAAAAAATCGAAAAATGGAATAAAAACGTTGAAATTTCTCAAAATTGAAATAGCAAAAAATTGAAAAATTGAAAAATTGAAAAACTGAAAAATTGAGAAATCGAAACACAAAAAAATCAAAATTTGAAAAATTGAAAATTCAAAAATTCAGAAATTGAATGAGATAAAAAATCAAGAAACCTAAATATCGAAAAACAGAAAAATTAAAGAATCGAAACATTGAAAAATCTCAAAACTGAAATATCGAAACCCAAGGAAAACTGAAAAAGTGAAACATCACAAAATTGAAACATCAGTAAATTGAGGAATCGACAAATGAAAAATTGAAATTTGAGAATCACAAAAAAAGAGAAATCGAAAAATGTAATATTTAATATATCGAGATTTTGAAAAATCGAAAAATCGAAAACTCCAGAAATCGGGAAAACAAAACATGGAAAAATTCAGACATTGAGAAGTAGAAAAGTCGAGAAAGCGAAAAGCTAAATGTTAAAAATTGAAATATTGAAGTATCGAAAAACTTAAAAATTTCGGAAAATAGAGAAATGGGTAAATAAAAAAATCGATACATCGAAAACTTGAAAGATCGAGAAATTAAAGAATAAAATTGAAAAATGAAAAAATTCCAAAATTTCATATCAATCGATAAGTTGAAAAATTGAAAAATCGAAAAATTAAGAAATCGAAGGCAAATTGAATCAACAATTCAGAATCGAAAAATGGAAAAATTGAAAAATCAAACCCCTGGAAAATTGAAGAATTGATCTGAATCAATCTGAAAATCGGAAAATCGAGAAACTGAGAACCAAAGCATTGAAAAATCGAGAAATCAGAAATGGTAAAGCCACAATATAAAAAAATCGATTAACAAAAAAATCGAAAATTTAGAAAGGCCAAAAACTGGAACATCGAAATATTTAAAAAACGAAAAATTGAAGAATCGTAAAACTGAAATGTCAGAAAATAGAGCAATTGAGAAATCGAAAATTTGAAAAATCGAGAAGTTGAAGAAAAAATAAAAATTGGACAATCCCAAAACTCAAATATCAAAAAATTGATCAATCGATAAATCGCAAAATTTTTATTTTTTTTACCAGTATACACTGTCGGCTAACCTTTTGTACTATTGTGCAATAAATTGTATCTATCTAAAAATCTAAAAATGAAAGAAGCGAAGGAAGATTGAAAAATCGAAAAACTGAAAAATCCCAAAAATGAAATATTAGAACAGAAAAATCTAAAAGTGAAAGATCGACAAATCGAAATCTTGAAAAACTGAAAAATTGAGTAAACGAAAAATTTTGCAGCTTCAAAGTTAAATTGGCAAAGGTGGTTATACCTACAATTTGATTTTTTCTACAAAAACCGGATGTCTGAGGTAAAAATTCAACACGGATTCATAAACCACAAGTATCTTATTTTATGATATTTAAATAACATTTACTATTGAATAATTTTGGTTAGCGTTTTTCCATGTACACGATCAATCGAGTAGTTTCTGTGTTTATCTGTCTAATAAAAATCCAGACAGACGAGCGATAGACGAAAACGGGAGACTTATTTTTTCGGACTCTAGAGGTCATGAAACCTCGAGAAAACGTAGCAGTAGCCAGTCGCCCGACGGACTCGATCCTTAGCCTACCCTCGGCAAGTAAAAATCAATCCCGACTGGCTTATACCATAAATAAACACCATCTCCTTCTGTCAATAAATATCCAAAAGATTGCATATTTTTTATTTTTAGCTCTGACGTTCCATTTCGTCAGAAATCGCATCTCGACGGAAATGAGATTTCCCCTAAATACATTGTTTTTGATAATAGAAAAGGCGCCGGTGCGAAATAGACTGGGCGCTTTCTGACTTGTGGACAGAAAGCGTCATTTTTAAATCCCGCCGGAGAGCATTTTTGCGACGAAATAGCATTTCGCTGTCTTGACTCGGCCAATCAATAAAACGATGAACTTGAAGCTAAATATAGCGTAATTTCCCGACTTTCCATCGACGCTTGATGCACAACTTTCTGCGAACTAGGCTGCGTCGTGCAGCGGGGATTCCGCATAATTATTCGCGGTTTTGGGGTTTTACCAACAAGTTGCATGCAATTATCCCGCTGATTTGCATTTATACAGAAGCTTCACCTGCGAATTTCCCGGAGACGCTTTTTGATGCTGCGGATTCGGAGCAACTTCAACATTAATAATTCGCTGTTTGATTTATAAGTACCTGGAGTAGTGGAGTAGAAAAGGCAGGAAAGTTTCTGGAGCGGGTGAGCATTTTCACCTTTAAGTTGCCAGCTGTCTTACTGGTTTTATAACTTGGGTTATATTTTTCACCAGCGATTTTAAATTAAATATGAAGGGTCCTGGGATGTGTCTATGACATCTGGTTTTCGATATAAAACGATTACTTGGGGGATAACGGATCGGTTTTTTAACTTTCGGGGTAAGTTGACGTAGATGTTTAGGCGACGTTTAACGTGTCGAGAACAAACGAAAATGCTGAAAGGATTGCTTTATCAATTTTATCATTTGTGGTTTTTTATTGTAAACGAAATACAATACATCAGAATTATCACTTGCAGCTTCACTAAAATAATGTATCAAACAACAGTAAAATAAATCACAGCTGAGCAGTCATTATAAATAGTAATTTCGAATAACTGTCTAAATAGGATTAATTGCAATGAGATAACAATGCTCTCATTTTGTAATGCAGAAACCATACAATTAATGGAATATTATTGAATAAATACCCTAATAATATAGCAAATTCAAAATTATTAAATTGGCTTCAAAATATCTACGTCGTTGATCACATTGTTGCCAGTGGTTGAACGTTTCTGTTTTTACGCTTGATGACTCCTAGAGTACGAAATAACAGGTCTCCCGATTCCGCCTGTGTGTCTGTTCGCCGTGTGTCTATTTTTATAATCCTAAACGTCACAATTTTTGAAAAAAACTTCATTTCTCAATTTTTCGAGATTTCAGTTTTGGGATTTTTCAATTTTTTAAATTTTAGATTTTTCAATTTCTCGGTCTTTTGATTTTTAAATTTCCAAGTTTTAGATTTGTTGGATCTTCAATTGCTCGATTTTTTATTTTTTTGATTTTTTGATTTTTAGATTTTTCGATTTCTCAAATTCTGGCTTTTTTAATTTTTTTAATTTTTCTATTTCCATAATTTTACACTTTTCAATTTTACAATTTTCTGATATTTCGATTTCCCAATTTTGAAATTTTTTAATATTACAATTTTTCGAATTTTTTAAGTTTTCGATTTCTCAATTTTTCAACTTTTGATTTCCCAATTTGTCTATATTTCAGTTTTGGGATTTCTGGGTTTTTTGATTTTTCAATCTTTGATTATTGCACTTCTCGATTTTCATTTTTCGTTTACTCAAATTTTGGATTATTCAGTTTCGGGGTTTTTCAATTTTTCAATTTTTCAAATTTTCGATTTCTAGATTTTTTCTATTTCGATTTCTCTATTTACCCAGGTTTCAGTTTTACATTTCAATTTTTCGATTCTTCTATTTTGAATTTTTCCACTTTTCAATTTCACAATTTTTCAGTTTTTCGATTCTTCAATTATTCGAGATTTGAGTTTTGGAATTTAAAAAACGAAAAATTGGGAAATGGATAAAACGAATAGAATCGAAAAATTAAAAAACCCAAAAATTATAAAATCGTAAAATGATACAAACGTCAACATTATAAAGTCGAAAAAATGTACTTAACATTGAAAAATCTAAAATTTGAAGAATCCAATAAATGAAAATGTTTTAAAATTGGGGATTTTCAGTTCTAGATTTTTCAACTTTTCGATTCTTCATTTTTTGTATTTTTTTTTCGGTTTCTCATTTTTTTGATTTTCCAATTTTTTAATTTCTGCCATTTTACAATTCTTTGGTGTTTCTATTTCCCAAGGTTGATATTTCGGTTTTTCGATTTTTAAAACTTCTCGACTTTTTACTTTTCCAATTCCTATTACTGATTGTTTTTTTAATTTTAAATTTTTCGATTTCTCGATCCTTCGATTTTTCGGTTTTTCAATTTTTTCATTTTTGCATTTCTCTATTACTTGACCTTTCGATGATTTTCAACTTTTCGATGTTTCAGTTTAGGATTTTTTCAATTTTTGGATTTTTCAACTTTCTTCAATTTTTCAACTTTCGAATTTATCAGTCTATCAGTATTTCGATATTTCAATTTTGGGATTCCTCAATTTTTGAATTTTTAAAATTATTGAATTTTTCAATTTTAACATTTCAATTTTTCGATTATCCAATTTCTGGATTTTTCAGTTTTTCAATTTCCCCATTTTTTCGAAGTTTCAACTTTTTAAGTTATGCATTTTTTGAGTTTTTCGATTTCTCAATTTTTCGATATTCAGTTTTGGAGTTTTTCGGTTTTTCGTTCAATTTTTGATTTTTCCATTTCTTGATTTTTCAGTTTTTTAAATTATAGATTTTTAGACTTTTTGATCTTTCAATCTCTCGATTTTTCGACTTTTCTTTTTACAACTTTCAATTTCTCAATTTTTCGATATTGCAGTGTCCGGATTTTTTTGTTATTCAATTTTTTATTTCTCCATTTCTTGATTTTTTAATTATACATTTTCTCGATTTTCTTTTTTGTTTACTCAAATTTTCGATATTTCTGTTTTGGGATATTTGAATTTATCGATTATTCAATTTTGCGATTTTTCGATTTTTCAATTTTTGTATTTTTAAAATTTCTGGTTTTCTGATTTTTAGATTTCTCGATCTCTCAACTTTTCAATGTGCCGATTTCTCAATTTTTCGATTTATGGATTTTTCATTTTTCGATTTTTTCGATGTTTAACTTTTGGAATTTTTTAATTTTTCAATTTTTCAATTTTTCTCCGTTTTTTAAACTTTTCAATTTTGCGATTTATCGGTTAATCGATTTTTCGATTTTTCGAATATTTGATTTTTCGAATATTCGATTTTTCGATTGCTTGATTTCCCGACTTTCCGATTTCTTTATTTTTTGGTTTTTCGATTTTTCAATGTTTCAGTTTTGGAATTTTTCAATTTTTTCAATTTTTCTTGGATTCAACTTTCCGATTTTTCGATTTATCAATTTTTCGGAATTTCAATTTTAGGATTTTTCACTTTTTCAATTTATTAAATTTATAGTTTTTCGATTTGTCTATTTTCCAAATTTTCTCTTCATATTTTTCAATTTTTCGGTATTTATGTTTTGGGATTTTCCGTCCACGATTTTTTATCTTACGATTCCTCAATTTTTCAATTCTTCTATTTATGAATTTTTCGGAATTTCAATTTTTGGGATTTTTCAATTTTCCGATTTTTAAAATTTCTGGTTTATCGATTTTTCGATTTCTCCATCTCTCGACTTTTCAATATTTTGATTTCTCGACTTTTCGATTTGTCGATGTTTCACTTTTGGAACTTTCTAATTTTTCAAATTTTCAATTTTTCCTCGATTTTGCAACTTTTCGATTTTTCGATTTATCAATTTTTTGGGATTTCGATTTTAGCATTTTTCACTTTTCAATGTTTTAAATTTCTGGTTTTTCGATTTGTCTATTTTCCAAATTTTCTCTTTCTATTTTTTAATTTTTTGGTATTTCTGTTTGGGATTTACAGTCCACGATTTTTTATCTTACGATTCCTCAATTTTTCGATTTTTGTATTTATGAATTTTTCGAAATTTCAGTTTTAGGATGTTTTCAATTTTTCGTTTTTTAAAATTTCTTGTTTTTTCTATTTTTAGATTTCTTGATTTCTCGACTTTTCAAAGTTTCGATTTCTCGACTTTTCAATGTTTCGATTTCTCGATTTTTCGATTTATGGATTTTTCATTTTTCGATTTTCTCGATGTTTAACTTTTGGAGTTTAATTTTTCAATTTTTCGATTTTTCTTGGTTTTTTCAACTTTTCGGTTTTTAAAATTTCTAGTGCTTCGATTTTTCAATTTTCCAAATTTTCTGTTTCGATTTTTCGATTTATGATTTTTTGAATTCTAGATTAAATTTGTCGATTTCTCAATTTCCCGTTTTATCATTTCCCAATTTTTCGATTTTTTAAATTCTGCATTTTTCAATTTTCGCGATTTTACGATTTTTTAATGTTTCTACATATTTCCCAATGTTGAAATTTTCGTTTTTCGATTTTTAAAACTTCCCGACGTTCCGATTTTCCGATTTCTCGATTTTTCAAGGTTTCTGTTACCCAATTTTTGGAAATTTTAATTTTTCGATTTTGTAAATTTTATATTTTTTGACATTTTGATTTTTCGACTTTTCAGTTTTTCAGTTCTTCGATTTTTGCAGTTTTTGATTTTCGATGTTTCAAAAAATTTTCCAAAACAAAACGCGCTACATTTGAAAGGAAAAAAACTCAAAAATTTAGAAAATTTTCGATAGTATTTCCAAAAAGTGTTAAAACGGCCTCCAATCGAATGGGATTTTCAAGAAAACTTGGCAAATTGTCAACTTGGGGTTATTTTTGAGGTACCTCTTTAAATAAACCAAAAATAAAAAATGATTTCCAAAAATTTTTAAAAACTTTATTCGAAATTTTCAAGAAAAACGAAATTCTAATATATAGAGAAAAAACTTGTATACAAAATAAGTTATTAAATACATTTCAAGATATATTTTTCGGATTTTTAAAATGGCATCACCAATTTTCTAGCAGAGATAACTAACTTAACCAAAATTTGAATAAGTCTTCCGTTATCTAAATTGCGTGATAAAATAAAATGCGATCTATAAAAATAATCCTCTAGTTGGCACTGAAAGAGTTCTCATTCCCCGCTATGAATATACAACGTACTCGTCCAGTGCCAACTTGACGACGCGGTTTATTGATCGCACTTCATAAAATTTGATAAAACATATTTTTTGTGATGATTTTTTACATGTAGTTTAACCAGACTTTTACCTTCCACAAAATATTGTTAAAACATGGCTAGAATTTCAAAGTAATCGATACGTTAGTTTCGGGAGTGGTTTATCTAGATGGCATTTCTAGACGACTATGGCTAAATCTAGTGTAATCATGAGTTAATATCTGACACAACAACCAAATACCAAACACTCGGGAATGAATCGATTCACCGAATTCCAGACGAAAGGGATTAAATAAAGCACCAACAAAAAAACACTGAAATGACCCCATTTAATGAATAGCAGTTTTCACAAGCCAAATATTTTTTTTTTTGCTTTTGTTGCGTCCCTCTGTGTTGATATTCGCCGATGTTTTTGTTCACTGTTCACTTCACGAGTGCTCTCGACACGTGGACCGTCCACTTGACAACTCGTACACTTAATAAAACGTATCCCAATAGCATACAGTGCGTTCGGAAAACAGGTGGCTAAGGATGCTTATCCTCCCCTAGATCTAGCTAGACAAACTATAATTAACCAAATGTGAATTACAACATCGAAAATCAAAATAAAATGTAGTGTTTTAATCAATAAGCGGAAGTCAGAGCAATAAAAAAGTCTGGACCGTCGGCATTGCAATCCGGTTATTGCAATTCTTTTAATTCTGTTTCTGTTTCGCTCAATCAAATCTTTTAATTTTCATGGGCGAGGGAAGTTCTGTCGACCAATTTTTTGAATGAAGAGAAGTCCAGGAATATCTTCATCCTTAATTTTATTCCTCCACCAAGAGTGAAATATTGCAGCAAATCCCTCACTGACAACCAATGATTTTGTAAATTCACGAGTGCAATCCGGCGTCCCCGAAGACCCGCTCGATCCACAACTCTCCTTCTTTTCACGTTTTAGATTACACAATTCCTGGATTAAAAGTGAAAATCTTCGAAATACCTGGACTGGAGCATTTTCTTAATCAGCTTAAAATATTTCCGTGGAGATCAAAGTTAATTGTAAAAATATTAATTCCCCGCATGAAAGCACGCCAAAATTGAACGAATGCTCGCATCTGCAACTGTAATTTCCACTCGGAGGAATATCCAAGAATCGCCATAAGCGCTGCAAAAGTTGTCGTTTTCGTGATTAAAGTGTGCTAAAACCCGTGAAAAATTCTATCAGGAGACTGATTTATGTAATTAACTGAGAGATAAATTAGATGAGTGCGATAAAACGTAGGCTTTGGTATTATGTGCTTTTAACAAAATTGGAGCCAAAGTCTTATTTTCCTACTTAGATCCCGTGTAATTAAAGTTGCGAAGTCTCACGACAATTCGGGAACTAAAGCGGCAAATTAAATTTTAGTAACTTTTATTCTGGGCTTAATCCGGTGCTGCGAATCACAGCTTAGGCGTCTAATTTTCGGGGAGTTTATGATATGTTGGAGAGTGTTGGGTAATTGAAGTTGTGAGGACTACAAACTGGGGGGGATTAAGGAGCATGAAAAACGCAAAACAAATAAGATAGTGTATGTAAAGTCGTTCGACTGTTTAATTGTGCCTCGTCTTCTCATCCAAACACAGTTTTCGAGTAGGTAGACGTTTAAAGAAATATTGTTGTATACAAATAGTACGCTATTTTTACTCGAGTTCAAGTTTATGAATTACGTAGATTTTTTTCGAAACATGAAATCGAAAAATTATAAATTCGAAAAAATTGGAAAATAGAAAAATATAAAAATTAAATAATGCAAAAGTTGAAAAATCCGGATATAAAAAGCGTAATTTAAATTTTTTCATTCAATTGCGTTTCCAACTTTTCGATATTTAATTTTTGAATTTTTCGATCGTAAAATGCAACAGTTTTATAATTTTTCAGTTTATCTATTTTTTACGATTTTTCAATTTCTCGACAACTCCGTTTTTCGATTTAAAAAATTGAAAAATCGCAAAATTGAAAAATCGAAAATAGAAGAACCGAAAGATTGAGAAATCGTAAAACTGAAATATCGAAAAAAAAATTGGTCTAAAGAGTTTAGACAGTACTTCCCTCGCTGTCGGAAACTTGACGACTGCATGCCTATTGTGTTTTTTTTCTCATTACATTTTTGTAGTGGGAATTTAAAAAAAAATTGCGATGACGTCATCAACATTTTTGCAAGGACACGTATATCAGTTGGGATAGATGTAGTGTAATACTAAGAATAAAATTATTATATTCTCAAATTTTCGGGAAAATGAATTGGGTCGTTTGAATATTGATTTGTAATAATCAATAAAATAACGAAACAATTTACTCACGTATACCTACGTATCAGAGGCAACTGAAAATCGTGTATGTATAAACATTGTTAATTTAAGATGACAGGCGTAACAGCATACGTCAGAGCCAAACACAGAAACTGTAAACAAAACGACCGTCGGTTTTATTGCTTCGACTTCCGCTTATTATATAAAACATTGGGTTTTATTTTAATTCTTGACGGTGAAATTCACAATTGGTTGATTATAAACATGTCTATTTCACATTCGCGGAATCAAGTGAACGCATAAAACAAATGCAGGTCTGTAATGTTAAAGTCGATGTAAATAAGCGTGCTACCCTTATGTTTCAACCGAGTTTTTCCTTTAACAAATTTTGTGTCTACCAAATTGGGTTGGTTGGGGTGTAATACTAATAATAAGTGTTGCCTTTAATTTAATCAATAAAATAAATTGACTTCATTAATTTTTTTGAACCACCTCTTAAGAAAATCTAAAAAATATGAATGGAATGATAAATCACAGGTACAAACTCATCATATTTTTTGCATTTTAGATAGGATTTATTCAGCAAAATTTAAGGGTGACGTCATCAATTTTTTTAGGAGGGATGAACAAATACATTTTGAACAAAAGTTTACCATGCTTATAATAACTTTAAAATATTCCCAAGATTTCAAAGCATTCGGTTTTGTGATTCCTGATTAAATCGATAAAATAAATTCACGCCTTCATTAATTTTTTTGAGTCACCCTGCATATGCAAATCCAAAAATATGAATGGAATGATAAATCACAAGTACAGACTCATCATATTTTGTACATTTTAGATACGATTTATTCGGCAAACTTTTGAGCTGACGTCATCAGTTTTTTGTAGAAGATAACCAACTATATTTTGACTAAAAATTTATTATGCTCTTTATAACCTTAAAACATCTGCAAGATTTCAAAGCATTCGGTTTTGTAGTTCCTGATTAAATCAATAAAATAAATTTACGCATTCATTAATTTTTTTGAGTAACTCTGTATATGCAAATCCAAAAAATATGAATGGAGTGATAAATGACAAGTACAGGCTCATCATATTTTGTACATTTTAGATATGATTTATTCGGCAAACTTTCGAGCTGACGTCATCAAGTTTTTGGAGGGGATAAGCAAATATATTTTGACTAAACATTTATTATGCTCTTTATGACCTTAAAACATCTGCAAGATTTCAGAGCATTCGGTTTTGTAGTTCCTGATTAAATCAATAAAATATATTTACGCATTCATTAATTTTTTTGAGTCACCCTGTATATGCAAATCCAAAAAATATTAATGGAGTGATAGTTCACAAGTACAGACTCATCATATTTTGTACATTTTAGATATGATTTATTCCACAAACTTTTGAGCTGACGTCATCAAGTTTTTGGAGGGGATAAGCAAATATTTTTTGACTAAAGATTTATGATGCTCTTTATAGCCTTAAAACATCTGCAACATTTCAAAGCATTCTGGTTAGCAGATTAAAAATTAAATTTCAAAATGTTGTTTTATAATTTTGATTTTTTTTCCAAAAATCTGGACGTTTCGAGTGAAAAGTCGATTCAGAGTTGTAAACTACATGTGTAGGACTATGTTATTTTATACAACTGAAAACCCATTTACTATGTACAATTTTGAAGTGACGTCATCGCTTTAGTGGTGGGGATGATTCGACAAATTTTGGTTAGCGTTTTACCATCTACATGATATTCTTAATATAAGTACAAAATTTCACAACAATCGGTCGAGTACTTTCGGAGATTATCTGTCTAATAAAAATCCGTGACAACAGACGGACAGACGGACAGACGGACAGACGGACAGACGGACAGACGGACAGACGGACAGACGGACAGACGGACAGACAGACGGAAATGGGAGACCTATTTCTTCGTCTTCTAGGGGTCATGAAAGATCGAGAAAACGTAAAAGTAGAGAGTCGGCCGACGGACTCGATTACAATACTTCCTTTGCTTACGCTCGGGAAGTAAAAAGAATTTAGTTTTGAAATTGTTTAACTTTTGGGTTTTTAAATGGTGCAGTTTTTTAAAATTCTTCAATTTTTTAATTTAAAATTTTAGATTTTTCAATTTTTCGTTTTTTCAAATTTTCGACTTCTATATTTTACGAATTTTAAATTTTTTATTTTTCCCATTTTTCGATTTCTCAACTTTTGAATTTCTCGATTGTTCAATTTTTCGCTGTTTTGGAATTTTTTAGTTTCTGGATTTTTTATATTTTCTTCAATTTTCCAACTTTTCGATTATTCGATTTATTGACTTATCAATGTTTCGTTATTTCAGTTTTGGGATTTACAATTTTTTTGAATTTTTCAATTTTAGATTTTCGTTTCGTTTTCTCGGACTTTTGATTTTTCGATTTCCAGGTTTTAGATTCTTCAATTTTCCAATTTTTCAGTTTATCTATTTTTTACGATTTTTCAATTTCTCGACAACTCCGTTTTTCGATTTAAAAAATTGGAAAATCGCAAAATTGAAGAATCGAAAACAGAAGAACCGAAAGATTGAGAAATCGTAAAACTGAAATATCGAAAAATAAAGAATTTAGTTCTGAAATTGTTTAACATTTGGGTTTTTAAATTTTGGAGTTTTTTAAATTTTTCAATTTTTTGAATTTTAAATTTTGGTTTTTTCAATTTTTTTATGCATCGATTTCTCGGTCTTTTGATTTTTCGATTGCCGGGCTTTAGATTTTTAGTTTTTTCACTGTTTCGGTTTTCACAATTTCTATTCGATTTGTCAATTTTTCGATTTTTTTGAGTTTTGGTTTTTTTTAGTTTTAGATTTTTTGATTTCGCGATTTCTCGTTTTTTATTTTTCAATTTTACATTTTTTTAAGTTTGTTGACATTTCGGATTTTGAATTTTTGAAACTTTTTGACTTTTCGATTTTTCAATTTTTCGTTTTTTCAAATTTTCGACTTCTAGATTTTTTTTTATTTTGTATTTTTTCCATGTTTCGATTTCTCAATTTTTGGATTTCTCGATTGTTCAATTTTTCGCTGTTTTGGAATTTTCTAGTTTCTGGATTTTATATATTTTCTTCAATTTTTCAACTTTTCGATTATTCGATTTATTGACTTAACAATGTTTCGAAATTTCAATTGGGATTTACAAATTTTTTGAATTTTTCAATTTTAGATTTTCGTTCCGTTTTCTCGGACTTTTGATTTTTCGATTTCCAGGTTTTGGATTCTTCAATTTTCCAATTTTTCAGTTTATCTATTTTTTACGATTTTTCAATTTCTCGACAACTCCGTTTTTCGATTTTTAGAATTTTTCGACTTTTCGGTTTTTTGATTTTTCGATTTTTCAATTTTTTTTTTATTATTTGTCGTTTACTCAATTTTTCAATTTGTCGATTCTTCAATTTCTCGATTTTTAAAATTTTCGATTTCTAGATTGTTTTATTTATCGATTTCTCTATTTACCAGTACCGATATTTCAATTTTTCGATTTTTCCATTTTGCGATTTTTCATTTTTTTAATTTTTGGCGTTTCTAAATTTTCGATTTTTCCATTTGTAGATTTCTCGACTTTTCGTTTTTCGGATTTTCGGCTTCTCGACTTCTCAGTTTCTCGATTTTTCAGTTTTTCGATTTTTCAATCTCTCGAGTTTCAGTTTTAGAACTTAAAAAACCAAAAATTGTAGAGAAGATGAAACGAATCGAATCGAAAATCAAAAAATTATAACTGAAAAATCGAATAAATTAAAAAGTTTTAAAATTGGATCTTTTCAATTCCAGATTTTTCAATTTTTCATTTTTTTGAATTAAGGTTTTTCGTTTCTCGTTTCCTTAATTTTCCAATTTTTTAATTTTTTCGATTTTAAGGTTTCTGTTTCCCAATGTTGACATTTTGATTTTTAAACTTTCTCGACTTTTGGCTTTTCCGATTTCTCAATTTTTCAAGTTTCCTAGTTGTCAATTTTTCCATTTTTTGAATTTTAAATTTTTCAATTTTTCAATTTTTTCATTTTTCCATTTCTCGATTTTTGACTTTTCGATATTTTGATCTCTTGGTTTTTCAGTTTTGGAATTTTTCAATTTTCTTCGATTTTCCAATTTATCTGTTCATCAAAAGCGAAAAGTCGAGAAATCGAAAAGTCGAAAAATGGGCAATGAAGAAAATCGAAAATTCGAAAATTTAGAAAAGCCAAAAATCGCAAAATTGAAAAATCGAAAAATTGAAAAATCGAAAAACTGATATATCGGAAAATAGGGAAATCAAAATATAAGAAAATCTAGAAATCGAAAATTTGAAGAATCGAAAAACTGAAAAAGCCCAAAAGTAAAACATCGAAAATTTGAGTAAACAAGAAATAAAAATTAAGAAATCGAAAGTTGAAAAATCGTGAAATCGGAAAATCGAAAAGTCGAAAAGTTTAAAAAATCGAAAAACCGCAACAAACATCGAGGAACTGACAAACCAAAAAGTGAAATATTAAAAAAATCAAAATTGGGAAATCGAAACATCAAAAAATTGTAAAACTAAAGAATTGAAAAAAGTAAAATTAAAAAAAATTGAATAATTCAAAAAATCGAGAAACTGAAGCTTCCAAAAATTGAAAAATCGAACAATCAGAAATTTAAAAAATAGAAACACTGAAAATTGATAAGTCCATTAATACGAAAATCGAAAACCTAAAGAAAATTTAAAATCCAAAAATTCTAAAACTGAAACACCGAAAAATTGAAAAATCGAAAAACTGAAAAATCGAGAAATCGAAAAATAGTGAAATCAAAAGATGGGAAAATCAAAAAACTGAAAAGTCGATGGAAATGGAAAAACCGAAAAACCGAGAAATCGCAAAATTGAAGAAACGAAAATAGAAGAATCGTGAAATTGAAATATCGAAAAATAGAGAATTCAAAATATAAGAAAATCTAGAAATCGAAAATTTGAAAAACCGAAGAATTGAAAAATTTCAAATTCCTAAACTAAAAAATCGAAAATTTGAGTAAACAAGAAATGAAAATCGAGAAATTGAAGAGTCAAAAACGGAAAAGTCCCAAAAGCTGAAATATCGAAAAATTGAGAAATCGAAAGTTGAAAAATCGTGAAATAGGAAAATCGAAAAAGTGAAGCATTAAAAAAAATCAGAATTGTGAAATCAAAAATTTGTAAAACTGAACAATTGAAAAAAGTAAAATTTAAAAAATTGAATAATTCAAAAAATCGATAAATTGAAGCTTCGAAAAGTTGAAAAATTGAACAATCAGAAATTTTTAAAATACAAACACTGAAAACCCAAAAAAAATCCCAAGTCCATTAATAGAAATATCGAAAAGTTAAAGAAAATTAAAAATCCAAAAATTCTAAAACTGAAACACCGAAAAATTGAAAAATCGAAAAACTGAAAAAAGTCATGAAATCAGAAGATGGGAAAATCAAAAACTGAAAAGTCGATAAATCAAAAAATCGATTAATGGAGAAACCGAAAAACCGACAATTTAGAAACCCCAAAGAAAAATATTTGAAAAATCGCAAAACTGAAATATCGAAAAACTGAGTAAACGAAAAATGAAAATCAGAAATTGAAGAATCAAAATTCCAAAAAATCCCAAAACTGAAATATCGTAAAATTGAGAAATCGAAAAATCGAAAGATCGAGAAATAGCAACATCAAAAAGTTGAAAAATCAATAATTTGAAAAACTGAAACTTCGTAAAATAGAAAAATTGGGAAATTGAAAACTCGAAAAACCCAGACGTCGAGCAACTGGAAATTAAAAATTTGAAATACATAAAAAAAAATTAAAATTGGGACATCAAAATATCAAATAATTGTAAAGTTTAATATTTAAATATCCAAAAAATTGAAAAATTCCAAAAGTGAAATATCGAACATTGATAAGTCCATTAATAGAAAAATCGAAAAGTTAAAAAGTAGAAGAAAATTGAAAAATCCAAAAATTGAAAAATTCTGAAACTGAAACATCGAAAAATTGAAAAATCGAAAAACGGAAAAATCTAAAAATGGGAAAATAAAAAAATTAACAACGTGATAAATCGAAAAATCAATTAATGGTGAAATCGAAAAAAAATTAAAAAAATTTAATATCGAAAATTTGAGTAAATAAAAAATGAAAATTGAGAAATTGAAAAACTGAAACTTCGAAAAATCAAAAAATTGAAATACAAATAAAAAAAATTGAAAATTGAGAAATCGAAACATCAAAAAATTGTAAAATTCAATAAATCAAAAAATTGAAAATTTGGAAAAAAATGATTTTTTAACATACTTGGATCTTTCATTTTTGGATTATTTAAGGAGCTGTGGCAAAAATTATTCTAAATTGGCAATTTACGAAAAATTCTAGAAAATCCAGTTGGAATAGTTTCGTTTTAACACTTTTTTAGAAAAAAATTAGAAGATATTGTGGCTTCAGATTCGTAATCCAGTAAAACTTTTCTAAATCTTTCGATATAAATTATAATTTTTTCATTCGAATTGAATCCTTGCAGCATTTTTTTTTTGTAAAATTTCGGGATTTTTTTTTTTGGTTATTTAGGACAAAAGCCTAAATTAATTCGCAACAAACAAGGAATTCTTAATAAAAATTGATATTTCTTCGTTCAGTTTTTCTTAGTTATTTGAAGAGGAATTATTTAAATAAAAATTCACCGCGTTTTATCTTGTTTTTTTTTTTGAGGAGTTTTGGAAATTATTTTCACATTTTTCCACGTAGTTTAGTATTTTTAAAAATTTTTGGAAACGATTTTATCGAAGTACCTTTTCTCTGTTATTTGAAGTGAAAAACCAGAAGTAATTTTATTCGGAATATGGAGAAAATTTTTGAAACTTTTTTTCTTATTTCTATAAAAGAACTTGTATATTACCTCAATCAGTGTTATTCAGAGGATGTGATCACTTTAAAAATTATGCGCGGAAACGAGTACGTAGCTTTCCTGCCTAGTTAAATAAAGAGAGAGTGTTTGGATGAGAAGATAAGGCACAATCACAAAATTTTTTAGAAATTTTTGGCCAGAAAACATTTTTTTTTCTGGATATGCTTAATGTTTACAATTATCTTCCACAGTTATTAATTTACCCAATTTTACTCTACTTTTCTCCCTCTGGACTTACAAATCCGATCTTGTTCCTTTAGCTCCGGTCCGCCGCCTTCCAATTACGCCTTCACGAAAATCGTGAGACAAACGCTCACAAATATTTGTATTTATGTGAAGAATCCTTCCTGTAGGTGGCAATCAATACGTCGTCAATCCCCCAGCCGAATTCCCAGCACGCGCTAAATCTGATATCTTCATGTGACATGCCGCAAATTAAGCATCTCTCTTCGTATTAACAATGGGCTTAATAATGTCTTTTATTCAGTTCCGCGTGACAGGTAATTAGATGTGAAGTATGCGGTAAGTGGTACTATTTGATTAATTGCTCGTCAACGAGCAAATATGAGTAGCGTTGAAATTCTCATTTAGCGAATAGTTTTCACGGTGTAGTGGTTGTTTGAGTTGATACATGGAGCAACAACTGCGTCAAATTCGCACTCTTCGGCGGAGCGCGCGAACCGGGTTTGATTTCAATCTACACAGCGTTGTTAATTCAGACAAGGTAATTGGGATCGATTAGAGCTGTTTGCGTCAAACAGGAAGCGGGGCTTTGTTCGGTTTTTATGGAGGAAATCGAGCTAATCCGTTTTTTGGTTCTATATTTAAGCGAGCGGAGCGCGCTTTAGGAATTACACTATCTTTACAAAGTTCGTAGGCTGGAGGTTTAATTAGTGGCGGCTAGATGGAAAAAAGTTTGGGAAATTTTTTCTCAGTTTGTTCAACACCCACTAGAAATTTTAAAAGTAACCTATTCAAACTTTAAACAAAAAATTGTCAATTTGTTGCGTTATTCTTGCTCCGACGCTTCAAACTGAACTGAAAATCATTTATGGTACACGGAATTAAGAAAAAACCGAATCACAATGCCGACGGTCCAGACTTTTTTATTGCTCTGACTTCCGCTTATTGAATAAAACACTAAATTTTATTTTGATTTTCGATCTTGTAATTCACATTTGGTTAATTATAACTTGTCTAGCTAGATCTAGGGGACGATCAGCATCCGTTAGTCTCCCCCTAGTTACGGCCTTGACTAGGGGCTATGAAATATCCAAAAAAATTTGAAAGCACCAAATTGCCCGATGGTCTCCATTCCTGTACGTCCTTAGGTTATCCTCGATAAGAAAAACAACTTGAAAATGTTTATGTTTATACATCGGAAGAATGTCACGTAGAAATTAGTTTGATTTGAATGAGCTCGTCCCCTCAAAACACAGGATCAAAACTATTAAGTAGTAAGTGAAAAAGTTTAAAAATTGGATATTTTCAATTCCAGATTTTTCAATGTGTCAATTCTTCAATTTTTCAATTTTTTTAATTAAGGTTTTCCGTTTCTCAATGTTGACATTTCGATTTTTAAACCTTCTTCACTTTTGGCTTTTCCGATTTCTCGATTTTTCAAATTTCCTATTGTCAATTTTTCCATTTTTTGAATTTTAAATTTTTCAATTTTTAAATTTTTTCATTTTTCCATTTCTCGATTCTTTGACTTTTCGATATTTTGATCTCTCGGTTTTTCAGTTTAGGAATTTTTCAAATTTTGGATTTTTCAATTTTCTTCGATTTTCCAACTTTTCGATTTTCCATTTTATCTGTTCATCAAAAGCGAAAAGATGAGAAATCGAAAAGTCTAAAATCGTCAATGGAAAAATCGAAAAATTGCAAAATTGAGAATCGAAATATTGAAAAATCGTAAAACTGATTAGATCGGAAAATAGGGAAATCAAAATATAAGAAAACCTAGAATCCGAAAATTTGAAGATTCGAAAAACTAAAACATCCAGGAACTGACAAATCCAAAAAAGTGAAATATTAAAAAAAAATCAAAATTGGGAAATCGAAACTTTTAGAACTTAAAAAAACCAAAATTGGAAAGAAAATGAAACGAATCGAATCGAAAATCCAAAAATTATAAAATCGAATAAATGAAAAAGTTTTAACAATTGGATCTTTTCAATTCCAGATTTTTCAATGTGTCAATTCTTTAATTTTTCAATTTTTCGAATTAAGGTTTTCCGTTTCCCGATGTTGACATTTCGATTTTTAAACCTTCTTCGCTTTTGGCTTTTCCGATTTCTCGATTTTTCAAGTTTCCTATTGTCAATTTTTCCATTTTTTGAATTTTAAATTTTTCAATTTCTCGATTTTTTCATTTTTCCATTTCTCGATTTTTTTACTTTTCGATATTTTGATCTCTGGTTTTTCAGTTTTGGAATTTTTCAAATTTTGGATTTTTCAATTTTCTTCGATTTTCCAACTTTTCGATTTTCCATCTTATCTGTTCATCAAAAGCGAAAAGACGAGAAATCGAAAAGTCTAAAATCGTCAATGGAAAAATCGAAAAATTGCAAAATTGAGAACCGAAAAATTGAAAAATCGTAAAACTGATTAGATCGGAAAATAGGGAAATCAAAATATAAGAAAACATAGAAACCGAAAATTTCAAGATTCGAAAAACTAAACAACCAGGAACTGACAAATCCAAAAAAGTGAAATATTAAAAAAAATCAAAATTGGGAAATCGAAACATCAGAAAATTGTAAAACTGAAGAATTGAAAAAGTAAAATTTAAAAAATCGAATCATTGAAAATTGAAAATAGCGACATATTAAAAAACTGAAAAATCGAAGAATCAGAAATCTAAAAAATCGAAACATTGAAATACAAAAACTCTAAAACCTGAAAATCTAGAAATCAAGTGATCGAGAAGTCGAAACATTTAAAAATTGAAAAATTGCAAAACTGAAATTTCGAAACATTGATAAATCCATTCATGGAAAATTCGAAAAATTGAAAAATTCTAAAACTAAAACATTGAAAAATCGAAAAACTGAAAAATTGGAAGACGAGAAATCGAGAAATGGGAACAATCAAAAAACTGAAAAGTACATAAATCGAAAAATCGATTAATGGAGAAATCGAAAAATCGAAAATTTAGAAATCCCGAAAGTAAAACAAATTGAAAAATCCCAAAAAATTGACATGGACTATATTCGAAAGGAACGAAGCTTTTGTATATCAAGAGCTGTATGTACATATATTAAAAATTTGAAGTCACTTTTGTCCTATCTCTTCAAATAACCAAAAAATATTCGAATAGTTTCCTTCAAATGACAAAGAAAATGATTTCCAAAATTTTCCAAAAAACATAACAATAAATCCTCTTCAAGTAGAAGTGACATTTACTATTTTTCTTCAATTAAGGAATGAAAATGTGAAAGTAATTTTGAAAAATTTTCAAAAAAAAAAGTTAAAACAGACTATTCAATATCCCGAAAACGCTAGTGTATATAATATTTTTTGAATAATAATGTTTGTTATATATTTAGTTAGCAGGGGAAAATGGAACAATTTTAAAAAAATTTCCAAAAAAAAAATTAAAACGCGCTGCCTTAAAAAATGTTTAATCATGTGAAGAATTCGTCGCTTATTATGAACCTGAAGTTAGTTAGTGCTATATTTCTTCAAATAATAGATGAAAGAAAAAAGGAAAATTCCCAAGATTTTCCAGAAAATAAAAAAACAAGTCCCATTCAAACGGAAAAAGCGCTATAATGTGGAAATAATTTCCAAAAATTTTCGAAAAAAGTGTGGAAACAAGTCCTATTCAAACAGAAAAGGCGCTATATTATGGAGAATTCGTCCTAGTTTACAAATCTGCTATATCCCTTCAACTAATAAAGGAAACTGGAAAAATAATTTCCAAAAAGTTTCCAAATATTTGTTTGAAAAAAGCGCTAATGTAAAGAAAATTTTTTCTTCGAAGCAGAAGTAATGTTTGCTACCAATTTTTAAATTACCGAGGAAAATGGCATAATTTCCAAATTTTTTCAAAAAATAGTCAAAATGGGCTAAAGCGCAATGATACGGAGAAATGAAGCAACTTTTATGATATTTCTCCAAATAAAATGGGAAAATATTTTCCAAAAATTTTACAAAAAGGTGGAGAATTCGTCGCATATTACAAACATTAAGAAAATAATTTTTTGCATAATATATAAATATCGAATTTGAAGTAATGTTTGCCATATATCTTTAAATAATAGAGGGAAATTCCCAAAAATTTTACAAAAAAAAAAAAAATTGAAAAGGGCTATACTCAAAAGATAAAAGTTCCAGTATATGAAAAATTGGTCGCATACTAGGACCTTGTAATTACTTTGCCTATATTTCTTAATATAACAGACGAAATGAAAAAGATAATTTCCAAAAATTTTCCAAAAAAAAAAAATAATTGAAAGGGCTATATTCAAAGAAAAAGTCTAGTACATTGAGCACTTTTTTCCAAAAATTGTGGAAACAAGTCCCATTCAAATGAACAAATCGGTATGATACGGAGAAATCTTCGCAGATCACCAATCTAAAATGACATTTGCTATATTTGTTCAACTAACAAAGGAAAATGGGAAAATAATCTTCTAAAATTTTCCACGAAATCTAATATCGAGTGCCATTCACATGCAACATGCCCTATAATATGGAGAATTTTTCGTAGATTACGAATCTGGGGTAACATTTACTGACTTCTTCCAACTAAGGAATGAAAATGGGAAAATAATTTTCAAAAATTTTTCAAAAATAAAACTTGAACCTCTACTACTGTGCATAGAAAATTTTTTCTATAATATCTAGTTATTGAATTTAAAGTACCTAATGTTTGTTATATACCTGTAAATAACCGGAAAATGGCCACAATTTTCAAAAATTTTTTAAAAACAAAATTAAAACGAACTACATTATACAAAAAATGTTCTAGCACATGAAGAATTCGTTGCATATTGTCAACCTGAAGCTACTTCTGCTATATAATTTACAATTTTTCTTTCCATTGCGTTTCCAATTTTTCGATATTTAATTTTTGAATTCTTCGATCTTTCAATGCAACAGTTTTATAATTTTGACAATTCCATCATTTTTCGATTTGACATTTGAAACATCAAGAAATCGAGAAATGCGAAAAGCGAAAAGTTGAAAATTTAAAAAGGTAAAAAATTAAAAAAAAATTAAAGAATCGGAAATAGAAGCATCGAAAAATGAAAAAATCGTAAGACTAAAATATCAGAAAATAGAGAAATCAAAATATAAGAAAATCTAGAAATTCTTCTATTTTCGGAATTTCTAAATTTTCGATTTTTCAATTTTTTGTTTTCCCATTTCTCGATTTCTTGACTTTTCGTTGTTCCGATTTGTCGAGTTTTTAGTTTTGGAATTTTTTAATTTTATGGTTTTATGAATTTTAGAGTTTTTTATTTCAAATTTTCAAATTTTGCAATTTTTTGCATTTTAAATTTTAGATTTTTCAATTTTTTAATGTTTCGATTTCTTGGTCTTTTGTTTTTTCGAATTCCCGGTTTTAGATTTTTAGATTTTTCAATGTTTCGATTTTTCACATTTCTATTCGATTTTCCAATTATTCGATTTTTTGAGTTTTACATTTCTTGAATTTTAGATTTTTCGATTTCGCAATTTCTCATTTTTTATTTTTCATTTTTACAATTTTTTGATATTTCTTGACATCTCGGTTTTTATATTTTTAGAATTTTTTGGCTTTACGATTTTTCAAGTTTTCCATTTCTCAATTTTTCAGGTTCGGGATTTTTCGGTTTTTTGAGTCTTCAATCTCTGATTTTTCCAGTTCTCGATTTGTCGATATTTCAGTTTTGGGATTTTACAATTTTTCGATTTTGTATTTTTCCCATTTTTCGATTTCTTGAATTATCGATGTTTCGATTTCTCGACTTTTGGATTTCTGGATTGTTTTTCGCTGTTTTGGAGTTTTTCAGTTTCTGGATTTTATGTATTTTCTTGGATTTTTCAACTTTTCGATTATTCGATTTATTGACTTATATATGTTTCTATATTTCAGATTTAGGGTTTTAACATTTTTCGTATTTTTCAAGTTTAGATGTTTCAGTTTTTTATTGTTTCGTTTTCCCGGTCCTTTGATTTTTCGGTTTCCATGTTTTAAATTCTTCAATTTTTCAGTTTTTCAGTTTTCCTATTTTTTTACGATTTTCTGATGTTTCGATTCAAAAGAAAAAATTGTAATGATAGGAAGAATTCTTCGTAGATTATGAATCTAATGTGATATTTGCTATGTGTATTCTTTTAACTAACGAAGAAAAATGGGGAAATTATTTCCAAAAATTTTCTAAAAAATGTAAAAATGAATCCTATTCAAACGAAAAAAGCTCTATATTACAAAGAATTCATTGTAAATTACGGATCTGGTGACATTTGCCATATTCCTTCACCTAACAAAGGAAAATGGAAAAATAATTTTCAAAAAGTTTCCAAAAATATATTAGAACAGATCGCATTTAAAAGACAAAAGCGCTAAGATGTAGCAACGTCTTCTTTTCGTACCAGAAGTAATATTTGCTATATGTATATGTATTTTTAATTAAAAGAAGAAAGATAGCATAATTTCCAAAAATTTTCGAAAAAAAATAATTGAAAGGGCTATATTGAAAAGAAAAAAATCTAGTACATTGAGCCCTCGTCGCATACTACGAGCTTGAAATTACTTCGTCTATATATCTTAAAACAGACGAAAGGAAGAAAATGATTTCCAAAAATTTTCCAAAAATTGTAGAAAGAAGAAACAACAATTCAATTTTTCATGAAATCTAATATCTAGTGGAAAGTTCGCTATAATATAGAGACTTTTTCGTAGATTACGAATCTGAGGCAATATTAACTGACTTCCTCCAACTAAGGAAGGAAAATGGGGAAATAATTTCCAAAAATTTTACAAAAAAGTACTAGCATATGGAGAATTCGTCGCATATTACAAACACGAAGGAAAGATTTTTTTTGCATAATATATAAATATCGAATTTGAAATAATGTTTGGCATATATCTTTAAATAATAGAGGGAAATTCCCAAAAATTTTGCAAAAAAAAAATTGAAAAGGGCTACAGTCAAAAGATACAAGTTCCAGTATATGAAAAATTCGTCGCATAGTAGGAGCTTGTAATTACTTTGCCTATATTTAATAACAGACGAAATGAAAGAAAATTATTTCCAAAAATTTTCCAAAAAATGTGGAAACAAATTCTATTCAAAAGAAAAAATTGCAATGATAGGAAGAATCCTTCGTAGATTATGAATCTAATTTGATATTTGCTATTTGTATTCTTTTAACTAACGAAGAAAAATGGAGAAACAATTTCCAAAAATTTTCCAAAAAATGTGAAAACAAATCCTATTCAAACGGAAAAAGCTCTATATTACAACGAATTCATTGTAAATTACGAATCATTTGCCATATTCCTTCAACTAATAAAGGAAAACGGAAAAATAATTTTCAAAAAGTTTCCAAAAATTTGTTTGAACAAAGCGCTAGTGTATAGACATTTTTTTCTTTCAAACCAGAGGTAATGTTTGATATAATTCTTTAAATTATAGAGGAAAACGTCATAATTTCCAAAAAATTTTCAAAAAAACTATCAAAATGGGCTAAAGCGCTATGATACGGAGAAATGAAGTCACTTTTGTGATATTTTTCCAACTAAAATGGGAAAATGGGAAAATAATTTCCAAAAATTTTACAAAAAAGTGCTAGCATATGGAGAATTCGTCGTATATTACAAACATGAAAAAAATAATTGTTTTGCATAATATATAAATATCGGATTGGAAGTAATGTTTGCCATATCTCTTTGAATAGTGGAGGGAAATGGCACAATTTCAAAAAATTATGTGAAAAAAAAATTAAAAGGGCTATATGCAAAAGATAAAAGTTCCAGTATATGAAAAATTCGTCGCATACTAGGAGCCTGTAATTACTTTACCTATATTGATTTAACATAACAGACGAAAGGAAAAAAATAATTTCCAAAAAATTTCCAAAAAATGTGGAAACAAATTCTATTCAAAAGAAAAAATTGCAATAATAGGAAGAATTCTTCATATATTATGAATTTAATGTGATATTTGCTATATGTATTCTTTTAATTAACGAAGAAAAATGGGGAAATAATTTCCAAAAATTTTCCAAAAAATGAGAAAACAAATCCTATTCAAACGGAAAAAGCTCTATTTTACAAAGAATTCATTGTAAATTACGAATCTGGTGACATTTGCATATTCCTTCAATTAACAAAGGAAAATGGAAAAATAATATTTAAAAAGTTTCCAAAAATATATTAGAACAGATCCCATTCAAAAGACAAAAGCGCTAAGGTATAACAACGTCTTTCTTTCATACCAGAAGTAATATTTGCTATATATCTGTCCTTATTTAAAAGAAAAAAGATGGCATAATTTCCAAAAATTTTCCAAAAAAAATAATTTAAAGGGCTAAAATTTTCAAAAAATTTCCAAAAATTGGCTTGAAAAAAGCGGTAGTGTATAGAAAATTCTTTCTTTCGAACCAGAAGTAGTTTGTTATAAATTTTTAAATTACAGAGGAAAATGGCACAATTTCCAAAAATCTTCCAAAAAAAGATTGAAAAGCGCTATACGCAAAAGATAAAAATTATAGTACATGGAAAATTCGTGGCATACTAGCCTGCAATTACTTTGGCTATATTTCTTAAAATAACAGACGAAAGGAAAAAAATAATTTCCAAAAAATTTCCAAAAAATGTGGAAACAAATTCTATTCAAAAGAAAAAATTGCAATAATAGGAAGAATTCTTCGTATATTATGAATCTAATGTGATATTTGCTATATGTATTCTTTTAATTAACGAAGAAAAATGGGGAAAGAATTTCCAAAAATTTTCCAAAAAATGTGAAAACAAATCCTATTCAAACGGAAAAAGCTCTATTTTACAAAGAATTCATTGTAAATTACGAATCTGGTGACATTTGCATATTCCTTCAATTAACAAAGGAAAATGGAAAAATAATATTCAAAAAGTTTCCAAAAATATATTAGAACAGATCCCATTCAAAAGACAAAAGCCCCAAGGTATAGCAACGTCTTCCTTTCGTACCAGAAGTAATATTTGCTATATATGTATCTTTAATTAAAAGAAGAAAGACTGCATTATTGCCAAAAATTTTCCAAAAAAAAAAGTTGAAAGGGCTAAAATTTTCAAAAAATTTCCAAAAATTGGCTTGAAAAAAGCGGTAGTGTATAGAAAATTCTTTCTTTCGAACCAGAAGTAGTTTGTTATAAATTTTTAAATTACAGAGGAAAATGGCACAATTTCCAAAACTCTTCCAAAAAAAAAAATTGAAAAGTACTATACTCAAAAGATAAAAATTCTAGTATATGGAAAATTCGTCGCATACCAGCCTGCAATTACTTTGGCTATATTTCTTCAAATAACAGACGAAATAAAGAAAATAATTTCCAAGAAAATCCCCAAAAATGCTAGAATAACACTCATTCCGATGGAAAAAGTGCTGGAACACTAAAATTTGTGCGTAGATTATGAATTCACGTTTGTTATAGTTGTCCAACCATCAAACTAAAAAAAAAAACATTTTAATCTGCTTTTGTTTTTTTTCTGGAATAAATTCAGCCATCAAAAAATAATTTCCGAAAATCTTCGCCTCACAATAATTAAAATAAACCAATGAAATTCAAAATTGTAGTTGATCTCGTTCTGTGTATTAGTCTTCATAAAGTTGATTATTCCTACTAGTGCATCTGACAGCAACCCTAACTTCTGTTTACAACACACTCAGCATCCCTCGTTTCGTTTTGCGCCACAACCCCTAATATTACATTATGCCAGACTTATCTAAAATTAATTCGCTTATTCAGCGTTACAATACGAGATCCAAGAAAACACTCATTCATTCACGAAAGTTCGTTACGGCAATACCTTTATCAAGTTTACATCGTTAAAAAGGCATCCGCCTCGTACGCAGCATTGTTAAGCGTTATACTTAATAACGCATCCGTCACGATAAACAACATTACCCAACTCCCGCAACTCGACTTCGGCGTTTTATTCATACTCCTTATTAGTTTGTGAGCGTGTAAGAGAACTTACGGCAGTTCAGGGGCGAATTCATTTAATTAATGAGAACGCGTATAATCAAGTTTCAGTTCTACAACGTACAGTCAATATTTTACGACCCTACGCAGGACAGCAATAATCAGCCCTCATTATCATGTAGACGCGCACCCTCGAAATTCTTAACAAAAAACACGACCTCCCAAGTTTTCTGATTAATATAATTAATATTTCGGCGTTGTAATTTATTGGCGATAAATTTTGCGCAGGATGCGTTAAGTTTGATTGCATATGCAACAAACTATCGTGTAAGATTCAATTTTGGCTCTGTATCTCGTTTGCCATCTCTGGGCGGAGGAAATTATCGCCTGATAACGGTTGCCCGCTGTGGACACGTCCTGTTGAAAAGGGGCGGAGAACACTGCAGATTACTCCATTACACAAGCACAACACGATTAATTATATCTCGGCCTTTATTTACGTTCGGTTTAAATTAATTACTTGCTGCAAGATGTTAAAATCTAGCTAGTTTCAGCGGCAAAAAGTGGGTTTACTTTAGCGCACGTGGAGCAAAAAACGCACGCCAAAAGTTAGACTGCAGACAGATTTAATTAACTAGTAAAAACGTTCAGAAAAATATCGCTGCGGAATTAATTTCATCGGTCAAAGTTTACTCACCCTCGTTTGTTCGGGAGAACAGACAACAGTTTATTAATTAACTCAAGTTCAAAGCACTACACTGCAACTATTTTTCCATTTCTCGGTTTATTGAGTAGACGTAGTCGAATTTGTGTTCTACGTGGATATTCTTTAAAGCTTTTTGACAATCTTTTGCAATTATTTTTCATTTCTCGATTATTTAAAGAGGCAAATTTGACTTTAGAGTCGTAATTTGCGTAAATGCGAAGAATTCTCGAAATCCGTTGCGTTCCCCATTCGAATAGAGGCCATTTTAACACTTTATTGTAAAATTTTTGGAAAGTGGTTAATTTGTAACGTATCAAGAATTTTACATGTGTGCATTTTTTTTCTTTCAAATATGATACGCGTTGTCTTTTTTCTGAAAAATTTTTGGAATCTATTGTCACATTTTTTCGCGTATTGCACAAAATGCAAAAATAGCCTGAGAATTATAATCTACGGAGCTTTTTCTATAGACTTGCAATTTTTTCATTTGTCTGCAGCATGTTTTTGTAAAATTTTCGGAAATTATTTTTTGTTGGGTTAATTTATTCAAGAGAAAAACCAAAAGTAACTTCAAATTCGTAATATATTAAGAATTCTTGACAATGAGTGCGTTTTCCTTCCAATAAAATATAGCAGGTTTTATTATTATATATTTTTTTTTTAGTAATTTTATGGACATTATTTTCCCACTTCCTCTGTTATTTAAAGAAATACTTTTTGGAATGTTTGGAAATTTACCTGTTACAGCACTTTTCTCATTTGAACAAGTTTTTCTTTTATCTGTTGAATATAGCCCTTTTCATTTTTTTTTTTTTTGGAAGATTTTTGGAAATTGTGCCATTTTCGTCTGTTATTTAAAGATGTATGGCAAACGTTACTTCAAAATCGATATTTATATATTATGCAAAAAAATTATTTTCTTCATGTTTGTAATATACGACGAATTTTCCATATGTTAACACTTTTTTGAATAGTGTGTTTTCGTTGCTTTTTTATAAATTTTTTGGAAATTATTTTCTCATTTGATCATTTTTTTGGAAAATTTTTGGAAATTATGCCATTTTGTCAATCCATCCAAACTATACTTCGAAGTGACCCCACCTACCCACCCTGGTTTCTTCGTGATCGTTCATTTTATTGGATGAAAAGTGGATATTATTAAAAAAAAAATTAATCTAAACAAAAAAGGTAAAATTTGCCCCAACCACCTCCTCTTTTCCAATTCATTGAATTTTTTTATCTACTTTGAGATATTTGATTAATCGATTTTTCGAATTTTCGAATTCTCGATTTTTCTTTTTTCATCATTTTGATTTTTCGATGTTTCGGTTTCTTGAATTCTTATTGTTACAGTTTTTGATTTTTTCAGGTTTTCGATTCTTTAATTTTTCTTCGCTTTTTCAATTTATCCATTGATCAGTTTTTCAGTTCAGCAATTTTTTTGATAATTAAATTTTTTAATTTTCTAAATTTTACATTTTTCGATTTCTTGATATTTCGATGATTCGGTTTCTTGATTTCTCGATTTTTAATTTTTTGATTATTCAATTTTTAGATTTTTCAGGTTTCTGATTTTGCAATTTTAGATTTTTGGATTTTTGGACTTTTTGAATCCTCGATTTTCAATTTTTCGATATCTAGGTTTTTGATTTTTCAATTTTTCTTCACTTTTTCAATTTATCGATTGACCCATTTTGTTTGATATTTTAATTTTTTAATTTCCTAAATTCTAGATTTTTCGAGTTCTTGACTTCTCGTTGTTTGATATTTCAATTTTCCATTTTTCAATTTTTCATTTTTTCGATTTAGAATTTTCGAATTTTCAATTTATTTCCTTTTCGATTCCTTAATTCTTCCCTTCTTAAATTCTTCGATTTTTAGAATTTTCAATTTTTGATGTTTTAATCCAAATATCGAAAAATCGATACTTAAAAATTGAAAATTGATGAAGTTAAAATTTCGATTTTCCAGTGTCTAGATTTTTGATTTTCTAAATATTCGATTTAACAATTTTCACATCAATGGACAAACTGGCAATTTTAAAGATCGAAAAATTAGGGAAACTGAAAAATAAAAAATCAAGAATATGGAAAATTAAAGTTAGAAAACCTGAAAATTTCTATGGTTATTTTTTAATTTTGATTAATTTTTTCTTTAATTTTATTATATAATCGAACATTGAATGTATCGATTTTCGTTCATTGAAAATTGAAATTAAAAATTCTAAAGATCGAAAAATCAAAGAACTTAAAAATTCAAAATGCTAAACTGACGAAAGAAGAGAGTGACAAATCGATAACTTCATAAATCAAAAGTTAGAAAATTTAGATTTTTCAAGTTTTAATGATTACATTTTTCGATTTTTCAAATTGTCTATTTTGGTTTTCTAATTATTCGATTTTAGAATTTTGAGTTGAATCGAAAAACTGGATAATTTTAAAAATCGAAAAATCGAAGAACGAAAAAATGAGGAACTTGAAAAATTAAAAACCAAGAATTGGAACAGTTAAACTAGAGGAAAAGAAAATTTCAATGATTAATTCTTAACTTTCGTTAATTTAATTTTAAAATTAATTATCCGATTTTACTTTCCGTTTCTCGAATCTAATTTTTCAAATATTCTATTTTTCGAACTTTAAATTTTTGAATTTATTAATTTGTCATTTTTCGATTTTTTATTCTATAAATTTTCCAACTTTTCGATTTTTCCAAGAAAACAGCTTATTGTGATGTACAGTTTTAGATTTTTTCGGTTTTTCGATTTTCAAATTTTTCTTCGCTTTTTCAATTTATCCATTGATCATTTTTTCAATTCAGCAATTTTTTTGATAATTTAAATTTTTAATTTTCTAAATTTTAGATTTTTCGATTTCTCGAGATAAACACTGAAGTGCCCCCCCCTGCCCTATTTTCTTCGTGATCCTTCATTTTATTGGACGAAAAGTGGATTTTATATTAATAAATAGTAGAATCTAAACAAAAAAGGTAAAATTTGCCCCAACCACCTCCTCTTTTCCACTTCATTGACTTTTTTTATGTGCTTTGAGATATCTTAATCGATTTTTCGACTTTTCAAATTCTCGATTTTTCAACTACTCCTTTTCAACATTTTGATTTTCCCATTTTTCGATTTCTTGATGTTTCGATGTTTCTTGATTTTTCGATTTTCAGGTTTTTGATTTTTTAATTTTTTGATTATTCAATTTTTAGGTTTTTCAGGTTTCTCATTTTTCAATTTTTAGATTTTTGGATTTTCGGACTTTTCGAATCTTCGATTTTCAATTTTTCGATATCTAAGTTTTTTATTTTTCAATTTTTCTTTGCTTTTTCAATTTATCGATTGACCAGTTTTCTAATTCAGCATTTTTTTTATATTTTAATTTTTTAATTTCCTAAATTTTAGATTTTTCAAGTTCTTGACTTTTCGTTGTTTGATATTTCAATTTTCCATTTTTCAATTTTTCGTTTTTTAAATTTTCATTTTTCTATCTTTCAGTTTTACCAATTTTTCGATTTTTTGATTTTTTCATTTTTAAATTTTTTGTGTTTGCGATTTTTTGTATTTTCGATTTTAAATTTTCGAATTTTCAATTTATTTCCTTTTCGAATTCTTAATTCTTCCCTTCTTAAGTTCTTCGATTTTTCGAATTTTCAAGTTTTGATGTTTTAATCCAAATATCGAAAATTGACGAAGTTAAAATTTCGATTTTCCAATGCTCAGATATTTCCATTTTTAATTTTCAGTTTTTTATTATTACATTTCTCGATATTCCAATGTCTCGACTTTTGATTTTCTAAATCCTCCATTTTACAATTTTCACATCAATCGACAAACTGGCAATTTTAAGGCTCGAAAAATTAGGGAAACTGAAAAATAAAAAATTAAGTATGTGGAGAATTAAAATTAGAAAACCTGAAATTTCTATGGTTAATTTTCAATTTTGATTAATTTTTTCTTTAATTTTATTATATAATCGAACATTAAATTTATCAATTTGGTAATTTTCAAATATAATGCTAAACTGACGAAAGGAGAGAGTGACAAATCGATGACTACATAAATTGAAAGTTAGAAAATTTCGATTTTTCAATTTTTCATTTTTTGATTTTCTAGTTATTCGATTTTAGAATTTTCAGTTGAATCGAAAAACTGGATAATTTGAAAAATCGAAAAATTGAAGAACGAAAAAATGGGGAACTTGAAAAATTTATTTTTAAAATTAATTATCCGATTTTACTTTCAGTTTTTCGAATCTAATTTTTCAAATATTCTATTTTCCGAATTTTCAATTTTTTAATTTATTAATTTGTCATTTTTCGATTTTCTATTGTTTACATTTTCCAATTTTTCAATTTATCCATTGATCTGTTTTTCAATTCAGAAACTTTTTTGATAATTTAACTTGTTAATTTTCTAAAATTTAGATTTTTTGATTTCTCAAGATAAACATTGAATTCCATTGTCAAAAGGTCGAATCTACACTTAAAAACTTACAAAGTGCCCCACCCACCCACCCTGTTTTCTTCGTGATCATTCATTTTATTGGACCAAAAGTGGATTTTATATTAATAAATAGTGGAATCTAAACAAAAATGGTAAAATTTGCCCCAACTACCTCCTCTTTTCCAATTCATTGAATTTTTGTTTCTACTTTGAGATATTTGGTTAATCGATTTTTCGACTTTTCGAATTCTCGAATTTTCAACTACTCTTTTTCAATATTTTGATTTTCCCATTTCTCGATTTCTTGATAATTTTTGATGTCTTGATGTTTCGGTCTCTGGATTTCTCGATTTTTAATTTTTATTTTTTTGATTGTTCAATTTTTAGACTTTTCAGGTTTCTGATTTTTTCAATTTTTAGATTTTTGAATTTTTGGACTTTTCGAATCCTCGATTTCCAATTTTTCGATATCTAAGTTTTTGATTTTTCAATTTTTCTTCGCTTTTTCAATTTATAGGTTGACCCGTTTTTCAACTCAGCATTTTTTTGATATTTTAATTTTTTAATTTCCTAAATTCTAGATTTTCCGAGTTCTTGGCTTCTCGTTGTTTGATATTTCAATTGTCCATTTTTCAATTTTTCGTTTTTTAAATTTTCATTTTACTATCTTTCAGTTTTGTCAATTTTTCCATTTTTTAATTTTTTCATTTTTGATTTATTTTTGTTTGCGATTTTTCGTATTTTCGATTTTAAATTTTCGAATTTTCAATTTATTTCCTTTTCGATTTCTTAATTCTTCCCTTCTTAAGTTCTTCGATTTTTCGAATTTTCAAGTTTTGATGTTTTAATCCAAATATCGAAAATTGACGAAGTTAGAATTTCGATTCAAATGCTCAAATTTTTCAATTTTTAATTTTCAATATTTTATGATTACATTTTTCGATATTCCAATGTCTAGATTTTTGATTTTCTAAACGATTTCGATTTAACAATTTTCACATCAATCAACAAAGTGGCAATTTTAAAGATCGAAAAATTAAGGAAACTGAAAAATAAAAAATCAAGTATGTGAAGAATTAAAATTAGAAATCCTGAAAATCTCTATGGTTAATTCTTTGTTTTGATTTCTTTTTTCTTTAATTTCATTATATAATCGAACATTAAATTTATCGATTTGGTAATTTTCAAATATTCCGATTTTTTAATTTTTCGATTCAAAATTTTTCGCTCATTGAAAAATTGAAATTAAAAATTCTAAAGATCGAAAAATCAAAGAACTTAAAAATTCACAATGCTGACGAAAGGAGAGAGTGACAAATCGATAACTTCATAAATCGAAAGTTAGAAAATTTGGATTTTTCAATTTTTAATGACTACATTTTTCGATTTTTCAAATTTTCAATTTTGATTTTCTAATTATTCGATTTTAGAATTTTCAGATGAATCGAAAAACTGGATAATTTGAAAAATCTAAAAATTGAAGAATCTAATTTTTCAAATATTCTATTTTTCGAACTTTAAATTTTTGAATTTATTAATTTGTCATTTTTCGATTTTTTATTCAATAAATTTTCCAATTTTCCGACTTTTCCAAGAAAACAGCTTATTGTGATGTACAGTTTTTGATTTTTTCGGTTTTTCGATTCTTTAATTTTTCTCCGCTTTTTCAATTTATCCGTTGATCAGTTTTTCAGTTCAGCAATTTTTTTGATAATTTAATTTTTTAATTTTCTAAATTTTAGATTTTTTGATTTCTGAAGATAAACATTGAATTCCATTGTCAAAAGGCTTCAGACCCAACAAAACAACCCTCGTTCCAAAAATTTATTGTCCAAACAATCACAAAAACAAAAACTCGACTCTTAACAAAAACACAGCACCAACTCTTCAGTCAACCGAACAACAAACTCTTCACTTCTTGCCTCCTCGGCTTCCCGTCCAGCGTGTAGGGAATTTCACTGACAATCATCACGCCGGCCCGAAGTTGCTGTTTGTTGCTCAAAATCGAGTTGGCATATTCTTCCAGATCTTGTTCCGTCACTCTGCCCTTCATCCCTTTGTTCAAACTAACAATTCCCATCGGTTTTTCGCCCATGAGCACGTTCCTGTGCGGTTTCCCAATGACAACTGCGTCTTTGACAGCTACGTGCGATCTAAGGACGGCCTCGACAATCGAAGGTACGATGTGCCAGCACTTGTACTGGAAAACGTCTTCGTAGGGGCCCAGCACGAAAATGCAGCGTCTTTCGTCGTACATCGCGATTTGGCCGCTTTTACACCAGCCTTTGGCGTCGGAATTGGACGACTCTTCTTTGAAATGGTCGTTGATTTTGAAGTCGGCTTTGTAGCGGAGTTCGCCGGCGGTGTTGGCGCTGAGGGTCATTTCGGTGATGGGGTCCACGATCTGTATTGTTTTGGAATTGAAGCACACAAAATTATTTAAAAAAATTGTTTACCTTGATTGTTATTCCAGGGAATAATTTTCCACAAGAGGTGGGTTTCTGGTATTGATCTCTTATGTCAACTGGTTTGTTGTAGTTGTACATAGACAAGGCTCCACCGACCTCCGGGTTTTGGTAAATGTTGGTGATAAAACAAAAAGGGAAGCGTTTTCTTAATTCCAGTAAGGATACTCGTCTTAAGGACGTCCCTGTAGTTACCAACATTTTTAAGCTTTTGCCGGTCACAGCTTCCGGTGTTTCGTTTGTGTATAACTCGCAGACTTCCTGAGTAGTACAGATGATAAACGAGACCTGTATTTATAATTTTTTCGTTAGACTAACCAACCACAACGTTCAAAACGTAACATTTAAAAAAATTTTTGTAGATTTCGATTTCAGCATTTTCGGTTACAATACTTTTGAAAATCCCTGCTAGAAAACTCAGTAACACGTAAATCCCTATGACCAGTGTTAAAAAAGACACCGTACCGGGTGATTTCGAAATGCGTGCAATAAAAATATTGTGTCAAGTTCACGTTTCTAAAGGTCTAGAAAAAATTATTTGGAATTAAAAATAAAATGTTATACACGCCACTGGTAGTGTTTATTGATATACCATTACATATTTCGGAGCAAAATTTAGCTTTTTTCTAGTTTTATGAACAAGCAGTAGCCCCGCCCACCCACCTCTTTTTCGATCCAGTGACTACTCTTCATATTGTTCAGTCCTATGTTAGCAAGTTATAGTCCGCAGTCTTCCATTTTTTTTATTTTTAAAATTTTTCGATTTTTCAATATTTCAATTTTTGGCATTTCTGTATGTATTTTCGATTTTTCGATTAAATCATTTTTCGGCTTCAATTTCTCGATTTTTGGACTTTTCGACTTTTTTCGATATTTTGATTTTCTCATTTCTCAATTTTTCCATTTTCAGATTTTCAATTCTTCAATAATTCGTTTTTCAATTTTTCGATTTTTTGATTTTTTGATTTTTCAGTTTGAAGATTTTCGATTTTTCAATTTTTCAATATTTCAGTTTTTCTATGTTTCAATTTTGGAATTTTTCAGTTTATTTAATTTTCTATTTTTCAGTTTTTACATTTTTCGAATCTTCAGTTTTATCAATTTTTGGATTCCTCGATTTATTGAGATTTCGATGTTTCGAGCTTTCGATTTTTTCTTAAATAAAAATTTTTCAATTTTTCAAATATTCCTTTTTCGATTTTTTAGATTTCTGGATTTTTCAGTTTATCGCTTTTTCGACGTCTCGATGTTTTCGTTTTCCAATTGCTCAATGTTTCGAATTTTCGATTTTGCGGTTTCTCGATTTTTCGATTCCCCAGTGTTTTGATATTTCGATTTCTCAATTTTTCGAATTCCCAATTTTTCTACAATCCACTTTTGGGATTTTTCAATTTTTTAGATTATAGATTTTTCTGTTCTCCGGTTTCTCGTTCTTTAGATTTTTCAGTTTTTCAATTTTTCGGTTTTACGATCTTTTAATTTTTTAATAGGTACATCAAATTTTCGATTTTTCAATTTTTCGATTTCTCAGCTTTTCAACACCCCAGTTTTGGGAATTTTTTTCAATTTCTGGATTTTACAATTTTTCAATATTTTAATTTTAGATAATTGTGGGTTCGTCGATTTTTCGACTTTCGGATTTTTGATTTTTCAAGTTTTCAATTGCTGAAACTTTGATTTTTCGATATTCAAATTTTTTTAATTTCGAGTTTTCATTTTCAATTTTCGAATTTTTTATTTTTCGTTTTTTCGTTTCAAATGTTCGGTTTTCCAATTTCTCGAATTTTCGATTGTTCGATATTCGAATTTTCAACTGTTTCCTTTTCAATCACTCGATTTTTCAATTTTTCAGTTCTTCGATTTTTCAATTTTTCGATTTTTCGACCTTAATTTTTGATATTTTGAATTTTCTGTTTTTAAATTTTTCATTTTTCAGTTTTTCGATTTCTACATTATTTTACTTCGAAACCTTGAAAAATAAAAGAGAATAAAAACGAGTTCGAAATCGAAAAGCTGAAAAACTGAAAAACTGAAAATTGAAAAATTTAAAATCAAGAAGGTGAGATTTCAAAAAAGAGCTAAATCAAAACATTGAAAAATAGAAAAGCTGAGAAATCTAAAAATTGAAAAACCGAAAAACGAAATATTGAAAAAGCAAAAATCGAAAAACTTAAAACTCGAAAAATCCAAAAATCGAAAAAGTGCAGAACTGTAAAACTGAAAAATCTAAGTCACTAAATTCAAGAATTAAAAATTGAGAAATCAAAAAGTGGTTATCTATTATCTGTATATAGATAAAATCAAAGCTAAGCACCAAATATCTATATCTAGATAAAAAATAAATACCACAGAGACATTTTCGATTTTTTAATTTTTGGCGTTTCTAAATTTTCAGTTTTGCGATTTTTCGATTTCTTGATTTCTCGACTTAATTTCAATTTCTTGATTTTTCAGTTGTTCGATTTTTCAATGTTTCGATGTTTTTAGTTTTGGAATTTTTCAGTTTTTCATTTTTTCTTCGATTTTTCAACTTTTCGATTTTTGGATTTATCAATTTTTCGGAATTTCAGTTTTCGAATTTTTCAATTTTTCCATTTTTTAAACTTTACATTTTTCAATTTTACGATTTTTTCGATTTCTTAATTTTGAAATTTTTTAACACTGCAATTTTTTGATTTTCCGATTTTTGGACATCTCGGTTTATGGATTTTTAAAACTATTATAAGACTTCGATTTCCAAATTTCACGATTGTTCAAGTTTTGGATTTCTCAATTTTTCGAAGTCTCAGTTTTTTAAATTATACATTTTTTCGACTTTTTGAGTTTTCGATTTTTCGATTTTTGGACATTTCAATTTTGAAGTTTTTCGGTTTTTTCATTAAAGTTTTGATTTTTCCATTTCACAATTTTTCGAAGTTTCAGTTTTTTAATTTAAATTTTTTCGACATTTTGATGTTTCGATCTTTCGATTTTTAGACTTTTCCTTTTTCAAATTTCGATTTCTCAATTTTTCAATATGCATTTCAGTTTTGGGGTTTTCGGATCTTTTAATTCTTCAATTTTTGATTTTTCCGTTTCTTGATTATTCAGTTTCTCAATTTCCCATTTTTTCGAAGTTTCAGTTTTTTAAATTATAGATTTTTTTTCGACTTTTTTAATTTTTCAGTTTCTCAATTTCTCAATTTTTCGAAGTTTCAGTTTTTTAAATTATATTTTTTTCGACTTTTTGATCATTCGATTTTTTGACTTCTCCTTTTTCAACTTTCGATTTCTCAATTTTTCGATGTTTCAGTTTCCGGATTTTTCGGTTATTTTTTATTTCTCCATTTCGTGATTTTCTAGTTTTTCAATTTCTCGATTTTCATTTTTCAAATATTTTTCGATTTTTCAACTTTTCAATTTTTCGATTTATCAATTATTCGAAATTTCAGATATAAGACTTTCCAGTGTTTAGATTTCTCGACTTTTTGATTTGTCGATTTTTCAGTTTTTAAATTGTTTCGATGTTTCACTTTTGGAACTCTTAAATTTTTCAACTTTTCAATTTTTTTCGATTTCTGAATATTTCGATTTTCCGATTTATCAATTTTTCGGAATTTCAGTTTTAGGATTTTTCAATTTTTCGATTTTTATAATTTCTAGTTTTTCGATATTTCGGGTTCTCGATCTCTCGACTTCTTAATGTTTCGATTTCCCGACTTTTCGATTCGTCGATTTTTCAGTTTTTCGATTTTTTCGATGCAGGATTTTTTTATTTTTGAATTTTTCTTCGATTTTTCAACTTTTCGATTTTTCGCTTCATCAATTATTCGAAATTTCAGTTTTATGACTTCCCACTGTTTCGATTTCTCGGCTTTTTGATTTGTCAATTTTTCAGTTTTTAGATTGTTTCGATGTTTCACTTTTGGATTTTTTTTAATTTTTCAATTTTGCATTTTTTTTTTCGATTTCTGAATTTTTAGATTTTCCCATGTATCAATTTTTCGGAATTTGAGTTTAAGGATTTTTCAATTTCTCGATTTTTAATTGAAAAATCTGGTTTTTCAATATTTCGATTTGTCGATTTTTCAGTTTTTAGATTCTTTCGATGTTTCACTTTAGGAATTTTTTAATATTTCCGTTTTTTCGACTTTTCGATTTTTCAGTTTTTCGATTTTTTCGATGCAGGATTTTTTTTATTTGTAAATTTTTCTTCGATTTCTCAACTTTTCGATTTTCCGATTTATCAATTATTCGAAATTTCAGTTTTAGGACTTTCCAATATTTCGATTTCTCGACTTTTTGATTTGTCGATTTTTCAGTTTTTAGATTGTTTCGATGTTTCACTTTTGGAATTGTTATATTTTTCAATTTTCCAATTTTTTCGATTTTTGAACTTATCGATTTTTCGATTTATCAATTTTTCGGAATTTCAGTTTTAGGATTTTTCAATTTTTCGATTTTTAAAATTTCTAGTTTTTTTTTATTTCGATTTCTCGACTTTTCGAGATGTCGATTTTTTTTTAATAATAATAAATGGAGCTTTATTCCAACAGACAATTAGTCCATAGTGGAAACAAATAACATAACAAAAGTATTCAGAGGAAAAAAAACATTAAAAATATAAATCTTACTAAACTTAAACTAGATAAAGGAGTAAACAAATTGCAAAATAACATAAACGAGAATATACATACAAAGAAAACAACAGAATTACACATTCTTCTAATCTTAAACAGTTTTAAAAATTTTTCAATTTTTCGAATTTTTCGATGCAGGAATTTTTTTATTTTTCAATTTTTCTTCGATTTTTCAACTTTTCGATTTTTCGCTTCATCAATTATTCGAAATTTCAGTTTTATGACTTCCCACTGTTTCGATTTCTCGGCTTTTTGATTTGTCAATTTTTCAGTTTTTAGATTGTTTCGATGTTTCACTTTTGGATTTTTTTTAATTTTTCAATTTTGCATTTTTTTTTTCGATTTCTGAATTTTTAGATTTTCCCATGTATCAATTTTTCGGAATTTGAGTTTAAGGATTTTTCAATTTCTCGATTTTTAATTGAAAAATCTGGTTTTTCAATATTTCGATTTGTCGATTTTTCAGTTTTTAGATTCTTTCGATGTTTCACTTTAGGAATTTTTTAATATTTCTGTTTTTTCGACTTTTCGATTTTTCAGTTTTTCGATTTTTTCGATGCAGGATTTTTTTTATTTGTAAATTTTTCTTCGATTTCTCAACTTTTCGATTTTCCGATTTATCAATTATTCGAAATTTCAGTTTTAGGACTTTCCAATATTTCGATTTCTCGACTTTTTGATTTGTCGATTTTTCAGTTTTTAGATTGTTTCGATGTTTCACTTTTGGAATTGTTATATTTTTCAATTTTCCAATTTTTTCGATTTTTGAACTTATCGATTTTTCGATTTATCAATTTTTCGGAATTTCAGTTTTAGGATTTTTCAATTTTTCGATTTTTAAAATTTCTAGTTTTTTTTTATTTCGATTTCTCGACTTTTCGAGATGTCGATTTTTTTTTAATAATAATAAATGGAGCTTTATTCCAACAGACAATTAGTCCATAGTGGAAACAAATAACATAACAAAAGTATTCAGAGGAAAAAAAAACATTAAAAATATAAATCTTACTAAACTTAAACTAGATAAAGGAGTAAACAAATTGCAAAATAACATAAACGAGAATATACATACAAAGAAAACAACAGAATTACACATTCTTCTAATCTTAAACAGTTTTAAAAATTTTTCAATTTTTCGAATTTTTCGATGCAGGAATTTTTTTATTTTTCAATTTTTCTTCGATTTTTCAACTTTTCGATTTTTCGATTTTGCGAATTCTCAATTTTTTAATTTTTGGCGTTTCTGTCAATTTTGCGATTTTTAGATTTCTTGATTTCTCGACTTTTCGATTTCTTGATTTTACAGTTTTTCGATTTTTCATTTTTCAATGTATTTAGTTTTGAAATTTTTCAATTTTTCAACTTTTCCATTTTTCGATTTAATAATTTTTCGGAATTTCGATTTTAGCATTTTTTAATTTTTCGATTTTTAAAATTTCTGCTTTTTCAACTTTTCGATTTCTCGATCTCTCGACTTTTTAATGTTTCAATTTCTCGATTTGTCGATCTTTCAGTCTTTCGATTTTTTCGATGTCTGGATTTCTCGACTTTTTGATTTATCGATATTTCAGTTTTTAGATTGTTTCGATGTTTCACTTTTGGAACTTTTTAATTTTTCAATTTTGCAAATTTTTTTCAATTTTCGAACTTTTCGATTTTCCGATTTATCAATTTTTCGGAATTTCAGTTTTAGGATTTTTCAATTTTTCGATTTTTAAAATTTCTAGCTTTTTGATATTTCGATTTCTCGATCTCTCGACTTCTTAATGTTTCGATTTCTCGACTTTTCGATTTTTCGTTTTTTTTTGGATGTTTCACTGCATAAATTTTTTAATACTCCAGTTTTTCGATTTTTCTTCGATTTTTCGATTTATCTAAGGTGGGAATCGAACCTCACGTCACCCGCTTGCCGGGCAGGTATCCTGACCACTAGACTACGAGGCCGCTTATCTTTCTCCGCTTACCAACGTGTTATTGTGCCGCCACAGTACTGACAGATCAAGTAACTTATGGACAATAAAGTGTATTTATCAATTTAATTATTTTTTTATAAACAAAACTAGACACTTTCAGAACCACCTGAAAGAACATGCCAGACAATTTAAACACCCAATTCCCACCACCTTTAAAGCCAGCCTAATAAACCACGTCGCATAATTCTGCCGCAGTCTCCCTCGAAAACCCAAACAATTGGCAAAATTCCACACACTCACGTCATATTTATCCACGAGCTTCCAAGTAGTCGCAGGTTCAAACTTCTCGCACACAACCCTCGTTATCCCCGTCATCGTGCTACAAATAAGCAGCGTCAACGCCGTCAGCGTGTGAAAACTCCCGAACCCCATGGCCACCTTAAACCCCTCCCCCAGGTGCCAGCACTCCGCCGCGTGCACCGTCTGCACCAAGAGGGTGTAGTAGCTCAAGCACACCCCCTTCGGGGGCCCCGACGACCCCCTACTGAACAAAATCACCGCAGTCTGGTGAAGATCTCCAATCGGCAACGGTTTGAATGCGGGCTCGTCGTCCGTTTCCTCCACGAGAGTGTCGAACTCGATGAAATCCTCGACGTACGAAGAGCCGAACACGACCACGGCGCAGTCGATGTCCACTTCGTCGATTGCGTCCACCATTAACTTGAGGCCTTCGTTGCAGACGAACATGATTCTAGGGCGGATTTTGTTTAGGATGTGGATGGCGTCGTCGAGGGGGAGGGAAGGGTCGAGGTTGGCCACGGGGAGGCCGAGGAGGAAGCCGGAGATGACGGGGATGGAGCTGTCGAGGTGGTTGACGCTGCACTGGCAGATGGTGTCGTCTTTGGTGATGCCCATGTGGAGAAGGTTGAAGCATACGCGGGAGCTGCGGAGTAGGAGGTCGTCGTAGGTGTAGGAGGTGTTGGTCGTGGGGTCGATCTGGGGGAGATATAAAAATGACAAGAGGGCGTCGACTTGGCAACACCTATTAATGGATTTTACTCGAAAACTAGCAAATTTTTAAGTTTAAATTTTTCAGTTTTTCCATTTTCCAACGTTTAAATTTTTCAGATTTTAGATTTTTTACAATTTTTCGATTGGAAATTTTCAATTTTTCATTTTTTTTTGTTTCTTCAACTTTTAAGTTCTGCATTCCTTCGATTTAAAATTTTTTGATTTTTCGATTCTTAAATTTTTGATTTTTTCAAAATTTCGATATGCAATTTTTCGATTCTTCAATTTTTCGCAAAAATTTTTATTTTCTTCCTTTTCCAATTTTTTGGATTTCAGTGCTGTTTTTATAATTTTTCTTCTTTTCAATTCAATTGATTTGTAGTTTTTCTAGTTTTCATTTTAAATATGTAATAATAATTATAACTTTTACAGAGGTTTCACTTTTTCAATTTTACAATTTTACAATTTTCCAGTTTTACAATTAATAGATTTTCAAACATTTTCATTTATTCGATTTTTCAATTTTTCTATTTTAAATTTAATTTGCAATTTCAAGAGTTTTCAATTTTTAAATTTTCAATTTTCATGTCTTCAATTTTTCGATTTGCAATTTTCAATTTTTCATTTTTTTCTTCAAATTTTAAATTCTGCAGTATTTCGATTTAAAATTTTTTGAGTTTTCAGTTTTTAAGTTTTCGATTTTTCGATACTTTAATTTTTGATTTTTTCAAAATTTCGATTTTTCAATTTTTCTATTCTTCAATTTTTCGTTTCGCAAGTTTTCAATTTTTTTTGTTGCTTCAGTTTTATATATTTTTTGTTTTCCGATTTTCCAACTTTTGGATGTTTAAAAATTAGATTTTGCAATTTTTCCACTTGAAATTTCCCGGATTTCTCAATATTTAATTTTTCAATTCTTAGATTTTTCAATTTTTCATGTTTTCAATTTTTCATTACAATTTTTATTTTCTTCTTTTTCCAATTTTTTCGATTTCACTGCTGTTTTTATAATTTTTCTTCTTTTCAATTGAATTGATTTGTGGTTTTTCTAGTTTTCATTTTAAATATGTAATAATAATTGTAACTTTTAAAGAGGTTTCACTTTTTCAATTTTACAATTTTACAATTTTCCAGTTTTACAATTAATAGATTTTCAAACATTTTTATTTATTCGATTTTTCAATTTTTCTATTTTAAATGTAATTTGCAATTTCACGAGTTTTCAATTTTTAAATTTTCAAATTTTCGAATTTTCAATTTTCATGTCTTCAATTTTTCGATTTGCAATTTTCAATTTTTCATTTTTTTTCTTCAAATTTTAAATTCTGCAGTATTTCGATTTAAAATTTTTTGTGTTTTCAATTTTTAATTTTTCGATTTTTCGATTTTTTAATTTTTGATTTTTTCAAAATTTCGATTTGCAATTTTTCAATTCTTCAATTTTTCGTTTCGCAAGTTTTCAATTTTTTTTGTTGCTTCAGTTTTATAAATTTTTTTAGTTTTCCGATTTTCCAACATTTGGATGTTTAACAATTAGAGTTTGCAATTTTGCCATTTTAAATTTCCCGGATTTCTCAATCTTTAATTTTTTAATTCTTAGATTTTTCAAATTTTCATGTTTTCAATTTTTCGTTACAATTTTTTATTTTCTTCCTTTTCCAATTTTTGGATTTCAGTGCTGTTTTTATAATTTTTCTGCTTTTCAATTGAATTGATTTGTAGTTTTTCTAGTTTTCATTTTAAATATGTAATAATAATTATAACTTTTAAAGAGGTTTCACTGTTTCAATTTTACAATTTTACAATTTTCCAGTTTTACAATTAATAAATTAATAACATTTTCGTTTATTCGATTTTTCAATTTTTCTATTTTAAATTTAATTTGCAATTTGACGAGTTTGCACTTTTTCAAATTTTCGAACTTTTATTTTTCATGTCTTCAATTTTTCGATTTGCAATTTTTCTTTCCGGTTTTTTTTTTTTTTAATTTTTCAATTTTTCGGTTTTTCAATGTTCTGATTTTATAATTTTTCTTTTTTTAGTGTGAAATATTTCAATTTTTGGATTTTTCGATTTTTGGATTTTTTTGTTTTAGATTTTCCAGTTTCTCGATTTTTCAGATTTTCATTGCCTTATTTCTTATTTGCGATTCTTCTAGTTTTCATTTTAAATATGTAATAATAACCATAATGTTTTCTAATTTTTCCATTTTTCAATGACTGAATTTTAAAATTTTTCATTATTCGATTTTTAATTTTTCAATTTCTAGATATTTAATTTTTCAATGTTTCGATCTTTGGGTGTTATAGTTTTTCAAATATACAATTTTGACGATTCTATAATTTTTAGATTTTACAATATTTGGGTTTTCCAATTTTTCGATTCGATTCGTTTTTTCTTCTTTCCAATTTTTCGAATATTTGATTCAACGAATTTTTGATTTTTCGATATTTCAAGGTTCCGAATTTTCGACTTTTCGAATTGCAATTTTTTATTTCCCGCTTTTTCGATTTTCGACTTTTCAGCTTTCGATTATTAGGTTTTTCAATTTTTCAAATTTTCGAATTTTTATTTCGCGCTTTTTCAATTTTCTAATTTTCAATTTTCGATTATTCGGATTTTCAATTTTTCGATTTTTTGATTTTTGATCTTCCGATTTCTCGATTTTTCAAATTTCGATTTTTTCGAATTTTTGATTTTTTGTTTCCAATTTTTCTAATTTTCGATACTTTTAGTTTTCCGTTTATTCAGTTTTTTGATTTTCAACTTTTCAAATTTTTTGTTTTGTTTTCGATTTTTACAATTTTCAACTTTTCATTTATTTTTATTATCGATTTTTCGAATTTCGAATTTTCAGTTTTATTGATTTTATATTTTTTTCCGATTTTCCAATTTTGCCATTCTTCGGTATTTTTCAATTTTTTTACATTTCGAATTTTTGATTTCTCAAGTTATCGATTTTTCGATATCCAAATTCTTCCATTTTTTGAATCCCCGATTTTTCGATTTTCGATTATTATCGAATAACCAATTTTTTTCCTTATCGCTTTTTCAAATTTTCAGTTTTTCGATATTCGAATTTTCATTCTTCACACTTTTCGTCTTTTCTTCTTTCCATTTCGATTTTTCTTTCGAATCAAAAAAATGGAAAAATTGCAAAATTGCAAAAAAAAATGAAAAAACGAAAATGGATAGAATGAAAACTTCGAAAAATCAAAAATTTGAAAATGAAAAACTTGAAAATTTGAAGAAACGAAAAATTCAAAAATCGAAAGATTAAAATCCAAAAACTTGAAAGATCGAAAAAGTGCAAAATCGAAAAGAAGAAATATACTGTGAAATCGCAATATTGAAAATCAGGAATTAAATCCAAAAATTGCGAAACTGAAAAATTTAAAAATTTGAAAACCGAGAAAGAGAAAAATCTAAGATCGAAAATTGGACAAATTGAGCAAACGAAATTTTGTACAAGCAACAAAAACATTGAAACAGTAAAGGAAATGAAAAACGAAAAATTATAACACAAAATCGAGAAAATAAAAATTAAAAAATTGGGAAAATTAAAAACAGGAAACGAAAAATTGAAAAATCGAAAAAATTGTAACATCGAAAAATTGCAAAATTAATTTTTCACATCGAAAAACTGATGAAAAGAAAAACTGAAAAATTAAAAAGTTGGGAAGTCGACAAATTGGAAAACTAAAAAAATTTCAAGTTAAAAAAACGAAGAAAAATTATGAAATTGAAACATTGAAAAATGGAAAAGTTGAAAAATGAAAAACTGAGGAAACGAAAAATTGAAAAATCGAAAAATTGCAAAATTAATTTTTCAAATCGAAAAACTGAAGAAAAGAAAAACTGAAAAATTAAAAAGTTGGGAAGTCGAGACATTGGAAAGTTGAAAGATTAAAATAGAAAAAACAAAGAAAAATTATGAAACCGAAACATTGAAAAAGAAAATAAAATAAAAGAAGGAAAAATTGGGACACAAAATCAAAAAAATCGAAATTAAAAAATCGGGAAAATGAAAAATTGAGGCAACGAAAAAGTGAAAAATTCAAAAACTGTAAAGTCGAAAAATTGCAAAATTGAAAAAAAGAAAAACTAAAAAGTTGAGAAACTGAAAAAAATTAAAGTTGAAAAAACGAAGAAAAATTACGAAACCCAAACATTGAAAAATGGAAAAATTGAAAAATAAAAGAAAATAAAAAACGAAAAATTGTGACACAAAATCGAGTAAATGAAACTTAAAAAACCGGAAAAAAAATAAAAATTGAGGAAAGGAGAAATTCTAAAATAGAAAAATTGCAACCCGAACAATTAAAGAAAAACTGAAAAACAAAAAGTTGGAAATCGACAAATTGGAAAACTAAAAAAATTTTAAGTTGAAAAAACGAAGAAAAATTATGAAACTGAAACACTGAAAAATGGAAAAGTTGAAAAATAGAAGAAATGAAAAAATGAAAAATTGTGACACAAGATCGAGAAAATAAAAGTTAAAAAATCGAAAAAACGAAAAATTGTAATATCGAAAAATCGAAGAAAAGAAAAATTGAAAAACTAAAAATTTTGAAGTCGAAAAAACTGGAAAATTGAAAAGGTTATAGTGAAAAAAAACAAAAAAAAACGAACAATTATAAAACCGAAACATTGAAAGATTGAAAAATAAAAGAAAATAAAAAAACGAAAAATTGTGATACAAAATCGAGAAAATAAAAATTAAAAAATCGGGAAAATGAAAAACTGAGGAAACGAAAAATTTAAATATCGAAAAATTGTAATATCGAAAGATTCCAAAATTGAAAAAACGAAAAACTGAAAAACTAAAAAGTTCTGAAGTCGATAAATTGGAATACTGAAAACATTAAACTTGAAAAAACGAAGAAAAATTACAAAACCCAAAAAATGAACAATGGAAACACTGAAAAATAAAAGAAAACAAAAAAAAAACGAAAATTGTGACGCCAAATCGAGCAAATGATAATTAAAAAATTGGGAAAATGGAAAATTGAGGAAACGACAAAATGAAAAATCGAAAAATCATAACATCGAAAAATTACAAAATTGAAAAATTGCAAATCGAACAATTGAACAAAAAACTAAAAGTTCAGAAGTCGAAAAAGTGGAAAGTTGAAAAATTAAAATAAAAAAAACGAAGAAAAATTGTGAAACCGATATATTGAAAAATGGAAAAATTCAAAAATAAAAGAAAATAAAAAAACGAAAAATTGTGACACAAAATCGAAAAACATGAAAATTAAAAAATCGGGAAAATGGAAAATTGAGGAAACGAAAAGTCGAAAAAAAGATTGTAATATCGAAAAATTGCAAAACTGAAAAATTCCAAATCGAACAATTGAACTAAAAGTTCAGAGGTCGAAAAACTGGAAAGTTGAAAAAATTAAAATAGAAAAAACGAAGAAAAATTATGAAACCGAAACATTGAAAAATAAAAGAAAATAAAAAAACGAAAAATTGTGACAAAATCGAGTAAATGACAATTAAAAAATCGAAAAACTAAAGTTTGGATATCGACAAATTGGAAAACTAAAAAATTTTAAGTTGAAAAAACGAGGAAAAATTATGAAATTGAAACATTGAAAAATGGAAAAGTTGAAAAATAAAAGAAAATGAAAAAACGACGAATTGTGACACAAGATCGAGAAAATAAAAATTAAAAAATCGGGAAAATGAAAATTTGAGAAAACGAAAAATTGAAGAAAAGAAAAATTGAAAAAGTGAAAAGTTCTGAAGACGAAAACTGGAAAATTGAAAAAATTAAAGTTAAAAAAACGAAGGAAAATTATAAAACCGAAACATTGAAATATGGAAAAATAAAAGAAAATGAAGAAACGGAAAATTGTGACACAAAATCGAAAAAATTAAAATTAAAAAATCGGGAAAATGAAAAACTGAGGAAACGAAAAATTGAAAAACCGAAAGATTGCAAAATTGAAAAAACGAAAAAACTAAAAAGTTCGGAAGTCGAGAAATTGGAATACTGAAAATATTAAAGTTGAAAAAACGAAGAAAAGTTACGAAACCCGAACAATGAAAAATGGAAAAGTTGAAAAATTAAAGAAAATAAAAAAACAAAAAATTGTGACACAAAATCGAGTAAATGAAAATTAAAAAATCGAAAAAAAAATAAAAATTGAGGAAAGGAAACATTGCAAACCGAAAAATTGAAGAAAAGAAAAACTGAAAAACTAAAAAGTTTGGAAGTCCAGAAATAGGAAAATTTAAAAAATTTAAGTTGAAAAAACAAAGAAAAATTATGAAATTAAAACATTGAAAAATGGAAAAGTTGCAACATAAAAGAAAATGAAAAAACGAAAAATTGTGACAAAAGATCGAGAAGATAAAAATTTAAAAATCGGGAAAATGAAAATTTGAGAAAACGAAAAATTGTAATATCAAAAAATTGAAGAAAAGAAAAATTGATAAACTAAAAAGTTCTGAAGTCGAAAAACTGGAAAATTGAAAAAATTAAAGTAAAAAAAAAATATAAAACCGAAACATTGAAAGATTGAAAAATAAAACAAAATAAAAAAACGAAAAATTGTGACACAAAAACGAAAAAATGAAAATTAAGAAATCGGAAAAATGAAAAATTGAGGAGACGAAGAATTGAAAAACCGAAAGATTGTAATATCGAAAGATAGCAAAACTAAAAAACGAAAAACTGAAAAAAAAATTGTGTTATCGACAGAGGGCAATTGAAAAATTGAAGAAAAGAAAAACTAAAAAACTAAAAACTCGGAAGTTGATATATTGCAAAATTGAAAAAATTAAAGTCAAAAAACGAAGAAAGATTATGAAACCGTAAACACTGAAAAATAGAAAAATTAATAAAGAAAATGAGAAAACGAAAAATAGTCATATCAAAAAATTGTGAAATTGAAGAACGAGGTAAAGCGAAAAATTTGTCTAAGGTCCAAATTTTTCGAAACATTTAAGAAGTAAGATGTAATTTTTGCGAGTTTTACTTTTGTTTCAAGTTTTGTTGTAAATTTTTGACATGACAGCATTGCATTGGTGGTGGGAATAATTAGTCAAATTTTGGTGTCTAATAAAAATTGATACAGACGACAGACAGACGGAAATGGGAGACCACTTTTTTCGGACTCTAGAGATCATGAAATTTATTAATAAAAAAAAAAGTGGAATCTACTTTTTTGTTTATATTATTATTATTATTTGCGATGGTAGCTTTTGAGTGAAACTCATCGTTGCCAAGTTGACGGCCCCAAACTACAAAACCTGCGTCAGACGCAGCCTTAATTGAGCACGATCTAACGCTAATCCGATTATCCGCAAGATGAATCAAAGACGCTCTGAATACCTGTGCCACGGCGTTTTTATTCCGCAACATCGACTGGTAGAACTCGAAGCCCAAACCGCGAGGATCTGGCACGTAATCAAGACTTTTCTCGGTAATAATGCGCGATTTCTCTCTGGGTGTTACTGGAAACCGTAATTTTGCATGTAGATCCTGCGGAAAAGAAAATTAGAGGCTCACGTTTGGAAGGATCCATTTTCGCACGACAATTTGGAATTAAAACACTGAATTTTGGGGTGGTTCCGGGTGGAGGCGTTCAAGCCGTCATAATGACAACAGCGAATTTGTCGGGGTTTTGTTGCTACGGATCGATGGGTCAGGTGGTGACGGGCGGTCAACAATATTTCTAGACATCTCGGCAGACGTGCTCGTGTTCTCTTTTTTTTTTATAAATTGTTGAACGGTTTAGCGCGGGTTCGTAATTGAAGTTTTTTATGCTTTTGCAGAGTCGTGGAGCTAAAACAGGAATAGCGTAACATAAAAGCTCATCTTTTACATGAATAATTTCAAAACATGAATGTATCAGAGAACATCAAGATTAATAACCAGTGTTGCGAATAAATGAGTTGATGGATCTTTTGTGCACGTGCAAATGCGTTATTCGCAGAATATCGATAACTGGATCTACTTTTTTTAATAACGCGTTATCGACGCTTCCGAAATAAAACACGAAAATTTACAGTGTACAACAACAGCGTTGCAATTTAAAACATAAATTTGAATTAGACACTAAAGTGCTAAATTTTCTTTGGAAAGAATTTCAAGTAATTTAAAAATGGATGTAAAAATCTGAAAATTTGCTAAGGACGTAGAAAGCTTAAAGAATCGAATCCTTCAAACCGCAATATAGTGCCGTTTTGGGGTTATGTCCTGTTAAATTTGAAAAAAGCCAAAAATATACACATAGGTAATATATTCACTTTTCCCTACCAAATTAATCTAGTATCCGGTCTGAAAACTTGCTCATAGAACTAGAAACGTTCAAGGAGTGGAACGCTTCAAACCGCAGATTTTTGAAAAAAATATCAAAACTGTATAATAAGATTTTCCTATTTTTCGATTTTTCAAATATTTAATGTAATGTAATCTTTATTAACGATTAATATACATTCACATAGATTTATATATAAGCACATAAAATTACTTATAAATGTACAAATACATATTACAAAGAAAAACAAAGAATTTTCGATTTTTCGATATTTCAAATTTTCGAATTTTCGGCTTTCCAAATTGCAACTTTTTTTCCATTTTGCGGTTTTTCATATTTTCAAATTTGGGATTCCTCGCTTTTTCGATTTTCGATTAGTCGGTTTTTTATTTTTTCTGACAGTTTTCAATTTCTCAATTTTTGATATTTGATTCCCAATTTCTCTAATTTCCAGATTTTTGGTTTTCCGATTATTCAATTTTTTGATTTTCCATTTAGAATATTTGATTCATGGAATTTTCGATTTTTCAAATTTTTCGAATTTCCATTTTTCGATTTTTCGATATATTTAGTATTTACTTTACGATTTTTCGATATCTCGAATTTTGGTTATATCAATTCTCAATTTTTGGGAAGTTTCAGTGTTAAATTTTTTTATTTTTTCTTTTTTTTTCTATACCTACAATCTTCGATTTTTCGATTAATTTGATTTTCGATTTTAAAATTTTTCCACTCCTCGGTTTTAGACTTTTCTTTTGATTTCTCGCTTTTTCGATTTTTTCGGTGTTTCAATTCTTCGATGTGCCGATTTTTCAAATTATCGATTTTTGGAACTTTCCATTTTTCAATTTTCGACTGCTTGATTTTCGATTTTTCGATTTTCAATTTTGCTAATTTTCGAATTTTTGACTTTCTGACTATACAATTTTTTGAAATTTCGAATATTTGATTAATAGAATTTTCGTTTCTCCGAATTTCCGATTTTTCATTCGTAATTTTTACTTTATGGATTTTTCAAATTTTCGACTCTCAATTTTCTTCCATTTTCCGATTTTTCTATATTCACCTTATCAATTTTTCGATCTTCCAATATTCGAGTTTTAAATTTTCTTGGTTTTATATGTTTGGATTTTTCAGTTTTCCAACCTTCGGTTTTCAGATTTTTCAATTTTTTTACCTTTCGATTTGTCGCATTTTTGATTTTTCAAATTTTCGATTTTTCGATACTCAAATTTCCCATCTTTTTACTTTTCGATTTTTCAATTTTCCGATTTCGACTTTTTCATTTTCGATTTTTGGAATTTTCGATACTAGAATTTTTGAATTATCGTGTGTCTAATTTTTCGATTTTTCGATATCCAAGTTTTCACTTTTTGTACTTTTGGATTTTGCCATTTCTCCATTTTTTTTTTTCTATTTTGGCAATGTTTTATTTTTAAGTTCTCGATTTTTCGACATTCAAACTTTCAGATTTTTGACTCCAATTTTGGATTTTTTGAATTTTTGATATTCGAGTTTCCATTTTTTTAATTTTCGTTTTGGATTTTTAGGTGTACGATTTTTTCAATTTTTCAGTTTTTGCATGCTTCATTTTTTACATTTCAATTCTTTAACTTTTTGACTTTTCGAATTTTGAATTTTCGATTTCCGATTTATGAATCTTTTGAATTCTTGATTTTACTATCTTTCTATTTTTCAGTTTCTAAACTTCTCAATCTTTTTACTTTTTAATTTTTCGATTTTCGAGTTTTTAGTTTTTCACGTTTTCAATTTATTTTAGGTGTCAATTTTTCGATATTGCGAGTTTTCGAAGTTTTTAATATTCCATTTTTCGAGTATCAAATTTTCAAACTTTTCGATTTTTCGACTTTCAGAAACATTTTTCGATTTTTCGACTTTCAGAAACATTTTTCAATTTTCGGTTTTCGGATTTTCGATCTTCCGTTCTTTGATTTTTCGAACTGTCCAATTTTCAATTTTTTTCATTCTTCAGATTTGAGGCTTTTCAGTTTTTTACCTTTTGATTTTTTGATTTTTCAGTTTTAAGTTATTTCAACATATCGAAGATTTTTTCCAATTTTTACTTCTTGATTTTCGGCTTTTGGAATTATCAATACTCTCGTGTGTTCAATTTTTCAAATTTTCGATTTTTCGATATCGCAGTTTTCATTTTTTACTTTTAGATTTTTCGATTTCTCTATTTTTCGATTTTCCGGAAGATTGTTTTATTTTTCCAATTTTTTGCTTTCGATTTTTCGATTTTTTGAATTTTCCTTCTTTGAGTTTTCGATGTTTCCATTTTTAAATTTTCAAATTTTTGACTCCAATTTTCGATTTTTTGAATTCTTGATATTCGAGTTTCCATTTTTTTACTTTTCGATTTTTCGCTCTCTAGAATTTCTATTTTTGGATTTTTCGGTTTTTGATTTTTAGATGTAGGTACGAGTTATTTAGATTTTCAATTTTTACATTCTTCATTTCTTAGACTTCCATTTTTTTACTTTTCGATTTTTGATTTTTCGAATTTTCGACCTTTCATTTTTTCCATTGATCAGTTTCTAGAGTTTTAATTTTTTTGCTTTTCGATTTTTCGATTTTTGATTTTTCGAATTTCGATTTTTGAATTTTTTGAATTCGCGATTTTACTATTTTTTCATTTTTCAGTTTCTAAACTTCTCAATTTTTTTACTTTTTAATTTTTCGATTTTCGAGTTTTCAGCTTTTCAATTTTTCAATTATTTTCACGTATCGATTTTTTGATGTTGCGAGTTTTCGATTTTTTTATTATTCCATTGTTCGATTACCGAATTTTCAAACTTTCCGTTTTTTCAATCACATGAATTCTCAATTTTTCGATTTTTCGACTTTCAGAAACATTTTTCGATTTTCGGTTTTCTGATTTTCGATTTTCCGTTTTTTGATTTTTCGAACTGTCTATTTTTCAATTTTTTTCATTCTTCAGATTTTAGGCTTTTAAATTTTTTACTTTTTGATTTTTCGATTTTTCAGTTTTCCATTCTACAGTTTTTCGATTTATCGATTTTTCGATTTTCCGAATTTTCGTTTTTTCGATTTTCTTGTTCGACGTATAGATTTCCCGCGTTTTTGATTTTTCGAATTTTCGAATTTCCCATCCTTTTACTTTTAAATTTTTCGATTTTCCGATTTTTCAGTTTTTCGCTTTTTCAACATTCCGAAACATTTTTCTGTTTTTCCGTTATTTTACTTTTCGATTTTCGATTTTTGGAGTTTTGGATATTCGAATTTTCAGTTTTTTTACTTTTCAAATTACTGAATTCTCGTGTGTTCGATTTTTCAAATGTTTGATTTTTCGATATCCGAATTTTCAATTTTTTTACTTTTAGATTTGGCGATTTCTCTATTTTTCGACTTTTCGGAAGATTTTCCTATTTTTCCGATTTTTGGAATCAAAAAATAGGAAATCCAAAGAAGGAAAATTCTAAAAATCGAAAAACCGGAATTTTTGACTCTCCGATTTTCGATTTTTATGATATACGAATTTCCATTTTTTTTACTTTTCGATTTTTCGCTCTATAGAATTTCGATTTTTGATTTTTCGAATTTTTGGACATTTCATTTTTTCTATTCTTCAGTTTTTAAATTTTCGATTTTCGATTTTTTGAATTTTCGATTTTACAATTTTTCCATAGTTCAGTTTCTAAACTTCTCAAATTTTTTACTTTTCGATTTTTCGCGTTAAAAATTTTTTTTTATTTGAATTTTCAATTTTTTACTTTTCGATTTTCGAGTTTTCACTTTTTCAAATTTTCATTTTTTACGTATCGATTTTTCGATTTTTTGAGTTACCGAAACATTTTTCGATTTCTTGATTTTTCGATTTTCGGTTTTCCGATTTTCCATTTTTCGATGTTTGATATTATTTTCAAATTGTCTATTTTTCAATTTGTTTCATCTTCCGTTTTTAGGCTTTTCAATTCTTTACTTTTTTTCAATTTCTCAATTTCTCAATGCATCAGTTTTCGATTTTTCGATTTCCCGATTTTTCAGTCTTGCGATTTATTTAGAGTTTTCGATTTTTCAATTTTTCCATTTCTCAGTTTTTAGACTTCAATTTTTTTAGTTTCGATTTCTTTATTTTTCGATATTCGATTTTTTTTGAAGTTTCAATATTTGAATTTCCAAATTTTTGTTTTTAAATTTTTCGTTTTTCTAATTCTCGATTTTCGGTTTTTCGAATTTTTTGTTTTTCAATTTTTTCACTTTTAATTTTTTTACAGAAAAATCGGGAATCTTGATTTTTTGTTTTTTCATTTTTCAGTTTTCCTATTTTTTAAGTTAACTTTTTCCATTCTCCAATTACTCGAATTTAATTTTTTAACTTTTCGATTTTTACACCCTTCGATTTTTCGATTTTTCGATTTTAGATTTTTCTATTTTTTGACTTTCTGGAAGATTTTCCCATTTTTCCGATTTTTTGTTTTCGATTTTTCGATTTATAGAATTTTCCTTCTTTGGAATTTCGATTTTTCGATTTCAAATTTTCAAATTTTTTACTCTCCAATTTCGTTTTTTTGAATTTTTGATATTCGAATTTCCTTTTTTTTTTAATTTTCGATTTTTCGGTTTTTGGTTTTTAAATGTATGATTTTCCAATTTTTCAATTTTTTCATTCTTCATTTTTTAGACTTCCATTCAATTTTTCAGTTTTCCATTTTACAGTTTCTCGATTTTTCAGTTTATTACTTTTCGATTTTTCGATTTCCAGAATTTTCGTTTTTCCGATCTCTCTGTTTGAATTTTCAATTTTTTTACTTTTCGATTCTTCGATTTCCCGATTTTAAATTCTGGATTTTTCTATTTTCGATATTCGATTTTTGAAATTTTCAATATTCGAATTTCCAATTTTTTGCTTTTAAATTTTTTGAATCCTCGAGTTTCGATTTTTCGAATTTTTTATTTTTCAATTTTTTCATTCTTTGGATTCTAGACTTTTCGATTTTTCTGTTTTTCAATTTTTAGATTATTCGTTATTTCGACTTTTCAGTTTTTAGACTTCAATTTTGTGACTTCAATTTTCGATATTACGATTTTTCGATTTACCGATTTGTAGAATTTTCGATTTTCAATATCCGAATCTTCACACTTTTACTGTTCGATTTTTTGATTTCCTGGTTTTTTTAATATCCGAATTCTGGATTTTCGATTATTTCATTTTTAAATTATCCGATTTTTCGATTTTCAATTTTTCCGTATTTCGATTTTCGATTCCCCAAAATTTCGATTTTTGGGAGCTGTTATTTGCGCCACTGGTTTTTACTTATAGTCATCACAAAACAAAAATCAAAATAAAATTTTATCATTTTTCAAAGAATTTTTTAACTCAAAAATCACCATTTCTTAGGTACTAAACTAATCACGTGTCGAGCGTAAGCTAAGGAATTATTGTAATGGAGTCCATCGGACGACTGGCCACTTTTCATGTTTTCTCGACGTTTCATGACCCCTAGAGTCGAAAAAGTAGGTCTGTCGTTTCCGTCTGACTGTCTGTCGTCTGCCCGCATAGTGTTGACAGATAATCGCCGAAAATTGTCTAACCAAAATTCCAAAAATCATCTCACCAACAACTTTTACAGTTGCAAATGTTATTTAAATTCTCCTACACTGGTAGTTTATGAATCCGTGTTGTGTTTTTCCCCAGGGCATCTGGATTTTTAACTTTCAACCAATTTTCAGTCTACATTTCCCAAGATCTAACAATTACACCCGTAATTTATATTTTAGTCAGCTATTTTAATTAAATTAAACAGGATTCCATTACCATTTAAACTGTCTGAAAGTTAATAAATGGCACAAGTTGGATTATAGTTCTTGTTTAAATTTGTCACACCGCTCATATTTTACGAAAACCTCCAAAGACAATCTTTTTGTGCTTCCCCCCTCAAATAGTCCATTCTTTTTAAATTAAACCTATGCAGAAAACTGGAATATCAAAAAATTCTGAAAACTGGGAAAAACGAAAAATGGAAAATTGAAAAATTGGTAAATTTCAAATCGAAAAACTGAGAAATTAAAAATCGAGAAATTGAAAAATTGTACAATTGAGAAACCCAAAATTTGTAATATTGTAAAACTAAAAAATCTAAAAACTGAAAAGTTGAGAAATTGGAAAATCCAAAACTGAAAAATCTAAAAATTGAAAGCTTTAAAAATGGAAAATCAAAAAACTGGAAAATCGAAAAATACTGAAAATTTGGAAATACGAAAAATGGAAAATTGAAAAATTGGTAAATTTTAAATCGAAAAACTGAGAAATTGAAAAAGTGGATAATTGAGAAATCCAAAAATTTCCAAATTCTAAAACTGAAAAATCTAAAAATTGAAAGAACAAAAGATTTAAAAATTGAAATATCGAAAAACTGAGAAATTAAAAATTGAGAAATTGAAAAATCGGATTATTGACAAATCCAACAATTTCAAAATTGTAAAACTAAAAAATTTAAAAACTCAAAAATTGAGAAATTCGAAAATCGAAAACTGAAAAGTGTAAAAATTGAAAGGTTTAAAAACTGAAAAATCGAAAAACTGGAAATTTGAAAAATACTGAAAACTTGGAAAAACAAAAAATGGAAAATTGAACATTAGTACATTTCAAATCGAAAAAATGAGAAATAAAAATCAAGAAATTGAAAAATTGGACAAATGAGAAATCCAAAAATTGGACAATTGAGAAATCCAAAAATTGTAATATTGTAAAACTGCAAAATTTAAAAACTGAAAAGTTGAGAAATTGGAGAATCGAAAACTGAAAAATCTGAAAATTGAAAGCTTTCAAAATTGAAAAATCGAAAAACTGGAAAATCGAAAAATACTGAAAGTTTGAAAATACGAAAAATGGAAAATTGAAAAATTTGTAAATTTTAAATCGAAAAACTGAGAAATTGAAAAAGTGAATAATTGAGAAATCCAAAAATTTCCAAATTCTAAAACTGAAAAATCTAAAAATTGAAAGAACGAAAGATTTAAAAATTGAAATATCGAAAAACTGAGAAATTAAAAATTGAGAAATTGAAAAATCGGATTATTGAGAAATCCAACAATTTCAAAATTGTAAAACTAAAAAATTTAAAAACTCAAAAATTGAGAAATTCGAAAATCGAAAACTGAAAAATGTAAAAATTGAAAGGTTTAAAAATTATTTCATTTGTAGATTTCGATTTTTGCTATTTCCGATTTTTCGATTTTCACAATTTTTCGATGTTTCGAATTTCGTTTCTTCAAAATTTCGATTTTTGGGAACTGTTATTTACACCACTGGTTTTTCTTATGGGATTTATTGGACCAATTTTTTAACTCGAAAATGACACCTTACAATTTATATATTCGCCATTTCTTAGGTACCTACTAAACTAATCAAGTCTCGAGCGTAAGCTAAGGAATTATTGTAATGGAGTCCATCGGACGACTGGCCACTTTTCATGTTTTCTCGACGTTTCATGACCCCTAGAGTCGAAAAAGTAGGTCTGTCGTTTCCGTCTGACTGTCTGTCGTCTGCCCGCATAGTGTTGACAGATAATCTCAGAAAATTGTCTAACCAAAATTCCAAAAATCATCCCACCAACAACTTTTACAGTTGCAATTTTATTTATATTCTCCTACACTGGTAGTTTATGAATCCGTGTTGAGTTTTTACCCAAGGCATCTAGATTTTTAACTTTCAACCAATGTTCAGTCCACATTTCCCAAGATCTAACAATTACACTCGTAATTTATATTTTAGTCAGCTATTTTAATTAAATTAAACAGAATTCCATTACCATTTAAACTGTCTGAAAGTTAATAAATGGCACAAGTTGGATTATAGTTCTTGTTTAAATTTGTCACACCGCTCATATTTTACGAAAACCTCCAAAGACAATCTTTTTGCGTTTCCCCCCTGTAATAGTCCATTCTTTTTAAATTAAACCTATGCAGAAATATTTCCATTAGTGGTTTCATTGTGAAACATTGTGTGCTAACTAAAAGTTCCAAACTCACGTGTTTATTATTTATGAACAAAACTTTTGATATTAACGCAAGGCTTGTCCTCCACACAATGATTACGCTCGACTTGCCAAATTACCACGCATCTATTTCGCACGAAACACTGCTTTCAAACACCATAACCCAGTTTTTTTAGAGTGAATTATAAATTTCGTGGCAACAAACTAACGAACGAAAAAAACTGACACTATACGTGAGAAGTAATTAACTCAAACTATTTTCATCTCGTCTGTATGCAGATCAGATTAAGTGGTGTACAAAGAAGTTTATTCATGAAGTTAGGGATTTCCGAAACTTTATGGACATGCCTATCTCCTTCCGAGTTTAATCAATAAGAGCCATCTGCGAGCGAGTCGTTTCTTAAGAAATACTTCAAATTTATTTAGTTTTTTCTTGCTCTTAATTTCGAGCCCGCTTTATGCATACAGGATGTACTCAAACTTTTCTAACGAGGTTTAGACTACGGCTGTTTTGCATCTCATCTGAACACGCGGGGTAGAATTAATAGATCTTTGTAAGATCACAAACAAGTCGGGCTAAATGTAACATGTCTGAGGCAGTTCGCTAAGTGGAAATTGCAACACTCCATTAACTTCGGAAATTACATATCGGTGACTTTTAGACGCTCCGGGACGGTTCCAAGGCATCTAATTCTATATTCGTTCTTTAAATACGGCGCCCTTTGTTAATAAAGTCGGCATAAAATTACGATTTATAATTAATGCCAAGAAATGTAACCCAACACTGGCATGATTGTTCTGAGACCTTTGTACGAAAATATATAATTCAAAATTTTCGCCTAAAGTACGGACTGGAGAAAAGGGTTATAATGAATGGGACCGCAAAACACGAAGGGCTGCAAAAAGAAAGCTTTTGATTATAGACGGTGTTTAATTTTGTAGACTGCCGCAGGGACTAGTTACTACTACTATCACATACGTTATTAATGTTACGTTCCGTAAAAATTCGATTTAGTGTTCCACACTCCGTAGTTGAACTATACGTATTTCGTTTAAAATGAAATATTGACGGAACGAATTTTGACCGGGAGATATTTCAAGCCAGGGGAAACTTTAATGCTGTATCGACATTTATATAATTCTTGTAGATGCTGGCCATAAACGTCGCTACGTTTACGAAAGATTTAAAGTTCTTTGACGTTTCTACTTAATCATGACTCCGGTGAACTATTCAACGAATAAATTTTTTTCGGTTTCTTTGTCCGGATTCTGAATCTCGCAATCAGTTCTGTGGATGCCTTATTGTATTGGCTTAAGTGGCTTGTGTTAGAGTTTAACTAAAGAGCGGGTTTATACATCAAAAGTTTCGTCCACTACACAATATATGATTTTTTACAATTTATTTAATGCTAGAAATGTTTTATTTCAAAACAACAACTAGTTAAAATAGTTAAAAAAAATTTAAAAACTAGTCATATCCAGCATTTTTGAGTTGAATCTTTACGCAATTTTGTAATAACCTGATAACGTCACCAATATTTTTGCAAGGACACGTATATCAATTAGATTGGTGTAGTGTAATGCTAGAAATAACAGTATTGTATTCCCAAATTTTTTTCGGAAAATGGAGAGAGCCGTTCCTGATTTAATCAATAAAATAAATTGACTCATTCATTAGTTTTTTGAGCCACCTGTATAAGCAAATCTAAAAACTATTAATGCAATGATAATCACAAAATCGGATAATTGAGAAATCCAAAAATTGCAAAAATCTAAAAACTTAAAAGTTGAAAAATCGAACACTGAAAAATGTAAAAATTGAAAAATCGAAAAACTGGAAATTCGAAAAATTGGATAATTGGGAAATCCAAAAATTTCCAAATTCTAAAACTGAAAAATCTAAAAATTGAAAGAACGGAAGATTTAAAAATTGAAAAATCGAAAAACTGAGACATTAAAAATAGAGAAATTGTAAAATTGCACGATTGAGAATCCAAAATTTGTAATACTGTAAAACTAAAAAATCAAAATGCTGAAAATCTGAGAAATTGGAAAATCGAAAACTGAAAAACCTGAAAATTGAAAGCTTTAAAAATTGAAAAATCGAAAAACTAAGAAATTAAAAATCGAGAAATTGTAAAATTGGACGATTGAGAAATCCAAAAATTGTAATATTGTAAAACTACAAAATCAAAAAAACTGAAAAACTGAGAAATTGGAAAATCGAAAACTGAAAAATTTGAAAATTAAAGGCTTTAAAAATTGAAAAATCGAAAAACTGGAAAATCGAAAAGTACTGAAAATTTGGAAAAACGGAAAATGGAAAATTGAAAAATTGGTAAATTTTGAATCGAAAAACTGAGAAATTGAAAAATTGGATAATTGAGAAATCCAAAAATTTACAAATTTTAAAACTGAAAAATCTAAAAATTGAAAGAACGAATTTTTAAAAATTGAAAAACCGAAAAACTGAGAAATTAAAAATTGAGTAATTGAAAAATCGGATGATTGAGAAATCCAACCATTTCAAAACTGTAAAACTGAAAAATTTAAAAACTCAAAAATTGAGAAATTGGAAAATCGAAAACTGAAAAATGTAAAAATTGAAAGGTTTAAAAATTGAAAAATCGAAAAACTGAAAATTTGAAAAATACTGAAAACTTGGAAAAACAAAAAATGAAAAATTGAAAATTAGTACATTTCAAATCGAAAAAATGAGAAATAAAAATCAAGAAATTGAAAAACTGGACAATTGGGAAATCCAAAAATTGGAGAATTGAGAAATCCAAAAATTGTAATATTGTAAAATTGCAAAATCTAAAAACTCAAAAGTAGAGAAATTAGAAAATCAAAAACTGAAAAATGTAAAAATTTAAAGGTTTAAAAATTGAAAAATCGAAAAACTGGAAATTCGAACAAATACTGAAAACTGGGAGAAGCGAAAAATGGAAAATTGAAAAATTGGTAAATTTCAAATCGAAAAACTGAGGAATTAAAAATCGATTAATTGAAAAATCGAATAATTGAAATATCCAAAAATTTCCAAATATTAAAACTGAAAAATCTAAAAATTGAAAGAACGGGAAGATTTAAAAATTTAAAATTGACAAATTTAAAAACTGAAAAGTTGAAAAATTAGAGAATCAAAAACTGAAAAATCTGAAAATTGAAAGCTTTAAAAATTGAAAAATCGAAAAACTGGAAAATCGAAAAGTACTGAAAATTTGGAAAAATCGGATTATTGAGAAATCCAACAATTTCAAAATTGTAAAACTGAAAAATTTAAAAACTCAAAAATTGAGAAATTGGACAGTCGTAAACTGAAAATGAAAAAATTGAAAAATCGAAAAACTGGAAATTCGAAAAATACTGAAAACTTGGAAAGATTAAATATGGAAAATTGAAAAATTGGTTCATTTCAAATCGAAAAACTGAGAAATAAAAAGCAAGAAGTTGAAAAATCGAATAAATGAGAAATCCAAAAATTGCAAAATTGTAAAACTGAAAAATCTAAAAACTCAAAAACTGAGAAATTGTAAATTGAAAAACTAGAAAATCAAAAAATACTGAAAACTGGGAAAAACGAAAAATGGAGAATTGAAAAATTGGTAAATTTTAAATCGAAAAACTGAGAAATTAAAAATCGATAAATTGAAAAATCTAATAATTGAGATATCCAAAAATTTCCAAATTCTAAAACTGAAAAATCTAAAAACTGAAAGAACGGATGATTTAAAAATTGAAAAATCGAAAAACTGGGAAATTAAAAAACGAGAAATTGAAAAATTGGACAATTGAGAAATTCAAAAATTGCAATAATGTAAAACTGAAAAATCTAAAAACTGAAAAGTTGAGAAATTGAAAAATCGAAAACTGAAAAATCTGAAAACTGAAGGCTTTAAAAATTGAAAAATCGAAAAACCGGAAAATCGAAAAATACTGAAAATTTGGAAAAACGAAAAATGGAAAATTGAAAAATTGGTAAATTTTAAATCGAAAAACTGAGAAATTGAAAAATTGAATAATTGAGAAATCGAAAATTTTCCAAATTCCAAAACTTAAAAATCTTAAAATTGAAAAATCGAAAAACTGAGAAATTAAAAATTGAGAAATTGAAAAATCGGATTATTGAGAAATCAAAAAATTTCCAAATTCTAAAACTGAAAAATCTAAAAATTGAAAGAATGGAAGATTTAAAATTGAAAAATCGAAAAACTGAAAGAGTGAAAATCGAGAAATTGTAAAATTGGACGATTGAGAAATCCAAAAATTGTAATATTGTAAAACTAAAAAATCAAAAAACTGAAAAGCTGAGAAACTGGAAAATCGAAAAATACTGAAAGTTTGGAAAAAGGAAAAATGGAAAATTGAAAAATTAGTAAATTTTAAATCTAAAAACTGAGAAATTGAAAAATTGGATAATTGAGAAACCCAAAAATTTCCAAATTCTAAAACTGAAAAATCTAAAAATTGAAAGAACGAAAGATTTATAAATTGAAAAATTGAAAAACTGAGAAATTAAAAATCGAGAAATGAAAAATCGGATGATTGAGAAATCCAAAAATTTCAAAATTATAAAACTGAAAAATCTCAAAACTCAAAAGTTGAGAAATTGGAAAATCGAAAACTGAAGAATGTAAGAATTGAAAGGTTTAAAAATTGAAAAATCGAAAAACTAGAAATTCGAAAAATACTGAAAACTTGAAAAAATAAAAAATGGAAAATTGAAAAATTAGTAGATTTCAAATCGAAAAAATGAGAAATAAAAATCAAGAAATTGAAAAATTGGACAATTGAGAAATCCAAAAATTGTAATATTGTAAAACTGCAAAATTTAAAAACTGAAAAGTTGAGAAATTGGAGAATCGAAAACTGAAAAATCTGAAAATTGAAAGCTTTAAAAATTAAAAAATCGAATAACTGGAAAATCAAAAAATACAGAAAATTTGGAAAAGCGAAAAATGGAAAATTGAAAAATTGGTAAATTTTAAATCGAAAAACTGAGAAATTGAAAAATCGGATGATTGAGAAATCCAACAATTTCAAAATTGTAAAACTGAAAAATTTAAAAACTGAAAAATTGAGAAATTGGAAAGTCGTAAACTGAAAAATGTAAAAATTGAAAAATCGATAAACTGGAAATTCGAAAAATACTGAAAACTTGGAAAAATTAAATATGGAAAATTGAAAAATTGGTACATTTCAAATCGAAAAAGTGAGAAATAAAAAGCAAGAAGTTGAAAAATCGAATAATTGGAATATCGAAAACTGAAAACTCTAAAAATTGAAAGGTTTAAAAATTGAAAAATTGAAAAACTGAAAATTCGAAAAATACTTCAAACTTGGAAAAACAGAAAATGGAAAATTGAAAAATTGGTAAATTTGAAATCGAAAAACTGCAAACTCCAGAAACTGTGAAATCGGACAATTGAAAAATCCAAAAATTTCAAAATTGTAAACTTAAAATATCTATAAATTGAAAGAAAGAAAAATTTAAAAATTGAAAAATCGAAAAACTAAGAAATTAAAAATCGAGAAATTGAAAAATTGGATAATTGAGAAATCCAAAAATTGCAAAATTGTAAAACTGAAAAATCTAAAAACTCAAAAGTTGAGAAATTGGAAAATCCAAAAGTGAAGAATCTAAAAATTAAAAGGTGTAAAAATTGAAAAACCGAAAAATACAGAAAACTTAGAAACGCAAAAAATGGAAAATTGACAAATTGGTAAATTTCAAATCGAAAAACTGAGAAATTGAAAAATTCGATAATTGCGAAATCCAAAGTTTTCAAAATTCTAAAACTGGTAAATCTAATATTTGAAAGAACGAAAGATTTAAAAATTGGAAAACCGAGAAACTATAAGTAAAACTAAGGGTAATCTAAAAACTGAAAAGTTGAGAAATTAGAAAATCAAACACTGAAAAATCTAAAAATTGAAAGATTGAAAGGTTTAAAAATTGAAAAATCGAAAAATACTGAAAGCTTACGTCAATTAAAAAAGCGAAAAATTGGTAAAACGAAAAATGGAAAATTGAAAACTTGGTAAATTTCTAGCCGAAAAACTGAGAAATTAATATAAAAATCCTGAAAATTGAAAAATCGAATAATTGAGAAAAATCGTGAAACTGAAAAATATAAAATGAGCAATCGAAAAATATTGACAATTTACGTAAATAAAAAAAGTGAAAAATTGGAAATCGGATAACTGAATTCTCGAAAAATTATAACCGGGAAAACAGAAAACAGGCAAAAAGAAAAATCACAATTCAAAAAAATTATAAATCGAAAAATTGATCGAAAGTAAAATTGAAAAATTTAGAAATCGAAAAATTGAGAAATTAAAATTCGAGGAACTGAAAAGCCCTAAATTGAAAAATCGGAAATTGCAAAATCGCAAAATTGAAAGTCGACTACTGAAAACTGAAATATCGATAAACGAATATTAAAAAATTGAAGAAACGAAAAACTACGAAATTAGAGCCGGAAAAATTTAAACGAAAAAATTGTAAAACAGAATATTGCAATTCGAAAAACTGAGCAAAAGTAAACTAGAAAATTTGAGAAACTGGAAAGTTGAAAATTGCACGATTTTTGTAGGGGCTTCATTTCAAGTAAAATATATTTTTCCGGCGCCTCCACCATTTTATGGAAAATTTTATATTTGACAAAATTGTTTCGAAAAGAGTTTTTTTTTAATTCCCTAAGGATCGCTAACAAAAAAATCGACTTGAGTGGAATTGGACATGCATCAAAATCCTTGTTTATATTAGTTCAAGTTTGTTTATTATTTTATTTAGATAATGAGTTAAACAAAAGATGGTTATTTCTAGTAAATATAGTAAACATTATCATTATTAGATGTGAAATTAGTTCACTAGTTGTGGTTCTGGTGGAAAATTCTCCCAGCGTCACGAATCTGCACTGAGTTTTCCCATATCTGGTCAAAAATAACGAAGAAAAATGTGTTTCAAAGTAAACAAATTGATGCTGGTCAAAGCGGTCCTAATGAACGTTGTCATTTATTTTATTTTAAACAGTCCTCGTTCCTTATTTTTCTTTAGAAATAAAAGATCCATTTTGTTATATTCTAGAAGCAACCTACACTCCAGAAGTAAAATGAGATTCTCCCTCATGAATTTGCGTTAGCAAAAGCTTACATATTATTCCATTCGACAATCAGAAATATTCCCATACAAAAAAAAATTACGATTCGTGCACATTCTGGAAAAGCGCTCCCAGAATTCGCAAACACATGTAAATGCGGTTTATATGATACGTCTCTAAAAATTTAAAATTTCTAAACATTTCAGTTTACAATGTCGTGAAGAATTTATTGTGTTGGAAAAATCAGGTCACGGCGTCGATATGGCCACAAGTACTCTTATATCGGGCAACACCACTGAATAAAGGAAGTGGCGCTTCTGGCAGCAGCGGAAATGCGCTGTAAACGCGCTACTTTTTATTACTTTTTTAATATCCTCCCACCTTTTGTACTATTACCAAACCTACGAACCGAACAACTCCTATAAAATCCGAAATGTAAAAAAACGCCGCATGAACAATTCATCAGCACGCTTGATTAAACCCTGTTAATTTCAACAAGCACAATACAGCCCGCCCGAACCGGATTAAAATTTCACAAACCGATCCGGAATCGGCCGGAAACGCATATTTGATCAGCGGCATTTTTCTATTTGAGGTAAAGAGCGTCGTCGCCGGAGCACGAGAACTGTGAGATCCTCCGGTTTACGTCGAGTCCCCGAACGCCGATAATGCATTATGAAGTCTCCCTTCGTCCGTAAAAGTAAACGTTGCTATTTCATTTAAAAAAACAAAAATAAATGAAACAAATGCCCACGACGGTGGTTGTAACCGGGAACAAGATAGAGACGGATTGACGGTTTTCTTTGACTGAAGGAATATTGGAACGATGTGTACAAAGAAATGTTATTACTTGCTCAAGGGGAAAAGGGATAATGGGGCCGCTATCAATTTTTATGCTGTTTGGCTTTATTTTATGTAATGATCCGTTAAGTATTTATCGGGGGTGATTCGATTTTATTAATGCGATTGATTGTGGTGTTAAATGCAGTGCTTCCGGTTATTTTTGTATTAATACGCAATGTTAAAATTAGGAAGAGTGACAGAAAGATTAGGCTCGGTTTCTTGGTGCTGAAACAACATTTCCTTTCTTGTCATTCCTGTGGATTATGGATCGGAATTTCAATTACGATAATAGCTCTTTCACAATCAATACGAACCGTCAAGCCTAAGACAAAGCAAGTTTCAGAGTGTTTTTGACCACATTTCATTTAGGTACAGTTTATATTTTAGAAAGGGATGAGTTAATAATATGGTAGGTATAGGAGTTTCGTCGATCCTAGAAGTGTTTTCCTTTATATCTTGATTTTTCCAACACAATAAATTCTTCACGACATTGTAAACTGAAATGTTTAGAAATTTAAAATTTTTAGAGACGTATCATATAAACCGCATTTACATGTGTTTGCGAATTCTGGGAGCGCTTTTCCAGAATGTGCACGAATCGTAATTTTTATTTTTTGTATGAGGGTATTTCTGATGTTCGAATGGAATAATGTGTACTCTTTTGATGAGGCAAATTCGTGAGAAAGAAGCTCATTTTACTTCTAGAGCGTAGGCTGCATTGCTGGCATATAAAAATAGATCTCTTATTTCTAAAGAAAAATAAGGAACTAGGACTGATTTAAAAGAAAATAAATGGCAACGTTCATTAGGACCGCTTTGACCAGCTTCACTTTGTTTACTTTGAAAGTCATTTTTCTTCGTTATTTTTGACGAGGTATGGGACGGCTCAGGACAAATTCGTGACCCTTGGAGAATTTTCCACCAGAATCACGAATTAGATAAACCAAGTTTACATTTAATTATTTGAACTATATTTTACTAGAAATAACATTCTTAAGATGATTTTGTATATTTTTTTCTATGACTTTTTAATTAGAGAAAATAATGAACGACGTTAAATTCGACTAAAGTTGATTTTTTGTTAAAGATTTTTATAGAATTTTTGAAAAAAGAAATATTGAAGCCTTAAAACCGAGGATTGGAAAAATTGAAAAACTGAAAATCGAAAAACTGAAAAATCGAAAAGTTGAAAAATTACGTAAATTAAAAATTGGAAAATTGGAAAACTCGACAAATCGTATTATTAAAACATCCAGAAATTGAACAATTAAAACTCAAGAAACTGAAAATTCTAAAAATAGATAAACTGAAAACCTGGAAAATAGCGAAATTGAAAAATCGAAAATTACAAAATCGTGAAATGAAAGTTGTGTACTGAAAACTGAAATAACGATAAATTGTAAATCGAAACTCGAAAAATTTCAATAAAAAAAAATGTAAAACCAAAAAATTGCAAATCGAAAAAGTCAAAAAACGTCAATAAAATTATTAAATTTCGATTTTTTTCTTGTTCGTTATTATTTCTAGACAAGGAGGTAGTAAAAAAAATGCACAATTAATTTTAATGGCTTTATTCCAAGTAAAATATATAACAAATTCTGAATATCAAATATATGTAAAAAAATATATCGTTCCGGCGCCTCCACCATTTTATGGAAAATTTAAATTCTCTAGGAATCATCGACAATGTAAAAATCCAAGCAACGAAATATCGAAAAATTGAATAAAGGCAAACCCGCGAAATGGAAAAATTACAAAAACGAAAACTGCAAAAGTTAAAAAATTGGAAAATTCAAATTGAAGACCGAGAAATTAAAAATCGTGAAATTGAGAAATCCAAAATATGCAAAATCGTACAACCGAAAATACAAAAAAATGAAAAGTTTAGAAGTTGGAAAATCGAAAAACTGATAAATCGAAAAATATCGAAATCTTGAAAAACTCGAAGTCGGAAAAACAGGAGATACGAAAAATTGGTCAAAAGTAAAATTTAAAAATTGATAAATTAAAATTCGAAAAAATGAAAAGTCGAGCCAATGAAAAAACTCATAATTTAAAAATCTAAATATTGTAAAAATCGGCAAACTGTAATACTAAAATATCCAAAAACTGAACAACTGAAATTTGAGAAAATGAAAAGTCTAAAATTTGAAAAGTCGAAAAATTTCAAAATTGAAAAATTATAAATTGAAAGATTCAAGGAATGAAGAACCGAAAAACAAAAATCTGGATACTAAAAATTGAAAAACTAGAAATGGAAAAATTAAATCAAATAAACATTGAAAGCCACTAAATCGAAAATTGCAAAACTGTTACACTGAAATTCGATTTGGAAAATCCAAAAATTGAAAATCCGAAAAACTAAAAATTGGGAAGTGGACCAATTTTTATCGAAACAATTGAATAATTATAAATCGAGTAACTGAAAAACCGAAGAACTGAAAAAACCATTATTTAAAATATTTAAATATCGTAAACTCAGGAAAGAAAACGTTCATTAATAAAAAAACCGAAAAATTGGAGAAACGAAATTTCGAAAAATGGAAAAATCGAAAATCGAACATGGAGAAACTGAAGATGGAAAAATGGAAAATTGAAAAACTGAAAATCGCAAAATCAAAAAATTGAAATATGTACAATTCGAAAATCGTAATATCGAAAAATTAAAAATCGAGAAACGGAAATCTGGAAAAATTAAAAAAATCTCAAGGAAAGTTGCAAAACGAAGACTGAAAATTCGGATACCGAAAATCAAAAACGCGTAGAAAGTAGAAAAATTTAAAATCGAAGAATCTAAAAATTGAAAATTCGAGAAATTGGCGAATCGAAGAGTAAAAAAATTAAAAAATCGGAAAACTGAAGAATGTAAAAACAGAAAAATCGATAAATTGACAAGTAAAAGATATGAAACTCTAAAACAAAACTGGAAATTCGAATATTGAAAATTCCAAAAATCGAAAAATAAAGAAATTATAACTAAAAAATTTTAACTCTAACAACTGAAGAATGGAAAAATTGAAAAATCGAAAACTCAGAATATCGAAAAATTGAAAAATCGGGAAATCGAAGAATCGAAAAGTAAAAAAATTGAAAATTCAAACGGAGACCGAAAAAACGAACAATCGGAAAATCGAAAAATCGAAAAGTAATAATATGAAAACCGAAAAACTGTAGAATCGAAAACTGAAACATCGAAAAATCAAAAAGTAAAAGATTGAAAAGCCTAAAAACTGAAGAATGCAAAAAATTGAAAAACAGACAATTCGAAAAATCAAAAATCGAAAATCGGAAAACAAAAACTCGAAAAATCAAAAAATCAAAAAAACTTGAAAACTTGGAAATTCATGAGATCGAAAAAACGTAAAGTGCGAAAATTCCGTAATCGAACAATGGGATATTAAAAAAATCGAAAACTGGAAAAATCAAAAAATTGATACGTAAAAAAATTAATTGAAAATCGGAAACACTGAAAACTTAAAGATAGACAGTATGAAAAATCGGATAACTGGGAAATCCAAAAATTGCAAAATTGTAAAACTGACTAAAAACTGAAAGAACGAAAGATTTAAAAATTGAAAGATTTTAAAACTGAGAAATTAAAAATAGAGAAATTGAAAAATTCGATAATTGGAAAATCCAAAAATTTCAAAATTGTAGAACTGAAAAATCTAACAATTGAAAGATCGAAAAATACTGAAAACTTACGTTAATTAAAAAAATTGAAAAAATGAAAAATGAAAAATTGAAAAATGGGTAAATTGCAAATCGAAAAACAGAAATTAAAAATCGTAAAATTGAAAAATTGAATAACTGAGAAATCCAAAAACTGCAAAATTGTAAAAGTGAAAAATCTAAAAATCGGAAGGACGAAAGATTTAAAACAGCAGTCGAAAAATATTGAAAATTTACGTAAACTAAAAAATTGAAAAAATGGAAAAATGATAAAGTGAAAATCGAGTAACTGAAATCTCGAAAAATTAGAACCGGGAAAGTAGAAACTACGAAAAATGAAAAATCACAATTAAAAAAAATGACAGAAAAATTATAAATCGAAATTTGGAAAAATAGAAAATTCTTAAGGAAAGGTGAAAAACGGAGACTGAAAATTAGGATACCGAAAATCAAAAAGACGAAAGGTAACAAAATTGAAGTCTAAAAATTGAAAAGTAGAAAAATTTAAAATCGATGAATCTAAAAATCGAAAAGTAAAAAAATTGAAAATTCTAGAAATTGCCGAATCGAACAGTAAAATAATTAAAAAATCGGAAAACTGAAGAATGTAAAGCCAGAAAAATCGATAGATTGAAAAGTAAAAAATTTGAAACTCTAAAAACTAAAGAATGAAAAAACTGGAAATTCGAATATTGAAAATTCCAAAACTCGAAAAATAAAGAAAGTGGAACTAAAGAATTTGAAATTTAACAACTGAAGAATGGAAAAATTGAAAAATCGAAAACTCAGAATATCAAAAAATTGAAAAATCGGGAAATCGAAAAATCGAAAAGTAAAAAAATTGAAAATTCAAACGGAGATCGCAAAAAGTAACAATTTGAAAACCGAAAAACTGTAGAATCGAAAACTGAAACATAGAAAAATCAAAAAGTAAAAGATTGAAAAGCCTAAAAACTGAAGAATGAAAAGAATCGGAAAACAGAAAATCGAAAAATCAAGAAATCAAAAAATGTTTCTGAAAGTCGGAAAATCGAAAACTTAAAAATTTATGAGATCGAAAAAACGAAAAGTGTGAAAATTCCGTAATCGAACAATGGAATATTAAAAAAATCGAAAACTCGAAAACTCGAAAAATTGATACGTAAAAAAATTAAAAATCGGAAATACTGAAAACTTAAAAATCGACACTATGAAAAATTGGATAACTGAGAAACCCAAAAATTGCAAAATTGTAAAACTGACTAAAAACTAAAAGAACGAAAGATTTAAAAATTGAAAGATCGAAAAACTGAGAAATTAAAAATAGAAAAATTGAAAAATTCGATAACTGGGAAATCCAAAAATTTCAAAATTTTAGAACTGTAAAATCTAAAAATTGAAAGAATGAAAGGTATAAAAATTGAAAAACCGAATAACAGAAATTAAAAATCGAGAAATTGAAAAATCGGATAATTGAGAAATCCAAAAATTGTTAAATTGTAAAACTGACAAATTTAAAAACTGAAAAGATGAGAAATTAGAAAATCGAAAACTGAAAAATCTAAAAATTGAAAGGTGAAATATCGAAAAACTGGAAATTCGAAAAATACTGAAAACATGAAAAAACGAAAAATGGAAAATTGAAAAATTGGTAAATTTCAAATCGAAAAACTGAAAAATTAAAAATCGAGAAATTGAAAAATCGAATAATTGAAAAATTCAAAAATTGCAAACCTGTAAAACTGATAAATCTAAAAACTGAAAAGTTGACAAATTTGAAAATCAAAAACTGAAAAATGTAAAAATTGAAAGAACGGAAGGTTTAAAAATTGAAAAATCGAAAAATACTGAAAACTTACGTTAATTAAAAAAGCGAAAAATTGAAAAATGGGTAAATTACAAATTGAAAAACAGAAATTAAAAATCGTGAAATTGAAACATTGAATAACTGAGAAATCCAAAACTGCAAAATTGTAAAAGTGAAAAATCTAAAAATCGGAAGGACGAAAGATTTAGAACAGCAATCGAAAAATATTGAAAATTTACGTAAACTAAAAAATTGAAAATTTGGAAAAATGAAAAGGTGAAAATCGAGTAACTGAAATCTCGAAAAATTAGAACCGGGAAAGTAGAAACTACGAAAAATGAAAAATCACAATTAAATAAAAAATTATAGAAAAATTATAAATCGAAATATTGTATTGAAAAGTCAAAAAAGAATTAATAAGTTGAAAAATCTAAAATGTGCAGAAACTGAACAATTAAACATCAAGAAATTTAAAAATCTAAAAATAGAAAACTCGAAAATTTCAAAATTGATGAATTATAAATTGAAAAACTCAAAGAACTGGAAAATAAAAATCAGGATACTAAAAATGGAACAGTGGATAATTTTTTTATCGAAACAATCGAATAAATAATTAGAAATCGAGTAACTGAAATACCTGAGAACAGAAAATCGAAAATTTAAAATACTGGAAAACCGAAAATTCGGAAACTGAGAAAGCAAAAACATTAATAAATTAAACAATAAAAAAAGAGAAAATATCTTTCGAAAAATGGAAAAATGGAAAAATTGCTAAAGGGTAAAATCTAAAAATTGTAGCACTAGAACATCGAAATTGAGAAATTGAAAATCGATACCTGAAAACTGAAATATCGAAAAATTGTAAAACAAAAAAAATTACAAATCGAAAAACTCAGGAAAAGGGAAATTGAAGAATCGAGAATCTGAAAAGAGAAAAATTACACAATTTATTTTTAGGGGCTTTATTTTAAGTAAAATACATTTGAAGTTCTCAATATTTAATAAATTTAAAAAAATATTATTGATGTTCAACTTTTACCGTATTTAGAGGGGTTGTAGAAGAAAAGTCGAGGATTTAAGTTGATTACTACAAAAATTTACCATTTTTTTAAAGATATATTTGCAGTTTCTTGTTGTCGAAATAAGTCCTATATCAATTGTGATGATTTTTTTTTATTCGTCGTGAGCCAAGAGGGCGGAGCTTAACTGTAAAATCCTTATTTCTGTACGATAAATTAAAAACATATTTTTGAGTATCGTGATGTTCAAAGAATACTATGTATAATAAGAAAAATAAAGCCAAAGATTAGGCCCCACCCATACCCGCCCCCATCTCGATTCTCAATTGTGATGAAATTTCATTCGTTATCAGATCAAGAGGCGGGGCTTAGTTGCAAGATCCACATTGGTCCACAAAAAGTTACCATTTCAAACATGTTTTTACTTTCTTGTTCTGAAAAGGCTACGTGGGTGGGGGGGGGGGTAGGCTGTTTTAAAAGAAAAACAAAAGAGCGCTAATCGTAACAGCAGCCTGGAAAAATTAAAATTAAAATAATTGTGTGAAGTTATAGTGTTTTCCGCAGCTGAGCAACCAGTTGTCGCTGCACACGAATTATACTCCTCTCGATAATTTAACTTTCGAATTTGATATTTTTAGAATCGCGTCAATCACAGCTCGAACTAATTAAAAGTTTTAATTAAAATCTGTGCCACGATAAACCGGACAATATTGACCCTACAAATAAAACACGATTTATTTTTTTCGTCCGATGGGTATCTGAGCGTGCATAAATCTCTAAAAAAATAAGTGCTTTCTTAAAACGCGTGTTTGCGCATCGAAATTTAGGTTTCTTCTTCTCCCCTTAAAACCGTTGTCCTACGCAGAATTATTGTCACTCCTGAGAGATGTTCATTTTAAATAAACATTCCCGATTGCAGACTTATTCGAGAAATGCACTCAAACAGTCGGAGTGAGTTTAATAATGCAGGAAAGGCATATGTGATAAGCTGAGTTTGAAAGTAAATAAAAATGAAGGCTTGAGTAGATGCCGGGGACTGGAAATTGTGTTGCCTGGGACGAAATAAATTTCTCACATCGAAAACTTTACAGAAAGTGCGTACGATTTGTTACCTATATTGATGCGGAGCGGAATAAATCTTAGAACTTAGAACACGCATTTCCAATTTCGGGAAAGTTAACACGCGATTCGCAGTCGGATTTGTCCATTCGAATAACACACAAATATTCTCTCAAACAGCTGAAAAGCAATTTAAGATTCCGGTTTTTCCGCCAAAATTAGCTCCATTTAAATGTGTCCATCACCGGCACGATTGTAACGAGTATCTCAGACGTTATTTGAAATTCAGGCCGACTTCTCCGATATCTCGCGAACTCTCAAAGGAAAAAGGGTTGTCGATTATCATATTTCAGGCGGACGAGAATGATTTCGTTTTTACGCTCACCTCCCACGTTTAATAGATGTGGTAAATTACGGTGCGCTTTAATAATTGCGAGCGATAACGAGCGGGTTCAATAAACACCGTAATTTAACTTCGGTTATTGTGTTGTAGTAAATTATGGCGCTGTTTTCTATTTATTTATTAGCATAACAATGCAGGGGAAATTTCTTTCTGGACATAAAAGGTTTTCGACAAATCTTGCAAACCGTCACCGCCCCACGCAATAAATAAAGCTGATGCCCGTTTCGTTTTTATACCTTCTGCAATAAAACGGGTTGCTGACAAATGGCAGGTTAAAACATGACGTTGTATAGATATTGGTTGGGAGAGATGACGCGTTTTGGGGGAGGGTAGGTGGACGGAAGGGATGGTGAGTGGAGGTAAAAAATATTGGTTACTAAATCATTAATCATCGTTGTTAGTAGGAAAAGAAATTCTTTAACCAATTTTTCTAAATATTGATACATATTTATAATAACATTAAAAATTATTATTATTATTAATTGTACAATGACAATAACTCGACTAGTGAAATCATCAAAGCTTGAAATGTACACAAATATTTGGGTCTTCAACAAAAAAACGAACTAAGGTGATTTAAAAAAAAATGTTATCCCGGCGCCTCCACCATTTTTGTGCAGATATTTTAAAATTAACTAATTTGGGCTCTTTTATGGCAAATTTTCTCAGGATGATCAACTTGTGGTCATTTTACTGTATCTGGCAACATCATGCAGAAAAACCGGTCTAAATGATAAAATTTACTTTGGAAAAATCCGTGCGGACCAACGTCATCAAAGTCCAAATTTGTTCCTCTTCGCTATTTTCTCTAGACAACGAGGCCGTGAAAAGAATGCAGTATTTATGCTTAAAGGCTTTATTTAGAACAAAATATATTTAGAATTGTGAATACGAAATAAATTTTTAAAAATATTATCCCGGCGCCTCCACCATTTTATGATTTTTTTTAAATTTTTTAAAATTGTTTCAGGAGTTATTTCTTTGAAAAATTTTATTAAATATGCATGAAAAAGTCTATCAGGGAAAATATTCCAAATCCAAAATGCGGTTTACAAGTTTTTTAAATTTCATATACCTATCTATTATTTTTGTTGAAAAATCGAAAAATTGAAAAATTGGAAATTAACTAAAAATTGAAAAACACCGAGAAATTAATAAACTAAAAATCGAGAAAGTGAAAAATTAAACATCCAAAATCGAAAAATCGAAGAAACGTATAACTGGAAAATGACAAAGTTGAAAAAGCGAAATGTAAATTCTAAGCACTTGAAAATCGAAAAATTGGATAATCAATAAACGGTGAATTCCTAAACTGCGAAACTGAAAACCAGAAACTAAAAAATCGAAAAATTGTATCATTCAAACATCCAGAATTTAACATTAAAAATTGAAAAATCTGCAATTAAAAAAAAATTAAAGTTAAAAAAGAAAAAAATTCTGAAATCGCAAAATGGTAAAATCGAAAAATTGCAAATTAGAAAAATAAAATTCGAGAAATCAAAGAATTAAGAAGTAAAATAATTGGAAAATGGAAAACCCGAACAATGGAAAATTTGAAAAATCCAAAAAGCGAAAAGGAAAAAATTATTCAATTATAGAAAATCGAAAAATAGAAAATCGAAAAATCGGAGATTCAAAAAATCGAAAAATAATAAGTTTGAATATTTGGATATCGAAAAATCGAGAACTCGAGAAATCAAAAAATCGATAAGTCAAAAATTGAAAAATATGAAAACAGGAATTGGAAAAACTGTAAAATCCAAAAATATAATCGAAAAGTGAAAGAATAGAAATATCGAAGTTTTAAAACCGAGGAATGGGAAAATTAAAAATCGAAAAGCTCAGAAATTGAAAAATTGAAAAATTACGTAGATTAAAAATTGGAAAATCGAAAAATTGTAAATCGACTAACTAAAATCTCGAGAAATCAGACAATAGAAGATACGAAAAATAAAAAATCGCAATTCAAAAAATTTAGATAGAAAAACTGCGGGTCAAAAAATCGATAGAAAGTGACATTGAAAAATCGAAAAATTCGAAAAACTGAAAAGTCGAAAAATTGTAAAATCGATTCACTGAAAAATCACAATTGAAAAATCCGAAAATTTAAACACTGAAAAACCAAAAAAATTCAAAACTGAAATTGGAAAATCGAGAGATTGTAAAAATCGACAAAATTGTGTTATTAAAACATCCAGAGAGTTAAAGCTCAAGAAATTGAAAATTCTAAAAATAGAAAAAACTAAAATATTAAAACTCGAAAAGTCGAAATACTGAACAACTGGAAAATTAAAAACTGAAAGTGGATAATGTTCATCTCGAAAAATTGAAAATCTCAAAAGTTCAAAAATGGAAAAATTTAAATTGGAAAAATCCAAAGAAATCCTGAAATAACGAAAATTTCCATAATTTAAAAACTCGGAACATTGCAAAGTGTCTAAATTGTAAAATCGAAAACTTGTAACACTGAAATATCAAAAAATTGGAAAATTAAAAATAGCGAAACTGAAAAATCGAAAATTACAAAATCGTGAAACTGAAAGTTGAGTACTGAAAACTGAAATATCGATAAATCGGAAATCGAAACTTGAAAAATTTAAATAAAAAAATTGTAAATTCAAAATTATGAAAAGAGAGAATTTGTAAAATCGGAAAATTGAAACATGCAGAAATTAACGTTAAAAAACGAAAAATCGAAAAAACGAAATCAAAAATTCGTAAATTCGAAAAATTGCAAAACAAATAATTAAAAATCAAGAAACTGAAAAGCGAAAAACTTAGAAACCTAAAAATTGAAAAATTACGTAAATTGATAAGTTGGAAAAACGAAAAATTGTAAATCCACTAACTAAAATCTGGAAAAATCAGACAATGGAAGACACGAAATAAATCACAATTCTAAAAATTTAGATAGAAAATTTGTAAATCGAAAAATTTATAAAGTAACATTGAGAAATCGAGAAAATAAAATTCCAGAAATTGAGAAGTCGAAAAATTGTAAAATCGAAATACTGAAAAGTCTCATAACCGAAAAATCTAAAAATTTAAACATCGAAAAATCTGGCAACTGAAACCAAAGAAAATTCAAAGCCGAAATTGGAAAATCGAAAAATTATTAAATTTGACAAATCGTAGTTTTATTAAAACATCCAGAAATTGAAAGTCGCAAAACTGAAAAACTGGAAAATTAAAAACTGAGAATTTCAAAAGTTGAAAAATCGAAAAATTTAAGTTGGAAAGGTCCGAAAATTGAAGAAATAAAAATCTGAAACACCGAAATATAAAACATCGGGTATCTGTAAATTAAATTGGGGTAATTGGAAAATCGAAAAATTGTAACATTGAAATATCAAAAAGTTGGAAAATTAAAAATAGCGAAACTGAAAAATCGAAAATTACAATATCGTGGAATGCAAGTTCAGTACTGAAAACTGAAATAACGATAAATTGGAAATCGAAACTGGGAAAATTTCAATTAAAAAATTGCAAATCGAAAAAGTCAAAAAATGTCAATAATTATTAAATTTTGAATTTTTTCTTGTTCATCATTTAAAAATGCATAATTTATTTTTTGGGTCTTTATTTCAAGTAAAATATATCCGAAATTCCGAATATCAAATTTAAAAAAAATATATTATCCCGGCGCCTCCTCCATTTTATAAATTTTTTTTAAATTTTTTAAAATTGTTCTAGAAAGAGTTATTTCTTTGAAAAATTTTCTCAGCATCAAGAACCGGAACTTATCGCATATTTTGATAAATTTTGGAAACGATTTTTTCCTAAACAAAAAAATTCGACGTTAGTCGTACACTGCTCAAAATCCATATTCATATTAGTTCGAGATTATTCTTGTTTATTATTTTCTCTAAATAAGAAGCTAGATAAAAGATTGCACAATATCTTCGTAAGAACATTATTTCTAGTAAAATGATTTTAAAATTTCGGCTCTTTGAAACTGATAAAATTTCTCACTCTAATTAAAACTTTCATCATCCATATTTGTATTGTGTAGTCTGAGCATTATTATTATAATTTTTATTTTTGTACTTTTGAATTTTTTATTTTTTGTTTCCTCAATGTTTCGATTTTACAATTTTTCTATTTTTCAGGTTTCATAGGTTATGCATGAAAAAGTCTACCAGGGAAAATATTCCAAATCTAAAATGTGGTTTACAAGTTTTTTAAATTTCATATATCTATTATTTTTGTTGAAAAATCGAAAAATGTAAAAATTGAAAAATTGGAAATTAACTAAAAATCGAAATACACCGAGAAATTAATAAACTAAAAGTCGAGAAAGTGAAAAATTTAAACATCCAAAATCGAAAAATCGAAGAAACGTATAATTGGAAAATGACAAAGTTGAAAAAGCGAAAAATGTAAATTCTAAGCACTTGAAAATTGAAAAATTGGATAATCAATAAACGGTGAATTCCTAAGCTGCGAAACTGAAAACCAGAAACTAAAAAATCAAAAATTGGAAGAATGAAAGATTTGAAAATTGAAAAACCGGAAATTTGAGAAATCAAAAAATTGAAAAGAGAGAAACTGTAAAATCGAAAAACTGTATCATTCAAACATCCAGAATTTAACATTAAAATTTGAAAAATCTGCAATTAAAAAAAAACTTAAAGTTAAAAAAGAAAAAATTCTGAAATCGCAAAATGGTAAAATCGAAAAATTGCAAATTTGAAAAATAAAATTCGAGAAATCAAAGAATTAAGAAGTAAAATAATTGAAAAATGGAAAACCCTAACAATGGAAAATTTGAAAAATCCAAAAAGCGAAAAGGAAAAAATTAGATATTCAATTATAGAAAATCGAAAAATCGGAGATTCAAAAAATTGAAAAATAATAAGTTTAAATATTTGGATATCGAAAAATCGAGAACTCGAGAAATCAAAAAATCGATAAGTCAAAAATTGAAAAATATGAAAACAGGAATCGGAAAAACTGTAAAATCCAAAAATATAATCGAAAAGTGAAAGAATAGAAATATCGAAGTTTTAAAACCGAGGAATGGAAAAATTGAAAATCGAAAAGCTCAGAAATTGAAAAATTGAAAAATTACGTAGATTAAAAATTGGAAAATCGAAAAATTGTAAATCGACTAACTAAAATCTCGAGAAATCAGACAATAGAAGATACGAAAAATAAAAAATCACAATTCAAAAAATTTAGATGGAAAAACTGCGGGTCAAAAAATTGATAGAAAGTGACATTGAAAAATCGAAAAATTCGAAAAACTGAAAAGTCGAAAAATTGTAAAATCGATTCACTGAAAAATCACAATCGAAAAATCCGAAAATTTAAACACTGAAAACCCAAAAAAATTCAAAACTGAAATTGGAAAATCGAGAGATTGTAAAAATCGACAAAATTGTGTTATTAAAACATCCAGAGCTTGAAGAAATTGAAAATTCTAAAAATAGATAAAACTAAAATATTAAAACTCGAAAAGTCGAAATACTGAAAAACTGGAAAATTAAAAACTGAAAGTGGATAATGTTCATCTCGAAATAGGCGAAAAATTGAAAATCTCAAAAGTTCAAAAATGGAAAAATTTAAATTGGAAAAATCCAAAGAAATCCTGAAATAACGAAAATTTCCATAATTTAAAAACTCGGAACATTGCAAAGTGGCTAAATTGTAAAATCGAAAAGTTGTAACACTGAAATATCAAAAAATTGGAAAATTAAAAATAGCGAAACTGAAAAATCGAAAATTACAAAATCGCGAAACTGAAAGTTGAGTACTAAAAACTGAAATATCGATAAATCGGAAATCGAAACTTGAAAAATTTAAATAAAAAAATTGTAAATTCAAAATAATGAAAAGAGAGGATTTGTAAAATCGGAAAATTGAAACATGCAGAAATTAACGTTAAAAAACGAAAAATCGAAAAAACGAAATCAAAAATTCGTAAATTCGAAAAATTGCAAAACAAATAATTAAAAATCAAGAAACTGAAAAACGAAAAATTAGAAACCTAAAAATTGAAAAATTACGTAAATTGAAAAGTTGGAAAAACGAAAAATTGTAAATCCACTAACTAAAATCTGGAAAAATCAGACAATGGAAGACACGAAATAAATCACAATTCTAAAAATTTAGATAGAAAATTTGTAAATCGAAAAATTTATAAAGTAACATTGAAAAATCGAGAAAATAAAATTCCAGAAATTGAGAAGTCGAAAAATTGTAAAATCGAAATACTGAAAAGTCTCATAACCGAAAAATCTAAAAATTTAAACATCGAAAGATCTGACAACTGAAACCAAAGAAAATTCAAAGCCGAAATTGGAAAATCCAAAAATTATTAAATTCGACAAATCGTAGTTTTATTAAAACATCCAGAAATTGAAAGTCGCAAAACTGAAAAACTGGAAAATTAAGAACTGAGAATTTCAAAAGTTGAAAAATCGAAAAATTTAAGTTGGAAAGGTCCGAAAATTGAAAAAATAAAAATCTGAAACACCGAAATATAAAAAATCGGGTATCTGTAAATTAAATTGGGGTAATTGGAAAATCGAAAAATTGTAACATTGAAATATCAAAAAGTTGGAAAATTAAAAATAGCGAAACTGAAAAATCGAAAATTACAATATCGTGGAATGAAAGTTCAGTACTGAAAACTAAAATAACGATAAATTGAAAATCGAAATTGGGAAAATTTCAATACAAAAATTGCAAATCGAAAAAGTGAAAAAATGTCAATAATTATTAGATTTTGAATTTTTTCTTGTTCATCATTTAAAAAATTGCATAATTTATTTTTTAGGTCTTTATTTCAAGTAAAATATATCCGAAATTCCGAATATCAAATTAAAAAAAATGTTATCCCGGCGCCTCCACCATTTTATGATTTTTTTTTAATTTTTTAAAATTGTTCTAGAAGGAGTTATTTCTTTGAAAAATTTTCTCAGCATCAAGAACCAGAACATATTTTGATAAATTTTGGAAACGATTTTTTCCTAAACAAAAAAATTCGACGTTAGTCGAACTTTGCTCAAAATCCATATTCATATTAGTTCGAGATTATTCTTGTTTATTATTTTCTCTAAATAAGAAGCTAGATAAAAGATTGCATAATATCTTCGTAAGAACATTATTTCTAGTAAAATGATTTTAAAATTTCGGCTCTTTGAAACTGATAAAATTTCTCACTCTAATTAAAACTGTCATCATCCATAATTTGTAAAAATTGGAAATTAACTAAAAATCGAAATACACCGAGAAATTAATAAACTAAAAATCGAGAAAGTGAAAAATTTAAACATCCAAAATCCAAAAACCGAAGAAACGTATAATTGGAAAATGACAAAGTTGAAAAAGCGAAAAATGTAAATTCTAAGCATTTGAAAATCGAAAAATTGGATAATCAATAAACTGTGAATTCCTAAACTGCGAAATTGAAAACCAGAAACTGAAAAATCAAAAATTGGAAGAATGAAAGATTTGAAAACTGAAAAACCGGAAAATCGAGAAATAAAAAAAATTGAAAAGAGAGAAACTAAAATCGAAAAATTACATCATTCAAACATCCAGAATTTAACATTGAAATTCTAAACATCTGAAATTAAAAAAACACCTAAAAGTTCAAAATGAAAAAAATTCTGAAATCGCAAAATGGTAAAATCGAAAAATTAAATCAAATTCGAGAAATCAAAAAATTAATAAGTAAAAAAATTGGAAAATGGAAAACTCAGACATTGGAAAATCTGAAAAATCCAAAAAGCGAAAAAAAAAAAATCGGATATTCAACTATCGAAAATCAAAAAATAGAAAATCAAAAAATTGGAAATTCAAAAAATCGGAAATTCAAAAAATCGAAAAATAATAAAACTGAAAATTAGGATATCGAAAAATCGAAAGCTCGAAAAATCAAATAATCGATAAGGAATAAAATCGAAAAATATGAAAACAGGAATTGGGAAAACTGAAAAATCGAAAAATATTAAGCTAATAAAATTGGAAATTCGAACATCGAAAAGTGAAAAAGTAGAAATAATAATAAGTAAATTTATTTCCAGCAGACAGTTATGTCTATAGTGGATACAACGACATTACAACACAGCTACTAAAATCAAAGTCCAAATTTTTTCTTCTTCGTTATTTTCTCTAGACAACGAGGCACTGAAAAGAATGCACTATTTATGCTTAAAGGCTTTATTAAAAATAAAATATATTTAGAATTCTGAAAATGAAATAATTTTTTAAAAATATTGTCCCGGCGCCTCCACAATTTTGTGGAAAATCATTAATTTGGTAAAATTGTTTCAAAAGGAGTTATTTCTTTGAAAAATTTTCTCAGGATCAAGAACCAGAACTTATCGCATATTTTGTAAAATTTTGGAAACAATTTTTTTCTAAACAAAAAAAAACGGTAGTCGAATTTTGCTCAAAATTCGTATTTATATTAGTTCAAGCTTATTCTTGCTTATTATTTTTTCTAGATAAGAAGATAAACAAAAGAATGCACAATATCTTCCACCAGTTTTGTGTTTATTTTTCAACTTTTGAATTTTTAATTTTTCGATTTTACAATTTTTCGATTTTTCAGGTTTCATAGCGTGTTATACGTGAAAAAGTCTATCAAGGAAATTATTACTAAATGTGGTTTACAAGTTTTTTAAATTTCATATATCTATTATTTTTGTTGAAAAATTGACTAATCAAATTATCTAACCGAAAAATCGAAAAATGGAAAAATTGAAAAATTGGAAATTAACTAAAAATCGAAAAATTGAAAAATTACAAACTGAGAAATTGAATAACTAATCACATAATTGAGATGACGAAGTTTGGAAAAATTGTAAAATTCAAAAACGTAAAAATTTAATTATCAAAAATTGAAAAAAAAATATCGAAAAATTTAACAATTGGAAAATGCAAAATTTGAAAAACCGAAAAATTGGATAATCAATAAACTGTGAATTCCTACACTGCGAAATTGAAAACCAGAAACTGAAAAATCGAAAATTGGAAGAATGAAAGATTTGAAAACTGAAAAACCGGAAAATCGAGAAATAAAAAAATTGAAAAGAGAGAAACTAAAATCGAAAAATTACATCATTCAAACATCCAAAATTTAACATTGAAATTCGAAACATCTGAAATTAAAAAAAAACCTAAAAGTTCAAAATGAAAAAAAATCTGAAATCGCAAAATGGTAAAATCGAAAAATTAAATAAAATTCGAGAAATCAAAAAATTAATAAGTAAAAAAATTGGAAAATGGAAATCCCGGACATTGGAAAATTTGACAAATCCAAAAAAAAATAGAAAATCAAAAAATCGTAAAATAATAAGATTGAAAATTAGGATATCGAAAAATCGAAAGCTCGAGAACTCAAATAATCGATAAGTAAAAAAATTGAAAAATATGAAAACAGAAATTAGAAAAACTGCAAAATCTAAAAATATTAAGCCAATAAAATTAGAAATTCGAACATCTAAAAGTGAAAAAGTAGAAATAATAACAAGTAAATTTATTTCCAGCAGACAATTATGTCTATAGTGGATATAGCGACATTACAACACAGCTACTACAATCAAAGTCCAAATTTTTTCTTCTTGCTTATTTTCTCTAGACAACGAGGCAGTGAAAAGAATGCACTATTTATACTTAAAGGCTTTATTTAAAATAAAATATATTTAGAATTCTGAATACGAAATAAATTTTTAAAAATATTATCCCGGCCCCTTCACCATTTTGTGGAAAATATTTAATTTGGTAAAATTGTTTCAAAAGGAGTTATTTCTTTGAAAAATTTTCTCAGGATCAAGAACCGGAACTTATCGCATATTTTAATAAATTTTCGAAACAATTTTTTTCTAAACAAAAAAAACGGTAGTCGAATTTTGCTCAAAATTCGTATTTATATATTAGTTCAAGCTTACTATTGCTTATGATTTTTTGTAGATAAGAAGATAAATAAAAGAATCCATTATTACGTGAAAAAGTCTATCAGGGAATTTATTACTAAATGTGGTTTACAAGTTTTTTAAATTTCATATATCTATTATTTTTGTTGAAAAATTGCCTAATCAAATTATCTAACTGAAAAATCGAAAAATGGAAAAATTGAAAAATTGGAAACTAACTAAAAATCGAAAAATTGAAAAATTACAAACTGAGAAATTGAATAACTAATCACATAATTGAGATAACGAAGTTTGGAAAAATTGTAAAATTCAAAAACGTAAAAATTTAATTATCAAAAATTGAAAAAAAAATCGAAAAATTTAACAATTGGAAAATGCAAAAGTTGAAAAACCGAAAAATTGAATAATCAATAAACTGTGAATTCGTAAACTGCGAAATTGAAATCCAGAAACTGAAAAATCGAAAATTGGGAGAATAAAAGATTTGAAAACTGAAAAATCGGAAAATCGAAAAAAAAAATGAAAAGAGAGAAACTAAAGTCGAAAAATTAATAAACATTAATTTCGAAAAATCTGAAATTAGAAAAAAACAAAGGTTAAAAATGAAAAAAATTCTGAAATCGCAAAATGGTAAAACCGAAAAATTAAATAAAATTCGAGAAATCAAAAAATTAATAAGTAAAAAAATTGGAAAATGGAAAACCCGAAGATTGGAAAATTTGAAAAATCCAAAAAGCGGAAAGGAAAAAATATTAAATTATCGAAAATCAAAAAATAGAAAATCGAAAAAGTGTAAATTCAAAAAATCGAAAAATAATAAAATCGAAAATTTGGTTATCGAAAGATCGAAAGCTCGAGAATCAAATAATCGATAAGTAAAAAATAGTTAAATATTCAGAATATGCAAAAATATGCTTTCACTAGCTCACATTACACATGTGTTTGTTTAATTGCATAATCTGAAAAGTATGCGAAACCGAGAAGACATACGTTCGAAATCGCAGAGCATTCTTTGATCTAAATAATGAATGATACGGTATGTTGTGTGTATCCTGCTATCTTATTATTATAATCCTGGTCAATTACACTATCGAGTCGATAATCAGCCCTGATCATCGTCAGCGAATGGTTTAAATTCAGCCGGGTGCTGGGTGTAATTGCGTCGAGTGCAAATTACCTGTTGGGGCAAAGTTTGTCGGCGGCGATGCGGCTGCATAATTAACGCAGATGATGGAAGACAGAACACGCTAGTCGCTGATAAAGTAACTTAACATCAAACGCAACAACTTTGCTGTTGTGACTTCACTTTCCCCTATAAAGCGGCTTTCGTTGGGAAAGAATCTGGGCAAAGTTTTTAATTAAACTCTACTGTCCTTTATCTCGAACGCACCCGCAGACGTTGACTGCCACCCCCGAAAAACGCGCAGAAATAAATAGTTGTAGGTTTTGGCGTTGTTTTGATCGGGTCTAACATTTAAAACAACAAAAACGACGGTCGAGGGATTTTTAATTTAACAATGAGATTCCGGCGCGTTGTTGGAAGAGAGGAGGATCTTTGGAGGACAATTATTTTATTCCTTGAGGACGACGTTTTTGTGGATTCGCGCTGCCGGGGAGCTTCCGATATTGAATCTAAACGGGTCGTCTTAAGAGAGATTTCAGACGTGGATAAATCTGCGCATTTGTCAACGTAAATGTGACATTTGGGGTCAAGTTCTTGAGGATGTTTTTTTTTTTGTTAAGTTGTACAAATGAATTAATATTATTTTGTTTGTTGCTTCATGAAATGTTCACATTTTCTCTAAAAGCAAGATTTTTTTACTGCAAAAAATTGACCTTTTATTTTAGTTCAACTTTGTCTTGTTTATTATTTTCCCTAGATAACTAGACAGTGAAAAGAATGCGCAATTTAGTAGATCGAGAAATCAAAAAATCGAAAAATTGATGAATTCAAAAATCGAAAAACTGAACCGTCAAAAAATTGACAAATATAAAATTTAAAAATTCGAAAACTTGAAAAACAGAAAAATCGACGAACTAAAGAAATGAAAAATTGAGAAAACGAATAATTAAAATATCGAAACATTTGATAATGTAAAAATCGAAAAATTCAACAATCGAAGAATCGAGAAGTCTAAAAATGGACAAATCCCAAAACCGAAATGTCGAAAAATTGTAAAATCGAAAAATTGAATTACTGAAAAATTAAAAACTCGAGAAATTGAGTAGTTGAATAATTGGAAAATTGAAAAATTGAAAAACTCGGTGCTGAAAAATATCCACTTTCCTTCGTGTTCACAGCACTTAACACAAAGCACTTTTGCTAATATTTATTAACAATAAATTAGAAATTCTCGAACACGTGCTACTTTTAACCCAAAACGGAGCTCCAGTGTTGCTGCTACCAGACCGGAATCAAAACTGAACACAAAGGATCGAAAATGTGACCTTTTATCAGGTAACTCACGTGACAGTGACGTCATCGTTCGTCAGGATGAGATTGCAAAAATTATTTTTCATATTTTAACTCAGAAATTGTACATTTTCGAGGTTAATTTAACAACGTTTAAACAAACTAATTTGTTTTTGCTAACCTCGTGTTCTTCGGGAAATGGTTTTCGGTTTAATTATCATATATTAATAGTTATCATATCTGAACATTATGAATTATGTTAAATATGTTTAAATTTTATTTAACTATATGTATCGCAACTTCAATCGTTTCGAAAATTTTTCCAAAATGTAAACATTGTCGAGTAAACGAATCACGGAATCTGATAAATTAAAAGTTAAATTGTAAAAAAATGGAAAATCGAAAAACAGAAAATCCCAGAGAAATTAAAAAGTCTCAAAATTGAAGGGTTGAAAAATTGGAAAATCGAAATATTGAAAAACTGAAAAATTGACAGAGCGAGAACTCGAAAAATTGAAACATCGAATAATTGAAAAATTAAAACTTCGAGAAATCGAAAAATTGGAAAACCGGGAAATTGAACAATCGCATAATCGAAACGTCGAAATCTGAACAGAGACGTCAGAACACTGAAAAACGGAAAAATTGAAAAACTGAAAAATCGAAAAATTTAGAAACTGAGAAATGGAAAAATCGAAAATTTTAAAAATCTAAAAATTGAAAATCCGAAAAACAGAAAATAATAGAACTGAAAAATTGAAAAAACCAAAAGTCAAAATGTCAAAAAATGAAATAATCGAAGAAAATCGAAAAACTGAAAAATCCCAAAACTGAAACGTCGAAGCAATGAAAAACCGAATAATTGAAAAATCAAAAATTTGGAAAACCAAAAAATTGAAAAGTGAACAACTAACAGATTGAATAATCGAGATATCGAAAACTCAAGAACTCGAGAAATCGAAACGTCGAAAAGTCGAAAAATCGAGCAATGGGAAAATCCAAAAATCGAAAAATCGGAAAGTGAAAACTCGAGAAGTCGAAAAATCAGAAAATCGAAAAATTGAGAATTAGAAGATTCGGAAAATTGGGAAATTAAAGAATCGAAAAAGTGAAATATCCGAAAAATGAAACAGAAAAATTCAAAAATAAAAAAAAACTGAAAAATTGGAAAACGGAAAAATCCCAAAACTGAAATATCGGGTAAACAAAAAATCGGAAAAGTAAGAAATCGACATATCGAAAAGTCGAAAAACTGAAAATTTGAAAAACCATAAAATTGTAAATGAAAAATTTGAACAATTGAAAATCTGAAAAATTGGAAAACTTCCAAAAGTCAAGAAATCGAGGAATAGGAAAATCAAAAAATCGAAAATTCAAAAGGTCGAAAATTCGATAAATCGAAAAATTTGACAATTGATAATTGGAAAATCCAAAAATTAAGAAACGGTAATATCGGAAAATTGAGAAATCGAAATAAAAAATCAAAAATTAGAAGATTTGAAAAATTGGGAAGTTGAAGAATGAAAGATTCCAACACTGAAACATCAAAAAATTCAAAAATCAAAAACACTGAAAAATCGAAAAAAGGACCGAAAAATCGAAAAGTCAAAAAATTGAAAATTTAAAAATCTAAAAAATGAAAAATCAAAAATTTGGAAAATCGAAAAACGCAAAAATTGAAAAATTGAATAATTGGAAAACTGAAAAATCAAAGAGCTAGAAATTGAAAAATCGAAACATCGAAAAATTGAAAAACTAAAACTTCGACAGAAGACATCAGAAAAATGAAATATTGTAAAGTCGAAAAACTGAAAAATCGAAAAATTTAGAAATCGAGAAATGGAAAAATCGAAAATTTTAAAAATCAAAAATCTGAAAAATAGAAAATTGAAAAGATAAAAAATTGGAAAATCTAGAAAAATAAAAGTAAAAATATCGAAAACGTTAGAAATCGTCAAAAGTGGAAATTGAAAAACAGAAAAATCCGAGACTAAAACATCGAAACAATGGAAAACCGAATAATTGAAAAAACGAGAAATTGAAAATTCGAAAAATCGAAAATTTCAAAAATCAAAAATTTTTAAAATCAAAAAATTGAAAAATTGAAAAACTGAAGAATTGAAAAATCGAGAAATCCACAACTTAAGAACTCGAGAAATCGAAACGTCTAAAAATCGAAAAATCGAGCAACGGGAAAATTGAATAATCGAAAAGCGAAAACTCGAAAAACAGAAATGTTGAAAAGTCGAAAAATGGTAAAATCCCAAAATTGATATGTCGAAAAATTGTAAAATCGAAAAATTAAAGAATTGAAAAATTAAAAATGAAGAAATTAAAAAATCTCAAAATTGAAGGATTGAAAAATTGGAAAATCGAAACATTGAAAAACTGAAAAATCGAAAGAGCGAGAACTCGAAAAATTGAAACATCGAATATTTGAAAAATTAAAACTTCGAGAAATCGAAAAATCGAAAAATCGAAAAATTGAAAAATCAAAAATTTGGAAAATCGAAAAATTGAAAAGCTGTCAGCTTGAAAAATCGAGAAATCAAAAACACAAGATCTCGAGAAATGGAAACGTCGAAAAGTCGAAAATTCGAGCAATGGAAAAATCCAAAAATCGAAAAATGGAAAAGCGAAAACTCAAGCAATCGAAAAAACGAAAAATTTAAACATTGGAAAATTGAGAAGTCGAAAGATAAAAATCAAGAATTGGAAGATTTGAATAATTGGGAAATTGAGGGATCAAAAAATTGTAATATTCGAAAAATGAAACAGAAAAATTGAAAAATTAAAACTTCGACAGAAGACATCAGAACATTGAAGTATTGTAAAGTCGAAAAATCGAAAAATTTAGAAATCGAAAAATGGAAAATTCTAAAATTTTAAAATCTCGAAAAATCTAAAATTTTAATAATTGAAAATCTAAAAAATAGAAAATTGAAAAAATGAAAAATTGAAAAATCGAGAGAGCTAAAAGTAAAAATATCGAAAAATGAAACATCGAAACAATAGAAAACCGAATAATTAAAAAAACAAGCAATCGAAAATTCGAAAAATCGAAAATTTGAATAATAAAAAAATTTGAAAATCCAAAAATTGAAAATTGAAAAAAACTGAAGAATTGAAAAATCGAGAAATCGAAAACTTAAGAACCCGAGAAACCAAAACGTCGAAAAGTCGAAAAATCGAGCAATGGGAAATCCGAAAAATTGAAAAGCGAATACTCAAAAAATCGAAAAGTCGAAAAATAGAAAATCCCAAAACTAAAATGTCGAAAAATTGTTAAATCTAAAAGTTAAAGAAGTGAAAAATAAAATGGAGAAATCAAAACCTTTCAAATTTGAAGGTTTGAAAAATTGGAAAATCGAAAAATTGAAAAACTGAAAAATCGAAAAATTGAAAGATCGGGAAATTCAACAATCGAATAATCGAAACGTCGACATCTGAACTGAGATATCAGAAAATTGAAAAATTAAGAAATCGGAAAACTGGAAAATCGAAAAATTTAGAAACCGAAAAGGGAAAAATCGAAAATTTTAAAAATCTAAAAATTGAAAAACAGAAAAATCTAAAACCGAGAGGTCGAAAAATCAAAACCTCGAAAAATCGATAAAATCTAAAATTTAAAACATCCAAAATCTGAAAAATAGAAAATTGAAGAGCTATAAAATAGAAAAATCGAGAAAACCAAAAGTCAAAATATCAAAAAATAAAAGAATCGAAAAAATGAGAACTCTAGTAATCGAAACATAGAAAAATGGAAAAAACGAAAATATCCAAAATCAAAAAATTGAAGAAACATCGGAAAATTGAAAAACCGAATAATCGAAAAATTGAACATCAAAAATTTGGAAAATTGAAAAACGAAAAATTAAAAAATCGAGAAATCGAAAAGTCGGAAAATTGAAAATGTAAAAAATTGAAAATGTAAAAAGTTGAAAAATCGAAAAATCAAAAGGTCGAAGACTCGAAAAATCGAAAAATGGGAAAATCAAAAAATGGAAAAATGGAAAAATGAAAACTCAAGATATCGAAGAGTCGAAAAATCGAAAAATTTAAGAATTGATAATTGAAAAATTGAAAAATCGGAAAATTGGGAATTAGAGACATAAAAAATTAAGAAATAGAACATTTGAAAAATTGGGTAACTGGAAAATCGAAAAATTTAAATATCCCAAAACTGAAACATCGAAAAATTCAAAAATCAAAAACACTGAAAAATCGAGAAATCGAAAAGTCGAAAAATTGAAAATGTGAAAAATTGAAAAATTGAAAAATCAAAAATTTGGAAAATCGAAAAACTGAAAATTTGAAAAACTTAAAGAACGAAAAATCGAAAAAAGTCTAAAAGTCGAGAAATCGAGGAATGGCAAAATCAAAAAATTGAAAACTCGAAAAATCGGAAACTTGAAAAATTAAAAAACTGAAAGATCGAAAATCGAGAAATCGGGATCTAGACAGCATCAAAATTTGCATAAAAACACATGTTCAGCCAAAAATAAGTATTCGTCTAGAACAAGGTTATCACTGTTATAAATGCAACAAAATATTAAAATGTGCATTTTTAAATTAAAGCCCCCAACTGTGCATAAAACACGCCATTGTCGTCCAAAGCGTCACCATTGACCCAAAAAATTCCTATATTCATACCGCTTCGAAATCGGCCCCGTCCTACCCCAAAACAAATTTCCTCCTGCTTTTTTTGTTGTTGCTGATTTCGTTAAACACACACTTGTAAAAAATGTATTACGATAAAATTTTAAATTTCCCTTCTGTACCTGTTTCGAACTTGTTGACAATTAGTCCCAGCCGTGTTTTAAAATTTATATTGTTTCGGCATTCAAATGAAATTTAAATCACGACATACTTTTATTACGGGCAGCACGAGAATTCAGTTTATTACAATTTAAAATTTCATTACATCTCTTTGAAATCAGCGTAGTAAATTAGAGTTACTACGTGAATGTAAATATATACCGAACAGCAGCTGAATTATACAAAAAATCACATTAGCATGCCGAAGCGAAGTCATTGTAGGCGAATTTCGCCCGAAAACCAATATACAAATAACCGAAATCAAAGCGTAATGAATGCTTTTACTTGTTCGGTTTTTGTTTTCGGGAGGGGAGGCGCTTTTTGCAAGATCGAACCTCATTCATCCGACTCGTAAATCCTGCAAAAGTACCCCAATTTACTGTTGCATCATTTATGACTGTGGCGGTGGGGCCGTAAAACACTTTTATGGAAAAGGAGATCGACGGAAAGCAAGACCATTGTTGGCGTGTAAACAAAAATCTTATTTGGTACGTAATACATATTTTTCGCAAACACTGTGCTTCCTAGTACAAAAAGGGAAAAAACTTCGTTGCATCAATGTTGGCTCCGGACTGATGAATAATAAAGCGAATGAAAAACTAGATGCTTAATCGGAGGAGTGGTTGCACGTAGGTTCTTTTTATCCTCTGTTCTTCGAGAGGTATAATTTTCAATTATCCCAATAGGTCGCTACGTTAAAAATAAATAATTCGTGTACGTCTAGGATATTTCCATGATCGTTCGTCTTCGGATACCGGGAAGTTAAATACAAAATCGATGTTCGGTTTTATGGTGATCCGATCTAACTTCTAGACTGATACGTACTTTCACCATATCAAATAATTGAAAAAGAGTGGATAAGATACGAGTTCCTGACGAAGCGAGTTTTCTATTAGTCTATTTCCAACAATAGCATCCGGTGCAGGGTGTTTCGTTTTCATACTTTCTGGTGTTACCAACTGAAGTGTTGTTGTTTGTTTTATTTTTTGTACTTTGTTCCCGTTTGACCTATATCCTATGATAACACCTTTTAGATTAGAGACGAATTTATAACCCATTTCTGTGAACTCTATGAAATTTTTATTGATGGATTTTTAATACAACTAAGTAATGGTATTATAATGGACTTTTTGTCTTATTATTATATATAATGTCTACGAAAGATATAGCTAATTTTTCTTCTTTCTTTAAGTTATTTTCAGACAATGGTATTTCTTGGTAATAATCTATGTGATATTGATTGATATGCTGCAAGTTTATGGAACCATGGATATGATTGATTTTGTGTGGGTTTACGAAACAAATTAAATTCGTAATAGTTGTTGTAACGCGTAATTGCTAGATCTAAATATTTCAGAGCTTGTATTTTATGGAAAACATTTATTACGAGTGTGGAAATATATTTTAGGCTTTTTAGTAAAAATATACGCAAAAAATAGATCTTAAGTTGTTTAAACAAAATTTTTTCGCCTCTGTTCATTATCTTAAACGAATTCTCAACTTTTCGATTATTTAAATTTTACATTTTTCGACTCTTTGATTTCTCGATTTTTCAGTTTTTAGATTTTTGAATTTTTCGATTTTTCGGTTTATTGATTTATTAATGTTTCGATATTTCTGTTTTTTTTAAATTTTCTATTTTTCAATTTTCCGATTGTTCAATTTCCCTTTTAATTTTTCGATTTTTCGGCTTTTCGATTTACGGATTTTTCAGTTGTTAGATTTTTCAATGTTTCTATATTTCAGTTTTGACATTTTTCAATTTTTCGATTTAAATTACCGATTTTTCGATTTTTTGACGCTTCAATTTCTTGATTTTTCAATTTTTCGATTCTTCAATTTTTCGTTTTCTCGAATTTTCAATTTTTCAGTTCTTCGGTTTTTCTATTTTTTTAATTTTTCCAATTTTAGATTTATCAGTTTTTTCATCTTTCAATTGGTCGACTTTGCAATTTCAGATTTTTCCATTTTTCGATTTTTTAATTTTTCAATTTTGCGATTCCTCAATTTCTCGATTTTTCAATATTTTTCCGATTTTCAACATTTCGATCACTCAGTTTTTCGATGTTTCAGTTTGGAATATTTCAATTTTTCGATTCTTCAATTTCCCTTTTAATTTTTCGATTTTTCGATTTATGGATTTTTCAGTTTTTAGATTTTTCAGTTTTTTTTCGATTTTTGAATTCAATTTAAGAGTTATTGATTTATCAATGTTTCATATATTTCAGTTTTGACATTTTTCAATTTTTCAATTGTCTAAATTACCAATTTTTCGATTTTTTGATGCTTCGTTTTCTCGAATTTTCAATTTATTTATTTTTCCAAAATTTTGGATTCAAATTTATCAGTTTCTTGAATTTTCAATTTTTTGGCTTCCCAACTTTAGGTCTTTCAGTTTTTCAATTTTTTGATTATTTAAATTTTTGATTTCTCAATTTTTCAGTTTTTCGATTTTTGAAATTTTCGATCCCCCAATTTCTCGATTCTTCAATATTTTTCCGATTTTCAACTTTTCGTTTTTTGATGTTTCCAGTTTGGGATATTTCAATTTTTCGATTCTTCAATTTCCCTTTTATTTTTCGATTTTTCGGCTTTTCGATTTATGGATTTTTCAGTTTTTAGATTTTTCAGTTTTTTTTTTCGATTTTTGAATTCAATTTAACAGTTATTGATTTATCAATGTTTCATATATTTCAGTTCTGACATTTTTCAATTTTTCAATTGTCTAAATTACCGATTTTTCGATTTTTTGATGCTTCGTTTTCTAGAATTATCAATTTTTTTATTTTTCCAAAAGTTAGGACCTTAATTTATCAGTTTCTTGAATTTCAAATTTTTTGTCTTCCCAACTTTAGATCTTCTAGTTTTTCAATTTTTTGATTTTTAAAATTTTTGATTTCTCAATTTTTCAGTTTTTCGATTTTTGGAATTTTCGATCCCCCAATTTCTCGATTCTTCAATATTTTTCCGATTTTCAACTTTTCGTTTTTTGATGTTTCAGCTTGGGATTTTTCAATTTTTCGATTCTTGAATTTCCCGATTTTTAAACTTTCTATTCTCGATGATATTTCGATTTTTCAATTTTCCGAAATTTCAGTTTTACGATTTGTGAATTTTTCAATTTCCGACTGTTAATTTTTCGATTTTAAATTACAATTGTTTCAAAAAGAAATTTTTTCAAATTCTTTTAAAAAAGACAATTTGGGCCCCGAGATTTTTTCACATTCTTTAAAAAAGAAACACATTTAAGGCCCCTAAGATCCTTTCAAACTTTTTCAAAAACAGAACACCAGGAGCCTCCGAGACTTTTCCAAATTCAAAACACCAAAGAATCCTAGAGTACTCACATTCTTAAAAACATTTTTTGAAATCTAAAAAAAAAACAACAACAAAAACTGGAACTCACCAAGAACCTTTCACATTCTTAAAAAAATATATAAAAAAAAAATACAACGATAAAGGACAAAAAGGGCAAAAGGACGAAAAAGACGAAAGGGTCGAGAAGGACGAAAAAGGAGGAAACAGAACGAAAGGGACGAAAAAGACCGAAAAGGACGAAAAAGGACGAAAAGGACGAAAATGACGAAAAGGACGAAAAAGGATGATAAAGAACGAAAAAGATGAAAAGCACGAAAAAGGGCGAAAAGGACGATAAGGGCGAAAAGGACCATAAGGACGAGAAAGGACGAAAAAGGACGAAAAAGGACGAAAAAGGACGAAAAAGTACGACAAGGACGAAAAGGACGAAAAGGACGAAAAGGACGAAAAGGACGAAAAGGATAAAAAGGATAAAAAGGATAAAAAGGACAAAAAGGACAAAAAGGATAAAAAGGATAAAAAGGATAAGAAGGATGAAAAATTACGAAAAGGATGAAAAAGGACGAAACAGAACGAATAAGGACGAAAAGGACGAAAAGGACGAATAAGGACGGAAAGGATGAAAAAGGACGAAAAGGAGAAAAAAAGGACATAAAGGACGAATAAGGGCGAAAAGGAGGAAAAAGGACGATAAGGACGAAAAAGGACGAAATAGGAAGACAAGGACGAAAAAGGACGAAAAAGGACGAAAAGGTCGAAAAGGACGAAAATAACGAAAAAGAACCAAAAAAGACGAAAAGGACGAATAAGGGGGAAAAGGACGAAAACGGACGAAAAAGGACGAAAAGGAGGAAAAAGGACAAAAAGGAAAAAAAGAACGAAAAAGACGAAACTATCGAAAAGGACGAAATAGGACAAAAAGGAGGAAAAAGGACGAAAGCGGACGAAAAAGGACGAAAAATGACGAAATGGACGAAAAAGGACGAACCGGACGAAAAGGACGAAAAAGGACGAAAAAGGACGGAAAAGGACTAAATGGACGAAAAGGGATAAAAAAGGATAAAAAGGATCAAAAAGATAAAAAGGATAAAAAGGATGACAAGGATGAAAAATTACGAAAAGGAGGAAAAAGGTCGAAAAGGACGCAAAGGACGAAAAGGATAAAAAATTACGAAAAGGACAAAAAAAGGACGTAAAAGGACGCAAAAAGGACGAAAAAGAACGAAAAGGAGGAAAAAAGATGAAAAGGACGAAAAAGGAAGAGAAGGACGAAAAAAACGAAAAGGTCAAAAAGGACGAAAAAGGAGGAAAAGGACGCAAAGGATGAAAAAGAACGAAAAAAGACAAACAGGAGGAATATGGTCGAAATAGGACGAAAAGGACGAAAAAGGACGAAAGGACGAAAAAGGGCGAAAAGAACCAAAATGTCGAAAAGGACGAAAAGGACGAAAAGGGATAAAAAGGATAAAAGGATGAAAAGGATAAAAAAGATGATATTCTTTCACATTCCTTCAAAAATAGAGTACCATTAATAATAGAACCTAAAATTCGTTCAAATTCTCTCAAAACCTAAACACCATTGGTTCTGGAGATTCTTTCAAATTCTTTTAAAAACAGACTTTGGGTCCCCAAGTTTATTTCACATTTTTTAAAAATTGCACCAAAGAAGCCTAAGACTCTTTCAACCTTTTTCAAAAATCAAACACTAGAAGCCTCCCAAATTTTTCCCAGCTTTAAAAAAGGGGCACTAAAGAACCGTAGGATTCTCAAATTCTATAAAAACAAGACATTAGAGAATTCACATTGCTTCAAAAAATCACTAAAGATTCTTAAATCCCTGGGATGTTTGTGAAATTTTTTAAAAAAACTTTTGGACTCGACGAGAATCTTTCGCATTGTTAAAAAGAAGACATTACAAGATTTTTTTATTGTTTCAAATAAAACACCAAGGTCCCCTGAAATTCTTTCAAATTCTCTGACAATCGAAACACCAGAGATCCCTGAGAATTTTTAAATTTTTGTTTTAAACAAGATTTTCCAAATTCTCTAAAAAAGACATTATTTTTTCAAAAAGAAAACACCAAGAGATTCTTTCAAATTAAGTTAAAAAAGACACTTTGGGTTCAAAAATTCTTTCACATTCTTTAACAAAAAAAAACACCTGAGGCTCCTAGGATTCTTTCAAACTTTTTCAAAGATAAAACGCCAGGGGTCTCAGAGATTTTGCAAAATTCAAAAAAAGAAACATTAAAGAATTATAGGATGCTCTAATTCTTAAAAACATTTTTGGATTTTTTTTAAAAACACCAGAACCCACCGAGACTTAAAAAAAACTTCAAAAGTCTTTCACATTCCTTCAATAATAGAAGACCAGTGGCGTTTAAAATTGGTTCAAATTCTCTCAAAACCTAAATCCCTAGAGAGTTTTTTCTTTTTTTTTTCAAAATTAAACACCGAAGCACTCTTAGAACCCTCCCAACAACAATAAAACAATAAAGATTCTTTTAAATTCTTCTTAAATTAAAACCTCGGAAGCTCAAAGATTCTTTTAATTTTTTCAAAAATTCTTTCAAAATGAAGAAATTTTCAAACTCTTTCAAAAACCAACACCACGAGCTCTCGAGATCATTTTAAAACTTTTCAAAAACGCAACACAAGGGGTCCCCGACATTATTTTAAATTCTTTCAAAATATCAGGGGTCTCACAGATTCTTTTAAATTCTTTCAACAACAAAACACTAGAAACTCTTTCAGAAACGAAACATCAGGGGTCCAAAAGATGCCGTTTAAGTTCTTTCAAAAATAAAACACCCGATGTACGCAAGACTTTTCACATAAAAAAAATTATCGAAAGTTATTTACACAGAACTTCCCTTGCCCTTGAAGCACAACCTTTCTAAATTGACGTAAAATTAGAAGTGGGATATAAAGTCTTGGTAAAGTAGCAGGATCTGCGTATGTTGAAAGTTTCACAATTTAATCCACTGGATTTGCGTAGCTTATAGTCTTAACAGGGTTGTCGAAAATGTTAAAATTCAATCCAACAGTTTAGTACAGGCTTATAAAGAAACAATGACTGATCTACCATTACCAACACAAGAAAGAAAACAAAAAAATGACGAACAGTTTAAAAAAAAATGACTTAACAATGATTTTAAACGATGGCAAACTATTTGAAAAAATATTTAGTATAACAGTTTAAAACTTTTCTTTCGTATTTAAATAACGAAACTCTTGTAAAATGCTAAATATGTTGCGTTCTCCAAATCCAGCCCCATAAATTTGTATAAAAATTATTTCAAAAGCGTTGGCAAGTCGTAAAACTCGATTCATATCAACCTTTGTAAACCTAACACACGTGTTATAAAATTGCAGATAACTGTGTCAAAACGAACCGCATGCCACGCCATAAAAAACGCGAGAGATAAGCAAATAAACACATTAAACACCTAAACAATGTCAAAAATAAACAGACCCAATTTATCATTTTAAATTGCGCCCGGGTATAAATTTTCATTTTAAGAAAACCCCAGGTACTTGCATTATCATTACTAATGTAATGTGTTTTTGTCTGTTCATATCGCTACAAAAAGGAATAATTCAAAACGCCGATAACACAATTCAAAGTTCCAGATTTTTAATAACACCCATGATTGAAATATCTCGTACGAATCTCAAGTTTACGATCAGTTCGAACCCTAAGGCTTATCGAATATACAATTATGTCAAGAAGCTCACGCATATATAGTAGGAGCTTGAAAGTTGATGGAAGTAAATTCAGCGAAATCCTCGACGGTAAGTGTCCGCGCGAAATAGACATCAAAAACGTAGTTTACAATAATTATTTTTGAAAAAATTTATTAGATTGTATTTTCTGTCAGGAGGAATGAGATAAATTGCACATAGAAGATTTTCGTTCCCCTTCAAGCCGAATTTATGGTTTTTAATTATTTCGTTGCTGGGCTATAAATAACAATAGCGGAGATGAACACAAAGACAGTAATATCTAAACGGGCACTACAACAAATTGGAACGTAATTCTCGAAGTCGCACTAACACGTTTTCTCGTTTCTTGCGTTTCGTCGTGTTTTATTGTTAAGAGCGCCTCGGTTTTATAACGTACTTAATTTGCTTACATGGAAAGAACGTGTGAAAAATTCTACATTTTAATGTTGCGTTAAGTGCTGCAACACGATACTACACGGCGATAAAAAATTATAATGGGGATTAAATTTTATTAGAAGGCGAGAAATGTTCAAGGAGGAAATAAAAAATACAAAATAATAGAAACAGGATGTGCTATGTCGAAAATGTGGTACAAAAAATTAACAAAAAGAAACAAATCCTTGAGCCTAAACCCCGACTTAATAACGAAATTATTACCAGTAGCCTAAAATTAAAAGGTATGAATAAAATCGCTAAAATTTACCATGAGGTTGTAAACTTATTACAATTTTATAATTTTTCGTTTCTTCAATTTTTCAGTTTATCATTACTCCAATTTCTCGTTTCGGATTTTTGTTTTCTTTATTTTCTCAATTTTTCAATATTCTAATGCAATATTTTTTCAAATTTTTGATTTGAAATTTTTCGTTTCGGTTTATCATTTTCCAGATTTTTTCAATTTTTCGAATTTTCAATGTTCTGCTTTATAATTTTCCTTTTTTCAATGTGAAAAATTTCAGGTTTTGGATTATTAATTTTTCGATTTGCAATTTTTCGGGTTTCAATTTTTAGACTTTTTAGTGTTTCGATTTTATAATTTTTTGTATTTCCAGTTTGAATTTTTTCAATTTTTCGTTCCTTCAATTTTTTGAAATGCATTTTTTGAGTTTTCATTTTTTTTGGTTTGTGAATTTTCGGTATACAACACTTCGAATTTTCATTTTTGAATTTTTCAATTCTCCCATTCTCCAACTTTTGGATTTTTCAATTTTTTTATTTTGAAATTTTTTGATTTGCGATTTCACAAGTTTTCAGTTTTTCGATTTGCAGTTTTTCGGTTTTTTAAATTTTTGATTTTTTAATAATAATTTCCTTTGGATTTTTTAATTTTTCGCTATTTCAATTTTGAGATCATTCACTTTTTCAGTGTATTGATTTTTTTTTTAATTTCAATTTTTTGATTTCTCGATTTTTAAATTACCAATTTTTTAAATTTTAGATTTTTCGAGTTAAAACTTTTCAGTTTTTCAGTTCTTCATTTGTTCGATTTTTCTATTTTGCAGGTTTTAGATTTTTTCAAGTTTTCGATTTTTCCATGTAATTTTTCGTTTTTTAAATTCCCAGTTTTTTAATTTCCAGCTTCAAGTTTTTCGTTTCGGTTTTTATTTTTTATTTTCTTCAATTTTTCTGTTTTTCAATATTTTGATTTTATAGTTTTTCGTTTTTCTATGTGAATTTTTCATTTTTGGATTTTTCAATTTTTTTGTTTGCAATTTCTCGGTCTTCAATTTTTTGGATTTGACAACTTTTGGATGTTTCGATTTTTAGATTTTGAAATTTTTTGATCTGAAGTTTCGATTTTTTTATTTTTTCAATTTTTCGGTTTTTCAATGTTTTTCAAAGTGAAAGTTTTCAATTTTTCGGTTTTTCAGTTTTGAGATTTTTAAATTTTTCGACATTTTTAAATTTCAGTATTTTGATTCCCCGATTTTTTTTAAATTTCAATTTTCTGATTTCTCGATTTTTTAAATTTTAGATTTTTCGCTTTAAAATTTTTGAATTTTTCAATTTTCGATTTTTGATATTTGAATTTCTCTTCTTCCGACTAATCCATTTTTCGACTTTTATTTTTATTTTTCCAATTTTCGATGTTATAGAAATTTCGATTTCTGGATTTTTCAGTATTTGAATTTTTCACTTTTTCAGTATTTCTGTTTTGAGATATTTTTGTTTTAAATTTTGAGTTTTGGGATTCGCAATTTCTCGATTTTTAATCTTCAAATGTTTAAAATTTTAAATTTTTCTGTTTAAAATTTTTCAATTATTCGATTTTTCTGTTTTTCAGATCTTTTGTTTTATTTTGTAGATTTTAGATTTTTCAATTTTTCGTTGCAATTTTTCGCTTTTTTAAATTTTCAGTTTTTAATTCCCAGAGTTTTCAATTTTTCGATGTTTTAAATTTAAATTTTTGGATTTAAATATTTCAATTTTTCGATAAGTATTTTAATTTTTTTATTTCGCGAATTTTTCGTTTTTGATTTCCCGATTTTTAATTTTTCAATTTTTTACATTTTAGATTTTTGATTAAAAATTTTTCAATTTTTTTTTTCGACTTTTCAGTTTTTTTATTTTTCCATTTTTCTAATTTTCGAGATTTCGATGTTTCGATTTTTCGACTTTTCAGTTTCTCAATTTTTTGATTTTTCGACTTTTTGATGTTTCATTTTCGGAAATTTTAAATTTTTCGGTTTTTCAGTTTGTCGATTTTCAGTATCTCGATTTTTAATTTTTCAATTTTTAAAATTTTGGATTTTTCGATTGAAAACTTCAATTTTTCGATTTTGCAGGTTTTCAGTTTTTAGTTATTCGATCTAATTTTTCGCTTTTAAATTTAAGATTTTTTAATTTTAAATTATTCCATTTTTCGATTCTTTAATTTTTCCATGTTTTAATTTTATTATTTCGCGAATTTTTCGATTTTTCAGTTGGTTTTTTCTATTTTTGAATTATAAATAAATTATTCTATTTTTTGAAGTTTCGATATCTCCATCTGTAGATTTTTCGACTTCCCGAGTGTAGATGTTTTGCGTTTTTTAAAAACCATAATTTTTCAATTTATCGGATTTTCACCTTTTAGATATTTTTAATGATAATAATAATAATTTCTTTTGGATTTTTTAATTTTTCGCTATTTCAGTTTAGAAATCTTTCAATTTTTCGATATTTTTAAATTGCAGATTTTTGATTATTAGATTTGTTAAGTTTTTGATTTTTGGATTTATTTAATGTTTGAATTTTTCAATTTTCAATTTTTGATGTTTGGATTTCTCGATTTTTCAATTTTTCGTACTTTCAAATTGTAGATTAATCGATTAATCGATTTTTCGACTTTTCAGAATTTTTATTTTTCCAATTCTGGAATTTTTTCAACTTTCAGATTTTTTTAATGATAATAATAATAATTTCTTTTGGATTTTTTAATTTTTCGCTATTTCAGTTTAAAGACCTTTCAATTTTTCGATATTTTTAAATTTCAGATTTTTGATTTTTTGATTTTTTAAATTTTTGATTTTTGGATTTAAAATTTTTGAATTTTTGAATTTTCAATTTTTGATATTTGGATTTTTCGATTTTTCAATTTTTCGTACTTTTAAATTGTAGATTAATCGATTAATCCATTTTTCGACTTTTCAGAATTTTTATTTTTCCAATTCTGAATTTTATCGAGATCTCGATGATTCGAGTTTTCGATTTTTCAATTTTGCAGGTTTGGATTTTTCAATTTTTTGACTTTTGGTTTCCAAATTTTTCAATTTTTGGCGTTTTACTTTCGGGAATTTTCGGTTTTTCGATTTTTCGTTCTGTCGATTTTTCAATATTTCTGTGTTGAGATCTTTCGATTTTTTTTTTTTTAATTTTCAATTTTTGGATTTCCAAGTCTCTCGATTTTTAATTTTTCAATTTTTAAAATTTTAGATTTTTCGATTGAAAGCTTTTCAATTTTTCGGTTTTGCAGTTTTCCAGTTCTTTAGTTATTCGATCTAATTTTTCGCTTTTTCAATTTAATAGTTTCGAATTTTAAATTTTTCGATTCTTCAATTTTTCTGTTTGATTTTTTTTTTTCGCGAATTTTTCGATTTTTCAGTTGGTTTTTTCTATTTTTAAATTGTAAATTATTCTATTTTTTGACGTTTCGATATCTCCATCTTTAAATTTTTCGACTTCCCGATTGTAGATGTTTTGTGTTTTTCAAAAACCATAATTTTTCAATTTTTCGATTTATTCCATGTTTGGAAGTTTCGATTTCTTGATCTTTTTTTTTGCTTGTTAAAACCAATAATTTTTTGATTTTTGAATTTTTCGGTTTTAAATTTTTCAGTTTTTCGGTTTCTCAATTTTTTTTCGAAATTTCGATGTTTCAATTATTTTATTAACATTTTAAATATGTAATAAAAATTACAATTTTTAAAAATTTCCACTTTAATTTACAATTTACGATTTTGAAAATACATATAAGAATTCTTCCATTTTTCACTTACTTACACGATTTTTAATTTTCCAGTTAAGTGTAGAAGCTTTGAAAAATTTAAAACAGGAAATCAAGAACTTGAAAAATTGTTGAAACGAAAAAAGAAAAATCCAATGAATAAAAATTACACAAATCGTAAAATCGGCTGATTGAGAAATCCAAAAACTGCAAAATTAAAATTTTCAAAATTGGATAATCAAGGAACTGAAAAATCAGATTTAATGAACAAAAAATTGAAAGATGAAAAAACGAAAAATTATGAAACCCAAACACTGAAAAATGGAAAAATTGAAAAAAATTGAAGAAAATGAAAAACTGTGATGTAAAATCAAGAAAATAATATGAAAAAATCGGGAAAATGAAAAATAATTTATTATTTAGTATTTAAATTATGAGCTTGTTGTGGTTATTCTTTTTGAGGTTATGTAACCTCTGCTTTTATTTACTTCCCTCCAACAGGTGTTACAATCAAAACTTCGCTGAACTTCCACCAAACGCTAGTTGCTTAATGTAAAATATATTAGCGCATTTTCGGCATACTTCTCTAACAACTACCCCTAAACTTGCCTCGTTAATTGGGTGGAAATCGCGGAAGCTCTCTGAATTACATTTTTGAGCAGATTTAATAACAGTCATTGTTGGAGAATTACGTTCCGTTTTCCACTCGAGCGAGTTTAGTCTAGATTTTTTCGGTGAATTGCCTCTAATTGATTTTTCTTATTTAATGTCTAGTTTGAAAATGAACCTTCCTCCCCTTTGTTAAAAAAGCGGCCCCCATAACGGAAATGCAGCTTTTACGCTGACACGCCATTAGTCTAAAAGTTGCGCTGTTGGAGGCCACAAGGGCGCTCTTTACTCCAATTTGCGGTTCGTTAAATTTTAAAAATTATTAGCTGGGTGAAACAAAGCGAAAATGTAAATGACCACCAGAAATGTAAATTGCAGCGTGTTTTTTAAAGTCTGGGTATTTAGAAATTAGCCGAATGATAACGTTAGCACGTTTCTTATTATACGATTCACAATAAGTTTGTTTTCGGAGGATGCTTGCGCAAACAGAATGTAGAGAAAATTTACCTAATACAAATTTTGCATCAGTAATATGTAAATATATTTACTCAGGACGAAGATCAATTTCGTTAGTGATTTAATACAATGTACTTACGTCAAAGATAGTGCGGAAGCTATTTCCGCCAGGTACTTTGTTATCCATCACAAAAAGGATCGATCATCGTTCGAATTTAGAAAGAATTATCACACACAAAAATTGCTTCTGACTGAAACAAGCCCCATTTTGAGGAAATCGTAACTTATTTTTTCAGATTTGATTGCCCGGATACACTCAATTCATTGTTTGCTTTTCCGGGGTCGTCAGGCTTTTGTTTTCAAGTATTTTCAAATCACTTTACTCTGTCGCAATTTTCCTTCGGAAAACAACATTCCTGTGATTAAACACTAAACATGAAAATTTCGTGTTTATGCTGTCGTATCAATTTACACCCAAATTAAACCGGAATGACTATTTTATGGAATAATCAAAGTCATAATTGCTTCTATTTCAGTTATAGTGGCGGCATTATAAAAACGGGCTCATTTTCATTTTGATGCCAGGATTTTGCAATAATTAGCCACGAGATTGAAAATTGTAGAGAGACAACCGGATTGATGCGGCAACAAATCCGGGTATTTTACGAACATCAGTTAAAACCCTTGGAAATAAAAAGGGCCACGCACTTAGTAAAATTACTCTGGGCAATTAAAAAATCGATGGCAGAAATAGAAACACTTTCATTTGATAAATGTAATTCATCGGTTTAATCAATTTAAAGAGATAGTTTCCCGATAATCAAGAATTACACGTAATTGAAATTGCAAATATTCAAGATAACAACAAAAAATAATCCAAGAATTGCAACTGAAGCTCGTGAAGATATAACAAATGTCAGCTGGATTTAAATGATTCGGCAGTTTTCTGAAAATGGCTCGAAGGGAGTTGTGGTGATTTTAATTTTTATAAATATTCTTTCAAATTCTTTCAAAAATAAAAGGCTCCAAAGATTCTTTCACGTTCTTTAAAGAGAAGATACCCCAAGATTCTTTCAAATTCTTTCAAAAACAAAACACCCAGGCCCTCAGAAATTCCTTTAAAAATAAAACACCAGAGATTCGCGATTCTTTTAAATTCCTCAAAAATAAATTACCAGAAGTCCTCGAGACTCTTTTAAATTCTTCAAAAACAAAACACGGAAAAGCTCAAGGATTCTTTTAATTCTCATAAAACAAAATATTCTAGCCCGCAGAAATTCTTTTAAATTCTCTCAAAAATAAAACATCAGAAGCCCCCGAGATTCTTTCACACTCTTTCAAAAACAAAACACCAGGAGCCCCAGAGATTCTTAGAAAAATCTTTAAAAATACACAAAAAACGCCAAGACTCTTTTATATTCTTTCGAAATACCAAGCTCCCCAGAGGTTCTTTTAAAATCTTTGAAAACACTCCAAAGATTCTTATAACTTCATCAAAAACAAAAGAGCAAAGGTATAGATGATCCTTTTAAAATCACCAAAGACCTCCACGATTCTTTTATACTCTTTCAAAAAGAAACACCAAGGAGCCCCGAGATTCTTAAAAATCTTTTAAAAACAACATAAAAGACCCTCGGATTCTTGTATGTTCTTTTGAAATACTAAGTGCCCCAAAGATTCTTTTAAAATCTTTCAAAGTACCATAGGCATCAAAGATTCTATTAAATTCTTTCACAAACAAAATACCGAAGCGTCCAGAGATTGTTTTAAATTGTTTCAAAATCAAACCAGTGTAAGTCCCAAAGATTCTCTTAAACTCTTTCCAAAATAAAACACCAGTGGCCAGAGATTCTTTTAAAGTCATTCGAAACACCACAGATTCTTTTAAATTCTTTCAAAAATAAAACACCAGAAGCCCCAAGATTCTTAAAAAAAATTTCAAAACACAACACAATTCTTTCTTCTTTTTCTAGATTCTTTTATATTCTTTGGAAATACCAAATGCCCCAGAGGTTATTTTAAAATCTTTTAAACCGTCATAAGCCCCAAAGATTCTATTAAATTCTTTCACAAACAAAACACCAAAGGTTTCAGAGATTGTTTTAAATTCTTTCAAAACTGAACTAGTATAAGTCCCAGAAATCCTCTTAAACTCTTTCAAAAATAAAACACCAGTGGCCAGAGATTCTTTTAAAGTCATTCGAAACACCACAGACTCTTTTAAATTCTTTCAAAAATAAAACACCAGGAGCCCCCAAAATTCTTAAAAATCTTTTCAAAACACAACACAATTCTTTCTTCTTTTTTCTAGATTCTTTTATATTCTTTCGAAATACCAAATGCCCCAGAGGTTATTTTAAAATCTTTTAAAACGTCATAAGCCCCAAAGATTCTATTCAATTCTTTCACAAACAAAACACCAAAGGTTTCAGAGATTGTTTTAAATTCTTTCAAAACTGAACTAGTATAAGTCCCAGAAATCCTCTTAAACTCTTTCAATAATAAAACACCAATGGCCAGAGATTGTTTTAAAGTCATTCGAAACACCACAGATTCTTTTAAATTATTTCAAAAATAAAACACCAGGAGCCCCCAATATTCTTAAAAATCTTTTCAAAATACAAGACAATTATTTCTTCTTTTTCTAGATTCTTTTATATTCTTTCGAAATACCAAGTTTATTTTAAAATCTTTTAAAACGTCATAAGCCCCAAAGATTCTATTAAATTCTTTCACAAACAAAACACCAAAATTGTTTCAAAACTGAACTAGTATAAGTCCCAGAAATCCACTTAAATTCTTTCAAAAATACAACACCAATTCTTTCAAGTCATTTCAAAACACTAGGGACCCCAGATTATTTTCAATTCTTCTAGAAACAAAACAAAAGGTCAAAGCTTTTTAGTTCTTTCTAAAAAAAAGCAACAAAGCTTTCAGAAATTCCATTAAATTCTTTTAAAAATAAAACACCAGGAGCCCCCGACATTCTCAAAATCATTCAAAAACCCAACATAAAAGATCTCCAAGATTGTTTTAAATTATTTCAAAAACTAAACACCAAGAGCCCCAAAGATTCTTTCAAGTTCTTTCAAAAACAAATCAACAAAAGTCCCGGAATTCTTTTAAATTCTTTAAAAACTAAGTCATCAACGACTCCAGATATTTTTTAATTCTTTCAAGAACAAAATATCAAGGCCCTCAGAAATTCCTTAAAAAATAAAACACCAGGAGTCCCAGAGATTCTTATATATTCTTTCGAAATACCAACACCCCAAAGATTCTATTAAATTATTTCACAAACAAAACACCAAAGATTGCAGAGGTTGTTTTAAATTCGACCGAAACACTAAAGGCCCGTGAGAATGTTTCAAATTCTTTCAAAATGGAACCAGTGTCACTCCCAGAAATCCTCTTAAATTCTTTCAAAAATACAACACCAAAGGTCCCAGAGACTCTTTTAAATTATTTCAAAACACCAAGAACCCCAGATTCTTTTAAATTCTTCCAAAAACAAGCTCAAACATTCTTTTAGTTCTCTCAAAAACAAAAGGCCCTCACAAATTGTTTTAAATTTTTTCAAAAATGAAACAATTCATGAAATTCGTTTACACTCTTTCAAAAACAAAACACTAAGAGCCCCCGAGATTCTTAAAGAATCTTTTAACAACACACAAAAAAATCCAAGACTTTTTCATATTATTTCAAAATACCAAGTGCCCCAGAGGTTCTTTTAAAATATTTCAAAAACAAAAGACTAAATGTCCCAGTGATTTTTTTAAAATTATTCGAAACACCAAGGGCGCCAGATATTCTTTTAAATTCTTACATAAACAAAACACGAAAAGCCCTCAGAAATTCTTTTAAATTCTTTCAAAAATAAAACACCATCTTTCAAAAACACAACACCAAAGACCTCCACGATTCTTTTATATTCTTTCGAAATACCAAGTGCCCCAGAAATTCTTTTAAAATCTTTCAAAACACTATAGGTTCCAACAATACCAATAATTTCTTTCACAAACAAAACACCAAAGATTCCAGAGGTTGTTGTAAATTCTTTCAAAATACCAAGGCCCCTTGAGGTTCTAAATTCTTTCAAAATCAAACTAGTATAAGTCCCACACATCCTTTCAAGTTCTTTCAAAAATAAAACATCAAACAGAGATTCTTTCAAATTCTTTCGAAACACTAAGGACACCATACTCTTTCCAATTCTTCTAGAAACAAAACACTTGAAACTCAAAGATTCTGTTAATTCTCCGAAAAACAAAATATTAAAGCCTTCAGAAGGCCTTTAAAATCTTTCAAAAATAAAACACATGAAGCCCCCGAGATTCTTTTACACTCTTTCAAAAACCAAACACCTGGAACCCTCGAGATACTTAAAAAAGCTTTTAAAAACACACAAGAAACCGCAAAACTCTTTTATCTCTTTTCGAAATACCAAATGCTCCAGAAGTTCTTTTAAAATCTTTCAAAACACCAAGACTTCCAGATATACTTTTAAATTCTTTCCAAAACAAAACACAAAAGCCCTCAGATTTTTTTTAAAATTCTTTCAAAAATAAAACACCAGGAGCCCCCGAGATTCTTATAGAATCTTTCAAAAACACAGCACAAAAGATCATCGAGATTCTTTTATATTCTTTCGAAATATAGAAGTTCCTTTAAAATCTTTCAAAACGCCGTAAGTCCCAAAGATTCTATTAAATTATTTCCCAAACAAAACGCCAAGGATTCCAGAGGTTGTTTTAAAGTCAATCGAAATGGAACCAGTATCACTCCCAGAGGTACTCTTAAATTCTTTCAAAAATAAAACACCGAAGGTTCCAGAAATTCTTTTAAATTCTTTCTTCAAAAACAAAACACTTGAAAGGACAAAGATTTTTGAATTCTTTCAAAAACAAAAGACCCCCGAGATTCTTTTAAATTATTTCAAAAACAAAAAACCAAGGGCCCCAAAGATTTTTTCAACTTTTTTCAAAAACAAAATAGCAAAAGTCCTAAAATTCTTTTCAATTTTTTCAAAACATCAACGGCTCCAGAAATTCTTTTAATTCTTTCAAAAAAAACTAAGGCATTCAGAAATTACATATTTTAAATTTTTTCAAAAATAAAACACAAAGGACCCCCAGGTCCTCTAAAAATCTTTCAAAAACACAGATTCTTTAAAATTCTTTGGAAACACTAAGAGGAGCAAAGAATATTTTAATTCTTTTGAAACACCACGGGACCCAGGGATTCTTTTAAATTCTTTCAAAACATCAAGAGCTTCAGAGATTCTTCTAAATTCTTCCAAAAGCAAAACATGGCCCATGAGATTCTTTTCAAATCTTTCAAAAACACAACACAACGGACTCCTAATTTTTTTTTAAATTCCTTGAAAAAAACAAGTGTTCCCAGATTATTTTAAATCCGTACAAAAACAAAACTCTCAAAAGTTGCAAGATTTTATTAATTCGCATTTTCAAAAAAAAATTAACCTTAAAAATTCTTTGAAATTATTTCAAAAATAAAACACAAGGAGCCCCCGGAATTCTTTTTAATTTCTTTCAAAAACAAAACAGTCAGGTCATCGAAATTCCTTTAAAAATAAAACACCAGAAACTCTCGACATTCTTTTAAATTCCTCAAAACGAAAACTCCAGAAGTCCCCGAGATTCTTATATATTTTTTCGAAGTACCAAGAAACCCAGGTTCTTTTAAATCCTTCAAAAAACAAAACACTTGGAAGCTCAACGATTCTTTTAATTATCTCAAAAACAAAATAATAAGGCCCTCAGAAATTCTTTCGAAAATAAAACAAAACACCAGGAACCCCCGAGATTCTAATAGAATCTTTCAAAAACACAACAGAAAAGACCATCGAGATTCTTTTATATCCTTCCGAACCACTGAGTGCAAGAGATTCTTTTAAAATCTTTCAAAACGCCATATGTCTTAAAGATTCAGTTACATTCTTTCAGAAACAATACACCAAAGGTTCCAGAAATTGTTTTAAATCCTTTCAAAATCGAACCAGTATAAGTCTTAGATTTTTTCAAAAATAAAACACCAAAGGTCCGAGAGGTTCTTTTAAATTATTTCAAAACACCAAGAACCCCTGATTCTTTTAAATTCTTTCAAAAACAAAAGACTGGGAAACTCAACGATTCTTTTAATTCTCTCAAAAACAAAATAATAAAGCCCTCAGAAGTTCTTTCAAAGATAAAATAAAACACCAGGAGCCCTCGAGATTCTAACAGAATCTTTCAAAAACACAACACAAAAGACCATCGAGATTCCTTTATATTCTTCCGAAATACTGAGTGTCCCAGAGATTCTCTTTAAATCTTTGAAAACACCATTGGTCTTAAAAATTATATTAAATTCTTTGACAAACAGTAAAAGGTTCCAGAAATTGTTTTAAATTCTTTCAAAATCGAACACAGTATACGTCCCAGAAATCCTCTTAGATTATTTCAAAAATAAACACCAAAGGTCGTAAAGATTCTTTTAAATTCGTTCGAAACACTAAAGATTCTTTTCAATTCTTCTAGAAACAAAACGCTGGAAAGCTCACACTAGAAAGCTCGAAAGTTTTTTAATTCTTTCGAAAATAGAACGCCAAAGCCCTCAGAAATTTTATTCAATTATTTTAAAAATAAAACACCACGAGCCCCCGAGATTTTCAAAATCATTCAAAAACACAATATAAACGACCTCGAAGATTCTTTTAAATTATTTCAAAATAGAACCAGCAAAATTCCCGGGATTCTTTTCAATTCTCAAAACACCAACACCCTCAGAAATTACATATTTTAAATTCTTTCAAAAACAAAACACAAAGGACCCCCAGGTTCTTTTAAAAGCCTTCAGAAACATAATACACAAAGGACTCCCAAGATTGTTTTAAATTCTTTAGAAACACCAAGGTCGACAAAGATTATTTTAATTCTTTTGAAACACCAGGAGACACACGAATTCCTTTAAATTTTTTCAAAACATCACGAGTTTCAGAGATTCTTTTAAAATCTTTCAAAAACACAAGAGAAAGGACTCCTAAAACTCTTTTAAATGCTTTCCAAACATCAAGGGCGGCAGAGCTTATTTTAAATTCTTTTCAAGACATTAAGGATCCCACAGATTCTTTTAAATTCTTCAAAAAACCCTCAAAAACTTTAAGATTCTTTCAATCCAAAAGCCCTTAAAAATTCTTTTAAATTATTTCAAAAATAAAACACAATGAGCCCCCGGGATTCTTTTTAATTTCATTCAAAAACAAAACACCCAGGTCCTCAGAAATTCCTTTAAAAATAAAATACCAGAACCTCTCGAGATTCTTTTAAATTCCTCAAAAAGAAAACTCCAGGAGTCCAAGAGATTCTTATATATTTTTTCGAAGTACCAAGAACCCGTGATTATTTTAAATTCTTCCAAAAACAAAAGACTTGGAAGCTCAACGATTCTTTTAATTCTCTCAAAAACAAAATAATAAAGCCCTCAGAAATTCTTTCAAAAATAAAATAAAACACCAGGAGCCCACGAGATTCTAACAGAATCTTTCAAAACGCCATAGGTCTAAAGATTCAGTTAAATTATTTCAGAAACAATACACCAAAGGTTCCAGAAATTGTTTTAACTTCTTTCAAAGTCGAACACAGTATAAGTCCCAGAAATCCTCTTTGATTATTTCAAAAATAAAACACCAAAAGTCGTAAAGATTCTTTTAAATTCGTTCGAAACACTAAAGATTCTTTTCAATTATTCTAGAAACAAAACGCTGGAAAGCTCATACTTGAAAGCTCAAAGATTTTTTAATTCTTTCGAAAATAAAACGCCAAAGCCCTCAGAAATTTTATTCAATTCTTTTAAAAATAAAACACCACAAGCTCCCGAGACTCCCAAAATCATTCAAAAACACCTCCGAGATTCTTTTAAATTATTTCAAAATAGAATCAGCAAAATTCCCGGGATTCTTTTAAAGTCTCAAAACACTAAGACCCTCAGAAATTACATATTTTAAATTCTTTCAAAAACAAAACACAAAGGAACCCCAGGTTCTTTTAAAAGCCTTCAAAACACTTAGAAACACCAAGGTCGACAAAGATACTTTTGAACCACCAGGAGACACACGGATTCCTGTAAATTTTTTCAAAACATCAAGAGTTTCAGAGATTCTTTTAAAATCTTTCAAAACACAAGAGAAAGGACTCCTGAAACTCTTTCTCTCATCAAGGGCGGCAGAGCTTATTTTAAATTATTTTCAAGACATTAAGGATCCTACAGATTCTTTTAAATTCTTCAAAAAACCCTCAAAAGCTCTAAGATTCTTTCAATCCAAAAGCCGTTAAAAATTCTTTTAAATTATTTCAAAAATTAAACACAAGGAGCCCCGGGATTGTTTTTACAAAAACACTGGAGTCCCTGACACTCTTTTAAACTCTCTTAAAAAGAAAATACAAGAGACCTCGAAGATTCTTTTAAACTCTTTCAAAAACACAAGGAATCTCTAAAATTCTTTCAAATTAGCTCAAAAACAAAGCACCCAAAGCCTCAGACATTCATTTAATTGTTTCAAAAATAAAACATCAGGGGTCCCCAACATTCCTTCATGTTAATTTAAATGTTACACAAAAAGCCGCAAAAATTTTTTCAAATTCTTAAAAAAAAGATACCAAGGGACCCTGAGATTCCTTCAGACTCTTTCAGAAACAAAATACCAGAAATTCAGAAAAACTTTTTCCAAATTCTTTCAAAATCGAAATATCAAACAATTTTTAAAAAATTGTAGGACCAGAAAGTTTGGTGACAAAAAAAATTATCTAAAAACAGAAATTGTAACTGAAAATCTATAAACACTCTCCCTTGAACAACAACAAGAATTTTAAAATGAAAAACTCAAAAAAAATCAAGTGTGCTCACTGCTCATACTATACAGTGCAAAATTAAAAAAAATGATGAAGAAGGACGATTATAGGAAATTAAAGTAACAGTACACATAATGGAGGGGATCTTCAAAAATGGTATAAATATTATAAAATAAAGAAGGAAAACCTCAATTCACAAAGAATAAGGAATTAAAAAAAGGGAATATTTTGTAAATCGCCTCCAACTTTAGATTTGAAAGGACTATTCTACACAAAAGGAACAAAATAATGACAACTTGATAGTTCTGTAAACAATGAATATAATAAAGAAATTTACACAAATAACGTATTATTTTATTTTTTAAACCAAAATTGTGATACACAACTGAAAAAACTCTAAACATTCTGTTCTAGTTATAACTGACAAAAAAATGAAACTTTTTCAAATTTTTAAATCTTTTCTTTTTTTGTTTCAGATGATTAAAATGATGGTCATCGTCGTTTGTGGATACACACTTTGCTGGCTCCCCTACAATATTCTACTGGTAAGTATTAAACATGCAAACGATTTTAATAAAACCGCTCCTTCCCGGAGAAAATCATTCTCATCTTCCCTTGAGAGAACAAGATAAACTTTCACCTTTGAATCTAGCAACTACTTTACCCTCAGTGAAACTGTGTGTGCAAAATTGGCTCAATTTTTAATAAAACCTCGCCACATAATCACGAAAATCAACCTCAAACATAATTTTCTTGACTCTTAACCCTCAACTAAAACATTTGAAACAAACTTTGACCACTTACTTTTTGACTTAGAAGATTTTCGGTTAATTAATCGGACGAAATTCAAATGCTAAATCGGCCGAAAAATCTCGCCCGTGGAACACCTGCTGCTCGGGGACCGAAATAAAGTAATAATTACTTTAGAATGGGGCGAATAAAAGTCAATAACAAACTGTTCGCGAACTTGGCGAGGGAGTAATCAAATTATTATCTCGGATTAAATCTCGCGATAACACCGGTGTAGATTTAACCGCGAAAAGCAATCGTGAAAATTATTAAGTTAATATTGACTTAATGTGATTACTTCATTTATAAAATCATTTCGCAAATTCGCTGATTGAATCTGGCGAATGTAAAACCTAAATTTATAATTAACCGCACAGAGGAATGCAAATTTGGCTAAATCCGGCCGGCACGAGGCGACGCAGGGCCGGAATTACGCCCTGGGCGTTTTAGCGGACGCATTATTGTTATACTGGGCGTCCGTAAATGTTTGTCCATCAAGTTGGCCGCGACGGAAATGTCAAAAAGGTTTTGAGTCAATTTTGCCGCTCTGAAAAAATCGTTGCAAAATTTAGCAATTACAGAAGTGTATTACTGGTTGCCTAACAACAGGTGTCTCATTTTAAAATTGTTTCCAACACAACTTTTTTTAATAATAATAATAACAATAACAGTCAGTGGTACGATTGGCACTTTTTTAATTTTTTAACTAACCCCGCCCACCCACCCGTTCTCCATTTCAGTGATATATATTTTATGTATTCTGGAAATACTGGAGAAATCGAAAAATCAAAAGGTTAAGAAATTGAAAAGCCAAAAAGTCGAAAAAATGAAAAATGGAAAAGTTCAAAATTGCAAAAATTGATAAATCGAAAAGTTGAACAATCGAAATACTTAGACCAAAATCGAAAAACGAAAAGTTGAAAGTTGAAAAATCGGAAAATCGAAAAATCTAAAAGCGGAAAAGTAAAAAAACGAAAAAAACGGAAGAATTGAAAAACTGGGAAACCGAAATAGGCCAAGATAAAAAGTCGAAAAGTTATAAACTGAAAAATCCCAAAACTGAAATTTCCAAAAACTGAGAATCTAAAAATTGAAAAACTGAGAAATCGAAAAATCGAAAAACTGAGTCGAAAAATCGAAACCTTAAAAAAAATCGAAAAATTGAATGATCAAAAACTCGAAAAATTAAAGAACAGGAAAATCGAAACATTGACTCATTGAAAAATCGAAAATTTGAAAAAACGAAGAATTAAAAAAGAGAAAACTTAAAATCGGGAAGTCCAGAAATCGAAACATTTGAAAAATCCGAAAACTTGAAAAATTGAAATATCGAGGAACTGAAATGAAAAATCGAGAAATCGAAAAATCAAAAATTTTAAAAATTGAAAATTTAAAATACCAAAAAATTTAACAATCTAAAATTTTAAAAACGAAAACTTGAAATATCAAAAAAGTTAAAAAATCGACACATCGAGAAATCAAAAGTCAAACCTTCGAAAATCGAAACACTCGAAAGTCAAGAAATGGGAAAATCAAAACATCGATTCATTGAAAAATCGAAAAATTGGGAATCTAAAGATCAAATTTGAAAAATTGAAAAATCAAAAATTTTAAAAAACGAAAAATTGAAAAATTGAAATGAAAACTCGAGAAATTGAAACATCTAAAATTTAAAAAATTGAAATATCAAATTGAAAAATCGAAAAAATAAAAAAATCGACACATCGAAAAATCCAGAAGTCAAAAGTATATCCGAAAATTCCAAAAGTGAAATTTCGAAAAACCGAAAAATTGAGAAATCGAAAAATCAAAAAAGTGAAGGCGAAAAATCAAAACTTGAAAAAAATCGAAAAATTTAAAAATCAAAAACCCGTAAAATCGAAAAATTAAAGAATTGAAGAACTGGAGAATCGAAACAGTCGCAAGTCAAAAAATGGGAAAATCAAAACATCGATTAATCGAAAAATCGAAAAATTGAGAATTTGGTCAAGTCAAAAATTGTAAAATTGAAGTTTTGAAAATTCTAAAATTTAAAAATTCTAAAATTGAATAATAAATATTCTAAAAAATCCCAAAACTGAAATTTCGAAAAACTGAAGAATGGAAAAACTTGAAAATCTCAAAATTGAAATATCCAAAAAATTAAGAAACCAAAAAGTCAAAAAAGTAAATTCGAAAAATCAAAACTTTAAAAAATTGAAAAATTGAAAAACCTCAAAACTGAAACATCCAAAAACCGAGAATCTAAAAAATTGAAAAATTAAGAAATCGAAAAATCAAAAAAGTGAAGTCGAAACATTGGAACCTTAAAAAAACTCGAAAAATTGAAAAACAGGAAATCTAAAACCGAAAGTCGAAAAATCGAAAATTTTGAAAAATTTAAAAAATTTGAAAAATTTAAAAATTGAAATATCCAAGAACTGAAATGAAAAATCGAAAATTTTAAAATTGAAAAAAAATCAAATTATTGAAAAATCTGAAATTGAAAAATCGAAAAAATAAAAAAATCAACACATTAAAAAATCCAGAAGTTAAAAATCGAAAAGTATATCGAAAAATCCCAAAAGTGATATATATATAGAAAAACTGAGAAATGAAAGAAAAACTGAATAATGGAAAAACTGAAAAATCACAAAACTAAAATATCCACAAAATGAGAATCCAAAAAACTGAAAAATTGAGAAATCGAAAAATCGAAAAAGTGAAGCCGAAAAATCTTTAAAAAAAACGTTAGAAACTTAAAAAAAATCGAAAAATTAAAGAATTGAAGAACTGAACAATCGAAACAATCGCAAGTCAAGAAATGGGAAAATCAAAACATCGGTTAATCTAAAAATCAAAAATTGAGGATTTAGAAAAGTCAAATTTGAAAAATTGTAAAAACCAAATATTCAAAAATAATAAAATTGAAGAGGAGAAAAATTGAAAAACTGAGAAATTGAAAAATCGAAAAATTGAATAATAAATAAACTGAAAACACCCCACAACTGAAATTTCCAAGAATTTAAAAATAAAAGAAAAACTGAAAAATCTCAAAACTGAAATATCCAAAAACTGAGAATCCAAAAAACTGAAAAATTGAGAAATCGAAATATCAAAAAAGTGAAGTCGAAAAATTGGAATCTTAAAAAAAGATCAAAAAATTGAAAAATAAAAAACTCGAAAAACTGAAAAATTGGAGAAGAGAAAAATCGAAACATTCGAAAGTTAAGAAATGGGGTAATCAAAACAACGGTTAATTGAAAAATCTAAAAATTGGGAGTTTGTAAGTCAGATTTGAAAAATTGAAAATTTGGAAAAACGAAAAATTGAAAAACAGGAAATCTAAAACCGGAAAATCGAAAAATCGAAAGAATATGAAATCGAAACATTTGAAAAATTCGAAAAATTGAAATATCGAAGAAATGAAATGAAAAATCGAGAAATTGAAAAATCTAAAATTTTAAAAATTGAAAAATTAAGATTTCAATAAATTGAAAAATATATAATTTAAAAAACGAAAAACTGAAAAATCAAAAAAATTAAAAAATATATTAGAATATACTAGAATTCAAAAATCGAAAAGTATATCGAAAAATCCCAAAAGTGAAATATCCAAAAACTGAGAATCAAAAAACTGAAAAATTTAGAAATCGAAAAATCAAAAAAGTGAAGCCAAAAAATGGAAACTTTAAAAAAAATTGAAAAATTGAAAAACCAAAAACCCATAAAATCGAAAAATTGAAGAATTGAAGAACTGGACAAAAAAATCAAAATATCGATTAATTGAAAGTTCGAAATATTTAAAAATGGTAAAATCGAAGTTTTAAAAATTCTAAAATTGAAGATCGAGAAATTGAAAAACTGAGTGAATCGAAAAACTGTGAATTTGTAAAAGTCAAATTTGAAAAATTGAAACATCGGAAATTTCAAAAAACGAAAATTTGAAAAACAGGCAATCTAAAACAGGAAAGTCGAAAAATCAACAGAATAAGGAATGAAAACATTCGAAAAATTCGAAAAATTGAAAAATTGAAATATCGAAGAATTGAAATGAAAAATCGAGAAATCGAAAAATCTTGAAGTCAAAAATAGAAAAGTATATCGAAAAATCCCAAATGTGAAATATCGAAAAACTGAAAAATTAAAGAAAAGCTGAAGAATGGAAAAACTGAAAAATTCCAAAAGTGAAGTATCCAAAAACTGAAAACCCAAAAAATCGAAACTAAAAAAATATCGAAAAAATTAAAAATTAAAAACCCGTAAAATCGAGAAATTGAAGAATTGAAGAACTGGACACAAGTCGAGAAATGGAAAAGTCAAAACATAGATTAATCGAAAAATCGAAAAATTGAGAATTTAGTAAAGTCAAAAATAGGAAAATTGAAAAACCGCAATATTTAAAAATTGTAAAATTGAAGCTTTTTGAAAATTGTAAAATTAAAAAATTCTAATATTGAAGATCGAGAAATGGAAAAACTGAGTAATTGTAAAATCGAAAAATTAAACAATAAATAATCAGAAAAATCCCAAAACTGAAATTACGAAAAATTGAAAAATGAAAGAAAAACTGAAGAATGGAAAAAATTGAAAACCTCAAAATGAAATATTCAAAAACTGAGAAATTAAAAAATTGAAAAATTATAAAATCAAAAAGTCAAAAAGTGAATTCGAAAAATCAAAAGCTTAATGAACTGAAAAATTGAAAAACCATAAACCTAGAAACTTTGAAAATTGAAGAATTGAAAAAATGAAAAATAGAAAAACTGAGAGTTTATAAAAGTCAAATTTGAAAAATTGCAAAAACCAAATATTAAAAATCGTAAAATTGAAGAAGAGAAAAATGGGAAAACTAAAAAATTGTAAAATCGACAAATTGAATAATAAATAAGCTGAAAAATCCCAAAATTGAAATTTCCAAGAATGAAAGAAAAACTGAAAAATCTCAAAACTTAAATATCCAAAAACTGAGAATCTAAAAAATCGATGAATTGAAAAAAGGAAAAATTGAAACACAGGAAATCTAAATCCGAAAAGTCGAAAAATCGAAAGAATAAGAAATGGAAATGTTTGAAAAATTCGAAAAATTGAAAAATCTAAATATCGAAGAATCGAAATGAAAAATCGAGAAATCGAAAAATCTCGAAGTCAAAATTCGAAAAGTATATCGAAAAATCCCAAAAGTGCAATATCCAAAAACTGAGAATCCACAAAATTGAAAAATGGAGAAATAGAAAATTCAAAAAAGTGAAGCCGAAAAATTGAAACTTAAAAAAATCGAAAAATTGAAAAATCAAAAACTCGAAAAATTGAAGAATTGAAGAACTGGACAATCGAAACAGTCGCAAGTCAAGAAATGAGAAAATCAAAACAATTTAGTAAAGTCAAAAATTGAAATATTAAAAAATCGAAATATTTAAAAATTGTAAAATTGAAGCTTTGAAAATTCTAAAATATCGAGAAATTGGAAAACTGAGTAATTGTAAAATCGAAAAATTGAATAATAAACAATCTCAAAAATCCCAAAACTAACATTACGAAAAATTGAAAAATGAAAGAAAAACTGAAGAATAGAAAAACTTGGAAATCTTAAAATTGAAGTATCCAATAACTGAGAAATTAAAAAATTGAAAAATTATAAAATCAAAAAGTCAAAAAGTGAATTCGAAAAATCAAAACCTTAAAGAACTGAAAAATTTAAAAATCATAAACCTAAAAAACTTTAAAAGTGAAGAATTGAAATAATGAAAAATAGAAAAACTGAGAGTATATAAAAGTCAAATTTGAAAAATTGTAAAAACCAAATATTTAAAAATCGTAAAATTGAAGCAAAGAGAAATTGTAAAATCGACAAATTGAATAATAAATAAACTCAAAAATCCCAAAACTGAAGTTTCCAAGAATTGAAGAATGAAAGAATTACTGAAATATTTCAAAACTGAAATATGCAAAAACTGAACATTTAAAAAAATTGAAAAATAGCAAAATAGAGAAATCAAAAAATTGAAAAACCAAAAAACCGAAACAGTCGAAAGTCAAGAAATGGGAAAATTAAAACATCGATTAATTGAAAAATCGAAATATTCAAAAAATCATAAAACTGAAGAGAAGATAAACTGAAAAATCGTTAAAGTAAAACATCGGAAAAATAAGAAATCGAAAAAGAAAAAAATCTAGCAATCAAAAAATTGAAAAATTCCACCACTAAATATCGGAAATTGAGTAATTGAAAATTAAAACGTGTGAAATCGAAAGCTGAAAAAAGCCGAAAAATTCAACACGGCTTCATAAACCACAAGTTCAGGACTATGTTACTTTTTAACATTTAAAGGAGTTATTTTACTCTTGCATAATTTAGAAATTTTTCAAAAAGTTCCAAAAATGTCGATATTTCAACAGCCGTTTCTAGAAAAAACGGCTGGAGTTATTAAAGAAACGAGATCGGAAGTGAGTTTTAGAACTCGAAATTTGCAAGAAAATATATTTAGTTAAATTTCGAAAATCGTCCGAAAATCAGTCTAAATTTCAGTTGTGAAAAAGTCGTCTAAAAATTCTCAAAAAATTCAGGGTTACAGATCTCAAGGTGCTGATTCCAAAAATATAGCGTGTTTATGGTAACGAAGCAATATTTTCGAAATATTCGGAGTGAAATTCGAATTTTTTGAATTTTTTACAAATGGCGATATTTCAGGTGTGATTCTGGAAAAACGATTGGAGTTATGGAAGAAATGAGGAGAGAAGTGACTTCTCTTCTCATTCATTCGCAGCTTCAAGCTATTTTAGTGACGAAATTATTACAGTACGCATAGTTCAATTTGGTCCCATAACCTGTTATAGCATGAAACTGACTTTCAAAATCATTAGAAAGACGATATGATTATCTTGATTGTATTCTTGTCTCGTCAACAAGACTGAATGCGATGAATATTTTCATCAGCACGCAATTCATACACTCCAGGTTTTTTACCCAACGAAAACTAATAGCTCACCAGAGCAGATCTGACTTAACCCGACACGCAACAAATCACGTACCCAAAAAATAACCATCTTAAACGCTGTTTATAAATTACGTATAAGCAGCTGCTAGACTTGCCCCATGAAAAATGATGCTCCAAGCATTTATATTAAAAGGAAATTTTCATTACTTTACGGAGGACGCGTCGTCCGACGAGAAGGACGATCCTGCCGGGAATTTCGTGATTGTAGTTTTTTCATTTTTTTTAGGTTGTCAAAGAGATGATTAGTCCGGGGGTTATGATCTACTTATATTTTCCACTACACGGTCTGGCGATGTCACATGCTTGCTACAATCCCATCATTTACTGCTACATGAATGCTAGATTTCGAGATGGGCTGGTGCAAGTGCTGCGGTCTATACCAGGACTGCGGAGATGTGTAAATCCATTATCGACGTCGTCGGGATTTCCACACACAGGTGAGAGTCGTCTTCGTCAAGTGCTTTTACTTTTATCAAAGCCGTGATAAATTTCGTAGCTGCGCGACTCAATTTTTTTGTGTGATAATTGTCGTTCCATCACTGAAATTAACCACGTTTCTGTAATGGAATTATTATGCGACACAAACAGCATCAGCATTCAAACTCTGTTTCCGGATTCAATATTTCAAACAATTAATTACTGCCACGACCACAACAGACTGCGGCTAAATTCGCTACGTTCAATAAAATAAAATCTGTGCTCGTAAAATTAATTTTGGTTTGATTTCATTTTAAACTCTTATCGGGTTGCAGCAGTTTGAAAATTTGTGGAGTCGTGCGACGAACTCGCCGCTTTGTTTTGATAAAGACGCACGAAACAATTTTTATTGTTGACACACGCTCGGAGCTAATAAATTGGAATAATAATCCCCTTCAATTCGAAAGCTAACAATGCTTTTTGCTCGTCGTGTGAACGACAAACAAATTATGGGAGCTTCGGGTTCGTTAAAATGGAGCTTGGGACTTTTAAGCTGCTTTGGTATCGAATGTTATTACACGTAGTGTGGAACACTTAACTTGGAAAGTGGTCGATTTTACTCGGTACGTAAAAAGAAGTCTTTAGATTATTTAAACCATGTCGGAGGAGATAAATACGCACTTCAATATTTATTCCTCTTAAATGGAAAATTTAATTTTGTAATAATGTCATCTGATTGATATCAAAGAAACGAAGTTCGAAGTGAGTTCTAGAGCTCGAAATCTACAAGAAAATGTGTTTAGTTGAGTTTCGAAAATGTCAAAATTTGGCCGAAATTTGAAAAAATTTCACTTTGATAAAAGTCGTCTAAAAATTGCGAAAAAATTCAGGGACGTAGATCTCGACATGCTGATTCCAAAAATATGACATGATGATGGTCTCGGAGCAAGATTTTCGAATGAATCGATACGAAATGCGAATTTTTGAGAATTTCTAAAAATTTCGATTTTTCAACGGTCGATTACGGAAAAACGGTTGCAGTTATCGTAGAAACGAGGCCGGAAGTGAGTTCTAAAGCTTGAAATCTACAAGAAAATGTGTTTAGTTGAGTTTCGAAAATTTCAAAATTTGGCCGAAATTTGAAGAAGAGAGGACCATTGAAAATTTTTCACTTTTCAAAAAGTTGTCTAAAAATTGTGAAAAAATTCAGGGACGTAGATCTCGACATGCTGATTCCAAAAATATGGCATGATGATGACCTCGGAGCAAGATATCCGAATGAATCGGTACGAAATGCGAATTTTTGAGAATTTCTAAAAATTTCGATATATTTCAACGGTCGATTCCGGAAAAACGATTGCAGTTATCGTAGAAACGAGGCCGGAAGTGAGTTCTAGAGCTCGAAATCTACAAGAAAATGTGTTTAGTTAACTTTCGAAAATGTCAAAATTTGGCCGAAATTTGAAGAAGGGAGGACCATTGGAAAAATTTCACTTTGAAAAAAAGTCGCCTAAAAATCGCGAAAAAAAATTCAGGGACGTAGATCTCGACATGCTGATTCGAAAAATATAGCATGATGCTGGTCACGGAGCAAGATTTCCGAATGAATCGGTACGAAATGCGAATTTTTGAGAATTTCTAAAAATTTCGATATTTCAATGGTCGATTCTGGAAAAACGGTTGCAGTTATCAAAGAAACGAAGTCCGAAGTGAGTTCTAGAGCTCGAAATCTACAAGAAAATGTGTTTAGTTGAGTTTCGAAAATGTCAAAATTTGGACGAAATTTGAAGAAGGGACCATTGGAAAAATTACACTTTGATAAAAGTCGTCTAAAAATTGCGAAAAAATTCAGGGACGTAGATCTCGACATGCTGATTCCAAAAATATGGCATGATGATGGTCTCGGAGCAAGATTTTCGAATGAATCGGTACGAAATGCGAATTTTTGAAAATTTCTAAAAATTTCGATATTTCAACGGTCGACTCAGGAAAAACGGTTGCAGTTATCAAAGAAACGAAGTCCGAAGTGAGTTCTAGAGCTCGAAATCTACAAGAAAATGTGTTTAGTTGAGTTTCGAAAATGTCAAAATTTGGCCGAAATTTGAAGAAGGGGGGACCATTGAAAATTTTTCACTTTTCAAAAAGTTGCCTAAAAATTGTGAAAAAATTCAGGGACATAGATCTCGACATGCTGATTCCAAAAATATGGCATGATGATGACCTCGGAGCAAGATTTCCGAATGAATCGGTACGAAATGCGAATTTTTGAGAATTTCTAAAAATTTCCATATTTCAACAGTCGATTCCGGAAAAACGGTTGCAGTTATCAAAGAAACGAAGTCCGAAGTGAGTTCTAGAGCTCGAAATCTACAAGAAAATGTGTTTAGTTGAGTTTCGAAAATGTCAAAATTTGGCCGAAATTTGAAGAAGGGGGGACCATTGGAAAAATTTCACTTTTCAAAAAGACGTCTAAAAATTGCGAAAAAATTCAGGGACGTAGATCTCGACATGTTGATACCAAAAATATGGCATGATGCTGGTCACGGAGCAAGGTTTTCGAATGAATCGGTACGAAATGCGTATTTTTGACAATTTCTAAAAATTTCGATATTTCAACGGTCGATTCCGGAAAAACGGTTGCAGTTATCGTAGAAACGAGGCCGGAAGTGAGTTCTAGAGCTCAAAATCTACATGAAAATGTATTTAGTTAAGTTTAGAAAATGTCAAAATTTGACCGAAATTTGAAGAAGGGGGGACCATTGAAAATTTTTCACTTTTCCAAAGTTCCCTAAAAATTGCGAAAAAATTCAGGGACGTAGATCTCGACATGCTGATTCCAAAAATATGGCATGATGGTGGTCTTGGAGCAAGATTTTCGAATGAATCGGTACGAAATGCGAATTTTTGAGAATTTCTAAAAATTTCGATATTTCAACGGTCGATTCCGGAAAAACGGTTGCAGTTATCAAAGAAACGAAGTCCGAAGTGAGTTCTAGAGCTCGGAATCTACAAGAAAATGTGTTTAGTTGAGTTTCGAAAATGTCAAAATTTGGCCGAAATTTGAAGAAGGGGGGACCATTGAAAATTTTTCACTTTTCAAAAAGTTGTCTAAAAATTGTGAAAAAATTCAGGGACGTAGATCTCGACATGCTGATTCCAAAAATATGGCATGACGATGACCTCGGAGCAAGATTTCCGAATGAATCGGTACGAAATGCGAATTTTGAGAATTTCTAAAAATTTCGATATTTCAACGGTCGATTCCGGAAAAACGGTTGCAGTTATCGTAGAAACGAGGCCGGAAGTGAGTTCTAAAGCTCGAAATCTACAAGAAAATGTGATTAGTTGAGATTCGAAAATGTCAAAATTTGGCCGAAATTTGAAGAAGGGGGGACCATTGAAAATTTTTCACTTTTCAAAAAGTTGTCTAAAAATTGTGAAAAAATTCTGGGATGTAGATCTCGACATGCTGATTCCAAAAATATGGCATGATGATGGTCTTGGAGCAAGATTTCCGAATGAATCGGTACGAAATGCCAATTTTTGAGAATTTATAAAAATTTCGATATTTCAACGGTCGATTCCGGAAAAACGATTGCAGTTATCAAAGAAACGAAGTCCGAAGTGAGTGCTAGAGCTCGAAATCTACAAGAAAATGTGTTTAGTTGAGTTTCGAAAATGTCAAAATTTGGCCGAAATTTGAAGAAGGGGGGACCATTGGAAAAATTTCACTTTGATAAAAGTCGTCTAAAAATTGCGAAAAAATTCAGGGACGTAGATCTCGACATGCTGATTCCAAAAATATGGCATGATGGTGATCTCGGAGCAAGATTTTCGAATGAATCGGTACGAAATGCGAATTTTTGAGAATTTCTAAAAATTTCGATATTTCAACGGTCGATTCCGGAAAAACGGTTGCAGTTATCAAAGAAACGAAGTCCGAAGTGAGTTCTAGAGCTCGAAATCTACAAGAAAATGTGTTTAGTTGAGTTTCGAAAATGTCAAAATTTGGCCGAAATTTGAAGAAGGGGGGACCATTGGAAAAATTTCACTTTGATAAAAGTCGTCTAAAAATTGCGAAAAAATTCAGGGACGTAGATCTCGACATGCTGATTCCAAAAATATGGCATGATGATGGTCTCGGAACAAGATTTTCGAATGAATCGGTACGAAATTCGAATTTTTGAGAATTTCTAAAAATTTCGATATTTCAACGGTCGATTCCGAAAAAACGGTTGCAGTTATCAAAGAAACGAAGTCCGAAGTGAGTTCTATAGCTCGAAATCTACAAGAAAATGTGTTTAGTTGAGTTTCGAAAATGTCAAAATTTGGCCGAAATTTGAAGAAGGGGGGACCATTGGAAAAATTTCACTTTGAAAAAAGACGTCTAAAAATTGCGAGAAAATTCAGGGACGTAGATCTCGACATGCTGATTCCAAAAATATGGCATGATGATGGTCTCGGAACAAGATTTTCGAATGAATCGGTACGAAATGCGAATTTTTGAGAATTTCTAAAAATTTCGATATTTCAACGGTCGATTCCGGAAAAACGGTTGCAGTTATCGTAGAAATGAGACCGGAAGTGAGTTCCAGAGCTCGAAATCTACAAGAAAATATGTGTAGTTAAGTTTCGAAAATGTCAAAATTTGGCCGAAATTTGAAGAAGTTGGCAAAATTGCACTTTGATAAAAGTTGTCTAAAAATTCTGGAAAAATTCAGGGACCTAGATCTAGACATGCTGATTCCAAAAATATAGCATGTTGATACATTATGAAGTGGCTTTCCAAAAAAAAAGTTAACACGTTGTTCATTATACATATTATGGCGTAAATTACAAATTTAGACTGATTTTTGTTCTAGCGAAAAGTGTCAAAATGGTTTATATTCAAATGGAAAAACTAGTTTGTTGAGAATTTGTTATAAATTATGAACCTTCAGGTGTTTTTGTTACAGTTTTCATTGAATTACAGAAAAAATAATTTCGCATTGAAAAAAGCTTTGTAGATTACGAATCTGAAGTACCTTCGACCAGTCTTCTTCTTCAAATAAACGCAAAAATTAGAAAATAATGTTTAAGAACTTTCCAGAAAAATGTTCAAATGAAAATAATGTTCGTAAATTCCGTATCTCGAAGATGCTAAAACGGGTTCTGTTTACACCAAATTCTCATAACAATCAAGTTTGTAGTTTGCTTCTACGATAACTCGTAATCGTTCTAATCAAATCATCGGTTCATCGTTCCGGAGCGAGTTTCGAAAATGGATTTCACAGTACAAAATCCAGAATTAGGCCTGCTAAAAGCTGCTCGACGAGTCTTAATCCTGATAACAACTTTGATGGCGCACTCACGGCCTGCAATAAAGGATGCCTTAACATTAACCTCCATATCTTAAATTGACCATAAATTATATTCACTACAGCAATCCCGCGAAGCTACAGCTCATTACGTCCTTTAATCGCCATTATGCGCCGCCTCCGAGACTTTTCCGACATTAAAATGAAACATGTTTTCTTTCCGCTTTATTAAACCAACAAGAATAAATAGTGATTTCGACACTTTCCCGCCTAACGAAGTTGTGCGACGAAACGAGAACCCATTTTAGTTTCATATTTTCGGGTCTTAAGCGTTTGACGGAATTGGAAACCCTTATTTAGCGAGTAGTACAAGCTCTGGAATAAAAAAGCCAACATTTATGCTTGTTTTCGATTGAATTTTCACTTTCCTTTATCAACCTAATCCTCGAACCGAGTATTGTCCTGGAGGATGAATTCAATTGTCGCTGGGTCAAGGAGCTCGATAAAGTATATTCTATTTTTGCGGGATACGACTTTATAGGGGTTCGACCCGAGTCGCTCGCTTGCATCGCACTATTCCTTTTAAAACTCCTTGTTGTTACTTATTGCAGGGATGGAAGGCAGCACTGAAAGTACATTTCTCCAGAGAACGAACACCTGTACAACGTATATCAGTATGAAGCGCAAGAACTGTAATCGGACGTCCACCTGCAACCACCAGCTGCCGGTGCGGTCGGCGTCTTTGTTGAGGACCTCGAACTCGCACAACGGGGTCCGGAGGATAAGGTACCCCCCGAACGTCCTCGACGAACAGATGTAAAGTGTGTTTACGAAGTATATGTGATTAATTTAATTTAAGTTAAGACTAAGTTAAAGAATACATGTCCAATTTATGTAGTTCCGAAATGACACATTTTGTTTATTAAATGATTAGAGAACTGAGTGCGTTTCTCTTCGTCGATTCCGGAATCTCCCGGATTTCGTTCGACTTTTATAGACAAAACGGAGCACTTCCAACGGAATTTACGGCTTCTTCAATTCTCGGTTATTACCGACTGAGTGAATACTCTACGTTGCACCAGCTGCTCGAGCTCTACACTTGGCGTTGCAATTTTCGTAAAGCGATGGAACTGTTTTAAAATAAATCCAGACGATTGTAGCAGAAGCTTTAAACGAAGGGCAAAACAGGTAAACCAAAATAAAGCAAACATCTATAATAAAATATTAACAGAAGCATATCCTTAATTCTTGAAAATTCTGAAACTTTTCACACAAATAATTACTCACACATCATTGTCGTCATAGAAACTGCATAATCAGAAAGAAAACGAGACAAATCATGACTACGATCACGAAAAAAAATTGTTTCAGTTCGGGTCATTTTCCTGCTTTGCGTAGAAATCTTTCTGTTGATTTTTCTCAAAACTTTGTAGGTGGAAGTCTGAGCAACTTGACTAGAAGCGGTCACTTCGTTGTCTTCTCGTTTCAAAGCCAAACTAGATATTATTTTCTCCAAGTTTCGCGATTTTCTGTTATTTAGAGTCAGTTCGATTGGTTTCTCGGTGTTTACCGAAGACGTGAAGATTTGTTTTTGGAAATTGGATAAATTCAAGCGTTCTAAATTGACCACGAGTTGTGGATTTTTTTCTTGTTTGGGTGTTTTTTGAATTTTGCGCAAATCTAAACGTTCTAATTTAACCACTAGTTGCATATTTTTCTCTTGTTTGATATCAATAGATGGAGATATTTTCTTAGTGGTGCCAGACGACTTCAAATCTTCTATGTTGTCCAAATTCTCTTGTCGCATTTTTTTTATGCTATTCGAAACAGATATTTTCCTCTTAACCATTCTAAAGCAATCTGTGGTGGATGATCCTTATTCTTGATTTGTATCTGAAACAAAAATGATCGTAGTCAATATGGTTACAAAATAAGTGTTTCATTCAAAATAAACAAAATAATATGCACATGACGTCATTGTGACATCCAAGCTTGACAGCCTGCGTCAAGTGAATTATTGCAAACGGATCGTTGTCTTTCTAACAATGTAATTATTAAAGAAATTGCACAACTTCGTACAAAAAATTCGGGTTCTTGCAGAACTAATATAAGACTGTTGGACGGCACACGCTAAAAATAAAACAGGACCGGTGACATGGGCCTTATATTTCTTGTTGCTTGAAAAACACTTGATTTATAAGGACTCTTAGACTTTATTGCGAATAGCATAGAAATGTAAAAATATAATATATAAGCTGTCGGCAGTATATGAAACGAAAACGTCCAAACGCTTTTGTACAAAGAAATTTAGGGTTTTTTAAATTAGTTTTTAGACAGAAAACAAAATAACACCACCCTTCAAAAAAAATTACGTTACACATCTCTATAACAGACATCTGGAAACTTGTAAGGGTCACTTTGACAATGAAAATATCGTGAACCATTTTTGAATAATAAGAACGTCGCAAACCAAACCTTTCGTAATTTATTCTCAAAGTGTATTTGGTGTGAAAAATCGTACAGCGTGTTTTAAGATTTCATTTTTTTTCCTGTCTGTCTCTGCTCCTTTATCTCTGTCTTCGTGTTCGCCTCCGCTTCTGTACCTGTAGCTTTGTTTCTGTCCTCTACTTCTGCCTCTATATCTATCGGTCTCTCCATTCCTCTTTTCTTTGTTTTTGTGTCACTCTCTCTATGTGTTTCTTTCTCTATCTATCTCTACTTCTCCACTTCTCCCTGTGTCCCTCTGTCTTTGTCTCTCTTTCTATCTCTGTAGCCGCATCTATGTCTTCGTCGCTTGGATTCTGTATTTTTTGTTTCTATCTCTTTTTATTTATCTGTTTTCCTCACTGTGTCGCGTTGTCTTTATTTTTCTATTTTTAGTTTTGTCTTTCCCACCTCCTCTGGCTCTATTTTTCTGCCTTTGTCTCTTTTTGTCTGCCTCCCTTTCTCTGCGTTTCTTCATTTCTTTGTCTCTCCCTCCCTCTAGATCTCGGGCTATGTGTTTACGTCTGTTTTTCTGTATTTGTCTCTTGGTTCTTGTCACTTTTTATCTCTATTTCCTTTTCTCTCTCCCTTTTTCCGTCTCTATCCTTGTTATTGTCTCTTTGTTTTTTTCTCTATGTCTGTCTCTGTCTATCTCCGATTTCGTCTCTAGTTCTCTGTCTCTGCTGCTCTATCTCTAGCTTGTCTTTCCCCTCGCCTCTTTCTCTATTTTTCTGTCTTTGTCTCCTTGCCTCTTTTTCCCTATATTTGACTATCTCTCTATCCCTCTTCTCCTCTGTCCCTATGTCTTTTTCTCGTGTCTTCTGACCTTTTTTGTCTCTGTCTTTGTTTCTATCTCTGTCTGTCGCTTTGTCTCTCCCCGTCTATTTCTTTCCCTCTCTCTATATCTACCACTCTGCCTCTGCCTGTCTGTCTCTATTTTTGGTCTACTCTCAAATTTATTCCCCCTTATGTTTCTATTCTTCTGTCTTTGTCTACATGTCTCTTTTTCTCTATATCTGACTGTCTCTATATCTCTCTTCTTACCGTTTCTCCGTTACTGTCTCTCTGTCCTTCTGCCTCGCTGACCTTCTGAATCTCTGTAGTTGCCTCTACATTTGTGTCTTTTTTGTCTATGTCTCCTTTGTCTCCTTCTGTTTCTATCTCTCTGTGGCGCTTTCTTCTCCTCCTCTGTTCCTCCCCCTCTACATCTACCCCTATATCTATAGTTTTGTCTCTGGCTCTGTCTCTGCTGATGAACCTCTAGCTTTGTCCTTGGCTCTGCTTCTGTCTTTATCCTTCTGTGTTTGTCTCTTTTTCTTTTTCTCCATCTCTGTGTTTCCGTGTCACTCTCACCCTGTTTCTTTCTCTACCTCTACTTCCCCACCTCTCCTTGTGTGCTCTGTATTTGCTTCCCTGTCATATGCCTCTGAATCTCTGAACCTCTATGTCTTCGTCGCTTGGATTCCGTATGTTTTTGTCTCTATCTCTCTGAATATCTATTTTTACTTTTCTTTTTCCCCACATTTAGCTCTCTTTATATCCTTCTTCTTTGTGTTTCTCCGCATTTCTAACTTTGTATCTTGATTTCCGTCTCTTTTCGTCTGCTTCCCTTTCTCTGTGTTTCTTCACTTCTGTCTCTCCCCCCTCTAGATCTCGGGCTCTCTGAATCTCTGGCTCTATTTTTTAGCCGCCTCTATGTCTTTATGTCCGTTTTTCTGCCTTTGTCTCTTGGTTTTTGTCATTTTTTATCTCTATCTCCTTTTCTCTATCCCTGTTTCTATCTCAATGTAAATTTCTCTTTTTGTTTTATCTGCCCTATCTCTGCTCCTCTGCCTCTACCATACTGTCTGTTTTCGTCTCTGGATCCCTGCTCCTGCCTATCTGCGTTTTTCTCTATGTCTGTATGTCTCCCTATCCCCCTTGTCTCTATTGCTCAGTCGTTCCCTGTTTCTTTCCCTTGCTATCTCAGAATTTGTATCTGGTACTCTGTCTCTGCTGTTCTATCTCTAACCTGTCTTTACCTTCGCTTCTCAATCTGACTATATCTCTATCCCTTTTCTCTTGGTTTCTCCAGCTCCGTCTCTCTGACTCTCGGACCTTATGGCTCTCTGAATCTCTATTTCTATCTCTATAGCCACATCCACTGTCCCTCTGTCTTTTCGTCGTGTCTTCTGATCCTTTCTATCTCTGTCTGCTTATCTCTGTCTTTGTTTCTATCTCTGTGTGTCGCTTTGTCTCTCCCGCTCTATTTCTTTCCCTCTCTCGATATCCACCACTCTGCCTCTGCCTGGCTGCCTCTGTTTTTGCTCTACCCTTAGATTTATCTTTCCCTCCCCTGTGTCTCTAATCTTGTCTTTGTCCACATGTCTCTTTTTCTCTATATCTCTCTTCTTACCGTTTCTCCGTCACTGTCTCTCTGTCCTCTTGTCTCGCTGACCTTCTGAATCTCTGTAGTTGCCTTTATATTTGTGTCTTTTTTGTCTATGTCTCATTTGTCTCTCTCTGTTTCTATCCCTCTCTGTCGCTTTGTTCTCCTCCTCTGTTCCTCCCCCTCTACATCTGCCCCTCTATCTATATTTTTGTCCTTGGCTCTGCTTCTGTCTTTATCCTTCTGTGTTTGTCTCTTTTTCTTTTTCTCCATCTCTTTCTTTCTGTGTCACTCTCACCCGATGTTTCTTTCTCTACTTCTGGTTCTCCACCTCTCCCTGTGTCGCTCTGTATTTGCTTCCCTGTCACATGCCTCTGAATCTCTGAATCTCTATGTCTTCGCCGCTTGGATTCCGTATTTTTTTGTCTCTATCTCTCTAAATATCTATCTTTACTTTTCTATTTCTAGCTTGGTCTTTCCCACCGCCTCTGTCTCTATTTTTCTGCCTTTGTCGCTCTATCTCTTTTTCTCCACATCTAGCTCTCTTTTTATCTCTCTTCTTTGTGTTTCTCCGCATTTCTATGTTTGTTTCTTGATTTCCGTCTGTTTTCGTCCGCTTCCCTTTCTCTGTGTTTCAACATTTCTATCTCTCCCTCCTTTTAGACCTCGGGCTCTCTGAATTTCTGGCTCTATTTGTTAGCCGCCTCTATGTCTTTACGTCGGTTTTTCTGCCTTTGTCCCTTGGTTTTTGTCACTTTTTTTCTCTATCTCCTTTTCTCTATCCTGTTTCTGTCTCTATGTAAATTTCTCTTTCTGTTTTTCCTACTCTATCTCCTTGTTTTCGTCTCTGGGTCCTGCCTATTTGCTATCCCTCTTGTCTCTGTTTCTCAGTCGTTCCCTGTTTCTTTCCCTTCCTATCTCCGATTTTATCTCTTGTTCTCTGTCTCTGCTGCTCTATCTTTAGCTTGTCTTTCCCCTCGCATCTGTCTCTATTTTTCTGTCTTTGTCTCCCTATATCTGTGTTTTTCCCTATATCTGACTATCTCTCTATCCCTCTTCTCTAGGTTTCTCCAGCTGTCTGTCTCACCTTATGACTCTGAATCTCTATCTCTATCCGCATCCTCTGCCGCTCTGTCTTTTTCTCGTGTCTTCTGACCCTTTTTGTCTCTGTCTCCTTATCTCTGTGTGTCACTTTGTCTCTCCTTCTCTATTTCTTTCCCTCTCTCTATATCTACCACTCTGCCTCTGCCTGTCTCTATTATTCTGGCTTTGTCTACCTGTCTCTTTTTCTCTATGTCGGACTGTCCCTATGTCTCTTTGAATCTCTACAGCCCTCTCTTAATTTGTGTCTGTGTCTCTCTGTTTTTGTCTCTTGATTTGTCTTTTTTTGTCTATGTCTCCTCTACTTCTTTTTGTTTCTACTGTGTCGCTTTGGGTCTCCTCCTCTATTCCTGTCCCTCCACATCTGCCCTTCCGTCTATATTTTTGTCTCTGGCTCTGTCTCTGCTGCTGTTCCTCTAGCCTTGTCCTTGCCTCTGCTTCTGTCTCTATCCTTCTGTATTTGTCCCTTTTTCTTTTTCTCTGTCTGTTTGTTTCCGTGTCACCCTCACGCTATCTTCTTTCTCTATCTCTACTTCCCCACCTCTCCCTGTGTCGCTCTGTCTTTGCCTCCCTGTCCTATGCCTCTGAATCTCTGAATCTTTATGTCTTCGTTGCTTGGGTTCTGTATTTTTTTGTCTCCATCTCTCTGAATATCTGTCTTTACTTCTCTATTTCTAGCTTTGTCTTTCCCACCGCCTCTGTCTCTATTTTTCTGCCTTGTCGCTCTATCTCTTTTTCCCCACATCTAGCTCTCTTTTCTCTGTGTTTCTTTATTTCTGTCTCTCCCCCCCTCTAGATCTCGGGCTCTCTGAATCTCTGGCTCTATTTTTTAGTTGCCTCTATGTCTTTATGTCCGTGTTTCTGTCTTTATCTCTTGGTTTTTGTCACTTTTTATCTCTATCTCCTTTTCTCTATCCCTGTTTATGTCTCTATGTAAATTTTGTTTTTCCCAGTCTATCTCTGCCCCTCTGCCTCTACCACACTGTTTGTTTTCGTCTCTGGATCCCTGCTCCTGAGTATTTGCGTTTTTCTCTGTATGTATGTCTCCCTATCTCTAGCGTGTCTCTATTTTTGTGTCTTTGTCTCCTTGTGTGTTTTTCCCTATATCTGACTATCTCTCTGTCCCTCTTGTCTAGGTTTCTCCAGCTGTCTGTCTGACCTTATGACTCTCTGAATCTCTATCTCTATCTCTGTGGCCATATCCTCTGTCCTTTTGTCTTTTTCTCGTGTCGTCTGACCCTTTTTGTCTCTGTCTCCTTATCTCTGTCTTTGTTTCTATCTCTGTGTGTTGCTTTGTCTCTCCCCCTCTATTTCTTTCCCTCTTTCTATATCTATCACTCTGTTTCTGCTTGTCCGTCTCTATTTTTGCTCTACCGTTAGACTTATCTTTCCCTGTCCTGTGTCTATTCTTCTGTCTTTGTCTACCTGTCTCTTTTTCTCTACATCTAACTATCTCTATATCTCCCCGAATCTCTGTAGCCGCCTCTAACTTGTATCTGCCTTCATCTGTTTTTATCTCTTGATTTGTCTTTTTTGTCTATGTCTCCTTTGTCTCTCTATGTTTCTATCTCTCCTTCTACATCTGCTCCTATGTCTATATTTTTGTCTCTGACTCTGTTTCCGCTGCTATACCTATAGTTTTGTCCTTGCCTCTACTTCTGTCTCTATCCTTCTTTGTGTATCTTTCTTTTTCTTTTTCTCAATCTTTTTGTTTCCGCATCACTCTTTCTCTATGTTTCTTTCTCTCCCTGTAACACTCTGTCTCTGCCTTCCTGTCCTATGACTCTGAATCTCTGAATCTCTATGTCTTCGTCGGTTAGATTCTGTATTTTTTGTCTCTATCACTCTTTATTTATCTGTCTCCATCACTTTGTCTCGTTATCTCTTTCCCTCTGTTTCGTTCTTTTTCTATCTTTACCTCTCTGTATTCCTTTTTACCTCTGGATCTCTGTCTTTACCTCTCTTTTTCCCTACATCTAGCTGTCTTTATATCACTCTTCTTTGTGTTTCTCCGCATTTCTATATTTGTCTCTCCGCCTTTGTTTCTTTCCTTCTCTCTGTATCTACCTGTCTGCTTCTGTATGTCTCTCCTTTTCTTTTTTTCTATATCTGTTTGCTTCTCCATCTTCTTCTTGGTCTCTCTCTCTCTCTCTATCTTTCGGGCTCTCTGAATCTCTGATTCCAACTTCAGCCGCCTCTGTCTTCATCTCGGTTTCTCTGTATTTGTCTCTTGGCTTTTGTTACTTTTTGTCTTTATCTCCCTCCCTCGGTCCCTGTTTTTGTCTATCTGTAACGTTCTCCCTCTTTTTTTTTGCCTCTCTATCTCTACCCCTCTTCCACATGGTCTGTTTTCATCTCTAGGTATCTGCCCCTGCTTGTCTTTGTCTCCTTGCATACTTTTCTCTATGTCTGTATGTCTCTATCCCTCTTGTCCCTATTTCCTCGTCTCTTTATCCATTTCTTCCTTTATCCCTCTGAATCTCTGTTTCTGTCTCTCTGTATCCCATTGTCTCTGTTCCTCTATTTCTTTCCTTCTCTGTCTGTCTCTCTTTCTCTGATTTTGTCTCTGCCTCTTGTCTCGGCTGCTCTATCTCTAGCTAGTTTTTCCTCTCGCCTCTGTCTCTATTCTCCTGTCTTTGTCTCTTTTTCCCTATATCTATCTGAATCTCTATCTCTACCTCTATAACCACCTTCTTTGCCCATCTGTCTTTTTTCCTGTTTTCTGACACTTTTTGTTTCTATCTCCTTTTCTCTGTATTTGTTGTCATGTCTTTGTGTTACTTTGTCTCTCTCCTCTGCCTCTATTCTCCAGTTTTTGTCTATCTGTCTCTTTTTCTCTATATCTAACTGTCTTTATATCTCCCTTCTTACCGTTTCTCCGTCCCTGTTTCTCTGTCCTTTTACCTCGCTGACCTTCTGAGCCTCTGCAGCCGCCTCTATATTTGTGTCTCTGTGTCTTCGTCTTTTGATTTATTATTTTTGTCAATGTCTCCCTTTGTCGGTCTCTGTTTCTACCTCTCTGTACCGCTTTGTTTCTTCTCCTCTGTTCCTCTCCATCTACATGTACCCCCTGTCTGTTTTTGTCCCTGATTCCTCTATGTCATTTCCTCCCCCTGTTCTTTTCTTCTCTATCTCTACCCCTCTGCCTCTGCCACCATGTCTCTGTTTTTGTCTCTGGATCCCTACCTCTACTAGTATATCTATATTTTCTCTGTATCTGTATGTCTCTCCATCTCTCTTCTCTTCGTTTCTCCATTTCTCTGTGTCTCTGTCCCTCTATCCATCTTTTATCATATGTATCTGCTTCTATATCTCTGTGTCGCTTTGTCCCTATTTCCTTGTTTCTTTTCCTCTCTCTCTTTCTGTCTTTGTCTACCTGTCTCTTTTTCTCTATATCTGACTGTGTCTATAGCTCTCTTCTTACCGTTTCTCCTCCCCTGTCAATCTGTCTTTCTATCTCGTTGGCCCTCTGAATTTCTGTAACCGCCTCTATATTTGTGTCTCTGTCTTCGTGTCTTGATTTGTCTTTTTTTGTAGATGTCTCCCTTTGTCTGTCTCTGTTTCTATTTCGGTGTCGCCTTGTTTCTCCTCCTCTGTCCCTCTCCCTCTATATCTACCCCTCTACCCCTCTGTCTTTATTTTTGTTTCTGATCCTCTACTGTTGTCTCTCTTTATCTTCCTTGGTTTTTCATCTCTCTGTCTCTTTCCCTTTATCTCTCAAGTTCTCTGAATTTCTGGCTGTATCTCGGTAGTCGCATCTATGTCTTTAACTCCACCTCTCTATCTACTACTCAATCTTTGCCTCCTCCTTTGTCTCTATCCTTGTCGATTTGTCCACCTGGCTCTTTTCTCTATATTTGTATGTCTCTCTATCCCTCTTTTCTTCGTTTCTTTGTATCTCTGTCCCTCTATCTTCTTTCATCTATTGCTCCACCTCTTTGATGTCCTGAATCTTTATCTGCATAGTTTCCCCAGTTCTAATTTCGGTTTTTACCCTCTCTGCTTTTGTCTCTGTATCTGTTTCTATATATCTGCCCCGTTTTCCTTGTTTCTTTCCATCTGTCTCTATTTTTGTCTCTGACTCTAACTTTCTGCCTCCATTTCTCGATTTCTGTCTCTCTGTCTTACTGTTTCTCTACCTCGTTTCTCTGTCTGTCTTTCTATCTATTTCTGCCTGTCTGTTTCTGTCTCTTTATCTCTATATTCCTCTCTACCTCTGTCCGTTTGTTTCATTGTCTCTTTATCCCTTTATCCTTTTGCCCCTTGCCTCTCTGTCTCTATATTTCTGAATCGCTGTGGCTCTATCGCTATCTGCGTCTCAGTGTCTCCGTCTCTATATCTCTATCTCACAGTCTCTATATATCTATATCTGTAATTTTCTGTCTCTGAGTGTGTACCTGTTGCTATTATTTTGATCTTTTGAATCCTCTTTAAATTTATCAACCCATCTTCTCCAAAAAATTCATTCAAATCATTAATTTCAAAGTTCTAACAACATCTTGTACAATATTATTGACACATTAAAATACGAATTATCAAAAACCCGGTAATACAACGGGAATTTTTAATGCAATTTACTTTTATTTTGTATTAATAAATTATTATTAAAATAAAAATTAAATTATTATTTGTGGTAAACGTGAAAAAACTGAGTCAAGCTAGGTCAATTTTTTAGACTTTTTTAAACAAAGTTGTGCCTTCATTTGACACAAAACTATTAACGATTTTAAAACCGTGAGGTGCTCGATTTATCATCCAACACCACATATATTATTTATTTTATTAGATTTAGATGCGATGCTGTACATTTTTCCAGCCATCACGGTTCAGAGCCTAAAGCGAATAATGTCATTTTTGCTAACGCCAACCCAAATTGGATTTTTTCAATATGTAATACGAAACCCACAAAAATCTAATCTATCAATAACCTGCGACGCCCGAATTTTTCACAAACGTTATCTAATCCCAAAAAGAACAAGTGTAACTCCTAAACTTCCCAAATATTTGTGTCTACATAACTTCTGTTAACCGTAAACACGCCAAACCACACACAAAGACCTAATTCCAAGAAGTGCACTCCAGCTTTCTTTGATCCGTCCAACATTGTCAGCGTCAAAGCGCGTTCGACTAGAAACATCCACAAGCTGCCAAAAAACCTCCGGAATAACGTAATTTCGATAAAATCCACGACAATCCTCTACGCTAATTCCAGGGCCCGATAACGAGCACGACGCACCGACTTTGTTTTTGTGTTAAGACAGTGATAAACGGTCTTATCAGCCCGTCACTGCCTACTCCAGCTCCTTGCGCAGTATGTTTACAAATATGTACATGCGAGAACCCGATTATCGATGCGGTTGTAGTTAATCTCTGGTGTACGGTGGATTTAATAAGTTGTTTATCGAGTTTAATAGCGATATTGTTACCTGGGAAAGTCGTGCGAGTGTTCAGAATTATGTCAAGCTTGAATGAGCTCAAACATGGCCGACATACAAATGCTTCCTAGTTCTGTGACGTTCGTCGACAATCGTGTAAGTATGAACGAGTGCTTTATTGGAACGTAATTGCTTTTTTGCAATTAAAATGTGACGTTGGTGGGAGGATGATGGATTATTTTAATTACACGTGATTTGTGACCTGTTTCTAATGACAGGCGTTCGAATTCGTTTAAGACACTTGATTTAAATTGGGTGAATAACAACTGAATTAAATAGTCGTTGGAGTGATGTTAAATGAACTGTTTTTACATAACACAATTTCAAGTCGTCTCAAAAATAGAAATATATACATAATTAATAGCAGAAAAGCGTTTTTTGGTTCTTCAAGTCAGGTTAGATCAGATCAGGTCAAGTCAGGTCAGGTCAAAGCAGGCCAATTCAAGTCAGGTCAGGTCCTCTGAAGAAAAGATTTAAATACATCCAAAATCGTATTATTTTACAATCTCTACAACTTCGACCTTTGGACTAATTTAGCCCATTACATCTTTAATCGAGTAACTAAATCAAAGTGGTGATCTAGATATTCAAAATTATCTGATTTCGTGTTTAAATCAGTCTACTCTAACTTTTTAAAATATTTTTTTACTATTTACTACGAAAAAAAAAACTGTGGGAAAAATAATTATATTAGTCTTTTGAAAATAGACTGTTTTAGGCACAGTAGTGTCGGAGATTCAAAAGAAAAAACTATGTTTAATGATAAGTTGAATAATATACAGGAATTTGACAAAAATGTCAGTCCTAATTTTTAAATACTACATGGAATTATGGATTTTCTTGCAACTCATCAGGTACAGTTTTAATTTGAGTCATATTTTCATCAACACCAACACTCTTTTTTTATCTCTGGCTCACGATCTTTATCTATCTATTTCTGTGTGTTTCTGTTTGTAACTGTTGTCATTATTTTATATATTTAAATTTTCGGGCATTTTCGAAATTTAACTGGATATTTTCAAAAAATTTTCAATTTGAAAAATAGCATGAAAATTTACGCAAATTTTTGACAATTATCAAAATATAATTAAAGACGTTTTCTTATGGATTTCGACCTCTAGAAATTACTGTCGGCCTCCTTTCGTCGATAGTTTCCACTATTTTATCAATCAAATATTTGAAATTTTTAATATGAAAAATGGTAATGAAAAGTTGTACCAATTTTCAATAAATTTCGAAATTTAATTAATAATAATAATAACTTATAGATTTCGACTTCAAGAAGTTTGTTTCAGTCTTATTTCTACCATAATTCCTATGATTTTTCCAGAATCGTTCGCTAAAATATTGCAATTTTTGGATTTAAAAAAAATATACTCCTATATTTTTAAACTGAATATTATTCAATCTAGCACTTGGAGCATTAAAACGTTACATTTTTGAAATCAGCACGACTAAATCCATATCCCAGAATTTTTTCGGAATTTTTTCAACTTTTTCAAATCCAAAATTTTATCAATGTAAATCCCTATAAAAATTTTGGTCAATTTTCCAGCTTTTAAAATTCAACTGAAGACATTTTTTGATGGTTTTAGACCTCCAGATGCACGACGAAATATCCCAGAATTGTTTTGAAATTTTCCAAATCCAAAATTTCCAAATTTAACTAAATACATATTTTAATTGATTTCGACTTCCAAAATATGTTGTAGGCTCATTTTTTCAGAAGCAAGACGAAATTTACATCTATCCCAAAATTTCTTCGGAATTTTTAATGTCATGCACCTCTTCAAAACCAAATTTTTTTTTCCAATAGCCGTCCCAATCAAAATTTCGACCAGTGTTCCACAATTTTCGAAATTTAACTAGACATTTTTTTAGATTTCAACCTCCAGAAGCACGACGAAATCTACGTTTATTCCAAAATTTTTGGACACTTTCAAAACCAAAAGTTTTCAATTTTTCTTTTTATTAAAAAAAAATATTTTCAAACGAATATTTTTAAATCTTTATATCTTTGGAATCACCACAACAGAATCTATATCTCAGAATTTTTTGGAAATTTTTTGACATCTTTCTCGAATATAAAATTTTTCAAAATAAACAATTATATGAAAAGTTCGGCTATTTTTCGACGATTTTCTAAATTTAATTAAAGACGTCCTTTTTAATGTCACCTCTTCAAAACCAAAATTTTTCTTCCAATAGCCGTCCCAATCAAAATTTCGACCAGTGTTCCACAATTTTCGAAATTTAACTAGACATTTTTTTAGATTTCAACCTCCAGAAGCACGACGAAATCTACGTTCATCCCAAAATTTTTGGAAACTTTCAAAACCAAAAGTTTTCAATTTTTCTTTTTATTAAAAAAAATATTTTCAAACAAATATTTTTAAATCTTTATATCTTTGGAATCACCACAACAGAATCTATATCTCAGAATTTTTTGGAAATTTTTTGACATCTTTCTCAAATACAAAATTTTTCAAAATAAACAATTGTATAAAAATTTCGGCTATTTTTCGACAATTTTCTAAATTGAATTAAAGACATTTTTTTTATAAATTTCGAACACCAAAAATTATATTTGGCGTCATTTCTTCGGTAGTTCCCACTATTTTCCCAGACTTTTTCTCAGAATTTTTGTGAATTTTTCCAAAACCAAAATTTTACAATATGAAAATTTTCGCCACTTTTCCTCAATTTTCGAAATTCATCCAGACATTTTTTTATAGATTTCGACTTCCAAAAGTTAGTTTGAGCTTCATTTCTTCGTTAGCTCCTACCATTTTTCCAGAATCACTCACTGAAATTTTAAAATAATATTTTTTAGAGATTTCAACCTTCAGAAGCAAGACGAAATTTCCGTATATCCCAGATTTTTTTTTGGAATTTTTTGGCAAGTTTTCAAAACCAAAAATTTTTAATACCCCCCAGCCCCATGAAAGTTTCTGCCAATCTTCCACAATTTTCAAAATTCAAATTAGTTTCGATACCTCTTTTCGGAATAGTTCACTGAAATATTGAAATTTTTTTGGAAAAAATATTTTCTATCCCAATAGTTTTTAATCTATGTTTTTGGCAATTTTTCCAAATCAAAAAATTTTCAAAAAAAAAATTTTATATTTTATAATTCAACCAAAGACATTTTCTTATAGATTTCGACCTTCGGAAGTTAGTGTTGATCTCATTTTTTCGATAACTCCTACTATTTTTCTAAAATCGCCTACTGAAATATTGAAATTTTGTGGATTAAAAAAAATATATATACATATTTTCAAATCGAATATTTTTCATTCTTGCTCAGGCTATATTTCTGGAATCAGCACGACGAAATCTATATCTCAGATTTTTTTGTGAATTTTTTGGCAACCTTTTCAAAAGCAAAATTTTTCAATGTTTTTTTAATTTCGGCCAATTTTCTACAATTTTCGAAATTTAACGAAAAACATTTCTTGATGGATTTCGACCTCCAGAACGCGACAAAATCTACGTAGATCCCAAATTTTTTTACCAATTTTTCAAAACCAAAATTTTTCGATATGAAAATTTCGGCCAATCTTCCAAAATTTTAGAAATATATAATAGTTTTCTATAGATTTCAGCTGCATTTCTTCGACAGCTCGTCCCATTTTTCCAGAATTGCCTACTAAAATATGTACTGATTTTTTGAAAAAAAAAATATCTTCAAACGCTATATTTTTAAATCTTGCACTGGGGCCATAAGAACGCTAGATTTTTGGAATCAACACGACGAAATCTATATTTCAGAAATTTTTTGGATATTTTTGCCAACTTTTTCAAAGCACAAAATTTTTCAAAATAAAAAATGGAACGAAAATTCCAGCTAATTTTCGACAATTTTCGAAATTTAATTAAAGACAGTTTTTTTATACATTTCGAACTCCAAAAGTTATATTCGGCGTTATTTCTTCATTTCTTCGGTAGTTCCTGTTTCCTATAAACGCTTTGGACTAAAAAAATTCAAATCCAATATTTTTAAATCATACCCTTGGAGCATTACCACGGAATATTGTTGGAATCAGCGCAACGAAATTTGTATCCCAGAATTTTTGTCAATTTTTCCAAAACCAAAATTTTTCAATATGAAAATTTCTGCAAATTTTTCACAATTTCCAAAATTTGACCACAGACATTTTTTATAGATTTAGACCTCCAAAAGATAGTTTAAGTCTCGTTTCTTCGTTCGCTGCAAACATTTTTCCAGAATCGCCCACTGAAATATTGCAAATTTTTGGATTTAAAAGAATATAAGTAGAAAAAATACGCATTTTCAAAACGGATATTTTTAAATGTTGCACCTGGACCATTAAAACGCTATATTTTTGGAATCAGCATGACGAAACCTACGTCCCGGAATTTTTTGAGAATTTTCTGCCAATTTTTCAAAAAGCAAAATTTTTCAATTTGAAAATTTAGACCAATTTCCCATAATTTTCGAAATTTAACTAAATACTGTTAATTGACTTCGACTTCCAGAATTTGTTCTAGACTCATTTTTTCGATAGCTCCTACTACATATTTTTTAAGAATTTTTTTTTAATTATTGCACTTTTTTGGATTTCAAAAATTGGTGTATATTTTCACACCGAATATTTTTAAATCTTGCACATGGACCATAAAGACGCAATGTTTTTGGAATCAGTACAACGAAATCTATATCCCAGAACTTTTCGAAAATTTTTTCAAAGAAAAATTTTTCAATAGGGAAATTTCGGAAAATTCCACAATTTTGAAATTTACTTAAAGATACTTTCTTATAGATTTCGGCCTTCAGAAGTCAGTGTTGACCTCATTTCTTCGACAGCTCCTACTGTTTTTCCAGAATACTCCACTGAAATAATTATTTTTTTTTTATTTGAAAACCGAATATTTTTTAAACTTGCCCAGGGAGCTATATTTTTTGAATCAGCATGACGAATTCTATATCCCAGATTTTTTTGAGCATTTTTTGGAACTAAATTTTTTAAATTTCAATATTTCGGCCAATTATAAATAAAGACATTTTTGATAGATTTAGGCCTCCAGAAGCAAGACGAAATCTACGTATATCCCAGATTTTTTTTGTAATTTTTTAAAACCAAAATTTTTCAAAATCCCCTCTTTTGACTAATTTTCCGCAATTTCCTAAATTTAACGAAAGACATTTTAATGACATATACCTGGGTATCGACCTCCAGAAGCACAACAGAATCTAAGTATATCCCAGAATTTTTTGTGAATTTTTTCAAAACCAAAATTTTTCAATATGAACGTTTCGGCCAATTTTCCAAAATTTTCGAAATATAGGTCTATAGATTCCGACCTCTAGGAGTTAGTTTCAGCTTCATTCGTCTTCGATAGTTCCCACCATTTTTCCAAAAACGCCCATTGAAGTATTACGTTTTTTTGAATTTGAAAAAAAATCAAACCGTGGGCATAAACCCACTATATTTTGGGACAAATTTGAAGGATTTTCGACATTTAATCAGACATTTTCGCATTTTTTAAGATTTCGACCTCCAGAAGTTAATTTCGACGTCATTTCTTCCATAGCTTCTACTATTTTGCACGACGAAATCTATTTCTCAGAATTTTTTTGGAACTTTTTTGGCAACTTTTTCAAAAGCAAAATTTTTCAATAGTCCCATCCTATAAAAATGTCGGCAAATTTTCCACAATTTCCGAAGTTTAACTAAATACGGATAATATGGATTTCGACGTCCAGAAACACGACAAAATCTACATCTCTGACAATTTTTCCAAAACTTTTTCGATATGAAAATTTCGAACAATTTTCCAAAATTTTAGAGATATAACCAAAGACAGTTTTCTATAGATTTCGACCTCCAGAAGTTAGTTTCAGCTTCATTTTTCCAGAATTGCCTATTTTCAAACCCAATATTTTTAAATCTTCCACGTGAAGCACAAAAAAGCTATGTTTTTGGAATCGGCACAACGAACTCAGAATCCCAGAAAAAATTTTTCATTATGAAAAATAGCATAAAAATTTAAACAAATTTTCGACAATGTTCCATAATTTTCAAAATTTAATAAAGACCTTTTTTATACATTTCGATTTCAACTTCATTTCTTCGATAACTTCTACCATTTTTCCAGAATCTACCACTCAAGAAGTATTGAAATTTTTGGATTTAAAAAATATATATTTTATAGCCGATATATATCTCAGAATTTTTTCTGAATTTTTTGGCAACTTTCTCGAGACCAGAATTTTTCAATAACCCCTCGCTATGAAAATTTCGGCCAATTTTCCACAATTTTATAAACTTATCTATACACATTTTTCTATAGATTTCGACCACCAGAAAATAGTTTCCGCTTCATTTCTTCGATAACTTCCACCATGTTTCCAGAATTAAAGTATTGCAATTTTTTGGATTAAAAAAAATATATAGGGGTACATATTTTCAAACGGACAATTTTAAATCCTGCACCAATTTTTTTTGGAATTGTTTTTGGTAACTTTTTCAAACGCAAAATTTTTAAACCTCCAGGGCCTCATGATTATTTCGGCCAATTTTCGACAATTTTTGACAATCTAACTAAAGACATTTTCTTATAGATTTCGACCTCCAGAAGTTGATTTCGGCTTCATTTCTTCGATAACTCATCCCATTTTTCCATTTTTTTTTCGAACATTAATCAAAGACATTTTTTTATAGAATTTGACTTCCAGAAGTTAATTTCGATCTCGTTTCTTCTATAGTTTCTACTATTTTTCACGACGAAATCTATATCTCAGAATTTTTTTGGGAATTTTTGGCAACTGTTTCAAAAGCAAAATTTTTCAATAGTCCCTCCCTATAAAAATGTCGGCCAATTTTCCACAATTTTCGAAGTTTGACTAAATACGGATAATATGGATTTCAACGTCCAGAAACACGACAAAATCTACATGTCTCACAATTTTTTTGGAAAATTTTTGACAATTTTTCCAAAACTTTTTCGATATGAGAATTTCGGACAATTTTCCAAAATTTTAGAATTATAACCAAAGACAGTTTTCTATAGATTTCGACCTCCAGAAGTTAGTTTCAGCTTCATTTTTCCAGAATTGCCTATTTTCAAACCCAATATTTTTAAATCTTCCACGTGAAGCACAAAAACGCTGTTTTTGGAATCGGCACAACGAACTCAGAATTCCAGAAAAATTTTTTCATTATGGAAAATAGTATAAAAATTTAAGCAAATTTTTTCCAAAAGAAAACTTCATTTCTTCAACAGCTTCTACTTTTTTTCAAGGATCACTCACTGAAATCTTGAAATTTTCTTGAAAAAAAAAATCCAAACCGAGTATTTTTAAATGTTGACCAGGAAGCATAAACACACTATATTTTTGGAATCAACATGACGAATGCTATGTCCCAGAATTTTTTGAGTATTTTTTTGCAATTTTTTCAAAACTAAATTTTTTCATCGCGAAAATTTCGGCCAGTTTTAACTAAAGAGATTTTTGATAGATTTCGACCCCCAGAAGCAAGACGAAATCTACGTATATCCCAGAAGTGTTTTGGAATTTTTTGGCAACTTCATCAAAACCAAAAATTTCTGCAAATTTTCCACAATTTTCGAAATTCTACAGAAGACATTTTTTAATGGATTTCGAGCTCCAGAAGCACGACGAAACCTACATATATCCCATAATTTTTTGGGAATTTTTCAAAACCAAAATTTTTCAATATGAAAATTTCGGCCGATTTTCCAAAATTTTTGAAATTTAACCAAAGACAGTTTTCTACAGATTTCGACCTACACAACTTAGTTCCAGCTTCATTTCTTCGATAGTTCCTACTATTTTTCCAGAATCGCCTACGAAAAGATCTATTGCAATCTTTTGGATAAAAAAAAATTCAAAAAAATTTAGACAAATTTTCCCGGATTTTCGAAATTCAATTAAAGATATTTTATTTTCTATAGATTTCGACTTCCAGACATTAGTTTCTGCAGTTTTCTAGATTAAAAAAAACACATTCACACCGAATATTTTTAAATCTTCCAAATATCAGAAATTTTGAAAATTTTTTGGCAATTTTTCCTAAACCAAAATTTTTCAATGTGAAAATTTCGGCCAATTTTCCATAATTTTCGATATTCAACTTCATTTCTTCGAACTCCTACTTTTAACACTTTTCCAGAAAAAATGATGCAGTTTTTTTATTTAAAAAAATATATATTTTCACACTGAGTATTTTTAAATCTTGCCTAAGGAGCATAAACACGCTGTTTTTGGAATCAGCACGACGAAATCTGTGTCCCAGAAATTTTTGATAATTTTTTAGCAAGTTTTCCAAAACCAAAATTTCTCAATTTTTTTAAAATCTCGGCCAATTTTCCACAATTTTAGAAATGTATCTACTAGAAAACTAGATAAATTGCAAATTAAAAATTGAAAAATCATGAAACTGAAAACTCTAAAACTGAAAAAACGATTAATAGCAAATCGAAAAATTGAAAACTACAATAATTGGAAAATTTATCAAAATTTCGGCCAATTTTCCACAATTTTCAAAATTCTACGAATGATATATTTTGATGGATTTCGATCTCCAGAAACACGACCAAATCTACATATATCCCAGAATTTTTTGGAAAATTTTCAAAACCAAAATTTTCTAATACGAAAATTTTGGCCAATTTTCCAAAAATTTGAAACTCCTACTTTTAACACTTTTCCAGAAAAAATGTTGCAATTTTTTTTATTTAAAAAAAATATATTTCCACAAAATTTTTTCGGAATCCTATGAAAATTTCGGCCAATTTTCCACGATTTTCGAATTTTAACTTGACCTCCAGAAGCACGACAAAATCTACATTTATCCCAAAATTTTTGGAAACTTTTTCAAAACCAAAATTTTTTAATAGCCTCCCACCCATGAAAATTTCAGGCAATTTTCCGAAATTTAAAAAATTTAATGAAAGATGTTTTTTGAAAGATTTATTAAAAAATATATGTTTTCAAACGAATATTTTTAAATCTTCATGTTTTCAGAATCACCACGATGAAATCTATTTCCCAGAATTTTTTAGAAAATTGTTGGCAACTTTTTCAAAACCAAAATTTTTCAAAACTCCTCCCTTATGAAAATGTCGTCTTCCTCTCTGTGTCTATTTTTGTCTCTACCTATATCTCTGTGTGTTCTATATACCATACCGAGTGTTTTGTTTACAGTGTGCCTCAACAATTAATGATATATCGGAAACGCACACTTAGTGAGTCACCATGTATAACAGAAAAAATAGACATTTTTTTAGATTTCAACCTCTAGAAGCACGAGGAAATCTACGTTTATCCCAAAATTTTTGGAAACTTTCAAAACCAGAACTCTTCAATTTTTCTTTTTCTTAAAAAAAATATTTTCAAACGAATATTTTTAAATCTTTATATCTTTAGAATCACCACGACAGAATCTATAATTCAGAATTTTTTGGAAATTTTTTGACATCAAATACAAAATTTTTCAAAATAAAATATTGTATGAAAATTTCGGCTATTTTTCGACAATTTTCTAAATATAATTAAAGACATTTTTTTTATAAATTTCGAACACCATAAATTATATTTGGCGTCATTTCTTCGGTAGTTCCCACTATTTTCCCAGACTCGCTTTGGATGAAAAAAAATTCAAATCGAATATTTTTAAATCATGCCTAGGAAGCATTACCAAGCGAATATTTTCGGACTCAGCACAACGAAATCTATTTCTCAGAATTTTTTGAGAATTTTTTGTGAATTTTTCCAAAACCAAAATTTTACAATATGAAAATTTCCGCCACTTTTCCTCGATTTTCGACATTTATGCAGACATTTTTTTTATAAATTTCGACTTCCAAAAGTTGATTTGAGCTTCATTTCTTCGTTAGCTCCTATCATTTTTCCACAATGGCCCACTGGTGCTGAGTTTCAGTACTGCAAATTTTTGAATTTAAAAAAATGTATTTTTTCAAACCAAATATTTTTAAATCTTGCACCTGGGGCATTAAAACGCTATGTTCTCCAGAACTTAGTTTCAGCTTCATTTCTTCGATAGCTCTTACTATTTTTCCAGGATGCAATTTTTTGAATTTGAAAAACCGAATATTTTTCAATCCTGCACCGTGGGCATAAACTTGCTATATTTTGGGAATCCGATAACAAAATCTACATCCCAAAATTTTGTGAGATTCTTTTTGGTGACATTTTCAAAAGCAAAATTTTTCCAAATGATTATTTCGGCCAATTTTCGACAATTTTCAAAATTTAACGAAGACACTTTCTTATAGATTTCGACCTCCAGAAGTTGATTTCGGCTTCATTTCTTCCATAACTCATCCCATTTTTCCAAAATCGCCCACTAAAATATGTACTGCGATTTTTTGGTTTAAAAAAAATATTTTCAAACCCAATATTTTTTAGATCTTGCACCGGAAGGACAAAAACGCTGTTTTCGGAATAGCACCAGAATTTTTTGGAATGAATTTTTTCAGAGTTTTTCCAAAACCAAAATTTTTCGATATGAAAATTTCCTCCAATTTTCCACAATTTTAGAAATTGATCTGAAGACATTCTTCGATAGATTCCGACCTCCAGAGTTAGTTTCAGCTTCGTTCTTCTTCGATCGTTCCCACCATTTTTCCAGAAACGCCCATTGAAGTATTGCGATTTTTCGGATTTGAAAAAAAAAATCAAACCCACTATATTTTGGGACAAATTTGGAGGATTTTCGACATTTAATCATTTTCACATTTTTTAAGATTTCGACCTCCAGAAGTTAGTTTCGACCTCATTTCTTCCATAGCTTCTACTATTTTTCACGACGAAATCTATATCTCATAATTTTTTTGGCAACTTTTTCAAAAGCCAAATTTTTCAATAGTCCCTCCCTATAAAAATTTCGGCCATTTTTCGACAATTTCCAAAATTTAACTAAATACGGATAATATGGATTTCAATGTCCAGAAACACGACGAAATCTACTATGTCCCACGATTTTTTTTGGAAAATTTTTGACAATTTTTCCAAACCAAAATTTTTCTAGAGCTCTTCCCTATATTTCGGCCAATTTTCCACAATTTTGAAATTTTAAGCAGACATTTTTTTGAGAATTCGACCTCCAAAACCACGACGAAATCTACGTTTATCCCAGAACTTTGGGAAACTTTTTCATTAAAAAATATATATTTTCAAAGGAATATTTTTAAATCTTTATGTTTTCAGAATCACGACGAAATTTTTTTGGAAATTTTTGGAAACTTTTTCAAAACCAAAATTTTTCAAAACTTCTCTGCCTGTTTTTGTCCCTACCTCTTTCTACCTTAATTTCTCGATTCCTGTCACTTTATGTATGTACATCCCTGTATCTTCTCTTCATCCCTCTGTCTCTTTATCTGTCTGTTTCTGATTTTGTTTCTCTGTCTATCTATTTTTTTGTATTTCTTTATTTCACTATCTCTCTATATCTATCTTTCTATTAGAGATAAAAAAAATCTTAAACTGCACAAACTGAAATTATTTTCAACCATGCCGAGTGTTTTGTTTATCGATCCATAAAATTTAATTAAAATAAAATGTAACAGAAAATATGTTGGCGTTATAAAAAAAATCTTGGACACTCGGTATACTAATATGATTACCATTTTTAGATTTATAAAGTTTTAAAATTTGAAAATTTATGTGGATCACTAGGACGGTTGTTGACCTAGGTTTCGTCCTTTATGCTTAATCGTCGACAACCGTAATATAAAAATACTTACTATGTATTATTGAGAAATCCGCTTGTCTTATCTATAACGTATTGTTAATTATAACAACAAAATGATATTCGAATTGTAATAAAGAAAATATTTAATTTAATAGATTATTGACAACTCTTGAAGTGAAATTTTTCAAAAACGGTTTAATGATTATTATTTTTTGAGGAAAGTTATATGAAGGGTAAATCAATTCAAAGAACATTGACTTATTGATAAAAACTTATTACCAAATATATCAATAATTAAAAATTTGTATTAATTATTATCTGCCTATCTTCGACTTTTATTAATAAACCCACAAAAATAAAAAAAAAAACGATAACGACATACAATTTAATTTGAACCTTTGAAATAAAGAAATTATCATCGAGTAAGTATTTTTGTACAATTATAACAAACACCTATACGACCTTAACGATAACTTACTGACCTTAGATTTATTAACCCGAGTGGAAATACACTTGCTCCACCCAAGTTCTATGAACTTAACACACTTCTATCACTCTAGTCGGTCCTTTAGATTTTTATCCTGTAAAAAAGCACTTTTCGGCTAAACCAATAGAAATCAGTAGAACTAGATTTCACTTAATTAACGAGCTTAAAACTCCAGGGGCTTCCACACGCCATTAACACAATTCCGAGCGAGTCAGTCCGAGTCGATACTCAAGTGTTACTAAAACCCCAACACACTGTATGAATAATAGCATGTAAGGATAAAACGAACACACTCTTTATAAATAATAAAAGTTATCGGTGTTTATGACGATGCTCGTAACAACAGCGGTTATTAATGTCAGAAAAAGCCGCTTCGACCCCAGTCAGACGCTCCTTCAGCTGTAACATAGTCGTGGAAACCAAAGTGAAAAATAAATCGAATTATTCTCAAATCAGCTACTCCAGACAAATGAACGGCTTAGACCGAACGAAATACGAAAAGGTGAGGAAAAATTCTACACACATCTGACGAAACCGAATTATCGCTGAATCAGACTTAATTAAAGGAAGCTTTTATAAGTTTTACGCGAAACAATGCACCCGCTCCATTCATACAAGAATTTGTTAAAAATAAACCCAACTGGGAGATAATCCCGGACTGACGAACCAATTAAATGGGTGTGCGGCCCGAAATTGAATTAATACTTAGAGAATGTTGGAGTTTTAATGGGAGTGAATAATTCATCGCATTATTAATTCGGAGACTTATCGTTTTCTGCAGTAATAATGTGCAAATTGTTTCAGTTATGCTACAGTGGACAAAAGTGCCAGAGAATTCCGGAGGCTTTAGTAAAATTATATGGGGCTAAAGTACAAAGCCTGGATCTGAGTTACAATGAATTAGTCACTTTGAAAGGTTTGGAAGGATTTCCCTTGCTGAGGGAGCTGGTATTGGATAATAATCAACTTACAGATGCACTCGTGCTGCCGTACTTGCCGCACTTACACACGCTTTCGCTCAACAAAAACCAGGTCAGTATTATATTGTTGCCATAGGCGTCCCATACATATTTATTTTCGTTCTATTGTGATTTTCAGATAACTGATATTGAATCTCTCATTACAAAAATCCGACATAATCTACCAGCTATTACTTACTTAAGTATATTAGGAAACAAAGCTTGCCCTAACCAGCTCTCTAATATCGACAACGATGAAGAGGATTATCAAAGATACAGGTGAGCTTGTTTCTAAATTGTAAGACGAAAGTGGCGTAGAAAATTCGCTGAATACAATTTGTTTAGTTTTTGTGGCCCTAGATTTAAAATTGGAATTTCGAAACGACAATAAATGCAGTTCAGAGTGTATCATCGCCATCGGTTCAATAGGAAAATTACTCCTCGTTTCAGAAAAAAACAGCAACAAACTTGCGATAAAAGAATATAATCTGAATATCAAAAACAAAAATTTATATTTGCGTTCTATTTAAAGAAAAAATAAAGCGCCAGTTTAAGAACTGTCAAAACGGAGATCTTCAATTTTTTCGTATTTTGTTACAATATTTCATTTTAATTTTGCTTCTTTTACATTGTTTCTATTTTATTTAGATTCTCCTTCCAACGATTTTTCAATTCTCTTGTTTAATGATATATATTTAGTTCTAAAATCTAAATAGAATCTATGCGAATTTTTTGTCCATTTTTTGACAATTTTCCAAAATTTCAACCATTTTTCGAGCAACTGTATACAAAAATCACCTGGAAAGATTTTTTGTAGATTTCGAGGTCCAGAAGTGGTTTTCAACTTCATTTCTTCAAAAATTCCTACCATTTTTCCAAAATTTGACTCTGAAACCAAATATTTCGAAAATCTTAATCTGAAACTATAAAACTCTATATTTTTCAATTCAACTCGTCGAGATTTATATTTCAGATTTTTTTGTCGATTTTTAATCAACTTTCCAAAAGCTCAGTTTTTCGATGCCATGAAAATGATAAAATTTCCAACCATTTTTCGACTAACTTCGAAAATTATTTAAAGGGATTTTTTGGAGATTTTGACATCCAGAAGTCATTTTTGGTTCCATTCTTACGATTTTTCCAAAATTTCGGCTTTCCATTTCTTCAAAAATTCCTACCATTTTTTTTCAAAATTTGACTTTCGAAAATCTTAATCCGGGATTAAGTTCAGCTCGTCGAAATTTAAATTCCAGGTTTTGTTGTGGATTTTAGTCTACTTTTCATAAGCTTAATTCTTCAATGGAATTTTAAAAATTATTAAATTTTCAACCATTTTAAAAGGATTTTTGTACACTTTTTTAAAATCTCAATTTTTCGATGAAATTATGAAATTTTCAACCTTTTTTGGACCATCTTAATTTTTGGCTTAATTTCTTCAAAAATTCCTATCATTTTTCGAAAATTTTCTACCAGTTTTTCAAAATTTGACTTTGAAACCCAGTATTTTGAAAATCACAATCCGGGACTCTAAACCTCCTATATTTTTCAATTCAGCTGGTCGAGATTTATATTTCTGAATTTTTTTTTTTGGGGGGATTTTTAGGCAACTTTACGCTAGCCCAATTTTTCGATGTATTATCACAATTCTGAAATTTTTTTGCAATTTTTTGACCACGCTCGAAAATTAGTTGCAAGGATTTTTGTAGATTTTGACCTCGTCGAGATTTATTTATATTGCATAATTTTTTTCTGGATATTTAGCATTACTTTTCAAAAGTTATTAATTAAATTAAGAAATTTTCAACCATTTGTCGACGATGTTCAAAAATTACCTGAAAGTATTTTTTTTTGTAGATTTTGACCTCCAGGGAGTATTTTCGGCTCCATTTTTTCGAAAATTCTTACCTTTTTTCCAAAATGTTATTTTGAAACCAAGTCGAAATTAATATTATGAAAATTATGAAATTTTCAACCATTTTTCGACCACCTTCGAAAATTATCTGCAGGAATTTTTTGTAGATTTCGGTGTTCAGAAGTCATTTTCCGCTTCATTTCTTCAGAAATTCCTACCATTTTTCTAAAATTTTACTTTGAAACCGAGTATTTCAAAAATCTTAATCCGGGACTATAAACCTCCTATGTTTTTCGATTCAACTAACCGAGATTTATATTTCAGATTTTTTTGTCAACTTTCCAAAAGCTCAGTTTTTTGATACCATGAAAATGATAAAATTTCCAACCATTTTTCGACTAACTTCGAAAATTATTTAAAGGGATTTTTTTGTAGATTTTGACATCCAGAAGTCATTTTCGGTTTCATTCTTACGATTTTTCCAAAATTTGTCTTTAAAACCGGGTATTTTGAAAATCGTAATCCGGGACTCTAAACCTCCTGTATTTTTCGATCCAGCTCGTTGAGATTTATAATCCAGAATTTTTTGTGGATTTTTAGGTAACTTTTCGAATGCCTAATTTTTCTACGAAATTACGAAAATTATGAAATTTTCAACCATTTTTCGACCACTATGTCTGAAATTATCTGAAGGGATTTGTTTGTAAATTTAGAGGTCCAAAAGTCATTTTCGGCTTTCCATTTCTTCAAAAATTCCTACCATTTTTTTTTTTTTTCAAAGTTTGACTTTAAACTGAGTATTTCGAAAATCTAAATCTGGGATTAAGTTCAGCTCGTCGAAATATACATTCCAGATTTTGTTGTGGATTTTAGTGTACTTTTCATTAGCTGAATTCTTCAATGGAATTATAAAAATTATGAAATTTCCAACCATTTTAAAGTGATATTTTGTACACTTTTTTAAAATCTCAATTTTTCGATGAAATTATGAAATTTTCAACCTTTTTTGGACCACCTTCAAAATTATCAAAAAGAATTTTTTGTAGATTGCGACGTCCAAAAGTCATTTTTGGCTCATTTCTTCAAAAATTCCTATCATTTTTCCAAAATTTTCTACCAGTTTTTCAAAATTTGACTTTGAAACCCAGTATTTTGAAAGTCGTAATCCGGGACTCTAAACATGCATATTCAAAAATTTTTTGTAGATATTTTTCGACCACCTTATCTGAAATTATCTGAAGGGATTTGTTTGTACATTGAGAGGTCCAAAAGTCATTTTCGGCTTCATTTCTTCGAAAATTCCTATCATTTTTTTCCAAAATTTGTCTTTCAAACTGAAAATTTCCAAAAACTTAATGCGGAACTTTAAACCTATATTTTTGGATTCAACAGAATTTTCCAAGATTTGTTTGTGGATCCTTAGGCAACTTTTCTAAAGCTCAGTTTTTCGATGACATAAAAATTATGAAACTTTCAACCATTTTGAAGGGATTTTTTGTAGATTTCGACATTCAGAATCATTCTTTTCTTCGGAAATTGCTACCATTTGTCCAAAATTTGACTTTGAAATCGAGTATTTCGAAAATTTTAATACGAGACTATAAACCTATATTTTTGGATTCAGCTGGTCGAGATTTATGTTCCAGATTTTTTTGTGGATATTAGTCCACTTTTCAAAAGATCAATTTTTCTATTAAATAATAAAAATTATAAATTTTAACCCATTTTTCGACCACATTTGAAAGTGATCTGAAAGGCTTTCTGTAGATTGCGACGTATAAAAGTCATTTTTGGCCTAATTTCTTCGAAAATTCCCTCTATTTTTCCAAAATTTTACTTTAAAACCGAGTATTTTAAAAATCTTAATCTGGGACTCTAAACCTCCTGCATTTTTCGATTCAACTCACCGAAATTTATAATACAGAATTTTGTGTGGATTTTTAGGCAACTTTTCGAAAACCCAATTTTTCGATGTAATCATAATTTTTTAACCATTTTTCTACCACGTTGGAAATTTTTTTTTTCAAATTTTGACTTTGAAACCGAATATTTTGAAAATCTTAATCTCCTATATTTTTCGATTCCGCTCGTCAAGATTTCGTATTCCAAATTTTTTGTGAATTCTCAGTCAAATTTTCAAAATTTTTCGACCATTTTTCGACCACCTCCTAAAATTATTTGAAAAGTGTTTTTTGTAGATTTCGACCTCCAGAAATAATTTTCAGCCTCATTTCCTCGAAAATTCCTACCATTTTTCTAAATTTGACTTTAAAACAGGGAATTTCAAAAATTTTAAGGGACTATAAACCTATATTTTTGGATCCACCTTGTCGAGATTTATATTCCAGAATTTTTTGTGGATTTTTAGGCGACATCCAGAAATCACAAAAAATCATCAGTTTTCCTCTAATCAATGTACCAGAATTGTTTCATTAGAGAAATAAAAATTAAAAAGTTTCATCAAATTTTCCTTTGGTTTAAAAAAATTAAGTTCGAATATTTCATTTTTAATTTTACTTCGTCTACATCTTTTCTATTTTTTCGATTCTTTTTTGGATTTTAAGGCAAGTTTTTAAAAATTCAGTTTTTCCATCACATGAAAATTTTCAATTTTCAGCCATTTTTCGACCACCTTTAAAATTACCTGCAAAGACTTTTTTGTAGATTGCGACGTCCAAAGGTCACTTTTGGCTTAATTTCTTCAAAAATTCCTAACATTTTTCCAACAGTTTCTACCAGTTTTTAAAAATTTGACTTTGAAACCGAGTATTTTGAAAATCGTAATCCGGGACCCTAAACCTCCTATATTTTGCGATTCAGCATATTCCAGAATTTTTTATGTGATTTTAGGCAACTTTTCGAAAAGATTTTTTTATAGATTTCGACAACCAGAACCTATTTTTAGCTTCACTTTTTCGAAAATTCCTTCCATTTTTTTATCGAATGTTTCGAAAATCTTAATCCGGGACTACAAACCACCTACATTTTTCGAATCAACTTGTCGAGATTCATATTCTAAATTTGTCTGTGGATTTTTAAGCAACTTTTCGAAAGCTCAATTTTTCAGTGACATGGAAATTATGACATTTTCAGCCATTCTTCGACCCCCTTCAAAAATTATCTGAAGGGATTTGTTTGTAGATTTAAACGTCTAAAAGTCATTTTCGACTTCATTTTTTCGAAAATTCCTACTATTTTTTTCCAAAATTTAACTTTGAGACTCAGTATTTCGAAAATGTTAATCCGGGACTTTAAGCCTACATTTTTCGATTTAACTCCTCGAGACAGAATTTTCCAGAATTTTTTGTGGATTTTTAGGCAACTTTGCAAAAACTCATCTTTCCAATAAAATTATGAAAAACATGAAATTTTCAACCCTTTTTCGATCACGTTGAAAAATTACCTCCACCAAGTCATAAAAGAACTTATATTAGTAACTAGTAGTAAAAAAAAAAAAAACACCACATTCGAAACATTTTGTATATTCACAAAACAACAAAGTTCGATTTTCCTCCAATGAAAAAAAAAATCACAAAGGTTCTTCAAATTTTCTTCGACTTCAAAAAAATTATATTCGAATATTTCATTTTTGTTCTAACGGGTTTTCAGTTGTCTTGTTTTAATTGTTTTCTATGCTTAGTTCTGTAAGTTTTTACCTTCATTATCGATTTTATTTTCCTTCACCTTTTTTTTTTGTTCTTCGTTATCCTCGCAGTCCTTACTGAGAATTTTAGTTGGAGAAATCCTTGTTTATTATGACCTTAACTAGATAAAAATGGATTTATTTTTAAAAATTTGCGTTAATTAAAAGTTTTTGTACTTAGGTGAACTATTTGTATTAACTCAAGCCAAATTTTTTATCCCTTTAACTTTTTTCTGTAACATAACATTAAAAAAAGTCTGTGGTAAACCCAATCCGTGGACATACTGTATATTGAGAAAAATTTTAACTTTCTTGTAATAAGACTACAATATCTCATATGAAAAAAAATAATCACAAAGTTCTTCAAAAATTCCTTTGGCTTTGAAAATATTTTGTTCGAATATTTCTACTTCTTCTAAGGACTTTTTCGTTCTTTTAATTGCTTTTCTTTGTATCCCAGAATTTTTTGTGGATTTTTGGACAAATTTTCCAAAAGTTGTAAAATTTTCAACATTCTTTCAACCACATTCAAAAATTACCTAAACAGATTTTTCTATAGATTTCGACCTCCATAAGTTATTATTGACTTCATTTCTTCGGAAATTCTTACCATTTTTCTAGAATCATTAAATGAAATAAATACGGCAATTTTTTAAACTTTAAAATAATTTAATTTGAAACAATTTGTTTCGGGACCATCAAGACGTTATCCACATTTTTTTTGTATATTTTTAAGCAACTTTTCCAAGAACGTTAAAAAGTTTTTTTTTTAATGAAATATGGCAATTTTAGAAATTTTTACAAAATTGAAATTTTAAACCGAGTATTTCAATTTCGAAAATCTTTTTCGACTCCTTTTCGATCATCTTCAGAAATTATCTGAAGAGATATTTTTGTAGATTTCGACGTGCAGAAGTCATTTTCCACTCTATTTCTTTGAAAGATCCTACCATTTTTCCAAAATTGCCACATGAAATATAGCAATTTTAAGCATTTTTACAAAATTTGACTTTTGAAGTGAGTATTTTGAAAATCTAAGACCGAGACCATAAATATCCTATATTTTTGGATTCAGCTCGTGAAGTTCTATATCTCAGAAATTTTCGACGATTTTTCAAAGAATTTTTTTTGTAGATTTTCGCCTCCAAATGAAAAATACGTCCACTTTGTGTATTTACAAAACAATACGGTTCAATTTTTCTCTAGTTATCTTCCTTATTTATTATGATCTTTTTCTTTTTCTTCACACTCTTGTTTTTTTTTTTTTGTCAAACAAAAATCTTCTTTTTACCTATATTTCCCTCGAGGCGTCCATTTTATCCTATTTCTACTTTTTAAAACAAGAATCCACACTGTAGGAATGTTATAAATGTTATAGACTAGATCAACAGTTATGCACGAATTGAAAACTAGGTCGGAAAATTTACGATTTTCCACGACACGGGTCATTAAAACGAACTATGACAGCACCCATAAGTAAACAACTTCCAGGATGCCAAGAATCTGGTCAACCTGGCGCGAAATTACTAAAAAACACAAGAGAAGTGATGCCTCGAGATTCGAGCGAAATGACCTCGACGACCCCTTTGTTCTCCGCGATAAGGGCCACATTCGCTTAATGTAGTGTCTCTAACATTGATGCGGTCGCTCATCGGAATTTTCTAGCCACAAAAAAAATTTGAACATTTTCGTTCTAAGAAGTCTAAAACTTGAGTAACACAATGTACATTTATGTGTCAGTCGTAGCATTTACTTTTGCCTAACAAATAAAACTTTATGTCGTCTGATAGTGTAAAGTTTCGTTTTTTCAGATATTACGTGTTGCATTATCTCCCAACATTGAAGTTTTTAGATTCGAACAAAGTGCGGGACTGGGAAAAGGACGAAGCACGACGTCGAGGGCAATTTATGAAAATTGTCAGGCCCAACACATCAAACATAAATGAGAACGTTCCAAACAATACCATTCCAAATTCTTTTACACCATTACCCAAGTCAATAAGGAACCCCAACGACTACAGAGGTATGCGCTATGGAAGTTATGGCTACGGAACATTATCGAAATCGTATTGACGTATTTCGTCGCCAGTGAACGGAAGCATATAAATTTCAGGAATAAATGAGACGTAACGTAAATTCACAGACTTTATAAAATCGAAATAGAACCTGCATTCCTAATACATACGAATCGGAGTCTCACTTCCATATTTATTCAGTTTCATTATTCAAGCATAGATTAATATAGATGCGACATATAGGCTGATTTTGCAAAACCACCCTTATTGACATTGGAGGCAAGCGCCAAATTTAAATAGTCGATGCCAATAAAAAAACTTGTTTTAATACAATTCGTCGCCTGAGAACTTGTTTGATCTACTGACCGGAGCGCGCTCAAGCCAATGTCGACTCTAAGCGTTCAGTAGCGATTTGGTTGGTTTGGACTATAATTTGTGCGGGAAATAGTTGTTTTTTGCATATTTTGTTTAACTAAGAATTAATTCTTTATTTGTGTTTTATACTAGCAAAACGTCTCAAACTAAGAATATTGTTGAAATCGTAATAACCCAATGGATTTTTTTCGGGAAAATGTTTTGGAAACACTGTGTATGAATTTTTAAATGTTTTTAGTGACCATTTTTGTGGTTGTTTCGATACACTGTATGATATTAACAGTGAGAAAAAAATAATGAAAAATTAAAATCGAAACCTTAAAAATCGTAACACCGCATTTAAAAAATCGGGTAACCGAAAAATCGAAACATCGAAAAACTGGAAAATCGAAAAATCAAAAGATGAAGAAATCGTGGAGTCGAAAAGTCGTACAATTGAGAAACCGAAATAGGCCAAAATCTAAAAATCGAAAAGTTAAAAATTGAACAATTTATAAATTCAGAAATTGACAATCAAAATATCGAAAAATCCGAATCTCGATAAATCGAGAAATCAAAAAACCTAAGAATTCGAAAAATTGAAAAATTGAGAGATTGAAAGATCAAAACAACGGGAAATCGAAAAATAGAGAAATCGACAAACAAAAAGTTAAAAGTTGAAAAATTGGAAAACCGGAAAAATCAAAAAACGAAAAAATGGAAAACTGGAAAAACTGAGAAAGCGAAATAGGCCATAATAAAAAATTGAGAAAATGATAAATCGAAAACCTGAACCTGAAATCGGGAATGAAAAATCGAAAAATTGAAAAACAAAACATCTAAAACCAGGAAATCGAAAAATAGAAAGATTAAGAAATATTGAAAAATTAAAATATCAAAAACTTTAAAAATCCAAAAATTTAAAAATCGAAGAAGTAAAAACGTAGACACATCGAAAAATCCAGAAGTCAAAAACAGAAAACCCGAAGAATTGAAATACTGAAAAATCCTAAAACTGAAATATCTAAAAACTGAAAAATCGAAAAATCAAAAAGTGAAGTCGAAAAATAGAAACCTTAAAAATCGAAAAATTGAAAAATCAAAAAATTAAAGAATTGAACAGCAGGAAAATCGAACCACTCGAAGGTCAAGAAATGGGAAAATCAAAACATCGATTAACTGAAAAATCGAAAAATTGAGAGTTTATAAAAGTCAAATTTGAAACATTAGAAAATCGAAAATTTGACAAAATGATAATTGAAAAACAGAAAATCTAAAACCGGGAAGTCGAAAAATCGAAAGATTAAGAAATCGAAACATTTGAAAAATTCGAAAACTTAGAAAAATTGAAATATCCAAGAACTGAAATGAAACCTCGAGAAATCTAAAAGTGATAAAGTCGAAAAATCGAAAAATAGAGAAATCGACAAACAAAAAGTTAAAAGTCGAAAAATTGGAAATGCGGAAAAATCAAAAAACGAAAAAATGGAAAACTGGAAAAGCTGAGAAATCGAAACAGGCCAAAATAAAAAATTAATCGAAAAGCTGAACAATTAACTCTCGATAAATCGATCGGGAATGAAAAATTTACAAATCGAAAAATTGAAAAACAGAAGATCTAAAACCAGGAAATCGAAAAATCGAAAGATTAAGAAATATTGAAAAATTAAAATATCAAAAAGTAAAAAAATTGAAATATCGAAGAACTGAAATAAATGAAAACTCGAGAAATCGAAAAATTAAAAATTTTAAAAACCAAAAATTTTAAAAATCAAAAATTCTAAAATTTAAAAATCGAAAAATTGAAAAATCTAAAAAATAAAAAAATCGACACATCGAAAAATCCAGGAGTCAAAAATCGAAAAATTGAGAGTTTATAAAAGTCAAATTTGAAACATTAGAAAATCGAAAATTTGACAAAATGACAATTGAAAAACAGAAAATCTAAAACCGGGAAGTCGAAAAATCGAAAGATTAAGAAATCGAAACATTTGAAAAATTCGAAAACTTAGAAAAATTGAAATATCCAAGAACTGAAATGAAACCTCGAGAAATCTAAAAGTGATAAAGTCGAAAAATCGAAAAATAGAGAAATCGACAAACAAAAAGTTAAAAGTCGAAAAATTGGAAATGCGGAAAAATCAAAAAACGAAAAAATGGAAAACTGGAAAAGCTGAGAAATCGAAACAGGCCAAAATAAAAAATAAATCGAAAAGCTGAACAATCAACTCTCGATAAATCGATCGGGAATAAAAAATTAACAAATCGAAAAATTGAAAAACAGAAGATCTAAAACCAGGAAGTCGAAAAATCGGAAGATTAAGAAATATTGAAAAATTAAAATATCAAAAAGTAAAAAAATTGAAATATCGAAGAACTGAAATAAATGAAAACTCGAGAAATCGAAAAATCAAAAATTTTAAAAATCAAAAATTTTAAAAATCAAAAATTCTAAAATTTAAAAATCGAAAAATTAAAAAATCGAAAAAGTAAAAAAATCGACACATCGAAAAATCCAGGAGTCAAAAATCGAAAAGTCGAAGAATCGAGATATTGAACAATCCCAAAACTGAAACATCGAAAATCTGAAAATTGAAAGAAAAACTAAAAACGGGGAACTAAATCGGGAAATGGAAAAAAAAATTCGAAAACTTGGAAAAATTGAAATATCCAAGAACTGAAATGAAAACTCGAGAAATCGAGAAGTGATGAAGTCGAAAAATCGAAAAATAGAGAAATCTACAAACAAAAAGTTAAAAGTTGAAAAATTAGAAAAGCGGAAAAATCAAAAAACGAAAAAATGAAAAACTGGAAAAATTGAGAAACCGAAATAGGCCAAAATAAAAAATTGAAGAACTAATAAATCGAAAACCTGAACAGTCAAATCTCGATAAATGGATCGGGAATGGAAAATTAACAAATCGAAAAATTGAAAAACAGAACATCTAAAACCAGGAAGTCGAAAAATCGAAAGATTAAGAAATATTGAAAAATTTAAATATCAAAAGATTGAAAAATCTAAAATTTTAAAAATCAAAAATTCCAAAATTTAAAAATCGAAAAATTGAAAAATCTAAAAAGTAAAAAAATCGACACATCGAAAAATCCAGGAGTCAAAAATCGAAAACTCGAAGAATCGGAAATATTGAACAATCCCAAAACTGAAACATAGAAAATCTGAAAATTGAAAGAAAAACTAACAATGAGGAGCTAAATCGGGAAATCAAAAAAAAATTCGAAAACTTGGAAAAATTGAAATATCCAAGAACTGAAATGACAACTCGAGAAATCGAAAAGTGATGAAGTCGAAAAATCGAAAAATAGAGAAATCGACAAACAAAAAGTTAAAAGTTGAAAAATTAGAAAAGCGGAAAAATCAAAAAACGAAAAAATGAAAAACTGGAAAAACTGAGAAACCGAAATAGGCCAAAATAAAAAATTGAAAAACTAATAAATCGAAAACCTGAACAGTCAAATCTCGATAAATGGATCGGGAATGAAAAATTAACAAATCGAAAAATTGAAAAACAGAACATCTAAAACCAGGAAATCGAAAAATCGAAAGATTAAGAAATATTGAAAAATTAAAATATTAAAAGATTGAAAAATCTAAAATTTTAAAAATCCAAAAATTGAAAAATCGAAGAAGTAAAAACGTAGACACATCGAAAAATCCAGAAGTCAAAAACAGAAAACCCGAAGAATTGAAATACTGAAAAATCTGAAAATTGAAAGAAAAACTAACAATGAGGAACTAAATCGGGAAATCAAAAAAAAAATCGAAAACTTGGAAAAATTAAAATATCTAAGAACTGAAATGACAACTCGAGAAATCGAAAAGTGATGAAGTCGAAAAATCGAAAAATAGAAAAATCGACAAACAAAAAGTTAAAAATTGAAAAATTGGAAAAGCGGAAAAATCAAAAAACGAAAAAATGGAAAACTGGAAAGGCTGGGAAAACGAAACAGGCCAAAATAAAAAAATGAAAAACTAATAAATCGAAAAGTTGAACAATCAAATCTCGATAAATCGATCGGGAATGAAAAATTAACAAATCGAAAAATTGAAAAACAGAACATCTAAAACCAGGAAGTCGAAAAATCGAAAGATTAAGAAATATTGAAAAATTAAAATATTAAAAAATTGCAAAACCTAAAATTTTAAAAATCAAAAATTCCAGAATTTAAAAATCGAAAAATTGAAAAATCAAAAAAGTAAAAAAAATCGAAAAATCCAGGAGTCAAAAATCGAAAAGTCAAAAAATCTAAATATTGAACAATCCCAAAACTGAAACATCGAAAATCTGAAAATTGAAAGAAAAACTAACAATGAAGAACTAAATCGGGATAACAAAAAAAAAAATTCAAAAACTTGGAAAAATTTAAATATCCAAGAACTGAAATGACAACTCGAGAAATCGAAAAGTGATGAAGTCGAAAAATCTAAAAATGGAGAAATCGACAAACAAAAAGTTAAAAGTGGAAAAATTGGAAAAGTGGAAAAATCAAAAAACGAAAAAATGAAAAACTGGAAAAACTGAGAAACCGAAATAGGCCAAAATAAAAAATTGAAAAACTAATAAATCGAAAACCTGAACAGTCAAATCTCGATAAATGGATCGGGAATGAAAAATTAACAAATCGAAAAATTGAAAAACAGAACATCTAAAACCAGGAAGTCGAAAAATCGAAAGATTAAGAAATATTGAAAAATTTAAATATCAAAAGATTGAAAAATCTAAAATTTTAAAAATCAAAAATTCTAAAATTTAAAAATCGAAAAATTGAAAAATCGAAAAAGTAAAAAAATCGACACATCGAAAAATCCAGGAGTCAAAAATCGAAAAGTTGAAGAATCGAAATATTGAACAATCCCAAAACTGAAACATCGAAAATCTGAAAATTGAAAGAAAAACTAACAATGAGGAACTAAATCGGGAAATCAAAAAAAAAAAATCGAAAACTTGGAAAAATTGAAATATTCAAGAACTGAAATGAAAACTCGAGAAATCGAAAAGTGATGAAGTCGAAAAATCGAATAATAGAGAAATCGACAAACAAAAAGTTAAAAGTTGAAAAATTGGAAAAGCGGAAAAATCAAAAAACGAAAAAATGGAAAACTGGAAAAGCTGAGAAACCGAAACAGGCCAAAATAAAAAATTGAAAAACTAATAAATCGAAAAGCTGAACAATCAAATATCGATAAATCGATCGGGAAGGAAAAATTAACAAATCGAAAAATTGAAAAACAGAACATCTAAAACCAGGAAGTCGAAAAATCGAAAGATTAAGAAATATTGAAAAATTAAAATATTAAAAGATTGCAAAATCTAAAATTTTAAAAATCAAAAATTCCAAAATTTAAAAATCGAAAAATTGAAAAATCGAAAAAGTAAAAAAATCGACACATCGAAAAATCCAGGAGTCAAAAATCGAAAAGTCGAAGAATCGAAATATTGAACAATCCCAAAACTGAAACATCGAAAATCTGAAAATTGAAAGAAAAACTAAAAATGAGGAACTAAATCGGGAAATCAAAAAAAAATTAGAAAACTTGGAAAAATTGAAATATCGAAGAACTGAAATGACAACTCGAGAAATCGGAAAGTGATGAAGTCGAAAAATCGAAAAATAGAGAAATCGACAAACAAAAAGTTAAAAGTTGAAAAATTGGAAAAGTGGAAAAATCAAAAAACGAAAAAATGGAAAACTGGAAAAACTGAGAAACCGAAATAGGCCAAAATAAAAAATTGAAAAACTAATAAATCGAAAACCTGAACAGTCAAATCTCGATAAATGGATCGGGAATGAAAAATTAACAAATCGAAAAATTTAAAAACAGAACATCTAAAACCAGGAAGTCGAAAAGTCGAAAGATTAAGAAATATTGAAAAATTAAAATATTAAAAGATTGCAAAATCTAAAATTCCAAAATTTAAAAATCGAAAAATTGAAAAATCGAAAAAGTAAAAAAATCGACACATCGAAAAATCCAGGAGTCAAAAATCGAAAAGTCGAAGAATCGAAATACTGAACAATCCCAAAACTGAAATATCGAAAATCTGAAAATTGAAATAAAAACTAAAAATGGGGAACTAAATCGAAAAATTTAAAACGACAATTGAAAACAGAAAATCTAAAACCGGGAAGTCGAAAGATCGAAAGATTAAGTAATCGAAAAATTGAAAAATCGAAGAAGTAAAAAAATCGACACATCGAAAACTCCAGAAGCTAAAAATTGAAAAGTCGATGAATCGAAAAATTGAAAAATGCCAAAACTGAAATATCCAAAAACTGAGAACCTAAAAAGTCGAAAAATTGAGCAATCGAAAAATCCAAAAAGTAAAGTCGAAAAATCGAAACCTTAAAAAAAACTAAAAAATAAAAAATCGAAAAATTAAAGAATTGAAGAACAGGAATATCGAAACCCTCGAAAGTCAAGAAATGGGAAAATCAAAAAACATCGATAATTTGAAAAAACGACAGTTAAAAAACTGAAAAATCCCAAAACAGAAATATCCAAAAACCGAGAATAAAAAAAATCAAACAATTGAGAAATCGAAAAATAAAAAAAGTGAAGTCGAAAAATTTAAAAAATCAAAAACTCGAAAAATTGAAGAGTTGAAGAAGAGGAAAATCGAAACACTCGAAAGTCAAGAAATGGAAAAATCAAAACATCGATTAATTGAAAAATCGAAAGACTGGGAGTTTGTAAGTAAAATTTGAAAAATTGAAAAATCGAAAATTTGATGAAAAAACGAAAAATTGAAAAACAGGAAATCTAAAACCGGAAAGTCGAAAAATCAAAAGGATAAGAAACCGTAACATTTGAAAAATTCGAAAAATTGCAATATTGAAGAATTGAATTGAAAAATCGACAAATCGAAAAATCTAAAATTTTAAGAATTGAAAAACTAAAATATCAAAAATTGAAAACTCTAAAATTTTAAAAACGAAAAATTGAAAAATCAAAAATGTTAAAAAATCGACACCGAAAAATCCAGAAGTCAAAAATCGAAAAATTCCAAAAATTAAATATCGAAAAACTGAAAAATTAAAGAAAAACTGAAGAATGGCAAAACTGAAAAATCCAAAAACTGAAATATGCAAAAACTGAGAATCCAAAAAACTGAAAAATTGAGAAATCGAAAAATAAAGAAAGTGAAGTCGAAAAATCGAATCTTTAAAAAAATCGAAAAATTGAAAAATCAAAAACTCGTAAAATCGAAAAATTGAAGATTGAAGCAGAGGAAAATCGAAACACTTGAAAGTCAAGAAATGCGAAAATCAAAATATGGATTAATTGAAAAATCGAAAAATTGGGAGTTTGTAAAAGTCAAATTTTAAAAATTGAAAAATCGAAAATTTGAAAAAAAAAGCGAAAATCTAAAGTCAGGGGGTCGAGAAATCGAATGATTACGAAATCGAAACATTTGAAAAATTCTAAAACTTGAAAAATTGAAATACCGAAGAACTGAAATGAAAAATCGAGAAATCGAGAAATCTAAAATTTAAAATATTGGAAAATTAAAATACCAAAAAATTGAGAAATCTAAAATCTGAAAATCGAAAAAGTAAAGTCGACACATCGAAAAATCCAGAAGTCAAAAATAGAAAAGTCGAAGAACAGAAGTATTGAAAAATCCCAAAACTGAAATATCGAAAAACTGAAAAATGAAAGAAAAACTGACGATCGAAAAACTGAAAAATCCCAAAACTGAGAATCTAAAGAATCGAAAAATTGAGAATCAAAAAAGTGGAGTCAAAATATCGAAACCTTAAAAAAATCGAAAAATTGAAAAATCAAAAACCTGCAAAATTGTAAGATCGAAAAATTGAATAACAAGTAAACTGAAAAATTAAAAATTGAAAAATTGAGAAATTGTAAAATCAAAAATTGAATAGGAGTAAACTGAAACGTCCCCAAACTAACATTTCGAAAAACTGAGAATTCGAAAGTTGAAATAGCAAGACGCTTAGAGTCGACATTGGCTTGAGTGCGCTCTGGTCTGTAGATCAAACAAGTTCTAAACGATGAATTGTAATTCGTGTGACTGAATTAAAGTGAAGGAAACAGCAAGCAACTTGTAATATTCTGGTAAATCTAGTGTCAATTTATCGAAAGTAAAACGCGACATTAAAAATATGACATTTTTTCTAGTTAATTTTATTCCTAGTAAGAAACAAACACTGTTGCCAACATAAGTCGAAGAGTCCTCAACCGTCATTTAATTTCAACTATGACGCTTTTCTATGTTCTCTGATTCAAGTGTCAAACGGGGAATTTGCCGCTTCCTAGAGATATGTAGCAATTCGCGATGTATAATTGGTTGCCTAATTTTATTTGTATTTTATAATAATTTCTGCAATTGTTTGATTAACGCTGTTTGTTTTAGGTGCATATGGCAAATGCAGATATCGATACAACGGTAAACATTCAGAGGGAAACAGGTTCATTTGTAACAGTGACCTTTAAAATTTACATATGAATTAAAATTCTAATATAAGCAGCTAGTTGCAGCGTTATTATTAGTCCACCCCACTAAAACCCGATGACGTCTTTATAAAAATTATTAAACAATTAAAACTGTGCAGAAAAGGTCACATGAATCCAAATTTAAATTAGAACTCATCCATCTCGCACTAATTCAATATAACTGGTTTGGCAATCAGTGTATTGGGAAAACATAAATCCCGATTCTCATATTCCTACCAACAAACTCCATAAAAACAACGCAGTCTTGTTTGCATTTGTACAGAGACCAATGGAACGGATTAATGTACCACTAGTAATGGAAGTTTCGATGAAAGTAGTTCGCAGCTGCAGTTTTCTCACGTAAAACATTGGAAATACCTAAAATTTATTTCCGTTGTTGGCGTCGTGACGCATCAAAAATGAAGTTTTACAAACAAACGAGGAACAAATGGTACGTGCTGATCCATGTCAGCGAGGATTAACAGATGTCGTCAAAGGACTTTTTTATTAAAAATTCCAGACTTATATTTTCAACTTCATCAACACTGTTATCACATCGCAGTCAAAATATACCTACTCGTTTTAATAGATATACTTAATCTATGTTGTTCCTAGGTTTATGATTCAGTAATGCGTCTTCAATTGTTCTCGACCAATTTTTGTGACAATCTGTTACAATATCGATGTAAAAACCGAAAGAAATGATGTCTTAAAAACATTTAAAACAAGTAAAATTGTTCAATGGTCAACGGGTTATGCCGACTTGGTGGCTTTTTGATTTATACACCAGATACACAATTGTAACAGAAATGAAGAATGAAACTGATAGAAAATAATTAAAACTTACCACAAGAAACACTAAGCCCCAAAGATCTCACCAAGTAATTTGTTTCTCTTGCTGAGATAAATCACCTGTTTTTCACACAAGAGACGGTAGGTAAGTTTTAAGATTTTCTGGATGTTGGTTTCAAGCTTTCGCTACTCTTTTGTAGATGGAGCTCCTAAGCAATTTCGAATTAGGTGACTAGATTGTAATTATTTTCAAGAAATAAATAAGGCTTTGGAATCCCACTTGAAGAGTAATTTATTATTAACTGGGTTCGTTTTTTTAAACGGTTTTTTTCTGTTATAAACTTTTAGTAGTTTTAATTAAATAGCTTTTTCTCTAAACTAGTGAGTATTTGTTATTTAACAGAGTCAAGGTTTCCTTAAAATTTTTAAAAATTTTAAAATTTGTGATGGCGCCATCTTTGGACTTACACTTGAACTACCTGGATGTCAATAAAACTGCAATTTCCTTGGAATACTATTCATTAAAGAAATTAATTTCATTAATTTGTATATTGTTCTAAAATTTTTAAAATTAGATCTGAAAAAGTTAGTTAAAAAAAAATAAATATTAATATATTTTTTTTTAGAATATATTATTTGTACTGTCAAAAAAAAGGAGATTAGGATGATCATGACTTTCATTCAAAACACCTTGTTTTTATTTATTTTATTCTGGCATTTTTGTCATGATTTTTCAGATTTGAAGTTTTTTGTGCTCTCAATAAATATTTCGATTTTTCAATTTTTGATTTGAACTCTCAATTTTTCGATTTTTCAATTAATCGATGTTTTGATTTTGCCATTTGGAGACTTTTTCTATTTTTCAGTTTTCAGTTTTTCAGTTCTTCAATTTTTTTCATTTTTCAGGTTTTCCTATTTTTTAAGGTTTCGATTTTTCCACTTCAGCTTTTTGATTTTTCGATTTTTCAATTTTTCAGTTTTTGGATATTTCAGTTTTTCCATTCTTCAGTTTTTCTTTCGTTTTTCAATTTTTCGTAATTTCAGTTTTGGGATTTTTCAGACTATTTATTATTCAATTTTTCGATTTTACAATTCCTCAGTTTTTTAATTTCTTGATTTTCAATTTTCCGATGTTTCAGTCTTACGTTTTTCAATTTTTCTCCTCTTCAATTTTACGATTTTTAAATATTTCGATTTTTCGATTTTTCAATTTTTGACTTACTTAAATTCCCAATTTTTCGATGGTTTTTTGATTTTCCCATTTCTTAACTTTCGACTGGTTCGATTTTCCAGTTCTTCAATTGTTCGATTTTCAATTTTTCAGTTTTTTGATTTCTCAATTTTTCTCCTCTTCAATTTTACGGTTTTTAAATATTTCGATTTTTCAATTTTTGACTTAAACTCCCAATTTTTCGATTTTTCAATTAATCGATGATTTTCCCATTCCTTGACTTTTTCAGTTTTTCAGTTCTTCAATTTTTTTATTTTTCAGGTTTTCCTATTTTTTAAGGTTTCGATTTGTCCACTTCACTTTTTTGATTTTTCAGTTTCCCAATTTTTTAATTTGTCAGATTTTGGATATTTCAGTTTTGGGATTTTTCAGTTTTTCTTTCATTTTATTTATTCTTCAATTTTCCGATGTTTCAATTTTACGTTTTTCCAATTTTTGTCCTCTTCAGTTTTACGATTTTTAAATATTTCGATTTTTCAAATTTGACTTTTATAAACTCTCACGTTTTCGATTTTTCATTTCTTCAATTCTTCAATTTTTCAATTTTTTGTTTCTCAGATTTTGGATATTTCAGTTTTGAGATTTTTCAGTTTTTTCATTCTTGAGTTTTTCAGTTATTCAATTTTTCGATTTTTCAGATTTTCCTATTTTTTAAGGTTTCAATTTTTCCACTTCACCTTCTTGATTTTTCGGTTTCTCAATTTTTCAATTTTTTAATTTCTCAGATTTTGGATATTTCAGTTTTGGAATGTTTCAGTTTGTCTTTCATTTTTCTATTTCGAAATTTTAGTTTTGGGATTTTTCATTTTATTTATTCTTCAATTTTTCAATTTTACAATTTTTCAATTTCACAATTTTCAATTTTTCGATTTCTCAATTTTCCAACGTTTCAATTTTCCGATGTTTCGATTTTACGTTTTTTCAAATTTGACTTTTATAAACTCTCACGTTTTCGATTTTTCATTTCTTCAGTTCTTCAATTTTTCAATTTTTTAATTTCTCAGCTTTTGGATATTTCAGTTTTGAGATTTTTCAGTTTTTTCATTCTTCAGTTTTTCAGTTCTTCAATTTATCGATTTTTCAGGTCTTCCAATTTTTTAAGGTTTCGATTTTTCCACTTCAGCTTCTTGATTTTTCGGTTTCTCAATTTTTCAATTTTTTAATTTCTCAGATTTTGGATATTTCAGTTTTGATATTTTTCAGTTTTTCTATTTCGAAATTTTAGTTTTGGGATTTTTCACTTTATTTATTATTTAATTTTTCGATTTTACAATTTTTCTCCTCTTGAATTTTACGATTTTTAGATATTTCCATTTTTCAAATTTGACTTTTATAAACACTCACTTTTTCAATTTTTTTGATATTTTTCAAATTATTTATTATTCAATTTTTCGATTTTACAATTTCCCAATTTTTCAATTTCTCGATTTTCAATTTTCCGATGTTTCGGTCCTACGTTTTATCGATTTTTCTCTTTAATTTTACGATTTTTAAATGTTTAGATTTTTCGATTTTTCAATTTTTGACTTTCCTAAATTCTCAATTTTTCGATTTCTCAGTTAATCGTTGTTTTGACTTTCCCCTTTCGACTGCTTCGATTTTCCAGTTCTTCGATTCTCCAATTTTTCAATTTTTGAATTTTCGATTTTTCGACTTCATTTTTTTCATTTTTCGATTTCTCAATTTTTCAGCTTTTTAGATTCTCCGCTTTTGGATATTTCAGTTTTGGGTTTTTTCAGTTTTTACATTCTTCAGTTTTTCTTCCATCTTTCAGTTTTCGGATTTTTGGATTTTTGACTTCTGGATTTTTCGATGTGTCGATTTTTTACTTTTACGATTTTTGAGTTTTTCAATTTTTAAATTTTAGATTTTTCCATTTATCGATTTTCCATTTTAATTCTTCGATATTTCAATTTTTGAATTTCTCGAGTTATCAATTTTTCGATTTTGGCCTATTTCGGTTTCTCAATCTTTTAATTTTTCGATTTTTCGGTTTTTCGATCTTTTGCTTTTCCGATTTTCGGTTTTTCGATTTTCCAGTTTTTTGATGTTTGGATTTTTCAAGTATCCGATTTTTCAATTTTTTGATTTTCAAATTTTTTGAAGTCGAAAAATATCGAAAAACAAATACTCCAAAATCGAAAAATCCAAAAGTTAAAAATTGAAAATTTGAAAATTTAAAACTAATAAAAAATAAAAACTTCAATAGAGCAACCCAAAAATTTAAAAATCGAAAAACTGAAAATTCAAAAATTTTAAAAATCGAAAAATTGAAAAACCGAAAAATCAAAAACTGACAAGTCGAAAAATGAGAAAAATTAAGACGGAAATATTGAACAACTGTAAAATCGAAAAATCGAGAAATCGAGAAATCGAGAAATCGAGAAATCGAGAAATCGAGAAATCGAGAAATCGAAAAATCCAAAGTTTAAAAAATTGAAAAATTAAAATATGTACAGAAAAACTGAAAAATCATAAAATTGAAATATCCAAAAAATCGAAAAAACAGAAAATCCAGAAATTGGAAAATCGAAAAAAATTGCACAATCTAAAAACTAAAAAATCGCGAAACTAAAACAAAAAAATTGAGAATTCTAAAAATTGGAAAATCTAAAAATTAAAAATTTAAAAAATCGAAAATTGGGAAATCGAAAAACTGAAGAAGGAACTAAAAAGTCTAAAAATCTAATAATTGAAAAGCCGAAACATCAAAAAAGTCTAAAAATATCGAAAAACAGAAATACACCAAAGTCGAAAAATCCAGAAGTTAAAAAATCAAAAATTGAAAATTTAAAACTGAAAAAAAAAAGAGAAAAATTAAAATTTCAATAGAGAAATCCAAAAAGTTAAAAATCGAAAAACTGAAAAATCAAAAATTTTCAAAATCGAAAAAGTGAGAAATCCAAAAATCAAAAACTGAGAAGGCGAAAAATCGAATCATCAAAAAACTGATAAAATCTAACATTTAAAAATTAGAAAAATTAAGACGGAAATATTGAACTGAAAAATTGAAAAATCGAGAAATCGAAAAATCGGGAAATCTGAAATTTAAAAAATTGAAAAATAAGGAAATTGAAATATCAGAAAAATCGAAAAAGCAGAAAATCCAGAAATTGAAAAAGTGAAAAATTGAGAAATCGAAAAGTCCAAATATCGAAAAATTGGAAAATCGAGAAAAACTGAACAATCTAAAAACTGAGAAATCGCAAAACTAAAACATCAAAATATTGAGAATTCTAAAAATTGGAAAATCAAAAATCCGAAAATTTAAGAAATCGAAAAATTCAAAATTTAAAAAATCGAAAATTGGGAAATCAAAAAACTGAAGAACTGAAAAATCGAAAAATCTAATAATTGAAAAGCCGAAAAATCGAAAAAGCGAGAAATCAAAAAATCGAAACATACAAAAATTGAAAAACTGAAACGTCGAGAAGTCGAAAAATATCGAAAAACAGAAATACCCCAAAGTCGAAAAATCCAAAAGTTAAAAATTGAAAAATTTAAAATTTAAAATTAAAAAAAATGATTAAATTTAAATTTCAATAGAGAAAGCTAAAAATTTAAAAATCGAAAAACAGAAAAATCAAAAATTTTAAAAATCGAAACATTGAAAAATCCAAAAATCAAAAACTGAGAAGGCGAAAAATCGAAATATCAAAAAACTGATAAAATCTAACATTCAAAAATTAGAAAAATTAAGACGGAAATATTGAACTGAAAAATTGAAAAATCGGGAAATCGAGAAATCGGGAAATCTAACATCTAAAAAATTGAAAAATCAAGAAATTGAAATATCAGAAAAATCGAAAAAGCAGAAAATCCAGAAATCGAAAAAGTGAAAAATTGAGAAATCGAAAAGTCGAAATATCGAAAAATTCGAAAATCGAAAAAAATTGAACAATCTAAAAAATGAAAAATCGCAAAACTGAAACATCAAAAAATTGAGAATTCTAAAAATTGGAAAATCAAAAATCCGAAAATTTGAGAAATCGAAAATTCAAAATTTAAAAAATCGAAAATTGGGAAATCGTAAAACTGAAGAACTGAAAAGTCGAAAAATCTGATAATTGTAAAGCCGAAAGATCGAAAAAGCGAGAATTCAAAAAATCGAAACATCCAAAAATTGAAAAACTGAAACGTCCAGAAGTCGAAAAATATCGAAAAACAGAAATACCCCAAAGCCGAAAAATCCAAAAGTTTAAAATTGAAAAATTGAAAATTTAAAACTATATAAAAATAAAAAAATTAAAAGTTCAATAGAGAAATCCAAAAACTTAAAAATTGAAAAACTGAAAAATCAAAAATTTTATACATCGGAAAATTGAAAAATCCCAAAATTAAGAACCGAGAAGTCGAAAAATCGAAAGATGAGAAAATCGAAATATCAAAAAACTGAAAAATTTAACATTTAAAAATTAGAAAAAATAAGACGGAAATATTGAACAACTGAAAAATCGAAAAATCGAGAAATCGAAATATCGAAAAATTGGAAAATCAAAAAACCGAAAAATCGAGAAATCGAAGCACTGAAAAGACCAACAATCTAATAACTGAAAAACCAAAAAGTCAAAAAAATCGAAAAGCGGTAAATCAAAAAATCGAAACGTCCAAAAATTGAAAAACTGAAACATCGAATAATAGAGAAATTGAAAAGTCGATTTTTCGTTTTTTGGTTTTTAAATTTTAGATTTTTCAATTTTTCATTTTTTAAATTTTGAAGTTTCGATTTTTCGTTTTCGGCTTTTAGATTTTAAATTTTCAGTTTTTTTGAAGCCGAGTAATCCAAAAATCGAAACATCCAAAAATTGAAAACCTGAAACGTCCAGAAGTCGAAAAATCGAAAAACTGAAAAATCTAACATTTAAAAATTAGGAAAATTAAGACAGAAATATTGAACTGAAAAATCGGAAAATTGAAATAGTAGAAAAATCGAAAAGCAGAAAATCCAGAAATCGAAAAAATGAAAAATTGACAAATCGAAAAATTGAAAAGTCGAAATACCGAAAAATTGGAAAATCGAACAATTCAAAATTTAAAAAATCGACAATTGGGAAATCGAAAAACTGAAGAACTGAAAAGTCGAGAAATCTAATAACTGAACCACTGAAACATCGAGTAACAGAAAAATTAAAAAGTCGAATTTTCCTGTTTCAGTTTTTAAATTTTAGATTTTCAAATTTTTCATTTTTTCGATTTTTTAAATTACACATTTTTGATTTTGAAAACTTAGATGTATGTTGTGAATATCGAGTACATAGTAAAATGCTACTCAAAATTAGATAGATGTTATAAAATAACAAAGTCCTGGACTTGTTGTTTATGAATCCGTTGAGTTTTTATACTACACATCCAGATTTTTGACAATTTAATTTTGAAGTTGCAAATTTATGACATCCTTTTAGGATTTTGACGAATAAATATTATTTAAAACGTTTTTTTATTAAATGGATTCGTTTTTTGTTTTAAAACATGTTTTTTTGACGTTTTTTTCCAGTGTTTTTTGTTTTAGCACTTTTAATTAAATGAATATTTAAAGTACACGTAAACTAGCAAGTATTTGTTATTTAATATAATCAAAGATAATTAAAATAATAATAAAACAAAAAATACGTCTCGCGTTTTATAACAAAAAAACCTGTTAAAAATAAAACAAACTGTACACAATAATTAAGATTTGGTGAATTTTGCCAAGCGCCAAATCAGATATGGTGTATTATGTGTTGCCTATACAAGAACCCTGAAAGAGCATAGAAAGTAGAAAAAAATTGATAAACAAAATATCCAGCTATTATTACAATTTTTATGTGTAGTTGTATGATTTAGCACCTCTCCTTTTTCAAACGCAGTGTAAAAAGCTGATATTGCAATTATTCACCCGTCTTGGGACATTGGCATTTTTATATTGTCGGCCATGAAAACCCCAAATTTCTAGACAGTGCCGCCTCGTTAAAACGCAACTAGTAATTAATTTCTCTAGGATAAAAACTAACTTAAGCCACCTGTCTTTGTATGCGAATGTGTTACACAGTGATTGCAATTAATGAGAAATTTTGATAAAAACCTAAGCGGTTTGACACTGTCGTTCTGTGAATTGGTGTCACTGCTACGAACGCCACTGTCCATTTACATAATCATGATCTGTCAGTGACATTTCTAGGGAATTTGAGTGACAGGCAAAACAGTAAACGTCGTTTGTTAAAGTTAATAAATATTAGAATATATTTATTATGATATCATAAGGGTAGGGCAAGTGCGACTATGTCCGATAATGCATTAAAACTAATAATTTTATAGTTCGTGGCACAAAATGGGTTAGTACAATGTTTACGTTAATGTTGTAAGTCAAAAACGCAACTTTGAACATGTTTCAGTAGAAGTGTTAGTGGAACACGACTACACCGCAAAGGAACCCAACGAATTAACAATCACGAAGGGCGATATTATCAAAGATGTGACCAAGAAGCAGGGCGGCTGGTGGGAGGGCACCTTGAGGGACAAGAAGGGCCTGTTCCCGGACAACTTCGTCAAAGTGATAGACAAAGACTCGTCGGTAGTGTTAAGGAACAGGAAAGACGCGTCCAGGATACGGCAGTGTAGGGTTGTGTTTAGCTATAAGCAGGACCACGAAGATGAGCTTAATTTAAATGTGGGTGATATCATCGATATATTGGGAGAGGAGGAAGAAGGCTGGTGGAGAGGGCTCCTCAACGGGAAGGAGGGCGTGTTTCCGTCGAACTTCGTCGAAGAAATTGTGCCTGTCCCAACTAAAATTAATACTAGCAGGGAAAACCTTACTAATAATAGCGGGAGCCATGAGCCAGTGCCGCCGCTTTTCGCTAAACCTGGTGAGTGGACACTTTCGAGATCGAGGTCTAGGTCTTGTGGTATTTGTTGCATAGATTCATGGCTCTAAAATCTCTGCTAATGCAGTTCTGGCTCAAGGATAAAATCATTCAGAATCTAAAAAATAGTTTGCTTTCTTTTTTTTTTTTTTTAAAACATAATTGGGGAACAATTTCCTGAAATTAATTATGTCTTGAAATTCACAAAGTATTCCAAATATGAATACGTGTTATGTGCGTTATTAGTGTAAAAATCAAATTATGAATGAGTCACACCAGCCAGTCACTTTGATTACATTTTTACATTATTTGTTTGATAACAAACTTGTCATCCACATTAACATACTCCTTTATTTTCTTGTACATAATTCTTGAGCAATTGATTTTTTTATATCTAGAACTGTCTGAAAAAAAAATTGGGAAAATGGTCATTAAGGCGAAATTTAAATATTAATACTATGAGATGACGTCACCAGTTTTTTAACGGGATCAAGAAACAAATTTTACCGTCCATACAGCTACAAGTACATATCAAGGTAATCAATTCAGCGGTCTCGGAGATAATCCGTGTCATAAACTCGCCAACACCTATATTTTACAATGCGTGAAATGCCAACAAAACATGAAATCAAAATGGTACTTTTATTAATTATTAGTTATCGCTCAGGAATTAAAAATAACAATAGTTAAGATTTTTTTATCGCGTGTACAGTAATAAAATAACAGTAAACTCCGAAACTACTGAACTGATTGTTGTCAAATTAATTATTTAATATTAAGGGAAATTTGATGATAAAAAAAAGAAGGCAAGACTTCTATCATTACGGGTACTAATAATTAATAACAACTAATAATAATTTAATACCATTATTAGTGATCAATTATTTTCGATATTCAATGTATATTTCAACGTAAAATGCTTTTTATTAAAGACCATTTAAATTTTATACTTACTATTATACTTGTACTTGTGGTTTATGAATCTACCCCGATTTTGATAATTATTAATGGATTCTTTCTTGTTTAAACTATCTTATTCGTTAGACACATTATACGAACTTCAATTGATAATTAAATCAAAGAATTTGAGAAATCTAGAAATCGAAAAGTCAAAAAATTTTAAAAATCGAAAAACCGAGATCTCAAGAAATCGAATCAAAAAATGGAAACATGGAAGAATGTAAAATTTAAAACGTTAAAAAATTGAAAAATCGAAAAACGAAAAATCTAAAATTAAAAAATCGGAAAATTGAAGAATCCAGAAACTGAAAAATCGCTATAAATCGAAAAATTCCAAAACTGGAAGGATGAAAAATTGGGACATAGGAAAGTCGGAAAATCGAAAAACGGACAATTCGAAAAGTAAAAAATTAAAAAATGGGGAATTGAACTTGAAATAATTGAAATTTAAAAATTGAAAAATGGAAAAAGTAATAACTTGAGAAATCGAAATTTTGAAAAACCGAAGAAAAAGTGAGAAGTGGAAAAATTGAACAATCAAATATTTCAGAAATCCAAAAGTTGAGGAATCGAAAAATCAAAAAGTCGATTAATCGAAAAATTGAGGAGTTGAGAAATCGAGATATTGAGAAGTAGGGAACACGAAACAGTAAAAAATCGAGAAATGGAAAATCAAAAAATCGTAAAATCGAATCAAAAAGGTGAAAAATTCTAAATTAAAAAATTCGAAAAATTTAAAAATCGATCAAATGAAATATCTGAAATTTAAAAATTGAAAAATGAAAAAAGTAAAAAGTCGAGAAATCGAAATTCTGAAAAACCGAAAAGAAAAATGAGAAATAGAAAAAATGAGAAATCGAAATTCGAGAAATCAAAAAGTCGATTAATCGAAAAAGTGAGAAAAATCGAAAATTTGAAAAACCGAAAAATCGTAAAATCGAGAAATCGAGACATCAAAAAACTGAAATATTTTAAATTAAAAAATGTTGAAAAATCGAATAATGGAAAAAGTAAAAACTCATGAAATCGGAATTTTGAAAAATCGAAGGCAAATTGAGAAGTAGAAAAATTGAAAAATCGAGAAATACAAAAATCGAAAAATCAAAAAGTTGATTAATCGAAAAAGTGAGAAAAATCGAAAATTTAAAAAGCCGAAAAATCGTAAAATCGAGAAATCCAAACGAAAAAATCGATCAAATGAAATAAGTGAAATTCAAAAATTGAAAAATGGAAAAAGGAAAAACTTGGGAAATCGAAATTTTGAAAAATCGAAGAGAAAGTGAGAAGTGGAAAAATTGAACAATTAAATACTTCAGGAATCCAAAAGTTGAGGAATCCAAAAATAAAAAAGTCAATTAATCGAAAAATTGAGGAGTTGAGAAATCGGGATATTGAGAGTAGGGAAAACGAAACAGTAAAAAATCGAGAAATGGAAAATCAAAAAATCGTAAAATCGAATCAAAAAGGTGAAAAATTCTAAATTAAAAAATTCGAAAAATTGAAAAATCGATCAAATGAAATATCTGAAATTTAAAAATTGAAAAATGAAAAAAGTAAAAACTTGAGAAATTGAAATCGATTAATCGAAAAAGTGAGAAAAATCGAAAATTTTAAAAATCGAAAAACCGAGATCTCAAGAAATCGAATCAAAAAATGGAAACATGGAAAAATGTAAAAATCGAAAAAACGAAAAGTCCAAAATTTAAAAAATCGAAAAATTGAAGAATCGAGAAACTGAAAAATCGATAAATTGAAAAAATCCAAAACTGAAATGATGAAAAATTGGGACAGAAAAGTCGGAAAATCGAAAAACGGACAAATCGAAAAGTTAAAAATTAAAAATTGAAGAATTGAGCAATCGAAATCTCGATAAATCGAGAAACCGAAAATCGTAAAATGGGGAAGTTGAAACATCAAAAAACTGAAAAATTTTACATTAAAAAATTCGAAAAATTCGAGAAATCCAAAACTCGAAAAATCAAAAAGTCAATTAATCCAAAAAGTGAGAAAAATAAAAAATTTTAAAAACCAAAAAATCGTAAAATCGGGAAATCCAGACGAAAAAATCGATCAAATGAAATAATTGAAATTTAAAAATTGAAAAATGGAAAAAGTAAAAACTTGAGAAATCGAAATTTTGAGAAACTAAAGAAAGAGTGCGAAGCAGAAACATTGAAAAATCAAATATTTCAGAAATCCAAAAATTGAGAAATCGAAAAATCAAGATGTCGATTAATCGAAAAAGTGAGAAAAATCGAGAAATCGAAACATCAAAAAACTGAAAAATTTTAAATTAAAAAATTTGAAAAATCGGGAAACCCAAACATCAAAAAACCGTCCAAATGAAATATCTGAAATTTAAAAATTGAAAAATCGAAAATTCGAGAAATCCAGAAGTCGAGAACTCGAAAAATCAAAAAGTCGATTAATTGAAAAATTGAAAAAAATCGAAAATTTAAAAAACCGAAAAATCGTAAAATCGAGATTTCGAAACATCGAAAAACTAAAAAATTTTAAATAAAAAAATTTCTGAAAGTTTAGATTTTTCAATTTTTCGAATTTTTCAATTGTAGATTTTAAATTTTTTGTTGTTTCAATTTCTCGATCTTTTGATTTTTCGATTTCAGCATTTATCGAGATTTGGATGATTCTATGTTTCTCCACATCTCAATTTTTTCATTTTTCAAGTTTTCGATTTCTCAATTTTTCAAATTTTCAATATTTTTCTGTTTTAGGATCTTTTTGTTTTCTTCAATTTTTCAGTTTTTCGATATTTCAATTTTATCAATTTTTCGATTTTTCGATTTGTCGAGATTTCGATTTTTCAATTTTTCGACTTCTCAACTTTTTGATTTCTCGATCTTTTGATGCTTCGATTTCTCGATGTTTCTTTTTTTCAATATATTGCTGTTTCGAATTTTTCATATTCGGTTTTTTTTTTATTTTCGACTTTTCGATTTTAGAATTTTATATTTTTCCACTTTCGATATTTCGTTTTTTCTGTATTTCTATTCTTGGATTTTTCGGCCAAATGAAACATCTGAAATTTAAAAATTGAAAAATCGAAAATTCGAGAAATCCAGAAGTCGAGATGTCGAAAAATCAAAAAGTCGATTAATTGAAAAATTGAGGAGTTGAAAAATCGAGATATTGAGAAGTGGGGAAAACGAAACACTTAAAAATTGAGATGAAAAATCGAATGAAAAATTTTAAAAATTTTAAAATCGAGAAATCTAAACGAAAAAATCGATCAAATAAATAATTGAAATTTAAAAATTGAAAAATGAAAAAAGTAAAAACTCGAGAAATCGGAATTTTTAAAAACCGAAGAAAAAGTGAGAAGTAGAAAAATTGAAAAATCAAATATTTCTGAAATCCAAAAGTTGAGAAATCGAAAAAGTGAGAAAAATCGAAAAATCCGGAAATCCAAACATCAAAAAATCGGTCAAATGGAATACCTGAAATTTAAAAATTGAAAAATCGAAAATTCGAGAATTCGAAAAATCAAAAAGTCCATTAATCGAAAAATTGAGGAGTTGAAAAGTCGAGATATTGAGAAGTGGAGAAAACGAAACACTAAAAAATCGAGAAATGGAAAATCGAAAAATCGTAAAATGGAATAAAAAAAGTGAAAAATGTTAAATTAAAAAATTCGAAAAATGGAAAAATCGATCAAATGAAATATCTGAAATTTAAAAATGAAAAAAGTAAAAACTCTAGATATCGAAATTCTGAAAAACCGAAAAAAAATTGAGAAATAGAAAAAATGAGAAATTGAAATTCGAGAAATCCGAAAGTCGAAAAATCGAAAAGTCGATTAATCGAAAAAGTGAGAAAAATCGAAAATTTAAAAAACTGAAAAATTTTAAATTTAACAATTTGAAAAATTAAAAAATGCAAAAAGTAAAAACTCGAGAAATCGAAATTTTGAAAAACCGAAGAAAAATTGAGAAAAGTAGAAAAACTGAAAAATCGAAAATTCGAGAAATCCAAAAGTCGAGAAATCGAAAAATTAAAAAGTCGATTAATCGTAAAAGTAAGAAATACGGAAAAATTGAAAAATCGAGTAAGCGAAACATCAAAAATCGATCAAATGAAATACCTGAAATTGAAAAATGGAAAATGTAAAAACTTGAGAAATCGAAATTTTGAAAAACTGAAGACAAAAATGGGAAGTAGAAGAATTGAAAAATCGAAAATTCGAAAAATCCAAAAGTCGAGAAATCGAAAAACTAAAAAGTCGATTAATTGTAAAAGTGAGAAATACCGAAAAATTGAAAAATCGAGTAATCCAAACATCAAAAAATCGATCAAATGAAATACCTGAAATTTAAAAATTGAAAATTGGAAAATGTAAAAACTTGAGAAATCGAAATTTTGAAAAACCGAAAACAAAATTGAGAAGTAGAAAAGTTGAAAAATCGAAAATTCGAGAAATCCAAAAGTGGAGAAATCGAAAAATTAAAAAGTCGATTAATCGAAAAATCGAGAAAACGACACATAAAAAATCCGAAAAATTGAAAAATCGAGAAATCCAAACATCAAAAAATCGGCCAAATGAAATATCTGAAATTTAAAAATTGAAAAATCGAAAATTCAAGAAATCCAGAAGTCGAGAATTCGAAAAATCAAAAAATCGATTAATCGAAAAATTGAGGAGTTGAAAAATCGAGATATTGAGAAGTGGGGAAAACGAAACACTAAAAAATCGAGAAATAGAAAATCGAAAAATCGTAAAATCGATTCAAAAAAGTGAAAAATTTTAAATTAAAAAATTCGAAAAATTTAAAAATCGATCAAATGAAATATCTGGAATTTAAAAATTGAAAAATGAAAAAAGTAAAAACTCGAGATATTGAAATTCTGAAGAACCGAAAAAAATTGAGAAATAGAAAAAATGAGAAATCGAAATTCGAGAAATCAAAAAGTCGATTAATGGAAAAAGTGAGAATAATCGAAAATTTAAAAAACCGAAAAATCGTAAAATCGAGAAATCGTGACATCAAAAAACTGAAATATTTTAAATTAAAAAATTTTGAAAAATCGAAAATGGAAAAAAGTAAAAACTCATGAAACCGGAATTTTGAAAAATCGAAGGCAAATTGAGAAGTAGAAAAATTGAAAAATCGAAAAATCCAAAAATCGTGAAATCGAAAAATCAAAAAGTCGATTCATCGAAAAAGTGGGAAAAATCGAAAATTTAAAAAACCGAAAAATCGTAAAATCGAGAAATCCAAACGAAAAAATCAAATGAAATAATTGAAATTTAAAAATTGAAAAATGGAAAAAGTAAAAACTCGGGAAATCGAAATTTTGAAAAATCGAAGAAAAAGTGAGAAGTGGAAAAATTGAACAATCAAATATTTCAGAAATCCAAAAGTTGAGGAATCGAAAAATCAAAAAGTCGATTAATCGAAAAATTGAGGAGTTGAGAAATCGAGATATTGAGAAGTAGGGAAAACGAAACAGTAAAAAATCGAGAAATGGAAAATCAAAAAATCATAAAATCGAATCAATAAGGTGAAAAATTCTAAATTAAAAAATTCGAAAAATTTAAAAATCGATCAAATGAAATATCTGAAATTTAAAAATTGAAAAATGAAAAAAGTAAAAAGTCGAGAAATCGAAATTCTGAAAAACCGAAAAGAAAAATGAGAAATAGAAAAAATGAGAAATCGAAATTCGAGAAATCAAAAAGTCGATTAATGGAAAAAGTGAGAATAATCGAAAATTTAAAAAACCGAAAAATCGTAAAATCGAGAAATCGTGACATCAAAAAACTGAAATATTTTAAATTAAAAAATTTTGAAAAATCGAAAATGGAAAAAAGTAAAAACTCATGAAACCGGAATTTTGAAAAATCGAAGGCAAATTGAGAAGTAGAAAAATTGAAAAATCGAAAAATCCAAAAATCGTGAAATCGAAAAATCAAAAAGTCGATTCATCGAAAAAGTGGGAAAAATCGAAAATTTAAAAAACCGAAAAATCGTAAAATCGAGAAATCCAAACGAAAAAATCAAATGAAATAATTGAAATTTAAAAATTGAAAAATGGAAAAAGTAAAAACTCGGGAAATCGAAATTTTGAAAAATCGAAGAAAAAGTGAGAAGTGGAAAAATTGAACAATCAAATATTTCAGAAATCCAAAAGTTGAGGAATCGAAAAATCAAAAAGTCGATTAATCGAAAAATTGAGGAGTTGAGAAATCGAGATATTGAGAAGTAGGGAAAACGAAACAGTAAAAAATCGAGAAATGGAAAATCAAAAAATCGTAAAATCGAATCAAAAAGGTGAAAAATTCTAAATTAAAAAATTCGAAAAATTGAAAAATCGATCAAATGAAATATCTGAAATTTAAAAATTGAAAAATGAAAAAAGTAAGAACTCGAGAAATCGAAATTCGGAAAAACCGAAAAAAAAAAATTGAGAAATAGAAAAAACGAGAAATCGAAATTCGAGATCAAAAAGTCGATTAGTCGAAAAAGTGAGAAAAATCGAAAATTTAAAAAACCGAAAAATCGTAAAATCGAGAAATCCAAACGAAAAAAAATCGATCAAATGAAATAATTGAAATTTTGTATGTTTTTATTATTGTAATTGTTTTTTTTTTGACCGTTAATAAACATCATCATCGAAATTTAAATATTGAAAAATGGAAAAAGTAAAAACTTGAGAAATCGAAATTTTGATAAACCGAAGAAAAAGTGAGAAGTAGAAAAATTGAAAAATCAAATATTTCAGAAATCCAAAAGTTGAGAAATCGAGAAATCAAGAAGTCGATTAATCGAAAAAGTGAGAAAAATCGAGATTTCGAAACATCAAAAAACTGAAAAATTTTAAATTAAAAAATTTGAAAAATTGAAAAATCGTAAAATCCAGGCATCAAAAAATCGATCAAATGATATATCTGTAATTTAAAAATTGAAAAATGGAAAAAGCAAAAACTCGAGAAATTGAAATTTTGAAAAACAGAAGAAAAATTGAGAAAATAGAAAAACTGATTAAATCCAAAATTCGACAAAAATCAAAAGTGGAGAAATTGAAAAATTAAAAAGTCGATTAATCGTAAAAGTAAGAAATACGGAAAAATTGAAAAATCGAGTAATCCAAACATCAAAAAATCGATCAGATGAACTTGAGAAATCGAAATTTTGAAAAACCGAAACAAGCGAAAATTCGAGAAATCTAAAAGTTGAGAAATCGAAAAATCAAAAAGTCGATTAATCGAGAAAGTGAGAAAAATCGGAAATTCAAAAAATCGATGAATTAAAAATTTGAAAAATTGAAGAGTTGAAAATCGAGAAATTGAGAAGTCGTGAAAACGAAACACTAAAAAATCGAGAAATGGGAAAATCAAATAATCAAAAAATTGAAACATCGAGAAATAAAAAGTCGAAAAGCCAAAAAATCGATTAACCGAAAAATTGGAAACGGAAAAATCGAAAAATCAAACATTTTAAAAATTGAAACACCGAAAATTTAAAACTGAAAAGACGAAAAATCGAAAATGAGCAATTGAAATATCTACAATTTAAAAATCCCAAAACTGCAACAAAGATCGAGCTCTCGAAACATCAAAAAAATTGAAAAATTAAAATATCGAAAAATTGAAAAATACAAATATTGAAAAATTCCCAAAATAGAAATGTTGAACAATTGGGAAATGGAAAACTTGAAAAATATGTATAGAAATGTAGAAACCCAAAAGTCAAAAAATTTTAAAACTCGAAAAACCGAAAAATCCAAAATTTAAAAAATTGGAAAATTAAAGAATCGAGAAACTGAAAAATCGATAAATTGAAAAATTCCAAAACTGGAATGATGAAAAATTGGGACCGAAAAGTTGGAAAATCGAAAAACGGACTAATCGAAAAATTAAAAATTAAAAAATGGAAAATTGAGCAATCGAAATCTCGACAAATCGAAACACCGAAAAATCGTAAAATGGAGAAGTCGAAACGTCAAAAAACTGAAAAATTTTAAATTAAAAAATTCGAAAAATTGAAAATTCGTGATATCCAGGCATCAAAAAATCGATCAAATGAAATATCTGGAATTTAAAAATTGAAAAATGGAAAAAGTAGAAACTCGAGAAATTGAAATTTTTGAAAAACCGAAGGAAAATTGAGAAGTAGAAAAATTGTAAAATCAAAAAATTGAAGTCGGGAAAACGAAACACTAAAAAATCGATAAATGGGAAAACCTAAATATCGTAAAATCGAGAAATCGAATCAAAAAACTGAAAAATTTTAAATTAAAAATTCGAAAAATTGAAAAATCGAGAAATACAAACATCAAAAAGTCGGTCAAATGAAATAACTGAAGTTTATAAATTGAATAATGGAAAAAATGAAAAATTGAGAAATCGAAATTTTGAAAAAGTAATTGAGAAGTAGAAAAATAAAAAAATCGAAAATTCGAGAAATCCAAAAGTCCAGAAATCGAAAAAGTAAGAAAAATGCGAAATATGTAAAAAATCGAAAAATTAAAAATTTGAAAAATCGAAAAATTGAGAAGTCTGGAAAACGAAACACTAAAAAATCGAGAAATGGGAAAAAAATCAAATAATCAAGAAACTGAAAAATGGAAAAATCAAACATTTTAAAAATTGAAACACTTAAAAATTTAAAACGGAGAAGTCGAGAAATCGAAAATGAACAAATGAAATATTTACAATTTAAAAATCCCAAAACTGAAATATCGAAAAATTGAAAAATCGAAAAATCCAAATATGGAGAACTAGAAAAATTGAAAAATCAATAAATTGAAAAATTCCAAAACTGAAATAATGAAAAATTTGCAAATTCACAAGTCGAAAAATTGAAAAACTGAGAAATCGAAACATCAAGCATAAAAAAATTGAAAAATCGAGAAGTCGAAACAGCCCGAAATTGAAAATTTAAAAATTGAGAAACCAAGAATTGGACATTCGAAATCTCGTAAAATCAAAAAATATTTAAATTCTAAAAATTGAAAAATCGGGAAATCCAACATCAAAAGTCGAAAAATTGGATTATCTGAAATTTAAAAGACGAAAAATTGGAAAATCGAAGAAAAATTGAAAAATCGAAAATTCCAGAAATCCACAAGTCGAAAAATCAAAAATCGGTTAATTGTGAAAATCAAATCGAAAATTTAAAAAATGGAAAAATAAAAGCCTGAAAATTCGAAATATTGAATAGTTGGAAAATCGAGAAATTGAGAAGTTGATGAAGCGAAACACTGAAAAGTCTAAAAATCAAGAAATGGGAAAATTAAATAATCGAAAAATTGAAACGTCGAGAAATTGAAAACTTAGAAACGTCAAAAATTAAAAAATCGAAAAATTCAAATATCCCACAACTGAAACATGGAGAAATAGAAAAATTGAAAAATAGAGATATCGAAAAATTGAAAAATTAAAATATCGAAAAATTGGAAGAATCTAGAAACTGAAAAATTCCCCCAGTGTTAAACAATTGAGAAATGGAAAACTTGAAAAATCGGGAATCGTAAAATCGAAAGTAGAAACACCCAAGAGTGTAAAATTTAAAACTTCGAAAAATTTTAAAAAATTGAAAAACTTAAATATAAAAAAAAACGAGAATTCGAAAGATGAATTTGAAAAATCGAAAAATGATAAATCGCTAAATTGAAAAATTTCAAAACTGTAATAATGAAAAATTGGGAAATCGAAGTCAGAAAATCGAAAAACGAAGAAATTGAAACATTGGGAAATCGAAACAGCCCGGAATCGAAAAGTTAAAAATTGAAAAATATAAAAACCAATACGAAGAATTGGAAAATCGAGAAATCGAAACATTAAAAACTGAAAAAATCTAAAATTAAAAAATTCTAAAAATTGAAAAATCGGGAAATCGGTTAAAAAAGAAATCTAGAACTGGAAAAATAGAAAATTTGAAGCATCAAGAAACTGAAATCGAAAAACCCAACATTTTAAAAATTGAAAAACTGAAAAATTTAAAATGGAGGAGTGGAAAAATCGTAAAATTGAACAACTACATTTAAAAATCCCAAAACTAAAATATCGAAAAATTAAAAAATCCCAGAACTGAAACATTGAGAAATAGAAAAGTTGAAAATGTAAAAAATGTAGAACCTTAAAAATGGAAAAATTAAAAAGTCGGGAAAACGAAACATTGGAAAATCGAAAAATGGGAAAATGAAAAAATCGAGAAGTCCAAAAATCGCAAAATTGAGAAACAACCCCATGTTAAATTATAAAACGTTGTTATACAATTTTAATTTTTTTCAAAAAATCTGGGTGCCCAAAGTAAAAATTCAACACGGATTCGTCGTAAACCACAATGTTGACGACGTCATAACAATATTTGGTTATGGAAAACTCACTTGAAGCATATGCATAACATACTTCTTTATCTGCAGTCCACACGTCGCTTTATATCAAGTTATAGATGAAATCTAAAATTAAATTTGATAATTTTTCGAAGGTTTGTTAATTAATGAAAATTTGTTCCCTACTGTTTCACATCACATCTTGTAGATTACAGATATGTGTTGACGATTTTATTACACGGATTATCTCCGAGATCGCTAAATTGATGACCTTGAAGTTTTATATGTATTTCTAGATACCGTAAAGACCGTAAGTTGTTGATATAATGATATAAAAAAAAACTATTCAAGATTTGTGTTCGAATCACTAGGTACTTAATATTTTATTGTGAATGACAAATTAGTTATCGAATTCAAGAAAGAGTAAAAATAGAATTGAAAGGATTGAACGCTGTGACTCATTTAGTCATTATTGATTCACAAGTTTTATTTTTACCACTTATAATGCATCCAACACTTGATAAGGCTATGCACATTTTGAACAGTGCTTAATTCAAACAATTTTGTTAAACGTATACGTAAAACAGTTACCTATAAATATGCATCGTTGCATTTTTTATAATTAAAGAAAAAATCGTTTTACACACATTACTAAACCTTCAAATTTTGGGCGTAGTGCAAATTAAATTGTATATATTTAACAAACGATATCAAAGAAAATGTTGTTGGTTTTTGATAATTATTTCGCAAGCAGTTGCTATACAAACAAAAATACATAAATAATGTCTGTCTTCTCTTCGTCTACACACACGTTTCTTTGACCATTGTTACTACTGGCTTACTCAACACTACGTGAGAATTATTCATTTCCGAAGTAGACGTTAAAACAAACCTTGTTGACACAATGTACATACAGGACGGAGCATCCATTTCAAACACAGCTACTCGACAGGTCTAGATGTTATCACATATTTTTGCGGCATATGTACAAATAAGAACATCAAACAAGATAAGGACAAAGTACTCAATTCTTTCACGTTACGCTTTCCCTGAAATGGCTGCCAATACTTAAAAATTGTGGAAGTTGTAATTATGATTTTGATGCCGCTGTTGACTTTTTTGTCCAATAATCTCGGTTTTTTTTTTTTCATTTTCTTTTGATCTGGCCGTCAACGCAGCTGTGTTGGCAGAGATGAGATCGAATTATTTGGCCTTCGGCAAGATATATATCACCAGTGTATGTTTGTATAAAATGATCACAGATATTTCGTCTCCACAGGTTGGCACAAATTTGGCCAAAACTGCCACTGTGCCGGATACAAACGGTATAATGCAGAATCGAAAAAAGGTTTTTTGTTTCCTTGCTTTTTTCCAAAGACAGTCTTGACCATATTTTTTTTCCATTGAAGATTGTTCACGTTTTGTGATGAACCCCAAAGAATTCAGCATTTTTCTTATTCGAACTAAGATTTATCTTCAACTTTAATGGCGTCATTGCAAAATTTTCCTGAATAAACCATATCTAAAATGTGCAAAATATTATGAGTCCTGCACTTGTGCTTTATCAATACATTCATATTTTTTTTTGTTATCGTTAATATTCATCAAATCCCATTTAATATGGATATTATCTGTTGCTGTTTCCATGCTATTAGCAATAAGTTTCGTTGCTAGTACTTTGTTTACCTATTTCTGATATACCTACGTAAGTTCGCTAAATCTCCTTGGGTTTTTTCGCTTTTATTAATCAAATTGACCTTTATTAACCTTTTCCTTATAGTAATTTCTACTCATATTACATTATGTTTAAGTTAAATCTTCAAATTTTCTTGTATAATTTTGATTTTTGCTTCCGTCTGTCTATCTGTGTGTTTATCGGTCTGTCTGTCAAGATTTTTGGAAAAAGAAATCTAAATTGTATCACATTTTCCAATTTAACTTTGAAACTGCAAAAGCGACGTTTTAAGGTTATCGTAGAAAGGGTAAATCGTTAATCACAATTTATTCGTTCATGAATAAGTGTTATTTAAATGTAAATGAAATAAACTAATACGAATCCGTCTTCGATTTTTATCCAATCGTCGAGATTTTTGGAAAAAAACAAATGTACGATTTTTTGTTTTCTCAATTTTTCGAATTTTCAACTTTTCGGCCTTTCGATATTTAAGTTTTGGGATTTTTCAGTTTTTTTATTTTTAGATTTTGGATTTTTCAATTCCTCGATTTTTCAATTTTTCGGTATTCAAATTTTCGGGGTCTAGATTTTTTATTTTTCAATTTCTCAAATTTCGATATTTCAGTTTTAGGATTTTTTCAATTTTTCGATTTTTCAATGTTTAAATTTTTGGCATTTCTATCTAGATTTTCGGTTTTTCAATTTTTCGAGATTTTTCGACTTTTCGATTTTTCAAATTTTCAAGATTTCTGTTTTAAAATCTTTGTTTTCTTCAATTTTTCGGTTTATCGATTGATCATTTTTCGATTTTTGAGTTTTGAGATTTTTCAGTTTTTCGATTCTTCAATTCTTTGACATTTTAATCGTTTGATATCTTAAATTTTAGATTTTTCGATTTTTGACTTTTAATTTTTCAGTTTTTCTATTTATCCATTTTTCCTTTTTGAAATTTTACATTATTCAGTTTTAACAATTTTTAGATTTCTCATTATTTAGATTTTTCAATTTTTTAAATTTTAATTTTTCGACATTTCGATTTCTGGATGTTTTTTTTTTCAATATTTCGATGTTTCAATTTTTTTGTTATTCGAAATTCGATTTTTCAATCTGGATTCTTCGATTTTTTTATTTTTCGACTTTTCGATTTTTCAAGTTTTCAATATCCCAGTTTTTCGATGTTTCAGTTTTAGGATCTTTCAAATTTTCTTCAATTTTTCGATTTAACGATTGATCAATTTTTTGATATTTTAGTCTTTTGGTTTCTTAAATTTTCGATTTTTTTGCTTTTCGATTTCTCGGTCTTTCAATTTTTGGATATTTCAGTCTTGGAATCTTCCAACATTTCGATTCTTAAATTTTTCGATTTCTCGATTTTTGAAATTTTAGATTTTCGATTTTTCGATTTTTCGCTTTTTACATTTTTTCATTTTTTTTGTAGTTTCATTTTCCCGATCTTTTGATTTTTGGATTTTTGAAATGTTTGATATTTTGAATTTTCAATTTCGGTTTTTTAATTTCTCATGTTTTAATGTTCCGATTTTTCGATGTTTTGACGTTTCTCTCGATTTTATCATTTTTCAATTTCGGATTTTTCAATTTTTCGATATTTAATTTTTTGATTTTTCTCCTTTTCGATTTCTCGATCTTCCAATTTTTCGACTCTCGATATTTTATTTTGTACCTAATTTTTGTTAATTTTCAATTTAACAATCTTTTGATTTTTCGACTTTTCGATTTCTCGATTTTTTCATTTTTCAGTTCTTTGATTGTTATATTTTTCAGTTTCTCGATTTTTCGATTTTTAAAATATTTGATATTTTGAATTTTTCGGGTTTTAAGTTTTCAATTTCTCGATGTTTCAATGTTCGGATTTTCCGATTCCTCGCGGGTTTTCAATTTATCGGTCTTCTAATTTCTATGTTTTGACTTTTCAATTTTTCATGATAACTGTTTCGGGATTTTCCAATTTCTCGATTTTTCAGTTTTTCGTTTTTTTTCAATTTTTCGATTTTACAATTTATTTGGTCTCATGATTTTCCTTCTTTTTTAATTTTTAATGAGTATTTCAATTTTCCAATATTTCAATTTTGGGAATTTTTCAATTTCGGGATTTTAAAATTTTTTTGCTTTTCAATATTTTGATTTTGCGACTTCGATTTCTCGATTTTTCAAATTTTTAATATCTCAGTTTTTCGATGTTTCAGTTTTAGGATCTTTCTGTTTTCTTCAATTTTTCCATTTATCGAGTGATCAGTTTTTCGATCTGTGAGTTTTTAGATTTTTCAGTCTTATCAATTTTTCGATTCCTCGATTTGTCGAGATTTTGATGTTTTGATTTTTCAATTTTTCAAATTTTGATTTTTCGATTTTTCAATTTTTTAATTTCTCAACATTTCGATTTCTCAATCTTTTGATGCATCGATTTCTCGGTGTTTCTTTTTTTCAATATATCTCTGTTTAGAATTTTCCTTATTCCTTATTTTTTTATTTTCGACTTTTCGATTTTTCGAAATCTCGATTTTCGATCTTTCGAAATCTCGATTTTCGAATATTTGGTTCATCGAATTTTCAGTTCATCACGTCTTCGATTTTTCAAATTTTCGAATTTTGGATTTTGATTTTTGAAATTATCAATCTCTCGATTTTTGATTTTTCGACTTTTCGATTTTTCAGTTTTATCAATTTTTGGATTTCCCGATTTCTCAAGATTTCGATGTATCGATTTTTCAATTTTTTAAATTTTAATTTTTCGATTTTTCAAATTTTGGATTTTTCTTAATTTTTTGAATTTTCGATTTATCAATCTTTCGATTTTTTGATTTTTCGACTTTTCGATTTCTCGATTTTCCAAATTTTCAGTATCCCAGTTTTTCGATGTAAAGTTTTAGGATCTTTGTGTTTTCTTCTATTTTTCGATTCCTCAACTTTTTAATTTTTTAATCTTTTGTATTTTAAAATGTTCGATTTTTCAGTTTTTCAATTTTTCGATATTTAAGTCTTTGGATTTTTCAGCATTTCGATTCTTAAATTTTTCGATTTCTCGATTTTTTAAATTTTAGATTTTCGATTTTTCGATTTTTTCATTTTTCAGTTCTTCGATTTTTATATTTTTCAATTTTTAAAATTTTTTAATTTGACATTTTTAATTTTTTTGTAGTTTCAATTTCACGATTTTTCGATTTTTAAAATGTTTGATATTTTGAGTTTTCAACTTTTTCGGTTTTTAAGTTCGATGTTTCAATGTTCCGTTTTTCCGATTTTTCGGCTTTTCGATTTATCCAATTTTTCGATGTTTTGACTTTTCAATTTTTCGTGATTTCTATTTCTGGATTTTTGTCAATTTCTCGATTTTCCAATTTTTTTGGGGTCACGATTTTCCTGTTTTTCAATTTTTAATATTTCAATTTTTCAAGATTTCAAATTTTGGGAATTTTTCAATTTCGGGATTTTTCAAGTTTTCGATGTTTTAGTTTTTCGATTTTTTTGATGTTTCGATTTTTCTGCTTTTTGATTTCTCGATCTTCCAATTTTTCAATTCTTGTTTTTTTGATTTTCGACCTAATTTTTGTTAATTTTCGATTTTTTGATTTTTCGACTTTTCGATTTCTCGATTTTTCAATATCTCAGTTTTTCGATTTTTCAGTTTTAGGAGCTTTGTGTTTTCTTCAATTTTTCGATCTTTGAATTTTGAGATTTTTGAGTTTTTTGATTTCTCGATTTTTGATTTTTTAATTTTACATTTTTCGATTTTTCAGTTTTATCAATTTTTCGATTTCTTGATTTGTCGAGATTTCGACGTTTCGATTTTTCAATTTTTCAACTTCTCAAAGTCTCGATTTCACGATATTTCTTTTTTTCAATATATCGATGTTTCGAATTTTCCATAATCGATTTTTTTTATTTTCGACTTTTTGATATTCGAATTTTCAATTTATCAATTCTTTGATTTTTCAAATTTTGGGTATCCCAGTTTTTCGATGTTTCAATTTTGGGTTTTTGTGTTTTTTCGATCCTTCAATTTTTCGATTTTTCAATTGATCAATGTTTTTAAATTGAAATATTTTGTTTTCTTAAATTTTAGATTTTTCACTTTCTGTATTGTTTTTTTCGATTTCTCGATTGATCGAGATTTCCATTTTTTTTTTAATTTAAATTTTTCCATTTTGGGCTATTTCGATTTTTCAGTTTTTCGACTCTTTGACTTTTCGAGATCTCGGTTTTTCGATTTTTTAAATTTTAGATTTTCCGATTTCTAGTTTTTTACAGTGTTTCAATTTTTTCGTTTTTTTTTTTTTAAATGTACCATTTTTCGATTTTTCCATTCATAGACGTTTCTGTTTTTCAATGTTTAAAATGGACTATTTCTCAATTTTTCAAGTTTTCGATTTCCCAACTTTTTAACACCTCACTATTTCGATTCTTGGTTTTTTTGATTTTTCGAAATCTCGATTTTCGAATATTTGATTTATCTATTTTTCGATATTCGAATTTTCAATTTATTTCTTTTTCTATTTATCAAATTTAAAATTTTTTTGAATTCTTCGTTTTTTCAAATTTCCGAATTTTCGATTTTTTTTCAGTTTTTAGACTTTGCAATTTTTTTTACTTTTCGATTTTCAATTTTGCATTCGTCAGTTTTTAGATTTTTCAATGTTTCGATTTCTCCACTTTTGGTTTTTTAAATTTTATATTTCTCGATTTTTAAATTTCTCAATTTTTCAGTTTTATCAATTTTTTTTTATTGTCGTTTCGATTTTTCAATTTTTCGAGTTCTCAACGTTTCGATTTCTCCATCTTTTGATACTTCGATTTCTCGATGTTTCTTTTTTCCATATTCGAATTTTTTAATTTTCGACTTTTCGATTTTTGATATTTCCTTTTTTTCTGTATTTCTATTCTTGGGTTTATCGACTTTTCGAAATCTCGATTTGGTTCATAAAATGTTCGATTATTCGATATTCGAATTTTCAATTTGTCAATTCTCCAGTTTTTCAGATTTTTGAATTTTGGAGTTTTGATTTTTTAAATTATCAATGTTTGGATTGTTTAATTTTTCGACTTTTCGATTTCACGATTTTTAAATTTTCGGTATCTCAGTTTTTTTTCCATGTTTCAATTTTGATTTTTTTCTGTTTTTTCCATTCTTCAATTTTTTGATTTTTTAAATTTTAGGTTTTTCGCATTCTCGATTTCTCGTTTTTTGATTTTAAATTTTTTGGTTTTTAAATTTTTCAATTTCCGTTTTTATTCATTTTTCGATTTTTTTTCTTTAAATTTTTCGACTTCATGATTTTTCGATTTTTCGAATTCTCAGGTTTTCGATTTTTTAAATTTTAGATTTTTCGATTTTTAATTTTTTACAGTTTTTCAATTTTTCGTTTTTTGAAATGTTACATTTTTCAATTTTTCCATTCCTAGACGTTTCTGTTTTTCAATGTTTAAAATTTTCTATTTCTCAATTTTTTTAGTTTTCGATTTCTCAACTTTTCAACACTTGGGTATTTCGATTTTTCAATTCGATACCTAGTTCGTTTTTTCAATATTTCGATTCTTGGGTTTTTCGATTTTTCGAAATTTCGATTTTCGAATATTTAACTTATTTTTCGTTATTTGAATTTTCAATTTTTATATTTTCCGATTTTTTTTACTTTTCGATTTTCAATTTTTTCAGTCTTTCGAATTCTCGATTCTTCAGTTTTTAGATTTTCCAATTTTTTTTTTATTTTCGATTTTTTGATTTATGAAATTCTCGATTTTTCGACTTTCTGGGAGGTTTTTCTATTGTTTGAGCTTTACTTCTAAGGCTAGGGAAGTTTTATCGAAATAACCTTCTACCAATTTTTTTCCAAGAATACAACGTCAAAGTTAAAAAATAACGCCGCCTTCATAGCCCACCAATACCACTAACACCAACCACCCCCTTTTCCAGTTAAAACCTTCTGCGAAGTCAAATTCCCGTACAAAGCACAAAACGAAGACGAGCTGACGCTGAGAGAGGGCGACCTCGTCACCCTCATCAGCAAGGACGGCCAGGACCCGGGCTGGTGGAAGGGCGAACTCAACGGCTTGGTCGGCGTTTTCCCCGACAACTTCGTCACGCTCTTGCCCCTGTTCCCCGACGACGGCACGACGAAGGACGAGAAAAAACCAAAAAGCCACGTGGAGCCGGTCTCCGTCAAACCTAGCGCGATAAATGCACAACGAAAGTCGTTGGAGGTCCTGAATAACGAAAAAGACGGCGAGAGCGCGACCACCAAGACCACCCCGCCGCTGCCCGGCAAGAAACCCAGCATCCCGCTGAAGAAGTCGCCGTCGAGCGGCAGCTCGTCGGGCGGCATCTTCTACGGCTTGAAGAAGAAGCTGGTGGACGTGGTGGACGGCGCCACGGGCAGCAAGATTTCGCCGCCGAAGACTGAGAGCGAGAGCGCGGCGCCGGAGAATGTGTTCGACGACGTCCACAGGAGGCCGCTGCTGGCGGACGTGAGGGCCAGCCGACCTAAAGCACCAGGTAAAGAAAATAGTCAAAACTTCATTACAGACGTCGTAAATAAATATGGACCCAAGACATGTCCCTGGAATGTGCGAGTTTATCGAAAAACTAAATATGCTTTCTGATAGTTTGATAGTATTGAAAAATTGCAATCTAAACAAAATATCCTAAAATATGTGTCATTTATTATTGACATATCTTTGGTAGGTAGACGTCGTATCTGATCCTAAACGAAGTACGTGCTCTTGAATGTATCTGATAAAAATCAGTACTTACTGTGGAAATTCATCATTGATAAAGCGACATTTTATTATTACTAATATTTATTTTTTACTGTATGCCCACTAAATTTTAAAAAGTGGTGGATTTTTTAACTACGAGGTTGGTAATATGCTAAATGCCGTGCTTGATCAGTTCTGAATGTCGTGATTTGGTGCATATTATTAAAAAAAATTAAAAAAATCGAGCATGTTAGGAAAAATATCCACTTTCCGCGCTGCTTTTAAGCCAAAACGGACCTCCGATGTTGCTGCCACTAGACCGAAATCAAAACTGTACACAAAGGACCGATGAGATTGCCAAAAATATTGTTTGTATTTTGGCCGGGAAATTGCACATTTTCGGGGTTAATTTAACAATGTTTAAACCAAGTGAATTATTTATTAAGTCATGATAATTTATAAGCAGCGTTTGCACGGATTGATTTCACTATATTAACTAAAAATCGTAAATACTAATTGTTGATATTAATTTTTAATTTATGATCGAAAAAAAAAACAGTCTTGCAGTAGGCCGTAAAATTTATTATCAAAAAAAAAATTTCATAGCCTACTTGAGGCCTTTTGATTCTTCCACTTCGTTAAAATTCGCTGCTGTTAATCGTAGGAAGCGAAAATGGTCAGCAACCATAACATACTATATATAATTTTCCTTTCATACTTTGTTGACGTTTCGAAAAATTAAAAATTTAAAAAATTGGCGAGAAAAATCTGAAACTTGAACACTCGATACATCGAAATCTCGATAAATCCAGAAATCGAAAAATTTAAAATGATACAACAACATTTTATGACAATTTTTCTTGGAAAATACATACCCAATTTTCACATTCTTTAAGGTTATCGTGAAGATTGTGAATGTTTAATAAGAAGTCGTGTGTGCATCCCCCTCCAAAACCTCGATGACGTCATCTCAAAATGCTTATGATCTAATAATTCACTCCTTTTGTAGACACAATGCCTGTATATTTTTTAAAAATATTAAAAAAAAAATACAACAAAATTTAATAATTTAAGTGTGACTCAAAATAATTCTGTTCGTCCCTTCCGGAAATTTTTCAATTTTTCGACTTTGCTGTTTTTCGGTTCTTCAGTTTTTCAATTTTCGAATTCGATTTCTCCTCTTTTCGAGTTTTCGATGTTTTGATTGCCAGAGATTTTTCAATTCTTCAATTTTTTCGATTTTTCTTTTTCCTCTTTTCTGGTTTTTGGGTTTTTCAATTTTTCGATTGTTCCACTTTTCGATTTCTCGATCTTTCAGTTTTTCAGTTTAATTTTTCCATATTTCTTAAATTTTCGATTTTTCGAGTTTTTAATTTTAGATTTTTAAATTTGTCAATTTCTCGGTTTTTTGATTGCTCGATTTGTCGATCTTCGAATTTTTCAATATTTTGACTTTTGAGTTTTTAGATTTCCCAATTTTTCGTTATTTCAGTTTCGGGATTTTTCAATTTCTCGATTTTTCAGTATCTAAATATTCTGGAATTCGATTTTTCGATTTTTTATCTTTTTGACTTCTAGATTTTTCGTTTTTTTTCCAATTTCTCGATTTCTCAACTTTTTAATGTTTCGATTGCTACATTTTCTAGATTTATAAGTTTTACAATTCCTTAATTTTTTCTATTTTTCCCCATTTTTCAGGTTTTTGGTTTTTTAATTTTTTCGATTTTTTAAATTTTTGATATTTCTTCTTTTCGATTTCTCTGTCTTTTAATTTATCAATTTTCGTTCGGTTTTGTTTAATTTTTAGTTTTTTCGATTTCTCGATTTTTTTCATTTTTCAGATCCTTGAATTTTATATTTTGCACTTTTTCGATTTTTAAAATTTTTGATTTTTTCCACTTTCGATTTTTCAATTTTTTCTCATTTTAATTTTTCGAATTTTTCAATTTTTAATTTTTCAATTTTTTTTTTATTGTTTCAATTTCTCGATCTTTCGATTTTTCTTTTTTAAAATGTTTGACATTTTGATTTTTCAATTTTTCGGTTTTTAAATGTTTCGATTTTTTAATTTTTCTATTTCGCTGTTTATCGAGATTAGATGTTTCAACTTCTCGTTGTTTCAATATTCTGATTTTCCGATTTGTTGATCTTCTAATTTTTCGATGTATTGACTTTTCAGTTTTTCCATTTCCCAATTTTTCGTTATTTTACTTCAGGAATTTTTCAATTTCTCGATTGTTCAGTCTTTCAATTTTTGACGTTTCTAAATTTTCCGAATTCGGTTTCTCCATTTTTTGCCTTTTTGACTTTTAGATTTTTCGATTTTTTTTTTTATTTTTCCGTTTCTCTATTTCTCAACTTTTCAATGTTTTGATTGCTACATTTTCGAGATTTTTAAGTTTTTCAACTTATTAATTTTTTCTATTTTTTCTCCATTTTTCAAGTTTTTGGTTTTTCAATTTTGCGACTTTTAAAATTTTTCACTTTTCGATTTCTCGGTCTTTCAATTTTTCGATTCTTCAATTTTCTTTCGATTGCTCAAATTTTCAATTCATCAATTTATCACTTTTTCGGTTTTTTAAGTTTTAGATTTTTAGATTTTCCCAATTTTCAGTTCTTGCATTTTTTTGTTTCAATTTCTTGATCTTTCGATTCTTCTACTTTTAAAATGTTTGATATTTTGATTTTTACAATTTTTCGATTTCGGCATTTATCAAGATTTAGAGGTTTCAACTTCTCTGTTTCAATATTCCGATTTCTCGATTTTTCGATTTTTCCGCTTTTCGATTTATCGATCATCGAATTTTTCGATATTTTGACTTTTCAGTTTTTCGATTTCCCAATTTTTCGTTATTTGAGTTTCGAGATTTTTTAATTCCTCAATTTTTTAGTTTTTCAATTTTTGCGTTTTTAAATTTCGAATTCGATTTCTAGATTTTTTGCCTTTTCGACTTTTAGATTTTTCGATTTTTTATGTTTTTCAATTCATTATTTTTTTCTATTTTTTCCCCATTTTTCAAGTTTTTGGTTTTTCAATTTTGCGATTTTTAAAATTTTCGACTTTTTTCACTTTTCGATTTCTCGGTGTTTCAATTCTTCGATTCTCCAATTTTTCTTCGGTTTTTCAAATTTTCAATTCATCAATTTTTCGGTTTTTTAAATTTTAGATTTTTCGATTTTTCCATTTTTCAGTTTTTCAATTCATCGATGTATCAATTTTTCGATATTTCAGTTTTGGGATTTTTTAGCTTTCCGATTTTTCAGTTTTTCATTTCAATTTTTGGATTTTTTAAATTTTGGATTTTTCAGTTTTTTCATTTTTTAGTTCTTCCATTTTTTTATTTTTCAATTATTCGAATTTTTAAATAGATTTTTTTGTTTTTAAAATGTTTAGTTATTTTGACTTTTCAGTTTTTCGATTTCCCAATTTTTGGCGTTTTAAATTTTCGGATTCCATTTTTTCGATTTTTTGCCTTTTCGACTTTCAGATTTTTCGATTTTTTTTATTTTCCCATTTCTCAATTTCTCGACTTTTCAATGATTCGATTGCTACATTTTCTAGATTTTTAAGTTTTTCCATTCTTTAATTTTTTTCGATTTTTTCCCCATTTTTCAGGTTTTTGGTTTTTATATTTTGGAATTTTTGAATTTTAGATTTTTCAAATTTTTGTTTCTATTTCTAGTTCTTTCAATTTTTAAAATGTTTGATACTTTGATTTTTCAATTTTTTGGCTTTGAAATTTTTAGATTTTTCGGTTTCTTGATTTTTTAGCTTGTCGATTCTTGAATTTTTCGGTTTTTTAAATTTTCGATTTTTTCATTTTCGAGTTCCTTGATTTTTAAAACTTCCGATTTTTCCACTTTCGATTTCTCGATTTTTTCATTTTTCACTTCTTCGGTTTTTATATTTCCCAATTTTTGGAATATTTGAATTTTAGATTTTTTAAATTTTTGATGTTTCTATTTCTCGATTTTTCAATTTTTCGGTTTTGAAATTTTTCGGTTTTTTAAATTTTGGATTTTTCGATTTTTTCATTTTCCAGTTCCTTGATTTTTATATTTTTTAATTATTTGATTTTTAAAATTTTCGATTTTTCCACTTTCGATTTCTCGGTCTTTCAATTTTTTGATTCTTCAATTTTTCTTCAATTTTTCCGTTTTTCCATTTATCTATCAATTTACCAATTTTCGATGTTTCTGCACTTTTGGGATTTTTCAACATTTCGATTTTTCGGTATCTCGATTTTTTATCTTTTCGATTTTTCGGTTTTTCGTCATTTTAATGTTTCGATTTTTCAAATTTTAGATTTTTCGATTTCTCGATTGTTTTCATTTTATATTTCTTTTATATTTTCCAATTTTTGGAATTTTTGGGATTTTTCAACATTTCAATTCTTAAATTTTCCATTTTCGATTTCTCGATTTTTTAGCTTTTCGAATTTTCATTTTTTCATCATTTTAATTTTTCGATTTTTTAAATTTTAGACTTTTCAATGTCACGATTTTTTCATTTTTCAGTTCTTTGATTTTTATGTTTTCCAATTTTTGGAATTTTTGAATTTTAGATTTTTCAGATTTTTTGTTGTTTCAATTTCTCGATTTTTCAATTTTTGGATTTTACGATTTTTTGATGTCTCGATTTTTGGGTTTTTTTACTTTTTTTTTTTCTCCATTTTTCAACATTTCAATCTCGGGATTTTTCGATATTTTAGTTTTTCGATTTTTTAAATTTAATTTTCTGATTTTTTTGATCTTTCGATTTTTCCAATTTCTCGGTTTTTCAATTTTTTGATTTTTCAATTTTCCTTCGATTTTTCGATTTCTCGATTCTTTAACTTTTTGATTTTTCGATGTTTCTATTTTTTAATTTTTAATTTTTTCGATTTTTCGGTTTCTCGATTTTTACTGATTTGACAAACGTAAGTTATTTTGGGTTTTTTTAATATCTCGAGAGGTCCAAAAACACTCAAAAATGCATTGAAAATTAGAAATTTTTGAGGATTTTGGTGATCTTAAGCCAATTTTCGGGAAATTTCGGTTCGAATTTTTGTTTTAATAACTCGAAAATTTTCATTTTTCATTTCATCTATTCCGGAAACGTTGAAGGAAGTTTGGAAAAAATGAAGCCGAAAATAATTTCTACAAATCGAAATGTGCAAGAAAATATCTTTGGAAAATTTTCGAAGGATGCTCGAAAAACGGTCAAAAAATTCAAATTGAAAGATTGAGATTTTTGAAAAATTGCCAAAAAACGGTATTTCAAACTATAAAACGTAAATTCTTTTCCGGATCAAGATTTTCTAATAATAATCTCGAAAACTCCAAAAACAGTCAAAAATGCATTCAAAATTTGAAATTTTTGAAAAGTTACCTAAAACCCCTGAAAAAAATTCTGAGCATTACATTTCGACCAGGTGATTAAAAAAAAAACGTGGTAATGATCCCAGAGCAATATTTATGAAAAATTTTATAAAATTTAATTTAAAAATGAAATTTTGAAAAACTTGGAAAATCGAGATTTTTGAAAACTTGTCTAAAAAATCTCAAAAAATCTGGGGCATACATTTCGACGAACTAATAAAAAAACGTGCTGATGGTCCTTGACCAAAATTTTCGAAAAATTTGGGTTTTTCCTCGAAAATTGTATTGGTTTTTCAATTTTATCAATTCTGGACAAACTGTTGGACTTTTAGAAGAAATGAAATCGAAAATGACTTCTACAAATCGAAATTCACAAAAAACTACCCTTGGCTAATTTCCAAAGTATTCGAAGTACAAAAAACAGTTTTTTTTTTAATTATTTCTTCGGTAATTTCGGAGATTATTGAATTATCTTGGCAAGTAGCTTTAATTTCTCGATCTTTCGATTTTTTTAATTTTTTGATTTTCAACCAAATTTTTGTCAATAAATTAGCTTCTCAGGACGTTAGTGGATTATTTTACATCTGTAGCCTTTCCTCAACTTGATTTTATGCGTAGAATTTTTTTTACCACCAAAATAGTCTGAGCTGACTGGTCTGAGTGTGACCATTTGTTTTGGAACTTCAGTCACCTTTTTTTTTTTGGAAAAAATCAATATTTCTGCCAATTAAAAATTCGTCCGATTCACTAATTACGTACTTTTCAAGTATGAACATTCACCGGTACAAAATTAATCAAGCAATGAATCACCGATTTTATATCGAGTTAATTAAAACGCGACATGTGTGCGAAAAAAATTTTAAATGACTCTCGAAGTGCTAGTTTTTCGTTTTCCTTGCCATCGTTCGAGTTAATCCTGAAACCGTTCACTTGATTCGCTTCATGTTTGCATTTCTTGCCTTTGGTACGTTTTTATATCCTCTTTATCACCACTATTTTGCTCTAGCGTATCGATCTCGGTTTCGCTGTAACTGCCAACAACGAATCGTGTTGTCATCACCCTCCATCTGCATAAGCGGAGCTCCGCAGGGCTCTGCTCTACAAGTGACTTAATTTTTAATTTAAACGACTGATTTTTCAAAGCGATAATAAAATTGCGCAAAAATTACACATGATGTCTCGGAATCTTGCTACGTATGTAGTTATCAAAATGAATAAGATCTTTTTATCTAGTGATACGTGTTGATAATATAGGTGTGACAGTGTTGAAATTAATTGACGGACAGAAACGGAAGACCACTTTTTTCGTATTCTAGAGGTCATGAAACGTCGAAAGATATGAAATTTGTTACTAATGGAAGTAGAAATAGCAATCTTGGGCTTTCTTTGTTATCACTAATTAATTTAATCTAGATCTGCACCTAGAGACAAATATGGGTATTTTCACTATAAGCTGCAGGATATTTATTTTGTGATAAGATTAACCACCAGTGATTAATTTAATTTCACCTGTGTGCATGTGTACGTAATTCGTAAGGGCTTTATCGAGTTTAATGGAGTACAATTTTGTTAACGAAATGGAAATTGACAGTGACCACGCCAATATTTTGGGAATGAACGATGAGGGTGTTTTTTTAGGTGAGGAATTAGAATTATTATTATAAGAACGCTGTAGATAAAGTAAGTCGACGTTAGTAATTAATTAAATCCTTTAAAGTTGACACAGTTTTGCGATATTTAACAGTTATACAAAGTTTCTAGACAGAAATAAGCTGCACTTAAAATTAGTATTAATAATGACAAACACCGATGTGAGATCACTTGCCGAAATAAACATTGTGTACAATATGAAGTCATAGCTTGTGGTTCTTATAACGTGAAATGTGCCTGCGGGCAAAATATTTAAAAACTCGCACAAAAGAAAGAATAGTCTCTGAGTAACGGTTCTCCGGTGCCTTGTTTGGTTAATTTATTCAAATACCAAACAAGTTATGAAATGCATTTCAATGTATCGTATTCGCGATCAAGAATTCCCGCCAAAACAACCGTCTTTAAGTTGGCGTCAGTGGCGTTATAATTTTTATTAGAGTTGTTCACTTTTTCAATTTTTCGTTTTTGGAATTTTTTGATTTTTCGATCTTTGAATGTTAGTTTTTGGACTTTACGAACATTTTTCGATTTAATTCGTTCTTTGATTCATTAATTTTTTCTCGATTTCTAGTTTTTCAAATTTCAAATTTGTCAAATAAATGTTATATAAATTAAAAAAAAGTAACAGTGTACCTATGGTTTATGAATCCGTGTTGAATTTTTATCTTCGACATTGAAATTTTTGTGGAAAAATAAAACAAAATTGAATTACAATTTTTCGATTTCTTGATTTCTCGATTTTTAGTTTACTTAATTTTTCGATATTTCAGTTTTACAATTTTTGCAATTTTAAAAAGAATTTCATTTTTACATTTCTCAATTTCTCTATTAATCAATTCTTTGAGTTTTCGATTTTTCCTCTTTCCAATTTATCGATTTTTCAGTTTTTCGATTTCTCAAGTTTTCGTTGTTGCAATTTTGGGATTTTTCAATATCTCCAATTTTTTAATTTAAAATTTTCACTTTTTTGATATATCGATTTCTCGATCTTTCAATTTTTAAAATTTCTGATTTTTCGATTTTTGAATATTTTGATTTATCGTTTTTTTTTTCAGTTTTAAATTTTCCGGTTTTTCGATTTCTCCATTTCTCGGATCTTTTGATGTCTCAATTTTTTAATTTCGATTTCTCGGCTTTTCCATTTTTCAATTTTTTATTTCTTCAAGTTTTTAGATTTTTAAAATTCTCCATTTTTCGATTTTATGTTTTGTTATGCTTCGATCTCCCGATTTTAACCTTTTTAACGTGTATTCCAATTTTTCGATTTTGGAATTTTCGATTTCTTACATCTCGATTTTTCGTTTTTTCGATTTTAAAATGTTTTTACTTTTCGTTCTTTTTTCGATTTCTGGATTTTTCAAGTTTTCGATTTCTCAATGTTTCAACATTTCAATTTTGAGAAAGTCTATGTTTTTCAGTTTTTTGATATTTTCATTTTTCAACTTTTTAAATTTTGATTTTTCGACTTACCGGAAATTGATTTTTGGGTTTTTCAATTTTTCGACTTTTCAGTTTTGAGATTTTTCAATTTGTCGATTTTTTAGATTTTCATTTCTTCAGTTTTTCGGTTTTTCAAGTTTTCGAATTTTTAAATTTAAAATTTTTCAATTTTTCGATTTTATTTTTTTTATGTTCCGATTTCCCGATTTTAATTTTTTTATGCTTTTCAATCTTTGGTTTTTCTAAATTTTCATTTTTCCATTTCTCAATTTCTCGATTTTTCGACTTTTTGATTTTGTGTTTGTTTTAATGTTAAATTTTTCGTTATTGTAATTTTTCTTTTTTTAAATTTTAGATATATAGATTTTTCGACATCTTGAATTCTCGATCTTTTTTCAGTTTGAATTCCTCGGTTTTTCGATTTTCCAAAGTTTCGATTTTTCAATCTTTCGACTTTTCCGTTTTGAAAATTTTCGATTTCTCGATATTTCAGTTTTTGATTTTCCAACCTTTAGATGTTTCAAATTTTAGAGTTTGCAAATTTCACGAGTTTCAGTTTTTAATTTCGTCAATTTTTCGATTTGCAATTTTTCGTGTGGGTTTTTAATTTTCTTTATTTTTTCAATTTTAGGCTTTCAATTTTCCGTTTTTTTAATTTTTCATTTACAGTTTTTCTAGTTTTCATTTGAATTATGTAACACTCCTAATAATTATAATTTTTAAAGTTGTTCACTTTTTCAGTTTTTTGTGTTTGGAGTTTTTCAATTTTTCGGTGTTTGAATGTCACAGTTTTTGGACTTTACAATGTTCAAGATTCTATAATTTTTCGACTTTTCAATTTTTGGATTTTCCAATTTTTCAATTCGAAAAATCAAGAAATCGAAATCGAAAACTTGAGACTTCAAAAGATCGACAAATCGAAATAGGCCGAAATCGGAAAATTCAAAATTGAAATATTTATTTAAAAAAAAGATAAACGGAAAAATCGATAAACCTAGATATGAGACACAGAAAATTCCAAAAATCGAAAAATTGAAATACAGATTAAAAAATTTAAAAAATCGAAGTTAAAAAATCGTAAAAACAAATTCCATTCGATTTTCCGTTTTATCGATTTTGCAATTTTTTGTTTTTTCAATTTTTTCCAATTTTTTAATTTTACGATTTTTCAATTTTTAGAATTTTGTACTTTCCGAATAAACAAAATGGAAAATTTATAAAATAGAAAAATTGTAAAACTGAAAAAGTACAAAATGAAAGCTGCGAAAAATAAAAAAATTGGAAATCAAGAACTTAAAAAATCAAAGATTGAACATGTAAAAAATTGAATAAACAAAAAATTAATAAAATCCAAACAAACATTGAAAAAATAAAGGTAATGGAAAAATGAAAAATTGTGATATAAAATCAAGAAAATGAAAATTACAAAATCGGCAAAATGAAAATATGGAAAATCCGAAAAATATAGAAATTGCAAAATTCCCGAAATTGCGATGTTTAAAATTGAGATAGCGAAAACTTAAATATCGAGAAATCGAAAAATTTTTTAAATTGGAAAATTGAGATATGAGAAATCGAAAATTCCAAAAATGGAAAAATTGAAACACATTAAAAAATTAAATCGGGAAATCGAAACATAAAGATTATAAAAGGGAAAAATGAAAAATTTGAAACGTCGAAAATTTAAAATATATACTAGAAAAATCGAAAATTTTGAAAATCGAAAAATCAAGAAATCGAAATCGGAAACTTGAGACTTCAAAAGATCGAGAAATCGAAATAGGCCGAAATCGGAAAATTCAAAATTGAAATATTTATTTAAAAAAACACTCCCAATAATTATAATTTTTAAAGTTGTTCACTTTTTCAGTTTTTCGTTTTTGGAATTTTTCAATTTTTCGGTGTTTGAATGTCACAGTTTTTGGACTTTACAATGTTCAAGATTCTATAATTTTTCGACTTTACAATTTTCGGATTTTCCAATTTTTCAATTCGAATGGTTTTTCTTCTTTCCCATTCTTCGATTCATTAATTCTTTTTAGATTTTTAAGTTTCTCGGTTTTTAGTTTTTCATTGCTTCAATTTTTCATTTTTTCGAGTTTTTAACTTTTCGAATAAACAAAATCGAAAAATTATAAAATAGAAAAATTGTAAAACTGAAAAAGTACAAAATAAAAGCTTTGAAAAATAAAAAAATTAAAAATCAAGAATTTATAAAATCCAAAGAAACACTGAAAAAATAAAGGTAATGGAAAAATGAAAAACTGTGATATAAAATCAAGAAAATGAAAATTACAAAATCGGGAAAATGAAAATATCAAAAATCTGAAAAATTTAGAAATTGCAAAATTCCCAAAATTGCGATGTTTAAAATTGAGATAGCGAAAACTTAAAAATCGAGAAATCGAAAAATTTTTTAAATTGGAAAATTGAGATATGAGAAATCGAAAATTCCAAAAATGGAAAAATTGAAACACATTAAAAAATCAAATCGGGAAATCGAAACATAAAGATTATAAAAGGGAAAAATGAAAAATTTAAAACATCGAAAATTTAAAATATATACTAGGAAAATCGAACATTTTGAAAATCGAAAAATCAAGAAATCGAAATCGAAAACTTGAGACTTCAAAAGATCGAGAAATCGAAATAGCGAGAAATCGGAAAATTCAAAATTGAAATATTTATTTAAAAAAAAAGATTAACGGAAAAATCGAAAAACTCAAAAAAATCGATAAACCTAGATATGAGAAACAGAAAATTCCAAAAATCGAAAAATTGAAACACAGATCAAAAAATTTAAAAAATCGAAGTTAAAAAATCGTAAAAACAAATTCCATTCGATTTTCCGTTTTATCGATTTTGCAATTTTTTGTTTTTTCAATTTTTTCCAATTTTTTAATTTTCCGATTTTTCAATTTTTAGAATTTTCTACTTTCCGAATAAACAAAATGGAAAAGTTATAAAATAGAAAAATCGTAAAACTGAAAAAGTACAAAATGAAAGCTGCGAAAAATAAAAAAAATGGAAATCAAGAACTTAAAAAATCAAAGATAGAAAATGTAAAAAATTGAATAAACAAAAAATTAATAAAATCCAAACAAACATTGAAAAAATAAAGGTAATGGAAAAATGAAAAATTGTGATATAAAATCAAGAAAATGAAAATTACAAAATCGGCAAAATGAAAATATCGAAAATCTGAAAAATATAGAAATTGCGATGTTTAAAATTGAGAAATCAAAAACTTAAAAATCGAGAAATCGAAAAATGTTTTAAATTGGAAAATTGAGATATGAGAAATCGAAAATTCCAAAAATGGAAAAATTGAAACACATTAAAAAATTAAAATCCGGAAATCGAAACATAAAGATTATAAAAGGGAAAAATGAAAAATTTAAAACATCGAAAATTTAAAATATATACTAGAAAAATCGAAAATTTTGAAAATCGAAAAATCAAGAAATCGAAATCGAAAACTTGAGACTTCAAAAGATCGAGAAATCGAAATAGGCCGAAATCGGAAAATTCAAAATTGAAATATTTATTTAAAAAAAAGATAAACGGAAAAATCGATAAACCTAGATATGAGAAACAGAAAATTGCAAAAATCGAAAAATTGAAATACAGATTAAAAAATTTAAAAAATCGAAGTTAAAAAATCGTAAAAACAAATTCCATTTGATTTTCCGTTTTATCAATTTTGCAATTTTTTTGTTTTTCCAATTTTTTCCAATTTTTTAATTTTCCGATTTTTCAATTTTTCGAATTTTCTACTTTCCGAATAAACAAAATGGAAAAGTTATAAAATAGAAAAATTGTAAAACTGAAAAAGTACAAAATGAAAGCTGCGAAAAATAAAAAAATTGGAAATCAAGAACTTAAAAAATCAAAGATTGAAAATGTAAAAAATTGAATAAACAAAAAATTAATAAAATCCAAACAAACATTGAAAAAATAAAGGTAATGGAAAAATGAAAAATTGTGATATAAAATCAAGAAAATGAAAATTACAAAATCGGGAAAATGAAAATATGGAAAATCTGAAAAATACAGAAATTGCAAAATTCCCAAAATTGCGATGTTTAAAATTGAGATAGCGAAAACTTAAAAATCAAGAAATCGAAAAATTTTTAAAATTGGAAAATTGAGATATGAGAAATCGAAAATTCCAAAAATGGAAAAATTGAAACACATTAAAAAATTAAAATCGGGAAATCGAAACATAAAGATTAAAAAAGGGAAAAATGAAAAATTTAAAACATCGAAAATTTAAAATATATACTAGAAAAATCGAAAATTTTGAAAATCGAAAAATCAAGAAATCGAAATCGAAAACTTGAGACTTCAAAAGATCGAGAAATCGAAATAGCCCGAAATCGGAAAATTCAAAATTGAAATGTTTATTTAAAAAAAAGAAACGGAAAAATCGAAAAACTCAAAAAAATCGATAAACCTAGATATGAGAAACAGAAAATTCCAAAAATCGAAAAATTGAAATACAGATTAAAAAATTTAAAAAATCGAAGTTAAAAAATCGTAAAAACAAATTACATTCGATTTTCCGTTTTATTGATTTTGCAATTTTTTGTTTTTTCAATTTTTTAATTTTCCGATTTTTCAATTTTTAGAATTTTCTACTTTCCGAATAAACAAAATGGAAAAGTTATAAAATAGAAAAATTGTAAAACTGAAAAAGTACAAAATGAAAGCTGCGAAAAATAAAAAAAATGGAAATCAAGAAGTTAAAAAATCAAAGATTGAAAATGTAAAAAATTGAATAAACAAAAAATAATAAAATCCAAACAAACATTGAAAAAATAAAGGTAATGGAAAAATGAAAAATTGTGATATAAAATCAAGAAAATGAAAATTACAAAATCGGGAAAATGAAAATATGGAAAATCTGAAAAATATAGAAATTGCAAAATTCCTGAAATTGCGATGTTTAAAATTGAGATAGCGAAAACTTAAAAATCGAGAAATCGAAAAATTTTTTAAATTGGAAAATTGAGATATGAGAAATCGAAAATTCCAAAAATGGAAAAATTGAAACACATTAAAAAAGTAAAATCGGGAAATCGAAACAAAGATTATAAAAGGGAAAAATGAAAAATTTAAAACATCGAAAATTTAAAATATATACTAGAAAAATCGAAAATTTTGAAAATCGAAAAATCAAGAAATCGAAATCGAAAACTTGAGACTTCAAAAGATCGAGAAATCGAAATAGGCCGAAATCGGAAAATTCAAAATTGAAATATTTATTTAAAAAAACACTCCTAATTATAATTTTTAAAGTTGTTCACTTTTTCAGTTTTTCGTTTTTGGAATTTTTCAATTTTTCGGTGTTTGAATGTCACAATTTTTGGACTTTACATTGTTCAAGATTCTATAATTTTTGGACTTTACAATTTTTGGATTTTCCAGTTTTTCAATTCGAATGGTTTTTTTCTTTCCCATGCTTCGATTCATTAATTTTTTTTAGATTTTTAAGTTTCTCGGTTTTTAGTTTTTCATTGCTTCAATTTTTCATTTTTTAACTTTTCGAATAAACAAAATCGAAAAATTATAAAATAGAAAAATTGTAAAACTGAAAAAGTACAAAATGAAAGCTTCGAAATATAAAAAAATTGGAAATCAAGAACTTAAAAAATCAAAGATTGAAAATGTAAAAAATTGAATAAACAAAAAATTAATAAAATCCAAACAAACATTGAAAAAATAAAGGTAATGGAAAAATGAAAAATTGTGATATAAAATCAAGAAAATGAAAATTACAAAATCGGGAAAATGAAAATATGGAAAATCTGAAAAATACAGAAATTGCAAAATTCCCAAAATTGCGATGTTTAAAATTGAGATAGCGAAAACTTAAAAATCAAGAAATCGAAAAATTTTTAAAATTGGAAAATTGAGATATGAGAAATCGAAAATTCCAAAAATGGAAAAATTGAAACACATTAAAAAATTAAAATCGGGAAATCGAAACATAAAGATTAAAAAAGGGAAAAATGAAAAATTTAAAACATCGAAAATTTAAAATATATACTAGAAAAATCGAAAATTTTGAAAATCGAAAAATCAAGAAATCGAAATCGAAAACTTGAGACTTCAAAAGATCGAGAAATCGAAATAGCCCGAAATCGGAAAATTCAAAATTGAAATGTTTATTTAAAAAAAAGAAACGGAAAAATCGAAAAACTCAAAAAAATCGATAAACCTAGATATGAGAAACAGAAAATTCCAAAAATCGAAAAATTGAAATACAGATTAAAAAATTTAAAAAATCGAAGTTAAAAAATCGTAAAAACAAATTCCATTCGATTTTCCGTTTTATCGATTTTGCAATTTTTTGTTTTTTCAATTTTTTAATTTTCCGATTTTTCAATTTTTAGAATTTTCTACTTTCCGAATAAACAAAATGGAAAAGTTATAAAATAGAAAAATTGTAAAACTGAAAAAGTACAAAATGAAAGCTGCGAAAAATAAAAAAAATGGAAATCAAGAAGTTAAAAAATCAAAGATTGAAAATGTAAAAAATTGAATAAACAAAAAATAATAAAATCCAAACAAACATTGAAAAAATAAAGGTAATGGAAAAATGAAAAATTGTGATATAAAATCAAGAAAATGAAAATTACAAAATCGGGAAAATGAAAATATGGAAAATCTGAAAAATATAGAAATTGCAAAATTCCCGAAATTGCGATGTTTAAAATTGAGATAGCGAAAACTTAAAAATCGAGAAATCGAAAAATTTTTTAAATTGGAAAATTGAGATATGAGAAATCGAAAATTCCAAAAATGGAAAAATTGAAACACATTAAAAAAGTAAAATCGGGAAATCGAAACAAAGATTATAAAAGGGAAAAATGAAAAATTTAAAACATCGAAAATTTAAAATATATACTAGAAAAATCGAAAATTTTGAAAATCGAAAAATCAAGAAATCGAAATCGAAAACTTGAGACTTCAAAAGATCGAGAAATCGAAATAGGCCGAAATCGGAAAATTCAAAATTGAAATATTTATTTAAAAAAACACTCCTAATTATAATTTTTAAAGTTGTTCACTTTTTCAGTTTTTCGTTTTTGGAATTTTTCAATTTTTCGGTGTTTGAATGTTACAATTTTTGGACTTTACATTGTTCAAGATTCTATAATTTTTCGACTTTACAATTTTTGGATTTTCCAGTTTTTCAATTCGAATGGTTTTTTTCTTTCCCATGCTTCGATTCATTAATTTTTTTTAGATTTTTAAGTTTCTCGGTTTTTAGTTTTTCATTGCTTCAATTTTTCATTTTTTAACTTTTCGAATAAACAAAATGGAAAAATTATAAAATAGAAAAATTGTAAAACTGAAAAAGTACAAAATGAAAGCTTCGAAAAATAAAAAAATTGGAAATCAAGAACTTAAAAAATCAAAGATTGAAAATGTAAAAAATTGAATAAACAAAAAATTAATAAAATCCAAACAAACATTGAAAAAATAAAGGTAATGGAAAAATTAAAAATTGTGATATAAAATCAAGAAAATGAAAATTACAAAATCGGCAAAATGAAAATATGGAAAATCTGAAAAATATAAAAATTTCAAAATTCCCGAAATTGCGATGTTTAAAATTGAGATAGCGAAAACTTAAAAATCGAGAAATCGAAAAATTTTTTAAATTGGAAAATTGAGATATGAGAAATCGAAAATTCCAAAAATGGAAAAATTGAAACACATTAAAAAATTAAATCGGGAAATCGAAACATAAAGATTATAAAAGGGAAAAATGAAAAATTTAAAACATCGAAAATTTAAAATATATACAGAAAAATCGAAAATTTTGAAAATCGAAAAATCAAGAAATCGAAATCGGAAACTTGAGACTTCAAAAGATCGAGAAATCGAAATAGTCCGAAATCGGAAAATTCAAAATTGAAATATTTATTTGAAAAAAAGATAAACGGCAAAATCGAAAAACTCAAAAAAATCGATAAACCTAGATATGAGAAAGAGAAAATTCCAAAAATCGAAAAATTGAAATACAGATTAAAAAATTTAAAAAATCGAAGTTAAAAAATCGTGAAAACAAATTCCATTCGATTTTCTGTTTTATCAATTTTGCAATTTTTTGTTTTTTCAATTTTTTCCAATTTTTTAATTTTCAGATTTTTCAATTTTTAGAATTTTCTACTTTCCGAATAAACAAAATAAAGTTATAAAATAGAAAAATTGTAAAACTGAAAAAGTACAAAATGAAAGCTGCGAAAAATAAAAAAATTGGAAATCATGAACTTAAAAAATCAAAGATTGAAAATGTAAAAAATTGAATAAACAAAAAATTAATAAAATCCAAACAAACATTGAAAAAATAAAGGTAATGGAAAAATGAAAAATTGTGATATAAAATCAAGAAAATGAAAATTACAAAATCGGCAAAATGAAAATATGGAAAATCTGAAAAATATAGAAATTGCAAAATTCCCGAAATTGCGATGTTTAAAATTGAGATAGCGAAAACTTAAATATCGAGAAATCGAAAAATTTTTTAAATTGGAAAATTGAGATATGAGAAATCGAAAATTCCAAAAATGGAAAAATTGAAACACATTAAAAAATTAAAATCGGAAAATCGAAACAAAGATTATAAAAGGGAAAAATGAAAAATTTAAAACATCGAAAATTTAAAATATATACTAGAAAAATCGAAAATTTTGAAAATCGAAAAACCAAGAAATCGAAATCGAAAACTTGAGACTTCAAAAGATCGAGAAATCGAAATAGGCCGAAATCGGAAAATTTAAAATTGAAATATTTATTTAAAAAAAAGATAAACGGAAAAATCGAAAAACTCAAAAAAATCGATAAACCTAGATATGAGAAACAGAAAATTCCAAAAATCGAAAAATTGAAATACAGATTAAAAAATTTAAAAAATCGAAGTTAAAAAATCGTAAAGACAAATTCCATTCGATTTTCCGTTTTATCGATTTTGCAATTTTTTGTTTTTTCAATTTTTTCCAATTTTTTAATTTTCCGATTTTTCAATTTTTCGAATTTTCTACTTTCCGAATAAACAAAATGGAAAAGTTATAAAATAGAAAAATCGTAAAACTGAAAAAGTACAAAATGAAAGCTGCGAAAAATAAAAAAATTGGAAATCAAGAACTTAAAAAATCAAAGATTGAAAATGTAAAAAATTGAATAAACAAAAAATTAATAAAATCCAAACAAACATTGAAAAAATAAAGGTAATGGAAAAATGAAAAATAGTGATATAAAATCAAGAAAATGAAAATTACAAAATCGGCAAAATGAAAATATGGAAAATCCGAAAAATATAGAAATTGCAAAATTCCCGAAATTGCGATGTTTAAAATTGAGATAGCGAAAACTTAAAAATCGAGAAATCGAAAAATTTTTAAAATTGGAAAATTGAGATATGAGAAATCGAAAATTCCAAAAATGGAAAAATTGAAACACATTAAAAAATTAAATCGGGAAATCGAAACAAGGATTATAAAAGGGAAAAATGAAAAATTTAAAACATCGAAAATTTAAAATATATACTAGAAAAATCGAAAATTTTGAAAATCGAAAAATCAAGAAATCGAAATCGAAAACTCGAGACTTCAAAAGATCGAGAAATCGAAATAGGCCGAAATCGGAAAATTCAAAATTGAAATATTTATTTAAAAAAACACTCCTAATAATTATAATTTTTAAAGTTGTTCACTTTTTCAGTTTTTCGTTTTTGGAATTTTTCAATTTTTCGGTGTTTGAATGTCACAGTTTTTGGACTTTGCAATGTTCAAGATTATATAATTTTTCGACTTTACAATTTTTGGATTTTCCAATTTTTCGATTCGAATGGTTTTTCTTCTTTCCCATTCTTCGATTCATTAATTTTTTTTAGATTTTTAAGTTTCTCGGTTTTTAGTTTTTCATTGCTTCAATTTTTCCTTTTTTCGAGTTTTTAACTTTTCGAATAAACAAAATCGAAAAATTATAAAATAGAAAAATTGTAAAACTGAAAAAGTACAAAATGAAAGCTTCGAAAAATAAAAAAATTGGAAATCAAGAACTTAAAAAATCAAAGATTGAAAATGTAAAAAATTGAATAAACAAAAAATTATAAAATCCAAAGAAACATTGAAAAAATAAAGGTAATGGAAAAATGAAAAACTGTGATGTAAAATCAAGAAAATGAAAATTACAAAATCGGGAAAATGAAAATATCGAAAATCTGAAAAATATAGAAATTGAAAAATTCCCAAAATTGAGATAGCGAAAACTTAAAAATCGAGAAATCGAAAAATTTTTAAAATTGGAAAATTGAGATATGAGAAATCGAAAATTCCAAAAATGGAAAAATTGAAACACATTAAAAAATTAAAATCGGGAAATCGAAACAAAGATTATAAAAGGGAAAAATGAAAAATTTAAAACATCGAAAATTTAAAATATATACTAGAAAAATCGAAAATTTTGAAAATCGAAAAATCAAGAAATCGAAATCGAAAACTTGAGACTTCAAAAGATCGAGAAATCGAAATAGGCCGAAATCGGAAAATTCAAAATTGAAATATTTATTTAAAAAAAAGATAAAAATTCCATTCGATTTTCCGTTTTATCGATTTTGCAATTTTTTGTTTTTTCATTTTTTTCCAATTTTTTAATTTTCCGATTTTTCAATTTTTACAATTTTCTACTTTCCGAATAAACAAAATGGAAAAGTTATAAAATAGAAAAATTGTAAAATTGAGAAACTTAAAGATCGAAAAATGCGGTCGAAAACACGAAAATTATTGTAAAATCTAAATATTGAAAATAACAAATTAACAATTTTTAAAAATTATTATGTGTATAAATTATTATCATTTGTAAATCTGTGTTATTCGGCGCCACTACTGGTAAACCAGTAATTTCATATTAATTTTATATTACTTTTTAAATTTGGTGTATGGGGTCGCTTACTATAAACTGCGGGGGGGCGCAGCGGAAGTTAGCTACGCCACTGGTTGGCGTGAACTTCAAAGCTTATCGCAAAACGAGGCCAATAACCTCTTATTGTTCGCGATTTTCGTCGACCATGAATATGGAAGGAGTAATTGACGGTGTGTTTATGCAGGGCGGCGCCCCCCGTCCATGGTGGGCCGCGACCCCGAGCCGGGCCTGGTCAACGGCAACTCCGACCAGCCCATGGAGCCCCTCAGCGAGCCGCCAGAGACGGACTCGACCGAAACCAAGCCCAAACTGCGCGAATGGGAAAAGCACCCGGCGCCATGGCTCGAGGAAATGAAGCTCAATCAGGCCAAGCGCAGCTCGAACGTGCCAGGTCCGGACAAGCTCAAATTGACCCCTACGGAGAAAAGCGACAAGAAGGAACCAAGCCCCATAGATAAATCTAAGTCAATAGCTGCTAGCTTGAGCAGAGTGAAGACCCCGACCAACGAATTTCCAGTCATTCGCAGCAAACCCAACGTGCCAATACCGAGTAGACCTCAGACCATTCAGAACGTGGCGGGATTGAGCGACGTGTATGTCCCGAAGACGCACACGAAGGTGTCGCCGGTGAGCAGCAAGACGCCGATGGTGAAGGCGGAAACGCACGACAGTAGCGCGGGAGGCGACGGCGTGGAGGAAGGCGCGAAGAGCTACGGGGAGCTGGAGCAGAGGATAGCCAGGCTGGAGGAGCTGCTGGAGAAGCAGCAGCAGAACTTCGAAGCCGCCGTAGACGAGCTCCGAGGGAAACTGCAGCTGGAAGCCGAGTTGAGGATGAAGCTTCAAGCGAAATTGGAGAGGCTAACTTTAGACGGTGCAATCCAACAACTTTAATTTTATTTTTATATTATTTATAAGCAAGTAATTCGCCATTTATATTGTAGGGGGTAGTCGATGCCGTTGCGTTTTCGATGGAAAGTCAGCAATTTAATCAGTAGGGGGGCTCGAGGACGCACTTTGTGTTGCTTCACATATCATCGCGCTAAAACTTGACGAAAAATATTGTTCCTATTGTGTTACAACGATTTGTTCCTTGTGGATCTCTTTCATTGTGTGTAGTCCACGAGCACGACTTCTAGTCACTAATAACGTGCTGCCCAATTAAAAAAAAAAAAAAGTTCGTCTTCCTTACTAATTTAGGCTTAAATTTTAACTTTGTGCGAATCATGCATATCCCCCCTGGAGCGTCCATACTAATTAGATTGCCGAAAACGAAAAACGAGAGAGAATTGCAAGATTTTATATAAAACAGCTACCGCAATTTTTATATAGCATTTTTACCACTTAGCCTAATTCAACAGATACCCTATATATTGTGAAAGTATTAAAGATCATTCCATTGCTCAGTAGGATTTTCACCATCTATTTATTTGATCACGTTGTATATTTTATTCCATTTATCTTTTTATATATTATGTATCGCATTTTATTGTTTACTTTATATGTGTGAGGGTTGTATTTCGTACTGTGTTGACGAGTCGCCCCATATTTCAACTATTTTGTTAGTGAGTTCTTGTATTTTTATATTCTTATATGATTAAGTGTTCAAAGACGGTGATAGGCTAGCTTTTAAATAACCCAAAAAGCGCTAAATGGTTTCGTTTGCTTGATTGGTAGCTGAGTTTCTGGGTTCAGTTTTAAAGCGAGATGTCGGCGGCGAACTTGAACCCAGTATTGTTTTGTACATTTGAATTTGATTTTCAAAACAGATACGAACAGCAGATATATAATGTTGTAATTAAGTTTAACATTCCATAATTAACTTAATGTAAATAAAATTAAATTTATTTAAATGAAAGAATTGTACTTAGGAATATTGTTGAGAGAATAACAATAAATAAGATACTTAAAGTGTGGTTTGCAGTACGCTTTAGAGTAGGCCCCTTTTATACTATTAATACCGCGTGATCGAAAAATACTGTAGTAGGCTTGTATTTGACCGTAACTGTCAAATTAATTGCACGGCCTACTAACTTACGTTTTCGATCATTCAAATTGGAGGTGTTAAATGTGTTGCCTAAACACGATTAATATAATTTCTTGTTTTGACAGTTGTGTGAAACTGAATAAATAGTAACTTGTTTCTGGCTTGTTCTTTTTTTTAGGAACCGTTTCCGGCGACGATTTTGTCACTAGAAACTGAGCGAACATATTTTCCCACGAAATCGGCAAAAAATTGCAGTAATAATTTCATAATTTCAGAAATAATTGCGCAGTTTCAGGATATCAGAGATTACGACGGAATCAGAAATATGCTCTAATTAAAGGCGACTCTGAAGACGAAGCCCGACAGATTCTCCCGTGGGAATTACGTTTTTTTTGAATTGTTGAAATTACGTTATCGTACATAGTTGAAAGCCCCAATTTCTGTTATCCGTCACGTGCATATTGATGGATTTATTAATCGACTTTACAGGCGTTTTTTTTTATTTCAGACTCCAGACACCAGGGGAACTCGACGATCGATTATTCTTCCAGCCACTTTTTGCTCCTTGTTATTTACCAGATGCTAATTTCCTCCTCGCGACAAAACTCACCCCATCGCAAAAAACTCATAAGGCACCCTTATTATTAAAGAGCGGATTCTAGGACAAATGCCTTTTCACTTTTTTGAACTATTTAATAATTCTTTGAAAAGTTACATTTTTCTTGTTTTTTTCTTCTTTCCAAAACAAGAAATTGCAAATATGTTTAAAATGGTAAACTATATCCCTCACTCTTCTCTACAAATTTACCATTTTTATGCATATTGTTAGTTTCTTGTCATAATAAGAAAACTACGTACATAATGTTCAGAAAAAAAAGAAAGCCCGCCCACCCGCCCTCGTCTTAATTGTGATGACTTTTTTATTAGTCATGAGCAGAGGGGCGGAGCTTAATTGCAAAATGCTTATTTCCCTACAAGAATCCACCATTTGAAACATGTTTTTAAGTATCAGGTTGTTGAAAGCAAATTATGTATGTCAAGAAGAAAAAATAAGCCTCGCCCGCCCGCCCCATCCTTAAATGTGATGAATTTTTCATTCGTTGTCACAGCGAGGGGCGGAGCTTAATTGTAAAATCAGTATTTCCCAACAAAAATTACCATTTTCAATATGTCTTAAATATCTTTTGAAAAGAAGATTACCTATCCACAGAAAAAAGACTAAACTTAAGCCGCGCCCCTCCTGACTCACGACAAATATGGAAAAATCGTTACAATTAAGACAGGGCGGGTGGGTGGGGCTTATGTTTTGTTTTTTTTTCTTCTTGATATGCACACTCTTCTTTTCACAACAAAAAATTGAAAGCATGTATAAAATAGTAAATTTTATGCCCCACTCTTCTCTACAAATGTACCATTTTTATGCATATTTCCAGTTTCTTCTCATGAAAGGGTACGTACACATATTAGGAAAAAAAAATACAAGCCCCACCCACCCACCCTCGTCTCAGTTGTGATGACTTATTTTATTCGTCGTGAGCCGAGGGGCGGAGCTTATTTGCAAAATGCTTATTTCTTTACAAGAATCTACGATGTGAAACATGTTTTTAAGTTGTTGATGAAAAACTATATATGTCAAGAAAAAAAGTAGAAAGATAAGCCCCACCCGCCCGCCCCAACCTCAAGTGTGATGAATTCTTCATTCGTTGTCACAGCTAAGGGCGGAGCTTAATTGTAAAATCAATGTTTCCCGACAAAAATTTACCATTTTCAATATGTTTTAAATATCTTGTGAAAAGAAGATTACGTAGCTACAGAAAAAAAATTAACTTAAGATCCGCCCTTCCAAACTCGCGACAAATAAGGAAAAATCGTTACAATTGAGACCGGGTGGGTGGGTGGGGCTTACGTTTTTCTTTTTTTTTCTCCTTAATATGCATAGTCTTCTTTCCCAAACAAGAAATTGCAAACATGTTTAAAATGGTAAATTATATCCCTCACTCTTCTCCACAAATTTACCATTTTTAAGCACATTGTTAGTTTCTTGTCATGAAAAGAAAACTACCTACATAATATTAAAAAAAAAAAGAAACCCCGCCCACCCACCCTCGTCTCAATTGTGATGGCTTTTTTATTTGTCTTGAGCCGAGGGGCGGCGCTTAACTGCAAAATGCTTATTTCTCTACAAGAATGCACCATATGAAACATGTTTTTAAGTATCATGTTGTTGAAAGAAAATTATGTATATCAAGAAAAAAAAAATAAGCCCCACCCGCCCGCCCCAACCTCAAATGTGATGAACTTTTCATTCGTTGTCAGAGCGGGAGGCAGGACTTCATTGTCAAATCAGTATTTCCCGAAAAAATTACCATTTTCAATATGTCTTAAATATCTTGTCAAAAGAAGATTACGTATCTACAGAAAAAAAACACTGCACTTAAGCCCCGCCCCTCTTGACTTACGACAAATAAGGAAAAATCGTCACAATTGAAATAGGGCGGGTGGGTGGGGTTTACGTTTTGCTTTATTTTCTTCTTAATATGCATTCTCTTCTTTTCACAACAAAAAATTAATAATATGTAGAAAACGGTCAAATTTACCATTTTTACGAATATTTTCAGTTTCTTATCATGAAAAAAAAACTACATAGATATATTAGGAAAACAAGCAAAATACAAATCCCGCCCACCCACCCTCGTCTCAATTGTGATGACCTTTTTTATTCGTCGTGAGCCGAGGGGCGGAGCTTAATTGCAAAATGTTTATTTCTCTTCAAGAATCTACCAGATGAAACATGTTTTTAAGTATCACGTTGTTGAAAGAAAACTATAGTCATACAAAAAAAAATTAGCCCCACCCGCCCGCCCCAACCTCAAATGTAATGAATTCTTCATTCGTTGTCACAGCGAGGGGCGGAGCTTAATTGTAAAATCAATGTTTCCCGACAAAAGTTTACCATTTTCAATTTGTTTTAAATATCTTGTGAAAAGAAGATTACGTAGCTACAGAAAAAAAATTAACTTAAGATCCGCCCTTTCAGACTCACGACAAATATAGAAAAATCGTCACAATTGAATCAGGGTGGGTGGGTGGGGCTTACGTTTTTGATTTTTTTTCTCCTTAATATGCATAGTCTTCTTTCCAAAACAAGAAATTGCAAACATGTTTAAAATGGTAAATTATATCCCTCACTCTTCTCCACAAATTTACCATTTTTACGCACATTGTTAGTTTCTTGTCATGAAAAGAAAACTACCTACATAATATTAAGGAAAAAAAAAAACCGCCCACCCGCCCTCGTCTCAATTGTGACGACTTTTTTATTTGTCTTGAGCCGAGGGGCGGAGCTTAACTGCAAAATGCTTATTTCTCTACAAGAATGCACCAATGAAACATGTTTTTAAGTGTCATGTTGTTGAAAGAAAACTATATATGTCAAGAAAAAAAAAAAAAGCCCCACCCGCCCGCCCCAACCTCAAATGTGATGAATTTTTCATTCGTTGTCAGAGCGGGAGGCGGGGCTTAATTGTAAAATCAGTATTTTCCGAAAAAATTACCATTTTCAACATGTTTGTGTGAAAAGAAGATTACGTATCTACAGAAAAAAAGACTAAATTTAAGCCCCGCCCCTCCTGACTAACGACAAATAAGGAAAAGTCGTCACAATTCAGATAGGGCGGGTGGGTGGGGCTTACGTTTTGCATTTGTTTTTCTTCTTGATATGCATAGTCTTCTTTTCACAACAAAAAATTGAAAACATTTCTAAAATACTAAATTTGGCGCCCCACTCTTCTCTACAAATGTACCATTTTTATGCATATTTTTAGTTTATTCTCATGAAAAGAAAACTACTTAGATATATTAAGAAAAAAAGGCGAAATACAAACCCCGCCCACCCGCCCTTGTCTCAATTGTGATGATTTTTTTATTCGTCGTGAGCCGAGGGGTGGAGCTTATTTGCAAAATGCTTATTTCTTTACAAGAATCTACGATGTGAAACATGTTTTTAAGTTGTTGATGAAAAACTATATGTGTCAAGAAAAAAAGTAGAAAGATAAGCCCCACCCGCCCGCCCCAACCTCAAGTGTGATGAATTCTTCATTCGTTGTCACAGCGAGGGGCGGAGCTTAATTGTAAAATCAATGTTTCCCGACAAAAAATTACCATTTTCAATATGTTTTAAATATCTTGTGAAAAGAAGATTACGTAGCTACAGAAAAAAAAATAACTTAAGATCCGCCCTTCCAGACTCGCGACAAATAAGGAAAAATCGTTACAATTGGGACCGGGTGGGTGGGTGGGGCTTACGTTTTCCTTTTTTTTTTCTCCTTAATATGCATAGTCTTCTTTCCAAAACAAGAAATTGCAAACATGTAGAAAATGGTCAATTTTATGCCCCACTCCTCTCTACAAATTTACCATTTTTACGCACATTGTTAGTTTCTTGTCATGAAAAGAAAACAACCTACATAATATTAAGAAAAAAAAAAAACCCCGCCCACCCGCCCTCGTCTCAATTGTGACGACTTTTTTATTTGTCTTGAGCCGAGGGGCGGAGCTTAACTGCAAAATGCTTATTTCTCTACAAGAATGCACCATATGAAACATGTTTTTAAGTATCATGTTGTTGAAAGAAAATTATGTATGTCAAGAAAAAAAAAATAAGCCCCACCCGCCCGCCCCAACCTCAAATGTAATGAATTCTTCATTCGTTGTCACAGCGAGGGGCGGAGCTTAATTGTAAAATCAATATTTCCCGACAAAAGTTTACCATTTTCAATTTGTTTTAAATATCTTGTGAAAAGAAGATTACATAGCTACAGAAAAAAAAAATTAACTTAAGCTCCGCCCTTTCAGACTCACCACAAATATAGAAAAATCTTCACAATTGAGTCAGGGTGGGTGGGTGCGGCATATGTTTTGCATTTTTTTTTTCGTAATCCACTAGTTTTCTCATCACAACAAGTAACTGAAAACATGTTTAAAAAGGTAAAATTTTATCCCTCACACTTCTCTAAACATTTACCATTTTTAAGCACACCTTTAGTTTCTTGTCATGAAAAGAAAACTACGCACATATATTAAGAAAAAAAATAAAAATACAAACCCCGCCCACCCGCCTCCATCTCAATTGTGATAAGTTTTTATTCGTCGTGTGTCGAGGGGCGGAGTTTCATGCACAAAACAAATCTTGCTAAAAATACCAGACAAACTTTAATTTCCTCATTTCGTAGTGAAGACCATGAGAAAAATTTTTGCTATGAATTATGCACTGAATTTGTTGAGGCAAATAAACCGTTGAAAAAATTTAACAGCAAAACATTGCGCTCATTTTTTGAGAGAAACTGCAAAAATAATATTCCTGAGGAATCAACTTTAAGAAAGAATTACTTGTCCTCAGTTTACGATGACGTAAGTGATTGCATAGAAATTTACGACTAGAAACACCCTAATTTTTGCTATTTTATTTATTTAGTTATTTTACATTGTACTTTTGAAGGTGATTAATAGAATTAGAACAGATATTGTAGTTCACGATATTTGAATAGCAGATTCTGTCTAATTCTTTCCGAATCTTAGTTTCATCTTGCTTCAGGTTTTTTTTGGATACACTCAGATTCTTGCAGATTCTTTTAGATGTTCTCAGATTCTTTCCTATTTTTTAAGATTCTTCCTTTTGGATTCTTTCGGATTGTTTCAAATTTTCCACTTCGTTCAGATCGTTTTAGAACCTTACCTTCAGAGCCCTGCAGAACTCTTCTAAAATTTTCGAGATTTTTCTAGATTCTTCGAGATTCTGTCAGGAGCTCACAGATTCCGTCAGATAGTTTCATTTTCTTTCTGATTCTCTCTTTCAGGTTCCGGATTGTTTCAGTTCCTTTCGAATTTTTTCAGATTCTTCCAAAGACACCGACAAATTTTTGAGTTCTATTCAGGTACAGATACTTTCAGATCCCGGTATACTTTTCCAAATTCTTCCAGATTTTTCTAGATTCTTCGAAATTCTCTCAGAGTCCCACAAGTTTCCTCAAATTCCTTCAAATATTACTTTCCGAATCTCTCAGATTCTTTCCGATCTTGTAATTTCTCTCAGATTACCTCAGATTCCCACAAATTCCTCCAGATTCTTTCAAATTATTTCAGATTCCTTCATTTTCTTTCTGATTCTCTCTTTCAGATTTTTTTTATTCTTTTCGATTATTCCGGTTGCTTTTTGATGCTTCCAATTCTCTCGAATTTTTTAAAATTATTTCACAGACACAAATTTTTCAGTTCTATTCAGATGGTTTCAGACCCTTTCAGTTCCAGTGTTTTTTAGATTCTCTTGGATTTTCTAAATTCTTCGAAATTGTTCAAAATTCTCTCAGATTCTCACAGATTTCCTCAGATTTTTTCAGATTTCTTCAAATTCTTTCAGTTTCTTTACGAATCTCTCAAATTCTCTTAGATTCTCTCAGGTTCTCTAGGATTCTCTCGAGTGTAATGATAATAATAATATTTATTGATTTTAACATGAAAAGGTCCCAATTACAGAAACTCATATTTTAAAGAGCTGCCATCATTTTCTATACTGTAGATGGCACCACAGGAAATAAATTATAGTTATGAAATCGTTTTGGAAACCTAATATTATACAAGGTGATTTGTTTAACCTGAAACTTTCAAACATCTAGACAAATAATCACGGGAAAATGTCTAGAATCAAAATTTAATCATTCCATGAGAAAATACATTAGTGCTAAAATTAGCCCCCCTCGTCCTTCCTCCCATAATAACCATATTTCAACGGACGGATTCTAGAAAAATGGAGGTATCCAAGAAATGCAGCCGTAGAAGTGCTTCTAGAGGCGGATTAGAAAATTGAAATTTTGTCTAGAAATTCACAAAAAATTCTAGGATACAGATCTCGACGTGCTGTTTCGAAAAATATAGCGCATTTGTTATCTTCGATCACGATTTTCGAAATATTCGACTTGAAATTAAATATTTTTAAAAAATCCAAAAAATGGCAGGATGATCCAAGAAATGAGGTTGAAAATTGCCTCTAGAGGTTGAAAATCTGCAAGAAAATGTGTTTGGGTAATTTTCGAAAATGGTCAAAATTGGGTCGAAATTTTGGAAAATTGGCATTTTGAAAAAATTGTCTGAAAATTCGTAAAACATTGTAGGATCTAGATTTCGCCGTGCTTCATTCAGCTTGAAATTCAAATTTTTTTTAAATCCCAAGAATTGGCATGCTTCAATAGACGATTTTGGAAAAATGGTAGGAGATATTCAAGAAATGAGGCTGAAAGTTACTTCTAGAGGTCGAAATCTACAAGAAAATGTATTTAGGTAACTTTCCAAAATGATCGAAAATGGGTCGAAATTTTCGTAAGGATGTAATGGATTTTCATGTATTGGAAAATTAAGTTTTCGAAAAAGTTGTATAAAAATACACAAAAAATTCAGGGATATGGTTGTCGATGTACTCTTTTGAAAAATATATCCCGTTTATGATTTCGGATCACGATTTTTGAAATATTCTGCTTCAAATTCAAATTAAAAGAAATATTCAAAAATTTCCATTTTTCAATAGGCAATTTTGAAAAAATGGTAGAAGGTATCGAAATTAGAATTTTTCAAAAAATCCCAAAATTATTCTTCAAAAGGCGATTTTGGAAAAATGGTAGATCGAGATATTGAAGAAATGAGGCTGAAAGTTACTTCTAGAAGTCGAAATCTACAAGAAAATGTATTTAGGTAATTTTCCAAAATGGTCGAAAATGGGTGGAAATTTACATAAGAATGTAATGAATTTTCAAGTACTGAAAAATTGGGATTTCGAAAAAATTGTAAAAAAATCATAAAAAATTCTGGGATGTGGTTCTCGATGTACTCTTTCGAAAAATATATCCCGTTTATGATTTCGGATCACGATTTTAAAATATTCGGCTTCAAATTCAAATAAAAAAAAATATCCAAAAATTTCCATTTTTCAATAGGCAATTCTGAAAAAATGGTAGAAGGTATGGAAATTAGAATTTTTCAAAAATTCCCAAAATTATTCTTCAGAAAGGATTTTGGAAAAATGGTAGGAGGTATTCAAGAAATGAGGCTGAAAGTTACTTCTAGAGGTCGAAATTTACAAGAAAATGTATTTAGGTAATTTTCCAAAATGGTCTAAAATGGGTCGAAATTTACATAAGAATGTAATTAATTTTCATGTACTGGAAAATAGGGATTTCGAAAAAATTGTAAAAAATCACAAAAAATTCTGGGATGTGGTTATCGATGTACTCTTTCGAAAAATATAGCCCGTTTATGATATCGCATCACGATTTTTGAAATATTCGGCTTCAAATTCAAATTAAAAAAAAAATCCAAAAATTTACATTTTTCAATTGACAATTCTGAAAAAATGGTAGAAGGTATCGAAATTAAAATTTTTCAAAAAATCCCAAAATTATTCTCCAAAAGGCGATTTTAGAAAAATGGTAGGAGATATTAAAGAAATACGGCTGAAAGTTATTTCTAGAGGTTGAATATACAAGAAAATATATTTAGGTAATTTTCCAAAATGGTCGAAAATGGGTCGCGATTTTCGAAAGGATGTAATGGATTTTCATGTATTGGAAAATTAAGATTTCGAAAAAGTTGTATAAAAATACACAAAAAATTCTGGGATATGGTTCTCGATGTACTCTTTCGAAAAATATATCCCGTTTATGATTTCATATGACGATTTTTGAAATATTCGGCTTCAAATTCAAATTAAAAAAAAAATCCAAAAATTTTCATTTTTCAATAGACAATTCTGAAAAAATGGTTGAAGGTATCGAAAATGAAATTTTTCAAAAAATCCCAAAATTATTCTTTAAAAGGCGATTTTGTAAAAATGGTAGGAGATATTCAAGAAATGAAGCTGAAAGTTACTTCTAGAGGTCGAAATCCAAAAGAAAATGTATTTAGGTAATTTTCCAAAATGGTCGAAAATGGGTCGAAATTTACATAAGAATGTAATGGATTCATGTATTGGAAAATTAAGTTTTCGAAAAAGTTGTATAAAAATTCACAAAAAATTCTGGGATATGATGTACTCTTTCGAAAAATGTAGCCCGTTTATGATTTCGGATCACGATTTTTGAAATATTCGGCGTCAAATTCAAATTAAAAAAAAAATCCAAAAATTTCCATTTTTCAATAGGCAATTCTGAAAAAATGGTAGAAGGTTTCGAAATATACTGATCGAAATTAAAGTTTTCCAAAAAATCCCAAAATTATCATTCTTCAAAAGGTGATTCTGGCAAAAATGGTAGGAGATATTCAAGAAATGAGGCTGAAAGTTACTTCTAGAGGTCGAAATCTACAAGAAAATGTATTTAGGTAATTTTCCATAATGGTCGAAAATGGGTCGAAATTTACATAAGAATGTAATGAATTTTCATGTTCTGGAAAATTGGGATTTCGAAAAAAAAAACACAAAAAATTCTGGGATATGGTTCTCGATGTTCTCTTTCGAAAAATATAGCCCGTTTATGATTTCCTATCACGATTTTTGAAATATTCGTCTTCAAATTCAAATTTAAAAAAATATCCAAAAATTTCCATTTTTCAATAGGCAATTCTGAACAAATGGTAGAAGGTATCGAAATTATAATTATACAAAAAATCCCAAAATTATTCTTCAAAAGGCGATTTTGGAAAAATGGTATGAGATTTTCAAGAAATGAGGCTGAAAGTTACTTCCAGAGGTCAAAATCTAGAAGAAAATGTATTTAGGTAATTTTCCAAAATGGTCGAAAACGGGTCGAAATTTTCATAAGTATGTAATGGATTTTCATGAATTGGAAAATTAGGATTTCGAAAAATTGTATAAAAATTTTCAAAAAATTTTGGGACATGTTTCTCGATGTAGGTACTCGTTCGAAAAATTTAGCCAGTGTATGATTTCGGATCACGATTTTTGAAATATTCGGCTTCAACTTCAAATTAAAAAAAATATACAAAAATTTTCATTTTTCAATAGGCAATTCTGAAAAAATGGTAGAAGGTATCGAAATTAGAATTTTTCAAAAAATCCCAAAATTCTTCCTAAAAAGGCGATTTTGGAAAAATGGTATTAGATATTGAAGAAATGAGGCTGAAAGTTACTTCTAGAGGTCGAAATCTACAAGAAAATGTATTTAGGTAATTTTCCAAAGTGGTCGAAATTGAGTCGAAGTTTTCGTAAGGATGTAATGGATTTTCATGTATTGGAAAATTAAAATTTCGAAAAAGTTGTATAAAAATTCATAAAAAATTCTGGGATATGGTTCTCGATGTACTCTTTTGGAAATTATAGCCCGTTTATGATTTCGGATCACGATTTTTGAAATATTCGGCTTCACATTCAAATTTAAAAAAATATCCAAAAATTTCCATTTTTCGATAGGCAATTCTGCAAAAATGGTAGAAGGTATGGAAATTAGAATTTTTCAAAAAATCCCAAAATTATTCTCCAAAACCCGATTTTGGAAAAACGGTAGGAGAAATTCAAGAAATGAGGCTGAAAGTTACTTCTAGAGGTCGAAATCTACAAGAAAATATATTTAGGTAATTTTCCAAAATGGTCGAAAATGGGTCGAAATTTACATAAGAATGTAATGAATTTTCATGTATTGGAAAATTGGGATTTCGAAAAAATTGTAAAAAAAATCACAAAAAATTCTGAAATGTGGTTCTCGATGTACTCTTTCGAAAATTATAGCCCGTTTATGATTTCGGATCACGATTTTTGAAATATTCGGCTTCACATTCAAATTTAAAAAAATATCCAAAAATTTCCATTTTTCGATAGGCAATTCTGCAAAAATGGTAGAAGGTATGGAAATTAGAATTTTTCAAAAAATCCCAAAATTATTCTCCAAAACCCGATTTTGGAAAAACGGTAGGAGAAATTCAAGAAATGAGGCTGAAAGTTACTTCTAGAGGTTGAAATCTTCAAGAAAATGTATTTAGGTAATTTTCCAAAATGATCGAAAATGGGCTGAAATTTCCATAAGGATGTAATGGATTTTCATGTATTGGGAAACTAAGATTTCGAAAAAGTTGGATAAAAAATCACAGAAGATTCTGTGATATGGTTCTCGATGTACTCTTTCGAAAAATATAGCCTGTTTATGATTTCAGATTCCGATTTTTGAAATATTCGGCTTCAAATTCAAATTAAAAAAAAAAATCCAAAAATTTCCATTTTTCAATAGGCAGTTCTGAAAAAATGGTAGAAGGTATCGAAATTAGAATTTTTCAAAAAATTCCAAAATTATTCTTCAAAAGGCGATTTTGGAAAAATGGTAGGAGATATTCAAGAAATGAGGCTGAAAGTTACTTCTAGAGGTCGAAATCTACAAGAAAATGTGTTTAGGTAATTTTCCAAAATGGTCGAAAATGGATCGAAATTTTCTTAAGGATTTATGGATTTTCATGTACTGGAAAATTAAAATTTCGAAAAAGTTGTATAAAAAGTCACAACAAATTCTGGGATATGGTTCTCGATGTAGTCTTTCGAAAAATATAGCTCGTTTATGATTTCGGATCACGATTTTTGAAATATTCGGTCTCAAATTCAAATTAAAAAAATCCAAAAATTTCCATTTTTCAATAGGCAATTGTGAAAAAATGGTAGGTTTCGAAATATACGGATCGAAATTAAAATTTTTCAAAAAATCGCAAAATTATCATTCTTCAAAGGGCGCTTTTGTAAAAATGGTAGGAGATATTCAAGAAATGAAGCTGGAAGTTAGTTCTAGAGGTCGAAATCTACAAGAAAATGTATTTAGGTATTTTTCCAAAGTTGTCTAAAATGGGTCGAAATTTACATAAGTATGTAATGAATTTTCATGTATTGGAAAATTGGGATGTCGAAAAAATTGTAAAAAAAATCACAAAAAATTCTGGGATATGATTCTCAATGTACTCTTTCGAAAAATATAGCCCGTTTATGATTTCGGATCACGATTTTTCTAAATATTCGGCTTCAAATTCAAATTAAAAAAAAAACAAATCCAAAAATTTCCGTTTTTCAATAGGCAATTCTGAAAAAATGGTAGAAGGTATCGAAATTAGAATTTTTCAAAAAATCCCAAAATGATCATTCTTCAAACGGCGATTTTGGAAAAATGGTAGGAGGCATTCAAGAAATGAGGCTTAAAGTTACTTCTAGCGGTTGAAATCTACAACCAAACGTATTTAGGTAATTTTACAAAATGGTCAAAAATGGGTCGAAATTTTCATAAGAATGTAGTGGATTTTCATGTATTGGAAAATTTAGATTTCGAGAAAGTTGTATAAAAATTCACAAAAAATTCTGGGATATGGTTCTCGATATAGTCTTTTGAAAAATATATGCCGTTTATGATTTCGGATCACGATTTTTCAAACATTCGGCTTCAAATTCAAATTAAAAAAAAATATCCAAAAATTTCCATTTTTCAACAGGCAATTCTGAAAAAATGGTATGTAAAATGTTTCGAAATATACGGATTGAAATTAAAATTTTTCAAAAAATCTCAAAAGCAGATATTCAAAAAATGAGGCTGAAAGTTGCTTCTAGAGTCGAAATCTACGAGAAAATGAATTTAGGTAATTTTCCAAAATGGTCGAAAATGGGTCGAAATTTTCACAAGGATGTAATGGATTTTCATGTATTGGAAAATTAAGTTTTCGAAAAAATTGTATAAAAATTCACAAAATATTCTGGGATATGATGTACTCTTTCGAAAAATGTAGCCCGTTTATGATTTCGGATCACGATTTTTGAAATATTCGGCTTCAAATTCAAATTAAAAGAAAAATCCAAAAATTTCCATTTTTCAATAATTCTGAAAAAATGGTAGGTTTCGAAATATATGGATGGAAATTGAAATTTTTCAAAAAAACCGAATATTATCATTCTTCAAAAGGCGATTTTGGAAAAATGGTAAGAGATATTCAAAAAATGAGGCTGAAAGTTACTTTTAGAGGTCGAAATCTACAAGAAAATGAATTTAGGTAATTTTCCAAAATGGTCGAAAATGGGTCGAAATTTTCATAAAGATATAATGGGTTTTCATGTATTGGAAAATTAAGATTTCGAAAAAGTTGTATAAAAAAATTCACAAAAAAATCTTGGATGTGGTTCTCGATGTACTCTTTCGAAAAATATATCTCCTTTATGATTTCGAATCACGATTTTTGAAATATTCGGCTTCTAATTAAAATTAAAAAAAATATATAATTTTGGAAAAATGGTAGGAGATACAAGAAATGACGCTGAAAGTTACTTCTAGAGGTCGAAATGTACAAGAAAATGAATTTAGGTAATTTTCCAAAATGGTCGAAAATGGGTCGAAATTTACATAAAAATGTAATAAATTTTAATGTATTGGAAAATTGGGATTTCGAAAAAATTGTAAAAAAATCACAAAAAATTCTTGGATGTGGTTCTCGATGTACTCTTTCGAAAAATATAGTCCATTTATGATTTCAAATTAAAAACCAATCCAAAAATTTACATTTTTCAATTGGTGATTCTGAAAAAATGGTAGAAGAGAAATGAAGAATTGAGAATTGAGAACGGAATGGATATAAGTGGAGTTTAAATCTTTTCTTTTAACAACACGATACTCAAAAACATATTTTTAATTTCTCGTAGAGAAATAAGGATTTTGCAGTTAAGCTCCGTCCCCTTGGCTCACGACGAATAAAAATGTCATTACAATTGCGAAAGGGCGGGTGGGCGGGGCTTATATTTTGTTTTTTTTTTCTTAAAATGTGTAGACTTATAAGATATAATCAAAATTATTTGCTGAGACATTGTTGTAAAATTCAACACATTTAGAACGCAACCCTGAATACAGAATTACATTTAAATTTAACAGGAACAAAAATATCTGTAGAATTTTAACGAAGATTAGGATCGCTGATCGTGTAAAACAATAAAAATGTAAATCTCAAAGAAAACCAGACGCTGACACAGGAATAATAACTCATTGTTCCTTTGAAGTCCCCCTGTACACATCAAAGTTTCGCCGATTCCCGTCTCGTCTGGCACGTCAAGAATGAGCGGAATCACAGCCGAACACAACGCCACCTGAAAAAACCCACCTGTTGGAGGGTGTATTCCAGTGACGTCAGAGGGTAATTCAGCTATCACGTTTACGAGGTGGAAGCTGCTGGTCGCTATAGATACCCGCTAAAAGCTCTGGGAGGGGAAGCAAACAGAAAATCCACAATCCACCGCAGTTCATATCTTGCCGTGGAGCCGCGTCGACACTCCGCCACGCAAAATATCGCGAATTGAACACGTGTTCGTGGTGTTTAACCGAACACTGCCAACCAGTCGATGCTCTCCAAGCCGAGACGAACTCCAAATTCGGATTTAAATCGACACAAACGATATTAACACCAGTGAGAATTATTAAGTAATACGCAAGTAGATGTGATACGCGATTTAATAATAATAACAATTATAATAATACTAACAATAACAACAATAAGTCGCCTAGGATATTAATTATTTAAGCTTCATTGTGATCCTGACGAAGTTCCAAAGGTTGTGAAGCACCGGATTAAATCATTTCTCCCGGACTAATTAAGCTCTAATTGTACCCCAAATCGGCAATAATTCACCACCACCCAAGTGATGTCATGTTGTGAGGATCCGGCCTGTTCCCATGCTCTGGTTGCGGCGGCGACGAAGGAGGCCGTGCGTTTATCCGACAAGGAAAGGGAAATTATCCTGGGAGTCCTTGGCCGCGACGAGCAGCTGAGAAGAGACCAGCGTCTGAGGATTATGTAAGTCGAATCCTGCCGACTTCGATTGGGTTACTGCACACTGGAACTAATAAGTTTCCATTAGCCTGATTGATGAAGAAGCAGGAAGTGTCGCAAATTATAAACGTGATCAGAAGTATCGATTCTCGCTGCTTTTGATGAGACGTGATGGACGTGATTTCCTGATTCGCGTCCGCCAGAATTAATTAGACGCTTTTCCTGGAAATAGAGAAAATTCCGCGTGGAGCGCGTGGAATAAAAACGGAACTGATCAATTTTCGCATTATCTGGCTTCGGAATGATGCGAGCTGTGCAAATACGGGTTATCGGACGTGTAATTCCGGGGGATAAACACGCGGTGGCATTTATTGGGGTTTTCTGCATTTTTACAACAATATGTGAAATTATTCGTGGTGGGTTCGCAAGTGGTTTAATTATGATAATAACGCGACGATAAATATTAACAGAAAAAATATTGATGTTTATCTGTGTTGTGTGTGCAGCACGTTTTCCGGGAAATTTCGTGGGTCGTGGGTGAAAAGTTTGCCGTTTTCTTTTTATCGAGATAGTGCGGATATCGGGGATTAGTGGTGCATGCATATATTTGCTAAAAGCTTTTAAAGAAACTGGATAGTGGAGACATTTTATTTTATTTTTTTACGTTGTGGATGAGAATGTTGGGATTACTTAATACTTAATGTATTTAGTGAGCGAAAGTTATACAGTCGGAATCATATGTAAGGATTTGGACGGTGTTATTAAAATAAACATTTATTCAAAAACCTCGTCAATGTCACATGATTTTTCATGCGGATGACATATTACGGAAAATGGGATTTTTTAATTTTTCCGCTCCAGTTTTTTCAATTTCTCGGTTTTTTATTTTTAATCTCATGACTTTCAATTTCTCAATTTTTCGATATTTCAGTTTCATGGTTGGTCAACTTTTCCATTTTTCGATTGCTTGATTTCTTGATTAATTCAATTTTTCGACTTTTCACTTTCTCAATTTTTTTAATTGTCGATTGTTAGATTTTTCGATTTTTCAACTTCCCATTTCTCGATTTCTCGGCTTTTCAATGTTTCTATTTCCCAACGTTCCAATTTAGCGATTTTTCAATTTTTGAATTCTTCAATTTTTCGTTATTTCAATTCTTCAATTATTCGACTTTTAGATTTCTTCACATTTCAAGTTCCAGGCTTTTTTCAATTTTTCGACTATCATTTTTATATTTTTCCATTTGCGTTTCTAAATTTTCGATTTTTCAATTTCTCGATTAATGGATGATTCAATTTTTCGATTTCTGAATTTTTTGACCTTGGACGTTTAGATTTTTCAATTTTTTGATTTTCCCATTTCCAGATTTCTCTCTCAGCTTTTCAATGTTTCCATTTCCCGACGGCTGGGTTTCGCAATTTTTCAGTTTTTCAATTTTTGGATTTTCCAAATTGTCGATTTTTCGTTTTTTCAATTTTATCGATGTTCCTATTTTTCGATGTTTCAGTTTCACGTTTCTCCAGTTTTTGATTCCTCAATTTCTCGACATTTCAATTTTAATTTGTCGATTTTTCAATTTTTCGATTTTCAGTTTTTTGATTTTTCAATTTCTGTATTTTTGAATTCTCATTTTCTCAGTTTTTCAGTTTCTAATTTCTCGATTTTCAATTTTTCGAATTTTTATGTTTCGATTTGTCGATTTATCAACTTTTCGATTTTCAATTTTAGGATTTTTTAAATTTTAGATTTTTCTATTTTTTGATGTTTCGGTTTCTCGATCTCCCGATTTTTCGATTTTTAAAATTTTTGATTTTTTGATTTTTACATTTTTCGAATTTTTAGTTTTACGATTTTTCGCTCTCTGGATTTATCGACATTTCGATGTTTCAATTTTTCGATTGTTCAATATCACCATTTTCTCGATTTTTCAATTTTTTGAAATTTCGTTTTTTTCATTCCTCGACTTCTCCACTTTTCGATTTTTCAGTTTTTCATTTTTTGATTTTTATAATTATTCAAATTTTCGATTTTTTGATGTTTCGATTTTCTTATTTTTCTAAATTTTTTAATGTCAGTTGGGCGATTTTTCGATTTCTTGATGGTTTGATCTTCTAATTTTTCGATAATTCAGTTTCGGTCTTTCTTAGTTTTTTTGGTTCCTCAATCTCTCGATATTTTTTTTAATTTCTCGTTTTATCTATTTTTCGATTTTCCACTTTTTTGTTCTTCAATTTTTGTTATTCCTTAATTTTCGATTTTTCTTTTTTGATTTTCCCAATTCTCGATTTCTCGGCTTTTAGTGTTTCGATTTACTGACGTTCCGATTTCTCGATTTTTTAGTTTTTCAATCTTCAATTTTTCTACATTTATAGTTTTTTAAATTTACGGTTTTTCGAGTTTTCGATTTCTCGATCTTTCAGTTTCAGCATTTTTCCGTTTTTTGATTCTTCAATTAGTCTATTTTTTGATTCCCAGTTTCTCAATTTCACAATTTCTAATTTCACTTTCATTTTTTTTTGGTGCCTCAATTCCCAATATTGTTTTTATTTCTTGTTTTTTCAATTTTTCGATTTTCAATCTTTTTATTTTTCAATTTTTGTCGCTCCCAAATTTTCGATTTTTCTTTTTTGATTTTTCTATTTCTCAATTTCTGGGCTCTCAGTGTTTCGATTTACTGACATCTCGATTTCTCGATTTTTCAGTTTTTCATCATCAATTTTTCGATTTTTCTAGTTTTTCGCTTTTTAAATTTAAGTTTTTTCGACATTTCGATTTCAGTTTCAGGATTATTCAGTTTTTGATTCTTCAATTTCTCTATTTTTAGATTCTCAGTTACTCAATTTTTCAATTTCTAATTTCTAGATTTTCAACTTTTCGATATTTCAGATTTGGAATTTTTCAATATTTCGATTCTTAAATTTTTCGACTTTTGGTTTCTCCACTTTCGATTTTTCGAATTTTCAATATTTCGATTTCTCCATTTTTGATTTTCAATGTTTCGGCTTTATAAATTTTTAAATTTCTCGGTTTTAGATTTTTCGGATTTTCAATTTTTCTAATTTTAAAATTTTGATTTTTTAATTTTTCCAATTTTTAGCTTTTCGATTTTCCGATTTCTAGATTTATGGACATTTCGATTTTTCAATTTTTCGATTTATCAATTTTATGCTATTTTAATTTTTGGGTTTTTTGACTTCTCGAGTCTCCGATTTTTCGATTTCTCAGTCTTTTGATGTTTCGATATCTCGATATTTCAACTTTTCAATTTTTCCATGTTTAGATTTTTTCATTTCTCGGTTATTCAATTTTTCGACTCCTCGGCTATTCTATTTTTCAATTTTTCAGTTTTTCGTTTTTTAAACTTATATTTTTCGACTTTTCTGCTTCTCGATCTTTGAATTTTTCGATATTTCAGTTTCATGATTTTCCAGGTTTTGATTCTTGCTCGATTTTTGAATTCCCAGTTTCTATCAATTTTTTAGTTTTTAATTTTTCGTATTTCAGTTTTTCGATATTTCAGATTTCGAAGTTTCCAATATTTTCATTATAATTCTTAATTTTTCAACGCTTTAGATTTTCAATTTTTTCATGTTTCTGTTTCTCGATCTGCCTATTTTTCACTTCTCGGTTTTAGATTTTTCGGATTTTCGATTTTTCGATTTTTAAAATTTTTTTATTTTTCAATTTTTGTCACTCCTAAATTTTCGATTTTTCTTTTTTGATTTTCCTATTTCTCAATTTCTGGGCTTTTCAGTGTTTCGATTTACTGACATATCGATTTCCCGATTTTTCAGTTTTTCATCAATTTTTCGATTTTTCTAGTTTTTCAGTTTTTCGCTTTTTAAATTTACGTTTTTTCGACTTTTCGGTTCCTCGATCTTTCAATTTTTCGATATTTCAGTTTCGGCATTATGCAGTTTTTTGATTCTTCAATTTCTCTATTTTTAGATTTTCAGTTTGTCAATTTTTCAATTTATAATTTTTCGATTCTCAACTTTTCGATACTTCAGATTAGGAATTTTTCAATATTTCGATTCCTCAATTTTTCAATTTTCGGTTTCTCCTATTTGGATTTTTCGAATTTTCTGTATTTCCATTTCTCCATTTTTCAACTTTTTGATTTTCAATGCTTCGAATTTTTAAATTTAAAATTTTTAAATTTTTGGTTTTAGATTTTTCGGATTTTCAATTTTTCTATTTTTAAAATTTTGATTTTTAAATTTTTCCAATTTTTAGTTTTTCGATTTTTCGATTTCTAGATTTATGGACATTTCGATTTTTCAATTTTTCGATTTATCCATTTCGATTTTTCGGTTTTTTGATTTCCCGAGTTTTAGATTTTTCGATTTCTCAATCTTTTGATGTTTCGATGTCTCGATATTTCAATTTTTCGATGTTTAGATTTTTTCATTTCCCGGTTTTTCAATTTTCGACTCCTCGGCTATTCTATTTTCCAATTTTTCAGTTTTTAATTTTTTTAAATTTACGATTTTTCGACTTTTCTGGTTCTCGATCTTTCAATTTTTCGATATTTCAGTTTCATGATTTTCCAGTTTTTGATTCTTGTTCTATTTTTGAATTCGCAGTTTCTCAATTTTTCAATTTTTAATTTTCCAAATTTCAATTTTTCAATATTTCAGATTTCGAAGTTTCCAATATTTTAATTTTTCAATTTTTCGAATTTTCAGTGTTTCGATTTCCTAATTTTTCAACGTTTTGGATTTTCAATTTTCGAATTTTAAATCTTTGATTTTTCAATTTTTTGATGTTTTTGTTTCTCAATCTTCCGATTTTTCCACTTCTCGGTTTTAGATTTTTCGGACTCGATTTTTAAAAAGTTGATTTTTTTTTAAATTTTCCTTTTTAGTTTTTCGATTTTTCGATTTCCGAATTTATCGATTTTTTTATTTTTTGAGTTTTAAAATTTTTCGATTTGTTGATTCAATTTTTTAATTTTTCTACTTTTCGATTTTTAATTTTAGATTTTCGATTTCTTGATGTTTCACTGTTTGATCTTTCAATTTTTCGATATTTCAGTTTCGGCTTCTTCAGTTTTTTGATTCCTCAATTTCTCGATATTTCAATTTTAATTTCTCGTTTTTTCAATTTTTCGATTTCCAATTTTTTATTTTTGAATTTTTGTTGTCTTTAAATTTTCAATTTTTCTTTTTTTCCCATTTCTCGATTTCTCGACTTTTCAATATTTCATTTTTCGAATTTTAAATTTTCTTGATGTTCAATTTTTGGATTTTTTTATTTTTCAATTTTTCGCTTTTTTAAATTTACGATTTTTCGACTTTCTGATTTCTCAACCTTCCAATTTTTCGATATTTGAGTTTCAGGATTTTTCAGTTTTTTGATTCAATTTCTCTATTTTTGAATTTTCAGTTTCTCAATTTTTCAATTTCTAATTTGTCGATTTCGATTTTTTTTAATTTTAGATTTTTCAACTTTTTGATGTTTCTCGATTTTTTCTGGATTTATCGACATTACCATGTTTGATTTTTTTTATTGTTCAATATCCCAATTCCTTGATTTATCAATTTCTCAATTTTTCGATTTTCTCATTTCTTAATTTTTTGATGTTTCGATGTCTCGATATTTAAATTTTTCGAATTGTCTATTTCTCTGTTTTCTAATTTTTCGACTTCTCAGATTTTTAAATTTCCAATTTTTCAATCGTTTTTTAGTTTTTGATTTTTTTAAATCTTTCGATTATATGATTTTTTGATGTTTAAGATTTCGCTGTTTTTTTTTATTTGTTAATATTCCAATCGATTAATTGTTATCGCGATTTTTAAAATTTTCGATTTCCTAATTTTTCAATTCTTGGATTTTTCAATTTTCAGATTTTTTACATTTTTAATTTTTCGATTTCTTGATGTTTCAATTGCTTGATCTTTCGATTTTTCGAATTTCGGTTTTTCATTTTTCGATTTTTAAATTAGGGCATTTTTCAGTTTTTCGATTTGCGAAATTTTCGATTTTTAAAAGTTTTCGAATTTTCAATTTCTTCTTAAAAAAATTTGAACAAAATACTGAAAAATTGACAAAAGCTTAATTATTGATAAATAATGGTTTTTGAAATATCCGAGTAGAAAGATAAATTTTCAAAATATCTTAAAATTTGCCATTTTGACAATTCAAAGATGTATCCATCAGAAAAAATAATCCAAAGTCCCTATTCAGTTTTGACGGCTCTGCAGATTTTTTCCAATTTTCTAGGTTATTTAAAGAAATATAGCAAAAGTGAGTACAGATTCCGAATTTGCGTAAAATTTTGTATAAATTAGTCGTTTTTCTGCCTGAAAAGAGGCGATTTTAATTTTTTTTTCCCAATATTTTTGGAAACTCTTTTCCCATATTTTGACTTCAAATTCGTAAGTTGCAATAAAAGGCTCCACATACTGTATAGAAGTATTGTATATTTAAATTCAGCCCGTTGTATTTTTAAGTTTTTTCGATTTTGCTGATTTTTCGGTTTTCCAATTTTTCAACTTCTCGATTTCTCAATTTTTCGCTTCCGCTTATGCCAGACTTTACGCACAGACCTTATATGTTTCATATTTGAAATCCAATAAAGCTATTCAAACATTTTAAACCAACAAATTGAAAATAAGGAAGTTTCTTAACGTTTCAAAAATATTCAGGTCTGTTCTATTTTTCAATAACGACCGTCCCAAAATAAGTTCGCAATTTCCTAATTCATCTTATCTCTTATCTTTATGATTATTAATGCAGGAAAGCTAGCGGCAGTCCTTGAATATGATAATCCAATAATGTTTATCTTTTTGAACTTGGTATCTAAAAGCTCCTTGGGCGTATATATCTGAGAGTTAGTCCCAATTTTGGCCGAATTGAATTACATACTAAAGTAAAAAAGCACTATGACCTCGCCCAAAATATTATTAAGTGCATTGGAAAGTTCTCGTGTTTTTGCAATTCTCGGCTTCGCCTCAGATAAATTCTAGCACGTAAATATGAGTTCATTTAACCAGTGTATGCGTCCACAAAAATGTTTATACCGTAAATTCTATCCAGAAACACTAATTTTACCCCATTTCGCCCAAAATGAAACCACCTTTTGTCTTTCAAATGAACTACACCCTAACGAAATTAATGAATTTCAAGTATTACGTTCTTTAGGTGTGGTAGCTGCTCTAGACGTGTTAATGGTTACATGTAACAAACTCAATTATAATCATAAAGAACTAATTGTACCCTGACAAGCCAACACGCTGCATTTCTGCGAATTCAAAATGATCAATTTTTATACTCAATTAATTTTATTAACGGAACTCCTCAATAGAAGCGTAATTTTATGCATCGTTGAGTTCAAAACATGAATTTGGTGACGGCAATTTTTGAATATTTTTTTTTGATAAATTATTCTAGCGGTGCAGTAATTTGTGTCAGAGTTTGAGGGTTAATAAAACAAAGTTGTACTTCAACGTGAGCGCCTGCAGTTGTGTTTATTGGAGATAACTCGAGCGAACAAATAACTGTATTGACTAGGAGCATTTTTTACTTTTACGCAGACCGTAACGTAACCGATATATTTTTTTAAAATGTGCAATTTTTAAGGGGTTTTCATTGGAATTGAAAATGAGATCAGGTAAATTAATAGCTATTTAACGAACAAGTGTGTTAATAAAGGCGATTAATAATCGAGATATTTTAACGCGCGAGGAACCAGTTCTTATATTTTTTCTTTTTCTCAATTTGAAATTTTTCAGTTTTTGGATTTTTCAATTTTTTTTGTTTTCAATTTTTCGTTTCTTCAATTTTTGATTTGCAGGTTTTCTAGTTTTCATTTTAGATATGTAATAATAATTATAATTTTTATTAAAGTTGTTCACTTTTTCAATTTTTCGTTTTTGGAATTTTTTTAATTTTTCGATCTTTGAATGTTAGTTTTTGGACTTCACATTTTTCCATTTAATTCGTTCTTTGATTCATTAATTTTTTCTCGATTTTTAGTTTTTCAATGTTTCTATTTTTCGTTTCTTCAGTTCTACAGTTTTGTCAAATAAATGTTACATAAATTAAAAAAAAAGTAACAGTGTATCTACGGTTTATGAATCCGTGTTGAATTTTTATCTTCGACATCGAAATTTTTGTGGAAAAATAAAACAAAATTGAATTACAATTTTTGGATTTGTTGATTTCTCGATTTTTAGTTTACTTAATTTTTCGATATTTCAGTTTTACAATTTCTCAATTTTTGCCTTTTTTAAATTTTCATTTTTACATTTCTCAATTTCTCTATTAATCAATTCTTTGATTTTTCGATTTTTCCTCTTTCCAATTTATCGATTTTTGAAGTTTTCGTTGTTCCAATTTTGGGATTTTTCAATGTCTCCAATTTTAATTTAAAATTTTTCACTTTTTTGATATTTCAATTTCTCGATGTTTCTGATTTTTCGAATTTTGAATATTTTGAATCGTTTTTTTTTTAAGTTTAAATGTGTATTTCAGTTTTAAATTTTCCGGTTTTTCGATTTCGGGCTATTTCGATTTCTCCATTTCACGGATCTTTTGATGTCTCAATTTTTTAATTTCGATTTCTCGGCTTTTCCATTTTTTAATTTTTTATTTCTTCAAGTTTTTAGACTTTTAAAATTCTCCATTTTTCGATTTTATGTTTTGTAATGCTTCGATCTCCCGATATCGAATAATGTGTATTCCAATTTTTCGATTTTGGAATTTTCGATTTCTTACATCTCGATTTTTCGTTTTTTCGATTTTAAAATGTTTTTACTTTTCGTTGTTTTTTTCGATTTCTGGAGCTTTCAAGTTTTCGATTTCTCAATTTTTCAACATTTCAATTTTGAGAATGTCTTATATTTTTCAGTTTTTTGATATTTTCATTTTTCAACTTTTTAAATTTTGATTTTTCGACTTACCGGAAATCGATTTTTGGGTTTTTCAATTTTCCGACTTTTCAGTTTTGAGATTTTTCAATTTGTCGATTTTTTAGTTTTTCATTTGTTCAGTTTTTCGGTTTTTCAAGTTTTCGAATTTTTAAATTTAAAATTTTTCAATTTTTCGATTTTATTTTTTTTACGTTCCGATTTCCCGATTTTAATTTTTTTTTATGCTTTCCAATCTTTGGTTTTTCTAAATTTTCATTTTTCCATTTCTCGATTTTTCGACTTTTTAATTTTGTGTTTTTTTTTTAATGTTAAATTTTTCGTTATTGTAATTTTTCTATTTTTTAAATTTTAGATATTTAGATTTTTCCACATCTTGAATTCTCGATCTTTTTTCAGTCTGAATTCCTCGGTTTTTCGATTTTCCAAAATTTCGATTTTTCAATCTTTCGACTTTTCAGTTTTGAAAATTTTCGATTTCTCGATTTTTCAGTTTTTGATTATCCAACTTTTAGATGTTTCAAATTTTAGAGTTTGCAAATTTCACGAGTTTTCAGTTTTTAATTTCGTCAATTTTTCGATTTGCAATTTTTCGTGTGGGTTTATAATTTTCTTTATTTTTTCAATTTTCGGCTTTCAATTTTCCGTTTCTTTAATTTTTCATTTACAGTTTTTCTAGTTTTCATTTTAATTATGTAACACTCCTAATAATTATAATTTTTAAAGTTGTTCACTTTTTCAGTTTTTCGTTTTTGGAATTTTTTAATTTTTCGATCTTTGAATGTTAGTTTTTGGACTTCACATTTTTCCATTTAATTCGTTCTTTGATTCATTAATTTTTTCCCGATTTTTAGTTTTTCAATGTTTCTATTTTTCGTTTCTTCAGTTCTACAGTTTTGTCAAATAAATGTTATATAAATTAAAAAAAAGTAACAGTGTACCTATGGTTTATGAATCCGTGTTGAATTTTTATCTTCGACATGGAAATTTTTGTGGAAAAATAAAACAAAATTGAATTACAATTTTTCGATTTCTTGATTTCTCGATTTTTAGTTTACTTAATTTTTCGATATTTCAGTTTTACAATTTTTGCAATTTAAAAAAAAATCATTTTTACATTTCTCAATTTCTCTATTAATCAATTCTTTGATTTTTCGATTTTTCCTCTTTCCAATTTATCGATTTTTGAAGTTTTCGTTGTTCCAATTTTGGGATTTTTCAATATCTCCAATTTTTTAATTTAAAATTTTTCACTTTTTTGATATTTCGATTTCTCGATGTTTCGATTTTTGAATATTTTGATTTATCGTTTTTTTTTTAACTTTAAATGTGTATTTCAGTTTTAAATTTTCCGGTTTTTCGATTTCGGGCTATTTCGATTTCTCCATTTCAAGGATCTTTTGATGTCTCAATTTTTTAATTTCGATTTCTTTTCCATTTTTCAATTTTTTATTTCTTCAAGTTTTTAGACTTTTAAAATTCTCCATTTTTCGATTTTATCTTTTGTAATGCTTCGATTTCCCGATTTTAACCTTTTATTTATATTCCAATTTGTCGATTTTGGAATTTTCGATTTCTTACATCTCGATTTTTCGTTTTTTCGATTTTAAAATGTTTTTACTTTTCGTTCTTTTTTTCGATTTCTGGAGTTTTCAAGTTTTCGATTTCTCAATTTTTCAACATTTCAATTTTGAGAATGTCTTATATTTTTCAGTTTTTTGATATTTTCATTTTTCAACTTTTTAAATTTTGATTTTTCGACTTACCGGAAATCGATTTTTGGGTTTTTCAATTTTCCGACTTTTCAGTTTTGAGATTTTTCAATTTGTCGATTTTTTAGTTTTTCATTTCTTCAGTTTTTGGGTTTTTCAATTTTCCGACTTTTCAGTTTTGAGATTTTTCAATTTGTCGATTTTTTAGTTTTTCAATTTTTCGATTTTATTTTTTTTTACGTTCCGATTTCCCGATTTTATTTTTTTATGCTTTCCAATCTTTGGTTTTTCTAAATTTTCATTTTTCCATGTCTCGATTTTTCGACTTTTTAATTTTGTGTTTTTTTTTAATGTTAAATTTTTCGTTATTGTAAATTTTCAATTTTTTAAATTTTAGATATTTAGATTTTTCGACATCTTGAATTCTCGATCTTTTTTCAGTCTGAATTCCTCGGTTTCTCGATTTTCCAAAATTTCGATTTTTCAATCTTTCGACTTTTCAGTTTTGAAAATTTTCGATTTCTCGATTTTTCAGTTTTTGATTTTCCAACTTTTAGATGTTTCAAATTTTAGAGTTTGCAAATTTCACGAGTTTTCAGTTTTTAATTTCGTCAATTTTTCGATTTGCAATTTTTCGTGTGTTTATAATTTTCTTTATTTTTTCAATTTTCGGCTTTCAATTTTCCGTTTCTTTAATTTTTCATTTACAGTTTTTCTAGTTTTCATTTTAATTATGTAACACTCCTAATAATTATAATTTTTAAAGTTGTTCACTTTTTCAATTTTTCGTTTTTGGAATTTTTTAATTTTTCGATCTTTGAATGTTAGTTTTTGGACTTCACATTTTTCCATTTAATTCGTTCTTTGATTCATTAATTTTTTCTCGACTTTTAGTTTTTCAATGTTTCTATTTTTCGTTTCTTCAGTTCTACAGTTTTGTCAAATAAATGTTATATAAATTAAAAAAAAGTAACAGTGTACCTATGGTTCATGAATCCGTGTTGAATTTTTATCTTCCACATCGAAATTTTTGTGGAAAAATAAAACAAAATTGAATTACAATTTTTCGATTTCTTGATTTCTCGATTTTTAGTTTACTTAATTTTTCGATATTTCAGTTTTACAATTTTTGCAATTTAAAAAAAAATCATTTTTACATTTCTCAATTTCTCTATTAATCAATTCTTTGATTTTTCGATTTTTCCTCTTTCCAATTTATCGATTTTTGAAGTATTCGTTGTTCCAATTTTGGGATTTTTCAATATCTCCAATTTTTTAATTTAAAATTTTTCACTTTTTTGATATTTCGATTTCTCGATGTTTCGATTTTTAAAATTTCTGATTTTTCGAATTTTGAATATTTTGATTTATCTTTTTTTCTTTAAGTTTAAATGTGTATTTCAGTTTTAAATTTTCCGGTTTTTCGATTTCGGGCTATTTCGATTTCTCCATTTCAGGGATCTTTTGATGTCTCAATTTTTTAATTTCGATTTCTTTTCCATTTTTCAATTTTTTATTTCTTCAAGTTTTTAGACTTTTAAAATTCTCCATTTTTCGATTTTATGTTTTGTAATGCTTCGATCTCCCGATTTTAACCTTTTTAATGTGTATTCCAATTTTTCGATTTTGGAATTTTCGATTTCTTACAACTCGATTTTTCGTTTTTTCGATTTTAAAATGTTTTTACTTTTCGTTCTTTTTTTCGATTTCTGGAGTTTTCAAGTTTTCGATTTCTCAATTTTTCAACATTTCAATTTTGAGAATGTCTTATGTTTTTCAGTTTTTTGATATTTTCATTTTTCAACTTTTTAAATTTTGAATTTTCGACTTACCGGAAATCGATTTTTGGGTTTTTCAATTTTCCGACTTTTCAGTTTCGAGATTTTTCAATTTGTCGATTTTTTAGTTTTTCATTTCTTCAGTTTTTCGGTTTTTCAAGTTTTCGAATTTTTAAATTTAAAATTTTTCAATTTTTCGATTTTATTTTTTTTACGTTCCGATTTCCCGATTTTAATTTTTTTTTATGCTTTCCAATCTTTGGTTTTTCTAAATTTTCATTTTTCCATTTCTCGATTTTTCGACTTTTTAATTTTGTGTTATTTTTTAATGTTAAATTTTTCGTTATTGTAATTTTTCTATTTTTTAAATTTTCGATATTTAGATTTTTCGACATCTCTGAATTCCTCGGTTTTTCGATTTTCCAAAATTTCGATTTTTCAATCTTTCGACTTTTCAGTTTTGAAAATTTTCGATTTCTCGATTTTTCAGTTTTTGATTTTCCAACTTTTAGATGTTTCAAATTTTAGAGTTTGCAAATTTCACGAGTTTTCAGTTTTTAATTTCGTCAATTTTTCGATTTGCAATTTTTCGTGTGGGTTTTTAATTTTCTTTATTTTTTCAATTTTCGGCTTTCAATTTTCCGTTTCTTTAATTTTTCATTTACAGTTTTTCTAGTTTTCATTTTAATTATGTAACACTCCTAATAATTATAATTTTTAAAGTTGTTCACTTTTCAGTTTTCCGTTTTTGGAATTTTTCAATTTTTCGGTGTTTGAATGTCACAGTTTTTGGACTTTACAGTTTTCAAGATTCTATAATTTTTCGATTTTACAATTTTTGGATTTTCCAATTTTTCAATTCGCATGGTTTTTCTTCTTTCCCATTCTTCGATTCATTAATTTTTTTTAGATTTTTAAGTTTCTCGGTTTTTAGTTTTGCATTGTTTCAATTTTTCACTTTTTCAAGTTTTTAACTTCTCGAATAAACAAAATCGAAAAATTATAAAATAGAAAAATTGTAAAACTGAAAAAGTACAAAATGAAGGCTTCGGAAAATAAAAAAATTGGAAATCAAGAACTTAAAAAATCAAAGATTGAAAATGTAAAAAAGTGAATAAACAAAAAATTATAAAATCCAAAGAAACATTGAAAAAATAAAGGTAATGGAAAAATGAAAAGTTGTGATATAAAATCAAGAAAATGAAAATTACAAAATCGGAAAAATGAAAATATGGAAAATCTGAAAAATATAGAAATTGAAAAATTCCCAAAATTGCGATGTTGATAAATTGAGATAGCCAAAAATTTAAAAATCGAGAAATCGAAAAATTTTTAAAATTGGAAAATTGAGATATGAGAAATCGAAAATTCCAAAAATGGAAAAATTGAAACACATTAAAAAATAAAAATCGGGAAATCGAAACATAAAGATTATAAAAACGAAAAATGGAAATTTAAAAAATCGAAAATTTAAAATATATACTAGAAAAATCGAAAATTTTGAAAATCGAAAAACCAAGAAATCGAAATCGAAAACTTGAGACTTCAAAAGATCGAGAAATCGAAATAGGCCGAAATCGGAAAATTCAAAATTGAAATATTTACTTAAAAAAATGATAAACGGAAAAATCGAAAAACTAAAAAAATCGATAAACAGAAAATTCCAAAAATCGAAAAATTGAAATACAAATTAAAAAATTTAAAAAATCGAAGTTAAAAAATCGCAAAAACAAATTCCATTCGATTTTCCGTTTTATCGATTTTGCAATTTTTTGTTTTTTCAATTTTTTCCAATTTTTTAATTTTCCGATTTTTCAATTTTTCGAAGTTTCTACTTTCCGAATAAACAAAATGGAAAAGTTATAAAATAGAAAAATTGTAAAATTGAAAAAAAGTATAAAAGGAAAGCTTCGAGAAATCTAAAAACTTGGGAAATTGAAGAAACGGAAAATTAAAAAATCGGAAGATCGAAAAATTGCGGTCGAAAACACGAAAATTATTGTAAAATCTAAATATTGAAAATTGGAAAATCGAGGAGCCACTGATCCTGATCCTGGAGAGAGAAGCCTTAACACATTAAGTTCTGAAGTTTCTTAACAACACAGGAAAGGTAACTGATGTTGTGGACTCAGGACCGATAGAAATATCAGCAAATATTTTTTGTTGACAGTAACAATAAAGAGCAGAGATGAAAGGTAATCAAAAATTAAAGTCAATATTAAAGCACAGGACTCCATAACATAACAGGGTAAATATACAGGGTGAGCTACTGAATAACGACCATCAATGGAAGCGAAATATTTACAAGAATAGGAAAAATACGGACTAAATGCGTCACATTGATTGGCTGTTTTGCGCCCATTATCACCACGTCCGGCTAAAAAATAACCTGTTTGTGATAAAAACTTCGTTCCAAGAACTCAGAAAACTGGTACACTTGCAAAACTCGTTGTCCATTTTTTAACGAATCAATTCGTTTCGGATGATTCACCTTAATTTTAATACGTGGTTATAACGCCAGTAGCGTGAGTAATGTGGCAAATTATTCTATTAGTTGCCAGAAAAAACTCATTGCATTATTTCACCTGTAGTGGGGACGGCGAATTAATGAATATTATTCCAGCGGCGCCAGGTTTACGCAGAAGAAATCTAGGTCTACGTCATCAACTTTCTGAAGGACATGAGTAAATTGAGTGTTGTTTTATTTAGAGATAAATTGTGGAAAACGTAATTTACTATTATTAAATATGGTTTGTTTACGTTGCAACACGTCGCTGCATTTGAGACAACTAACCATTTAGTGTGCATGTAATTAAAGTGGGAGTAATTAACTGTTGCTCTGGTAATACCTAGAAATTAATTAGAACTTCCATTTTGCACAAGATAAGCGAATTCCCAGAAGTTGTCTGACTTGCGATTCGTTACATCATGTGGTAATTATTTTGTCATCAGTAAAGAGCGGCTAAAAAAATTCAAAATAGGCCCTAAAACAGACATAAAAAGTCGTAAAATTTCTTAAACATTTTTAAATTTTTTAAAATCCATATTTCCTTAAAAACAGTTACCATTTTAAACGCCTTTTAAGTTTCTAAGAAAAAAAAAATCATCACATTTGAGATAGGGTGGGTGGGCGGGGTTTATATTTTGGCTTTTTTTCTTAATATACATAGCCATCTTTACATAATAAAAAAACTTAAAACATGGTTAAAATGGTTTTTCTGTTTTGGATTTTTCGAATATTATTTGATCACTCGAATTTTCGATTTTTCAGCTTTTCAAATTTTCGATTTCGCTTTATTGATTTTCTTTTCGAATTTTTGATTTTTAGGCTTTTGAATTTTCGATTTTTTAATTTTTCAATCCTTTATTAGCTTTTAAACTTTTCAATTTTTCGATTTTCATTTTTTCGATTTTTTAATTTTTCGATCCTACGAATTTTTGAATTTTCGATTTTCGATTTTCCCATTTTTTGCTTTTCTATTTTTCAACTTTTCGTTTTTTTGATTTTTTGATTCTCGATATTTCGATTTCCGATTTTTCGAATTTTCGATTTTTCAATTTTTTGATTTTGTATTAACAATAAAAGTAATTTTTAATTTTTTGCGTTATTTCGACTTCATAGGAAGTTTCAATTTTCCAATTTATATTTTTTCATTTTTTCATTTTTCAATTTTTTGACTTTGTAACAATAATAATAAAAGTAATTTTTGATATTTTCCGTTTTTTCGACTATTTGTTTCATGGAATTTTCTATTTTTCGATTTCCGATTTCTCAATTTTTAGGGTTTTTGATTTTTCGATTTTCCGATTTTTCTGTTCGTGAGTTTTTAGACTTTGCAAATTTTTTACTTTTCCATTTTTGCGATTTTTCAAAATTTCGATATTCGAGTTTTCGATTATTAATTTTGCAATTTTCGATTTTTCGATTATCGATTTTTGGAATTCTCAAGTTTCGATTTTCAGATTTCTGATTCTTCGATGTTCGTTTTTTCGATTTTCTGATTTTTCGAATTTTTTGTGCGTCAGTTTTTAGACTTTGCAATTTTTTACTTTTCGATTTTTCAATTACATATTTTACTTTCTGATTTTCCGATTTTTGAATTTTCGAATTTTCAACTTTCCGATTTTTCCATTTTTGGGTTTTCCCATTTTTCGATTACCGATTTTTCAATTTTTAGGTTTTTTTGTTTAATCGGTTTTCGATTTTTGATTTTTTGATACATATTTCGATTTTTCTGTTCGTCAGTTTTTAGACAGCAATTTTTTTACTTTTCCATTTTTCGATTTTTTGGTTTTTGAATTTTCGATTATCGATTTTTTTGTTTTTATATTTTTCGATTTTTCATCTTTTCGGTTTTTTAATTTTGCACATTTGTGAATTTCCATTTCTTCAATTTTTCGAATATTTGATTCATGGAATTTTCAATTTTTCGATTTTAATTTTTACGATTTTTCAAATTTTCGATATTCGAGTTTTTGATTTTTGAATTTTTTATTTTGTGATTATCGATTTTTAATTTTTCCATTCTTCAGCTTTAGACTTCAATTTTGTTACGACGAAGAAAAAAAATCATCACAATTGAGATAGGGTGGGTGGGTGGGGCTTATATTTGGCCTATTTTTTCTTAATATCCATAGCCATCTTTTTATAACAAAAAAACTTAAAACATGGTTAAAATGGTTTTTCTATTTTGGATTTTTCGAATATTTGATCAATCGAATTTTCGATTTTTCGGCTTTTCAAATTTTCGATTTCGCTTTATTGAATTTCTATTCGAATTTTCAATTTTTAGGTTTTTTCATTTTATTTAGCTTTTAAACATTTCAATTCTCCGATTTTCATTTTTTCGATTTTTTAATTTTTCGAAATTTCAGTTTCAGTTTTTTTTACATTTTTTTGATTCCTCAATTTCTCGATATTTCAATTTTTAATTTCTCATTTTCTCAATTTTTGGATTTTTTAATTTTTCAGTTTTTGTCGTTCCTAAATTTTCGATTTTTATTTTTTGATTTTCCCCTTTTTCGATTTCTCGGCTTTCCAATGTTTCGATTTCCCGACGTCCTGATTTCTCGATGTTTCAGTTTTTCATCTTACATTTTTCGATTTTTCTATTTTTCAATATTTCAGTTTTTCCCTTTTTTAAATTTGATTTTTCGTCTTTTAGATTTCAGTTTCAGGATTTTTCAGTTTTTTGATTCTTCAATTTCTCTATTTTTCAATTTTCAGTTCCTCAATTTTTCAATTTCTAATTTCTTGATTCTCGATGGAATTTTTCGATTCTTCAATTTATTGATTTTCAGTTTCTCCATTTTCGATTTCTCGATTTTTCAACTGTTCTATTTTCGAATTTTTTAATTTTAATTTTTTTAATTTTTTGCTAATGCGATCTCGATCTTCCGATATTTCCACGTCTCGATTTTTGATTTTTAAATTTTTCGAATTTTTTATTTTTCACTCCTTTAGTAGCTTTTAAACTTTTCAATCTTCCGATCTTAATTTTTTAGATTTTTTTTTTTTCGATGTCTCTCTCCTTCAGTTTTTAGACTATGCAATTCTTTTAATTTTCGATTTTACGATTATTTTATTTTCCGATTTTTTGAGTTTTCGATACTATGAATTTATGAATTTTCGACTTTTCGATTTTTCGCTTTTCCCATTTATTGCTTTTCGATTTTTCTGATTTTTCGATTCGCGATATTTGGATTTCCAATTTTTCGATTTTTCGATTTTTCCATTTTTTGACTTTGTATTAACAATAAAAGTAATTTTTAATTTTTTGCGTTATTTCGACTATTTTATTCATGGAAGTTTCAGTTTTTCGATTTATATTTTTCCATTTTTTCATTTTTCAGTTTTTTGACTTTGCAACAATAATGACAAAAGTAATTTTTGATATTTTTCGTTTTTTCAACTATTTGGTTCGTGGAATTTTCTATTTTTCGATTTCCTATTTCTCAATTTTTAGGATTTTTCTGTTCGTCAGTTTTTAGACTTTAGCAATTTATTTACTTTTCCATTTTACGATTTCTCAAAATTTCGATATTCGAGTTTTTGATTTTTCGGTTTTTTCACTTTTCAATTATTAATTTTGCAATTTTCGATTTTTCGATTATCGATTTTTAGGATTTTCAAGTTTCGATTTTCAGATTTCTGATTGTTCGATGTTCGTTTCTTCGATTTTCTGATTTTTCGAATTTTTTGTGCGTCAGTTTTTAGACTTTATAATCTTTTAACTTTTCGATTTTTCAATTATTTTATTTTACGATTTTTCGATTTTTGAATTTTCGATAATTAGAATTTTCGAATTTTCAATTTCACGATTTTTCCATTTTTGGGTTTTCCCATTTTTCGATTACCTATTTTTCAATTTTTAGGTTTTTTTGTTTTATCGGTTTTCGATTTTTCCATTTTTGATTTTTTGATACATATTTCGATTTTTCTGTTCGTCAGTTTTTAGACAGCAATTTTTTACTTTTCCATTTTTCGATTTTTTGGTTTTTGAATTTTCGATTATCGATTTTCTTGTTTTTAAATTTTTCGATTTTTCATCTTTTCGGTTTTTTAATTTTTCACATTTGTGAATTTCGGTTTCTTCGATTTTTGGAATATTTGATTCATGGAATTTTCGATTTGCGGCATTTCGATTTTTCGATTTCAATTTTCACGATTTTTCAAATTTTCGATATTCGAGTTTTCGATTTTTTGAATTTTGAATTTTTTATTTTGTGATTATCGATTTTTAATTTTTCCATTATTCAGCTTTAGACGTCAATTTTGTTACGATGCATAAAAAAATTATCACAATTGTGATAGGGTGGGTGGATGGGGCTTATATTTGGCCTTTTTTTTTCTTAATATACATAGCCATCGTTTTATAACAAAAAAACTTAAAACATGGTTAAAATGATTTTTCTATTTCGGATTTTTCGAATATTTGATCAATCAAATTTTCGATTTCCCTTTATTGATTTTCTATTCGAATTTTCGTTTTTTAGGTTTTTTGAATTTTCGATTTTTTAATTTTTCAATCCTTTGTTAGCTTTTAAACTTTTCAATTTTTCGATTTTCGTTTTTTAGATTTTTTCATTTTTCGATGTTTCTCTCCGTCTCTACGAATTTTTGAATTTTTGATACTACGGATTTTTGAATTTTCGACTTTTCGATTTTTTGCTTTTCGATTTTTCAACTTTTCGTTTTTCTGATTTTTCGATTCTCGATATTTTGATTTCCGATTTTTCGAATTTCCGATTTTTCAATTTTTTGACTTTGTAACAATACTTATAAAAGTAAATTTTGATTTTTTTCGTTTTTCGACTATATGATTCATGGAATTTTCCATTTTTCGTTTTCCGAGATCTCAATTTTCAGTATTTTTGATTTTTCGATATTGAGATTTTTCTGTTCGTCAGTTTTTAGATCCTGCAATTTTTTTACTTTTCCATTTTTACGATTTTTCAAAATTTCGATATTCGAGTTTTCAATTTTTCGGTTTTTGATGTTTTGATACATATTTCGATTTTTCTGTTCATTAGTTTTTAGACAGCAATTTTTTAACATCTCCATTTTTCGATTTTTTGGTTTTTGAATTATCGATTTTGTTTTTATATTTTTTAATTATTCACATTTGTGAACTTCCGTTTCTTCGATTTTTCGAATATTTCATTCATAGAAGTTCCGATTTGCAGCATTTCGATTTTTCGATTTCAATTTTTACGGCTTTTCAAATTTTCGATATTCCAGTTTTCGATTTTTTGAATTTTGAATTTTTTATTTTGTGACTATCGATTTTTAATTTCTCCATTCTTCAGCTTTAGACTTCAATTTTGTTACGACGAATAAAAAAAATCATCACAATTGAGATAGGGTGGGTGGGTGGGGCTTATATTTGGCCTTTTTTTTCTTAACATACATTGCCATCTTTTTATAACAAAAAAACTTAAAACATGGTTGAAATGGTTTTTCTGTTTTGGATTTTTCGAATATCTGATCAATCGAATTTTCGGTTTTTCGGCTTTTCAAATTTTCGATTTCGCTTTATTGATTCTTTTTGAATTTTTGATTTTTAGGTTTTTGAATTTTCGATTTTTTAATTTTTCAATCCTTTATTAGCTTTTAAACTTTTCAATTTTTCGATTTTCATTTTTTCGATTTTTTAATTTTTCGACCCTACGAATTTTTGAATTTTCGATTTTCGATTTTCCCATTTTTTGCTTTTCGATTTTTCGATTTTTCGTTTTTTTGATTTTTCGATTCCCATATTTCGATTTCCGATTTTTCGAATTTTCGATTTTTCGATATTTAAATTTTTTGACTTTGTATTAACAATAAAAGTAATTTTTAATTTTTTGCGTTATTTCGACTATTTTATTCATGCAAGTTTCAATTTTTCGATTTATATTTTTTCATTTTTCAATTTTTTGACTTTGTAACAATAATAATAAAAGTAATTTTTGATATTTTTCGTTTGTTCGGCTATTTGATTCATAGAATTTTCCATTTTTCGATTTCCGATTTCTCAATTTTTAGGGTTTTTGATTTTTCGATTTTCCGATTTTTCTGTTCGTCGGTTTTTAGACTTTGCAATTTTTTACTTTTCCATTTTTACGATTTTTCAAAATTTCGATATTCGAGTTTTCGATTTTTGGTTTTTTGATTTTCTATTTGAATTTTCGATTTTTAGGTTTTTCGAATTTTCGATTTTTTAATTTGTCAATCCTTTATTAGCTTTTAAACTTTTCGATTTTTCGATCTTAATTTTTTAGTTTTTCATTTTTCGATGTTTCTCTCCGTCAGTTTTATTTTCCGATTTTTTGATTTTTCGATCCCACGAATATTTGAATTTTCGACTTTTCGATTTTCGATTTTCCCATTTTTTGCTTTTCGATTTTTCAACTTTTCGTTTTTTTGATTTTTTGATGTTCGATATTTCGATTTCCGATTTTTCGAATTTTCAATTTTTCAATTTTTGACTTTGTATTTATTAACAATAAAAGTAATTTTTAATTTTTTGCGTTATTTCAACTATTTTATTCATGGAAGTTTCAATTTTTCGATTTATATTTTTCCATTTTTTCATTTTTCAATTTTTTGAGTTTGTAACAATAATAATAAAAGTAATAGTTGATATTTTTTGTTTTTTCGACTATTTGATTCATGGAATTTTCCATTTTTCGATTTCCGATTTCTCGATTTTTAGGATTTTTCTGTTCGTAAGTTTTTAGACTTTGCAATTTTTTTTACTTTTCCATTTTTACGATTTTTCAAAATTTCGATTTTTCGGTTTTTTGACTGTCCAATTATTAATTTTGCAATTTTCGATTTTTCGATTATCGATTTTTAGAATTTTCAAGTTTCGATTTTCAGATTTCCGATTGTTCGATGTTCGTTTCTTCGATTTTCTGATTTTTCGAATTTTTTGTGCGTCAGTTTTTAGACTTTATAATCTTTTAACTTTTCGATTTTTCAATTATTTTATTTTACGAATTTTCAACTTTACAGTTCTTCCATTTTTGGGTTTTCTCAGTGTTCGATTACCGATTTTTCAATTTTTAGGTTTCTGATTTTTCGATTTTTCGATTTTTTGATTTTTCGATTTTTGATCAGTCAGTTTTTAGACTGCAATTTTTTTATTGTCTATTTTTCGATTATTTTACTTTTCGATTTTTTGGATTTTGAATTTTCGATTATCGATATTTTTTTATTTTTATATTTTTCGATTTTTCATCTTTTCGGTTTTTTAATTTCTCGATTCTCGATGAATTCCAGTTTTTCGATTTTTCACATCTGTGAATTTTCCGTTTTTTCGATATTTTCGAATATTTGATTCATCGAATTTTTGATTTGCAGCATTTTGAGTTTCCGATTTTAATTTTTACGATTTTTCAAATTCTCGATATTCGAGTTTTCGAAATTTTTAATTTTGTGATTTTGTTACGACGAATAAAAAAAATCATCACAATTGAGATAGGGTGGGTGGGTGGGGCTTATATTTTGCCTTTTGTTTTCTTAATATACATAGCCATCTTTTCACAAGAAAAAACTTAAAATTTGGTTAAAATGGTTATTGCAAGGAAAAATGGATTTTGCAACAATGGGGCGGGGTTTAATTGCAAAATCGATATTTCCTTATACAAAATTTCCATGTTTTAAGTTTTATATTGTGAAAAGAAGGCCATCTATATTAAGAAAAAAAAGGCTAAATATAAGCCCCGCCCATCCGCCCTATCTCAATTGTGATGTGTTTTTTTATTCGTCGTAAGCCGAGGGGCGGAGCTTAATTGTAAAATCCTTATTTTTCGACGAGAAATTACCTTGTGAAATATGTTCTTAAGTAAACTAAATATATTAATTATACATTGGGATTTTGTGTTAAGTTTGACTTGAATTACCAACTTAACAGCACTACTTTTTCTAACTGCTGGACTATTACAAACCCAACAGAGCACTTTTGATTTTTGTTTTTTTTTTAATAATAATAATTAATACAATTACTTAACGACTCATTGAATGCCCTAGAATCCACTCTTTAGTCATCACTTAGAAATTTTCTTGCCTAGCTAAGCCCTTCTCGTATTGCGCCAGGTGTGGCATAAAGGGCGCTTTATTATATCTATTAAGGCGAAATTGATTCCAGTTACAACTATGTGTTTCATTAGGGAATACCTGAAGGGAAATCCATTCAGCGAGCATGCTAGGGTTACAAAGTAATTAATAATTACTATGCATCTGAATTAGAGAATTCTAGATTAATATTATCCAACTTGAGTACTGCTACAGCAAGAACAAATCTTGTCTGCTTTGAAGCGGCGATCCTGACAATTAAATCTTTTTTATGCGAAGCCGCTGAAACAAAAAATTCTAATTCAGCTACTGACTCAGACATAATTTAAGGAGCAAATAATTAAACTGTGCAAAAAGTTGGCTCTTTATGTAAAACATAAAACCTCCAACTTCATAAAGAAGAAGAACGATTACTTTAACTTATTCTTGTTTCCTTTAAAGTTCCTTTGGAACACATTTTGATGCTCTGTAAGATTTTCCAAGAAATTGAACATTTTCACGAGCTTGTTTTTTTAACTTAGACGTTCGCTTTATTACGAGGGGAAAGTTCGTCGTTGCAGTTTGTATTTTTATACAAAGAAGGTCTTCGTGACTTGAAGAATGAAACGAGCTATTTAGTTGGTCAAATACGAACAAAAAGTCGATAAAGAAAGTAATGTCGTTTGCAGAATTTAATAAAGATACTAACAAACAGTTTGAATAATTAGTTCAAAGTTTTGAATAGGTTAAAATAAATAATTAATTGTCAGCTCCTAAACGAATTATCACAAATCGGTCTAAACTTGTCTACAGTATCGAAAAAATAAAAAAATTGTAAAAGCGAAGAAAAAGGAAAAACGAAAAATCCAGATTTTTCGAAAAATTGTAAGATATTAACACAGACGACACACAGACAGAGGGAAACGGGGGACCACTTTTTTCGTATTCTAAGAGCCACGGAACGTCGAGACAATGCAAAAGTTACCTGATGGACTCAACTACTATTCCTAAAAAGTAACTTATAGGTACCTAATTAACTTTAAATTTCGAAAATTGAAAAATTCAAATATAGAACTGACAACTCGTGAAATCGAAATCTTGGCAAGTCGAAAATGGGGAAAAAATAGATTAATTGAGAAATTGAAGAACTGACAATTCAGAAACATTAAAACTTGCAAATTTAAAAAATAAAATAATAAATAATAAATAATTCAAAAATCGAAAAGCCGAGAAGTAAAAAAACGAAAAACAGATAAATCGAAAAATCGAAACATCGAAAAATTCACAACCTGAGACAATCAAAACATCGAAACATTCGAATCTCGATAAATCGAGTTCTCAAAAAATTGAAAAATCGAAAAATAAAACATTTGGAAAAAAGAAAAATTAAAATATACAAGAAGTGAAAAATTCAGAAATCGAAATATATATAAAACAGGCGAAAATTAAAAAAAAGTTTAAAAAACGAAAAACTGAAAATCCAAAAAATTAAAAATCGAAAAGTCGAAAAATAGAAATATTGACAAATCCCAAAATTGAAACAAATATCCAAAATTGAGAAATTAAAAAATTAGCCAACCGAAAAATCGAAGAATTAACAACTGCGAATTCGACAAACGGGAAAATCAAAAAAGATATATTAATTGAAAAATCGGAAAACTGATAATTCAGAAACATCAAAACTTGAAAATTTTAAAAATTGGAAAATTGAAAAATCGGATAATTCAAAAATCGAAAAGCCGAAGAGTAAAAAAACGAAAAACCGAAACATCGAAAAATTCAAAAACTGAGACAATCGAAACATCCGAATCTCGATAAATCGAGTTCTTAAAAAATTGAAAAATCGAAAAATAAAAAATTCGGAAAAAGAAAAATTCAAATATACAAGAACTGAAAACTCGAAAAATTCAGAAATCGAAATATATATAAAACAGTCGAAAATTGAAAAATCTAAAGTTTAAAAAACGAAAAACTGAAAATCCAAAAAATTAAAAATCGAAAAGTCGAAAAATAGAAATATTGAAAAATCCCAAAATTGAAACAAATATCCAAAATTGAGAAATTAAAAAATTAGCCAACTGAAAAATCGAAAAATCGAAGAATTGAAAACTGCGAATTCGACAAACGGGAAAATCAAAAAAGACATATTAATTGAAAAATCGGAAAACTGAAAATTCAGAAACGTCAAAACTTGAAAATTGGAAAAATTGGAAAATTGAAAAATCGAATAATTCAAAAATCGAAAAGCCGAAAAGTAAAAAAACGAAAAACCGAAACATCGAAAAATTCAAAAACTGAGACAATCGAAACATCCGAATCTCGATAAATCGAGTTCTTAAAAAATTGAAAAATCGAAAAATAAAAAATTCGGAAAAAGAAAAATTCAAATATACAAGAACTGAAAACTCGAAAAATTCAGAAATCGAAATATATATAGAACAGTCGAAAATTGAAAAATCTAAAGTTTAAAAAACTTAAAACTGAAAATCCAAACATTAAAAATCGAAAAGTCGAAAAATAGAAATATTGAAAAATCCCAAAATTGAAACAAATATCCAAAATTGAGAAATTAAAAAATTAGCCAACCGAAAAATCGAAAAATCGAAGAATTGAAAACTGCGAATTCGACAAACGGGAAAATAAAAAAAAATATATTAATTGAAAAATCGGAAAACTGAAAATTCAGAAACGTCAAAACTTGAAATTTTTAAAAATTGGAAAATTGAAAAATCGGATAATTCAAAAATCGAAAAACCGAAAAGTAAAAAAACGAAAAACCGAAAGATCGAAAAATTCAAAAACTGAGACAATCGAAACATCCGAATCTCGATAAATCGAGTTCTTAAAAAATTGAAAAATCGAAAAATAAAAAATTCGGAAAAAGAAAAATTCAAATATACAAGAACTGAAAACTCGAAAAATTCAGAAATCCAAATATATATAAAACAGTCGAAAATTGAAAAATCTAAAGTTTGAAAAACGAAAAACTGAAAATCCAAAAAATTAAAAATCGAAAAGTCGAAAAATAGAAATGTTGAAAAATCCCAAAATTGAAACAAAATTGAGAAATTAAAAAATTAGCCAACCGAAAAATCGAAAAATCGAAGAATTGAAAGCTGCGAATTCGACAAACGGGAAAATCAAAAAAGATATATTAATTGAAAAATCGGAAAACTGAAAATTTAGCAACGTGAAAATTTGAAAATTTGGAAAATAGAAATACTGAATAACTGGAAAATCAAAAAAATCCAGAAATCGAAAAATCTAAAATTTAAAACATTCAACAATTGAAATATGGCAAAATTGAAAAATGAAGAAATCCAAACATCAAAGAATCAAAAAACAAAAAATGGAAAACCTAAAACTTAAAAATCGAAAAACTGAAAAATCGACAGATCGAAACTCCAGAGTTTAAAAAATTTGAAAAATCGGATAACTGAAAAATCGAAACATCGAAAAATTGGAAAATCGAAAAACCGAGAAATCCAAAAATCTAAACTTCGAGAAATGGAAAAAATTGAGAAACTAATTAATTGAGAAATTGAACAATCAAAACATCCAAACATCTAAATTCGATAGATCGAGCAATAAAAAAAATTGAACAATTTTAAAAAAGAAAAATTAAAACATCGAGAAGTTGAAAAAAGATTGAGAAATCGAAGTATAAAAGTGTCGAAAATTTGAAAAATCTAAAGTTTAACGAAAAATTCAAAGTCAAAAAAATAAAAAAGGCGTGGAAACCCATAAACTGCAAACTGGAAAATTTAAAAATAGGAAAATCGACGAATTGGAATCAATTGGCCTGAAAATTTGAAAAATTGAATAAACGAAAAATTGAAAAATCGAAAGAAACAACAAACATTAAGGAAAAAAAATGTGATATAAAATTGAGAAAAAAAATCAGGAAAATGCAAAATAAAAATCGGGGAGTTGAAAAATTGAGGGGACGAAAAATTGAAAAAGGGAAAAATTAAAAATCGAGAAATTGTAATATTGAAAAATTGGAAAATTTGGAAGTCGACAAATTGTAAAACTGAAAAATCAAAAATAAAAAAACGAAAAAGTGTATAATAAAAACTTGAAAAATGTAAACAGTAAAAATCAAACTTGAAAACTTGAAGAAAAATTGAAAAAAAACTGAAAAATTGAAAAATTGAATAAACGAAACATTGTAAAATCGAAAGAAACAACAAAAAATAAAGGAAATGGAAAAACGAAAAATTGTGATATATAATCGAAAAAATGAAAATTAAAAAATCGGGAAAATGAAATATTAAAATCGGAAACAAAAAAATTGGAAAAGGGAGAGATTAAAAATTGTAAAATTGAAAAATCAAAAATTAAAAACGAAAAATTACAAAATGAAAACTTGAAAAATCTAAAGAATCGAAAAAGTAAAAAATAAAAAAAAAAGAAATATGTATGTATTATGAAATAGAAATATTGAAAATTAAAGAAATTGGAAAATCGGAAGACTGGAAATCCAAAAACTGTAAAAGTGAAAAATTTAAAAATTGAAAAATGGACGAACTGAAAATTCAAAGCCTGAAAATTTGAAAAAAAAATTGTAAAATCAAATTAAAAACCACAGAAAATAAAGGAAATGAATAAACGGACAATTGTGATATAAATCGAGAAAATAAAGATTAAAAATTCGCCACATTGAAAAATAAAAATCGGGAACATGAAAAATTGTGCAAACGAAAAATTGAGAAACTGAAAATTCGAAAAATTGAAGAAACGAAAAATTGACAAATCGAATGAAACAACAAGAAATAAAGGAAATGAAAAAATGAAAATTTGTGACATAAAATCGAGAAAAAGAAAATTAAAAAAATCGGGAAAATGAAAAATAAAAATCGAAACTTGAAAAATTGAGCAAACGAAAAACTGAAAATTACAAAAATTAAAAACTGAGAATGTGAAAAATCGAAAATGAGAAACTGTAATATCGAAAAAGTGCAAAATTAAAAAATTGCGACTCGAAAAATTGAAAAATTTAGAAGTCAAGAAACTGTAAAATTGGAAAATCAAAAATAAAAAAACGAAAAAGTATATAACGAAAACTTGAAAAATGTCAAAAGTGAAAATCAAACATGAAAATTTGAAGAAACGAAAATTTGAAAAATCGAAAGATTAAAAATTGAAAAACTTGAAATTCAAAAAAGTGAAAAATAAAAAAAAGAAATATGTATTGTAAAATTGAAATATTAAAAATTAAAGAAATTGAAAAATCGGAAGACTGGGAATCCAAAAACTGCAAAGTGCAAAATTTAATAATTGAAAAATGGACGCACTGAAAAATTCAATGCGTGAAAATTTGAAAAATTGAACAAATGAAAAATTGTAAAATCAGAAAAACACAGAAAATAAAGGACATGTGAAAACGCACAATTGTGATATAAATCGAGAAAATAAAGATTAAAAATTCGCCACATTGAAAAATAAAAATCGGGAACATGAAAAATTGTGGAAGCGAAAAATTGAAAAACTTGAAATTCGAAAAAGTGAAAAATAGAAATATGTATTGTAAAATTGAAATATTAAAAATTAAAGAAATTGAAAAATCGGAAGACTGGAAATCCAAAAACTGCAAAGTGCAAAATTTAAAAATTGAAAAATGGACGAACTGAAAATTCAAAGAGTGAAAATTTGAAAAATTGAATGAATGAAAAATTGTAAAATCGAAAAAAAAAACACAGAAAATAAAGGAAATGAAAAAACGGACAATTGTGATATAAATCGAGAAAATAAAAATTAAAAATTCGCCACATTGAAAAATAAAAATCGGGAACTTGAAAAATTGTGGAAACGAAAAATTGAAAATGGCAAAAATTAAAATCTGAGAATGTGAAAAATCGAAAAATGAGAAACTGTAATATCGAAAAATTGCAAAATTAAAAAATTGCAACTCGAAAAATTGAAAAATTTAGAAGTCACGAAACTGTAAAATTGGAAAGTCAAAAATAAAAAAACGAAAAAGTGTATAATGAAAACTTGAAAAATGTCAAAAGTGAAAATCAAACATGATAATTTGAAGAAACGAAAATTAAAAAAATCGAAAGATTAAAAATTGAAAAACTTGAAAATTAAAGAAATTGAAAAATCGGAACACTGGAAATCCAAAAACTGTAAATTGAAAAATTTTAAACGTGGAAAATCATGAAATTGAAAAATCAAAGTCTGAAAATTTGAAAAATTGAATAAATAAAAAATTGCAAATCGAAAGAAACAACAAAAAAATAAAGGACATAAAGCAACGTCCAGAAAACACGCTCAGGAAGCAAAAATTCGTTCATATTTGTTTAAGGTGTCACAATTTATCTATAATATTCATAGATGACATCATCGGTTTTCCGGGGTTGTCAGATAATCACACTACAATGTTTGAACACTTTATCGCCTATACATTTTTTATTTTATTTTTAGGACTGTATAACTACTCATAAGTAGAGCCATAAACGCCGAATAAAAATCTTTTTCTCGGGAATTTCCCATAAATCTCGCCCGATCCAAAATCCTCTTTCGTTCTTTATCCTCGAACTTCGAAGTCAGTCCGACCCAAAATAATAACTTCGTAGGTAGCTCATAATAAACCGAATGTGTTTTGCTTGTAATGGACCGCTTCACTCAACTTTCATCTTATTATTACGACCAAGAGTAAAAAAGATATTGCACAGTAGGGGCGTCCTTATGAAATTTCTAATTTTCTCAGTTAATCGACTCAGAAAAAGCTCGCGCTCTATTTTTGCCGATAACTCGATTACTTCGAGTTCGAACTCCGGTTTATTTAAAGGAGTGTAGGTGAAGGAAAGTGGGTGGCTGATTTTTCTACTCGGTCACTTACAGGTGTGACTGAAAGCAGGATGAACGCATTCAAAGAAGCTCTTTCTCTAGCTTTCATAACGCAAATAGTATGTCAACGGCACAACACTGTCAAACTTATCTTTTTGGATCTCTCTTCGTTCGTCTTTTGTGCGGTGTAAATTAAATTTTAATACAAAACGACTGGAGTATGAATATGGCTGGTGGGCGGTTCGACGAGAGGAAAAATTTTGCGCACGTGGCGAGGTTTAATTATTTTATTTTGCTGGATTATGAGATTTTGTCGCCGGAGAACGTGCGAAAATATCAGGCGCGATAAAAGTTATCGAAGATTTTCCTGTTTGTGTAATTAGCGCTGGTGTCACTTCCTGTGGTGGAGAAGAAATGTCTGTCGGCCTCATTTTAAACTAGTTCGACGGTTTCGATGAAGAAATTCGCAAAAAGATCAATTATTTAAGGCGGCGATGCGGAAATTTTGTTTTGTTCTTTTTTGGAGGAATTGGACTAAAATGGGATTTAATGTAGATCAGTAATCTGGAAATTCGGCTCATGTGTGCAGATTATGGTGAACTCGTTGTATGTAATTAGATGTTGTGCTTACTTGTTGCCGACTTTTGTGATTCCTTTCCTGAATATTAATTGTTTTTAAAGTTGTTTAATTATATACGATTTTTCAGAGGACTGAAATTTGCTGACGACCACTGATGACCACGTAGCATTAAATAAAAAAATACGTATCTATTTTATTCATCAATTTTCGATATTCCGAATTTCGAATTTTCAATTTTTCGGTTTTGGCGTTTTCGTTTTTCCTATTTTGAATTTTTCAAAAGTTTGATTATCGATTTTTCGACTTTTCAATTTTTCGATTCCGGTTTTTTGATTTTCTATTCGAATTTTCGATTTTTAAGTTTATCGAATTTTCGATTTTTAAATTTTTCGATTATTACCTAATTTTTGATTTTTTATTTTCCGATTTTTTATTTTTCCATCCTTTGGCTTTTAGACTGCTGTTGGTCAGTTTTTATATATAGCAATTTTTTTTGCTTTTCGAGTTTTCGATTTTTTTAATTTTCAATTTTTAATTTTGCGATTTTCGATTTTTCAATTATCGATTTTTAGAATTTTCGATTTTTCCATTCTTCAGTTTTTAGACAGGATTTTTCGCTTTTTGATTTCCCGATTTTCAGAATTTTCAAGTTTCAATTTCCAGATTTTCGATATTTCGATTTCGAGTTTGAGACTTTTCGACTTTTCGATTTTCGATTTTTTGATTTTCTATTTTCGATTTTCATTTTTTCGATATTTTGATTTTTCGATTTTTCTGTTCGTCAGTTTTTAGACTTTCCAGTTTTTCTACTTTTCCATTTTTCGATTATTTTACTTTCGGATTTTCTGATTTTTGAATTTTCAATTTTTAGGATTTTCGATATTTCGAATTTTCAACTTTTCGATTTTCAGCATTTCGAGTTTTCGATTTTTCGGTTTTTTGAATTTTAATTTTGCGATTTTCGATATTCCGCTCATCGATTTTTAGAATTTTCGATTTTTTAATTTTTCCATTCTTCAGCTTTACACTTTAATTTCATACTTCCCGATTTTTCACTTTTCGATTTTCCGATTTTCAGAATTTTCAAATTTCAATTTTCAGATTTTCGATTTTTATTTTTCCAATTTTTTTATTTTTAAATGTTTCTATTCTTCAACTTTGCAATTTTTTTACTTTTCGATTACACAATTTTTTTAATTTCCGATTTTCGATTTTTAGAATTTTCCATATTACAAATTTTCGATTTTTCCACTTTTCGATTTTTTGATTTTTCGAATTTTTACATTAGTGAATTTCAGTTTTCTCGAATGTTTGATTGTCGAATTTTTGATTTCCAGCATTTCGATTTTTCGATTTTCATTTTCACGATTTTTCAAAATTTAGATTTTCGAGTTTTCGATTTTTTGAATTTTCAGATCTTAATTTTGTGATTTTTGATTTTTCGGTTATCGATTTTTAGAATTTTCGATTTTTCCATTCTTTAGCTTTTAGACTTCGATTTTGGTACTTTCGCTATTTGATTTCCCGATTTTCAGAATATTAAAAAAATTCAATTTTTAGATTTTCCATTTTTCGGTTTTTCGATTTTGGATTTTTCGATTTCGAATGTTCAACTTTTCGATTTTCAGCATTTCGATTTTTCGGTTTTCATTTTCACGATTTTTCAAAATTTAGATTTTCGAGTTTTCGATTTTTTGAATTTTCATATCTTAGTTTTGTGATTTTTGATTTTTCAGTTATCGATTTTTAGAATTTTCGATTTTTCCATTCTTCAGCTTTTAGACTGCGATTTTGGTACTTTCCAATTTTTCGCTATTTGATTTCCCAATTTTCAGAATATTCAAGCTTCAATTTTCAGATTTTCCATTTTTCGGTTTTTCGATTTTGGATTTTTCGATTTCGAATTTTCATCTTTTCGATTTTCAGCTTTACACTTTAATTTCGTTACTTCCCGATTTTTCACTTTTCGATTTTGCGATTTTCAGAATTTTCAAATTTCAATTTTCAGATTTTCGATTTTCCGATTTTTCAGGTTTTTTCATTTTCCCAATTTTTTGATTTTTAAATGTTTCTATTCGTCAACTTTTCAATTTTTTTACTTTTCGAGTTTTCGATTTTTTTACTTTCCGATTTTCAATTTTTAGAATTTTCCATATAACGAATTTTCGATTTTTCAATTTTTCGATTTTTTGATTTTTGATTCCCGATATTTCGATTTTCAGATCTTAATTTTGTGATTTTTGATTTTTCGGTTATCGATTTTTAGAATTTTCGATTTTTCCATTCGTCAGCTTTTAGACTTCGATTTTGGTACTTTCGCTATTTGATTTCCCGATTTTCAGAATATTCAAGCTTCAATTTTCAGATTTTCCATTTTTCAGGTTTTCGATTTTCGAGGTTTAGACTTTTCGATTTTTCGATCTTTGATTTTTCGATTTTCGATTTTTTGATTTTCGATTTTTTGATTTTCGATTTTTCGATTTTACAGCATTTCGATTCTTCAGTTAGAATTCTTAAGTTTTTAAATTTTTGAATTTTTCGATTACTTAATTTTTCTATACTTCCGATTCTTCAACATTAATTTTTATAGATTTTTTTTAGTTTTGATTTTTTAAATTTTTTGGTTCTTGGATTTTTCAATTTTTAAAATATTTTATTTGGCGGTTTTTAAATTTTTCGATTTCTGGATTAATCAAGATTTCAATGTTCCAATTTTTCAATACTTTAACTTCCCGATTTTCCAATTTTTCGATTTTTCGATTTTATGCTGTCTCCATTTCTCGATTTTTCGGTTTTTCCAATTTTCAATTTTTAATTTTGCGATTTTTGATTTTTCAATTTTTTCCATTCTTCGCTTTTCGATTTTCCGTTTTTGATTTTTAAATTTTCGATTTTCAGAACTTCCGATTTGCCATCTTTCGGTTTTTTCATTTATCGATTTTTCAATTTTACAGTTTTTTGATTTTTTGAATCTCGATATTTCGGTTTCCGGTTTTTCGATTCATTGAATTTTCGACTTTTTCGAAATTGGAAACTCGAAAAATTTTAAATCCAAAAATTGTAAAATCTAAAAAAAAAATCGAAAAATTCGTATAATCAAAATAAAAATCGAAAGAATTAAAAAATTGAAAAAACGGACAGAAACGTGATAAAAGCAAGAAATGTGGAAATTACAAAATCCAAAATTAAAAAAATCGAAAAACTGAAATGTTGAAAAAATGTATTTGGAAAATAGAAACGAAAAGCCGAAAAGTTGAAAAATAAGAGAAATTGGCAAATTGAAACATTGAAAATCGAAAAATCCAAAAATCGAAGTTTCGAAAAACTGAAAATCCAGAAATTGAAAAATTTCCAAAATATGAATAAAATTTGAGACACTGAAAACTTGATAAATCGAGAAATTGAAAAATTGAAAAACTGAATAACTGAAACATCGAGAAATCTAAACAACAAACAAAAATTGAGAAACCAAAAACTCGGGAAGTCGAAAAACTCAATATCGAGAAATCGAAAAATTTGAAAATCGGGAAATTGAACAACTGAAAAATTGAAACATCGAAATCTTGATTAATACAGAAATAAAAAATTTAAAAACCGCAAAACTAAAAAATTGGAACCGAAAAATAAAAAATTGAAAAATCGAACATTTCAGAAATGAAAAAATCGGGACGTACATAAAATAATCGATAAATGGAAAAGTAAAAAATTGCGGTCTAAGAACTGACGAACAGAAAAATCGAAAAATCGGAAATCGAAAATTGGAAGTTCCGAAACTCGAAAAATCAAAAAACTGAAAAACTGAAAAATCGAAAACCGAAAAGACGAAAATCGGAAAATTAAAAAATCCAAGAACTAAAAATCGAAAGATGTAAAATTTAAAAAATCATAATTTAAAATGGCGAAAAATCGAAAAGTCGAGGAATCGAAAATTAAGGAATTGAAATATTGAAAAATTGGAATCGATAGTAATCGAATAAATAAATATTCAAAACATTGAAAATAGAGAAATAAACTGAAAAATTGAAAAACTGAAAAATCGAAAACAAATTGAAGAATCGAAAAATTAAAAAATCGAGAAATTGAACAGTTGAAAAATTGAAACATGGAAATCTTGATTAATACATAAATCGAAAGAATTGAAAAACGAAAAATCGAAAATTGAAATACAATCGAGAATCAAAAATTTAAAAAACGAAAAATTAAAAAATTGGAACTGAAAAATAGAAAACTGAAAAATCGAACATTCAAAAATAAAAAAATCGGGAAGTATATAAAATAGTCGAAAAATGGAAAAGTAAAAAAATTGTTGTCTAAAAATTGACGAACAGAAAAATCGGAAAATCTAAAAATCGAAAATCGGAAATCTAAAATTGGAAGTTCGGAAAATCGAAAATTCGAAAAATCTAAAATCGAAAATCGAAAAATCAAAAAACTAAAAAACTGAACAATTGAAAACCGAAAAAACGAAAATCGAAAAATTAAAATATCCAAGAACTAAAAATCGAAAGTTCTGAAATATAAAAAATCATAATTTAAAATGTCGAAAAATTGAAAAGTCGAGGAATCGAAAATTAAGGAAATGAAATATTGAAAAATTGGAATCGAAAGTAATTGAATAATTAAATAATCAAAACATTGAAAGTGGAGAAACAATAAACTGAAAAACTGAAAAACTGAAAAATCGAAAACAATTTGAAGATTCGAAAAATTGAAAAATCGAGAAATTGAACAGTTGAAAAATTAAAACATAGAAATCTTGATTAATATAGAAATCGAAATGAATTGAAAAACGAAAAACCAAAAATTGAAATATCGAGAATAAAAAATTTAAAAACCGCAAAATTAAAAAATTGGAACTGAAAAATAGAAAACTGAAAAATCGAACATTCAAAAGTAAAAAAAAACGGAAAGAACATAAAATAATCGAAAAATGGAAAAGTAAAAAAACTGCACTCTAAAAACTGAGGAACAGAAAAATCGAAAAATTTAAAAATCGAAAATCGGAAATCGAAAATTGGAAGTTCGGAAAATCGAAAATTCGAAAAATCTAAAATCCAAAAACTGAAAAACTGAAAAATTGAAAACCGAAAAGTCGAAAGATCTAAAATTTAAAAAATCATAATTTAAAATGTCGAAAAATTGAAAAGTCCGGGAATCGAAAATTAAGGAATTGAAATATTGAAAAATTGGATTCGGAGTAATCGAATAATTAAATAATCAAAACATTGAAAATGGAGAAATAATAAACGGAAAAAATGAAAAACATTCCAAAATAAAAAAATCGGAAAATATTTACATAAAATATTCGAAAAATGGAAAAGTAAAAAAATTGCAGTCTAAAAACTGACGAACAGAAAAAACGAAAAATCTAAAAATCGAAAATCGGAAATCGAAAATTGGAAGTGCGGAAAATCGAAAATTCGAAAAATCCAAAATCTAAATTTCGAAAATCTATAAATCAAAAACTGAAAAACTGAATAAAAAGAAATCGAAGAATCGAAAAATTTAAAGATCGAAAAATCGAAAGTTAAAAAAAATAGGTTAATCGAAAAATTGAAAAACTGAAACATCCAGAAATCGAAACATCGAAAAGTCGGCAAATCTAGAAATGGGAAAATCAAAAAATCGAGAAATCGAACAATGGATTAATCAAATTTAAGAACGATAAAAACTGTAAAATCGAAAAATTAAAAAATCCAGAAATTGAAGAATCGAAAAACTGTATCGAAAAATTGGGTGATTAATTTTATTAAATTTATTATTTTAAAAAATAATAATAATCCACCGCCTACGAGCTTCAATCGGTTAATATATAAAATATACATACAAAATTTGACAGCAACGCAAAAAAATGAAGAAACGGAAAATGAAAAATTTGAAAAAACCAAAAATTATAAAATCGAAACATCGAAAAATCGAATAATTAAAAAATAAAGAAAATAAAAAACCGAAACGAATAATTGAAAAACTGAAAAATTTATATAGAAACACGAAGTTTGTCGACATAACCTTCGGCCAATTTTTTAGAAAGTAGTTGAGTGAAATTTGCCAGTCTAGAAAGTTTTGATAAAAACTCGACAGCTGTTCGCCACCATGATAAGGGTTTGCGAAAAATCGCGCCTAGAAATTAGATTAATATCTTGAGACCCCTACAAACACTGTCAGTTAATTTCATAGAATTAGTTCACGAAGTCCGCTTTTGTAAAAACGACCGGAGCATGATAACAATTAAGCTGTAGCAGCAGAGACGAAATTTGAATAAATTCAGCCGTCTTTATTAAAGTCGTTTTGTTCGTGCTCGAGTCCGACTCTTAGTTTTATTGTCTGCTTCAATTCAAATTTAAAGAGTAAGCCTGATCCCGGCTGATCGATCGTAAACAATAAAGTAGCTGGATGGAAACGCAAACATTAAAATAAATTTCATTTGTTCAGACGGGAATTGTTTCCAGTCGGTTAAATTACTAAGTTTTTATTAACTTTCTAAATTTAGCTGAACATATTTGCACCTCTATTCGAAAAAATGCTGTTTCAATATTGAAGAGTTAAAAAGAGGCGTGACATGAAATGTCGATAACAGCTCCCTGCTAAAAATTCTGGGTTCGTGTTATCGTTTTCGCGGTATTTATTTTTTGTGTGGAATTTGTCGCGTCACGGCATAGACAAATTAGATTGTAATCAACCTTTTGGTCATAACCCGGATTGCGTAATAAAAATAAGGAAGTGCGATTGTAACATTTTACACACTAATTACGTGAAGATAAAACCAAATTGACTTGCATTTTTACGCCGCTTTGTTTCGTTATGATTAATTAACCGGATAAAACCATTTGAGCAATTAATGTGCATTCAGATAAGCATAATGGTTTCCTTTTCGTTGGGCATTGTAAGGAATATTCACATCCGTCTAACAGGATTCTAACTCCTGCTAGTTAGTTCTGTGTATCATTTTAGCACTCTGTAATTAAAAATAACAACCCAAATGCACTACATCGGATCGTAATCTCTAACAATAAGCAAGCTTTATCGTAATCGTGAATGGGTTGTTGGTACATTAATAAATCTGTTAAACCCACTTCCGATGAATTTTGCTAATATCGTTATCTTTACGCGCAGTGATTAAACCTGGATTGTCGGGTTGGACTTGGAGTAAAAGCGTACGAATTATGGTAATTGTAGTGGGTATGGTTTCGTTTAGAGTGGGCGAGAAAGGTTATAAAATCGTCTGCGACTATTACGGTTTTATGTGGTAAGCACGTGCACCCACGGAAGTAACGAGAAAGGAGCGATAGGTCATCGACAGATCGGATGAAAAGAAAGTGACTCAGACTGGAGCCTTGTTGATTTCGCCCCATTTTACTTTTCTCTGGACGAAAATGGTCATAAAATCATGGTCACGCTATTTTTCGTGACTTTATCGTGTGTAAGTTTCGATCAGTTTTAGTGTTTTTTTTAAAGTGAGTGTTTTTTAAGTTCTTTCTGAGATTGACCAGAATCCATTTTTTAACATACTGTATGTAAAGGTGTATTATTTAAATTAAAATTTGTCGTACGGATGCAATGATGCGTCGTCGACAATATTGATTGTACGCACCATAATTACTTTTTAACGTGAACTGATTTACATATAATAACTTCATTTAAATCATATTGATTTAATTCACATTTTAATATCAACTGAAATCAATTTACTAATAAATAAACATAATCTATTTATTTTGTAGGATTTGTTCTATTTTTATAAACACGAAACTGTTAAGCTTGTCTTTCACATCGTTAATACAAAGAGAAAATAACATGAGATCAATGTGTGACCCTTGAGACACTCCTGATAATATTTTAATATAAATATTGGGTTTTACCGTGTGATGTGTCGTGATAAAATAGTGAGAATTTTCGCGTGACTAAAAGTTGTATACAGAAATTTATCAGATTAAAATAAAGTTTTCATTTTAATTTTAAGAAATATTGATCTTGTGGATAGGCATACACAAACTACATAGTGCTGCTTGCTGTTTTTAGTATTATTTATATAAGAATTTTTAACTCATTTTCTTTAGATTTGAATAGGGTGACGCAAAAAAATTGAAGCAATATTTGTTAAATTAAGAACGATTTACTCCATTTTCCCGAAAATTTGGGAATACGGTACTGTTATTATTAGTATTACATTGCAACTATCCAAATTGATCTACGTGTCTTTGCAAAAATATTGATGACGTCATCACAAAAGTTTGTTAAAACCCACCCAAAAATCGCTAAATCAATTCTTACAATTTTTCGAAAAAATCTGGATTTATTTACTTTGGACTAATTTTTGATACCACAATTTTTCGTTTTTCCAGTTTTCAATGTTTTGGTTTCATGTTTAATTTTTTCAACAATAATTTTTATAATTTTTTCACGTTTCAGATTTTTGATGATACAATTTTTCTTTTTTCGCTTTTTCAGTTTTGTAGTTTTTAATTTTTCGTTTTTCATTTAATTTATTTTTTCCAAGTTTCTTTCATTTTTTTTGTTTTTCAAATTTTCAATTTTGGCTTTTTCAGAGTTCTTCATTTTTCCAATTTTCGAAATTTTGCAATTTTTGGATTTCTAACTTTCTAATTTTTTCATTTTCAAATTTCGATTTTACGATTTTTTGTTTCGTCAATTTTTCGGTTTGCAATTTTCCAATTTTCCAATTTTTTGATATTACAATTTTTAATTTTTCTATTTTTGATTGTTTCCCTGATGAGTTTTTCAAGTCTCAATTTTTATTTCCCATTTTCCCGATTTTTCAAGTTTTTTTTTGATATTATAATTTTTCGTTTTTCCGTTTTCTTCGTTTTTTAACAATTTTTTGAAATTTTTGAATGTTTTCGTCGGTTTTATAATTTTTTATTTATTTAGTGTTTCAAATTTTCAATCTTAAATTTTTCAGTTCCTCCGTTTTCCAATCCAATTTGCAATTTTTAGATTTTTCATTTTTTCAAATTAATTTTTTTCAATATTTCAAATTCTCACCTTCCAAATTTTCAGTTTTTCGTTTCTTCAATTTTTCAATTTGCAATTTTTCATTTTTGCAATTTTTAGATAATGCAATTTTTCATTTTTGAATTTTTCAGTTTCCGAATTCTTCATGTTCTTGATTATTATTTTTCATTTTCTAATTTTTTTTAATATCATAATTATTAATTTTTTCATTTCCTTTATTTTTCAATATTTCTGTCAATTTTTTTTATTTTTCAATTTTCAATCCTAGCTATTTCAGACTTTCTCGATTTTCCAATTTTCCGCTTTGCAATTTTATTTGTGACTGTTTTCTTCGGTTTTATAATTTTTCGTTCATTCAGTTTTTCAAATTTTCAATCTTAAATTTTTCAGTTCCTCCGTATTCCAATTTTTAAATTTTTCATTTCTCCAAATTTTCGATTTCTCAATCATCCGATTTTCCGAATTATTCACATTTTCAATTTTTCGATTTTATAATATTTTGTTTTTTCAATTTTGTGCTTTTTCCATTTTTGAACTTTTCGTTTCTTCAATTTTTTATGTGCTTGATTTCCAATTTTATTTTTAGATTTTTGAATATTTTCATTTTATACTTTTTCGTTTTTTCGAAAAGTTGAAAAATCGAAACAAAAATCAAAACCTATAAAATCGGAAAAAATTGAAAGACCTAAAAACTGAAAAAACCAAAAATTGCAAAATCCTAAAACTGAAAAATCGAAACATTGAAAAACTTAAAAATCGAAAAAATTAATTAATCGAAAAATTGGAAAGAAGAAAATACGAATCGAACAGAAAAATCGAAAAATTGAAAACCGAAATACCTACTGCAAAACGAAAAACTAAAATATCCAAAAAGTGAAATATTTCGTATTGAAATAAAAAAATAATAAAATTAGATATTGAAAAATTGAAAAAACATAGAAAATAAAAAATAGAACAAAAAATTGTATGTTATCGAAAAATTTAGGAAACGAAAAATTGAAAAAATAAAAAAAGTTCTAAAAATGAAACATTCGATAGTTGGAAAATCAAAAGACTGAACATTTTTTGATGTTGTAAAATTGAAGGAACAAAAAACATTGAAAAATTGTAAATCCAAAAATTGGAAGAAACGAAAAAATAAAAAAAAAGAAAATAAATCACCTAAACGATACATTGCAAATCGAGAATTTAAAGAATTAAAAAATTGGAGAATCGAAAAATTTTAGATTAATAAAATTGAATGTGAATTTTTTTTTAAATTATAATTACTATAGATTTAAAATGAAAACCAGAAACGAAAAATTGAAAAATGCAAAAATTGAAAATTTTACATTGTAAAATAGAAACATAAAATCAAAACATTGAAAACCGAAAAATTTAAAAATGAAAAGAATAAAACACCGAAACGGAAAATTGCAAATTCAAAAAGTAAAGAAAAGAAAAACTGAAAAATTTAGAAACTGAAAAATCTGAGATAGAAAAAACGAAAAATTAAGAAAACTAAAAGTTGAAAAATCGAAAAATTGAAAAATTCCACATTGAAAAAGAAAAGTTATAAAATTAGAACATTAAATGAACGAAAAATTGAAAAAATTAAAAAATTAAAAAACGGAAAAAAATTGAAAAATGAAAAATCGAAAACTTGTGAAATTGCAAATCGAAAAATTGCAAAATTTAAAAATGAAAACTCGAATAATTGCATGTGCGTAAAATTGAAGAAACAAAAAAAATGAAAAACAGAAACATTGCAAATCGAAAATTTAAGAAACGAAAAATTGTAAATGGACAACTGAAAAATCTAAAATTGAAAAAGGGAGAAATTAAGAAATCAAAAAATTGAGAACCGAAAAATTGAAAAATCCAAAAATTGAAAAATTTCAAATTGAAAAAAGAAAGATTATAAAATCAGAACAGTGAAAATCCAAAAAAAATGAATAAAATAATAAACCGAAACGAAAAATTGCGACTCGAAAAATTGAAAATCGACAACTGAAAAAACTAAAATTGAAAAAGGGAGAAATTAAGAAATCAAAAAATTGAGAACCGAAAAATTGAAAATCCAAAAATTGAAAAATTTGAAATTGAAAAAAGAAAAATTATAAAATCAGAACATTGAAAATCCAAAAAAAATTAATAAAATAATAAACCGAAACGAAAAATTGCGAGTCGAAAAACTGAAGATTCTAAAATACAAAATTTTCACATTGGAAGAAGAAACCTTATAAAACCAAAACATTGAAAAACTGAGAAGTTGAAAAATTAAAAACTGAAAACTCGTGAAATTGTAAATCGAAAAACTGAAATATTCACAAATTGGAAATCGAGAAACCGAAAAATTTTGAAATGGAAACTCGAAGTGTTGCATGTAAAAAAAAACTGAAAAAATTGCAAATCGAAAAATTGAAGAAAAAAAATTGAAAACATCTGAAAAATCGGAAAAATGTAGAAATAAAGAAAATAAAAAACCGAAACGAGAAATTGCTAATCGGAAATTTGAAGTGATGAAAAATTGTAAAATTAAGAATTAAAAACTCGAGAAATTTTTAAATCGAAAAATTCCAAAATCTAAATGAAGTCGAAAAAATAAAAAAAAAGGAAAGACGAACTTTAACATGAAAAAACAAGAAATTCGGAAATCAAAAAATCCAAAATTTAATAAACTGAAATAATGAAAAATCGAAAAATAGAAGAATCAAAAAATTAAAAATTTCAAAAACCCAAAATAGAAAAAAAAGATCGAGAAATCGAAATATTAAAAAATTTAGATTCTTTAGAAATAATTGGAAACATGTGAAAAAACTGTAAAAATTGCAGATCGAAAAATTGAAGAATAAAAGTTGAAAGTGATAAACCCAAAAAGTTATAAAATCGAAACTCTGAAAAATTGAATTATTGCAAAAATAAAGAAAATAAAAAACCGAAACGAGAAATTGCTAGTCGAAAATTTGAAGTTACGAAAAATTGAAAAATTAAGAATTGAAAACTTGAGAAATTTTAAATCGAAAAATTTCAAAATCTCAATAAAGTCTAAAAAATCGTATAATCTAAAAAATTAAAAAGAAAAACGAAAAAACGAACTTAAACATGAAAAAACAAGAAATTTGGAAATCAAAAAATGCAAAATTAAAAAAGCCGAAATTATGAAAAATCGAAAAATTGAAAGATCGAGAAATCGACATATTAACAAATTTAGATTCTTTAGAAATTCGAAGAACTGAAAAATTAAAAAATCTGAAAACAAAAAAGTCCAAATATACAAAATTTAAAAAATTAAAAAATCAAATTGTCGATAAATTGGAAAGTCGAGGAGTCGAAAATTAAGGAAATGAATACTGAAAAATTCCGAATCTGAAGTATCGAAAAATTAAGTAATTGAATAATTGAGTAATCAAAAAATTGAAAATTGAGAATTAAAAAACTGAAAAATTGAAAAACTAAAAAATCGAACAATTGCAAAATCGAGAAATTAAAAAGTTGATAAATGGAAAATTAAAAAAATCGAAAAACGGAATAATTGAAAAAATGAAAAGTCGAGAAATTGAAACATCGAAATGTCGGGAAATCGAGAAATAGGAAAATAAAAAAATCGAAAAATCTAATAGTCGAAAAGTCGAAAAATCGATTAATCAAGAAATTGAAAAAACAAAAATTCGTGAAATTGCAAATCGAAAATTTGCAAAATGTAAAAATTGAAACATGTAAAACTTCGATTTTGGGCTTTTTCAGTTTTCAAGTTTTTAATCATTCCGTTTTTGAATCACCTTTGTTTCTTCAATTTTTCAAGTTCTTAATTTCCTAGGGTATTTGTTTTTTCATTTTTAATGTTTCAATTTTGCAACTTTTTAATATTTTTGATTCGAAAAAATTTAGAAACTTCTAAGTCGAGAAAAATTTATGAATCGAAAAATTGGAAAGAAGAAAAAACGAATCGAATCGAAAAATTGGAAAACCCAAAAATGTCAAATCGAAAAATTATACTCCCAGAATTTTCAAAATTATAACGTTGAAAAACTGTAACATTAAAAGATCGAAAAATTGAAAAATGAAAATTCAAAGAGATTCTGGTCATAAAATTGATGAACAAAAAAATTTGAAAAAACTTAAATTGGAAAAAACCAAAAAAACACTGAAAAATCGAAAACTTGTAAAAACAAAGAAAATAAAAACGGAAACGAAAAATTACAAATCGAAAATTTGAAAAACAAATTGAAAAAATAATAAAAATAAAAGACCCAGACTGAATATTTCAAATCCAAAAATTGAACAATTGCAAAATCGAGAAATTGAAACATCGAAAAGTCGGGAAATCGAGAAATGGGAAAATAAAAAAATCGAAAAATCTAATAGTCGAAAAGTCGAAAAATGAAGAAATCGAACAATCGATTAATCAAGAAATTGAAAAATCAAAAATTCGTTAAATTGCAAATCGAAAATTTGGAAAATGTAAAAATTGAAACATGCAAAACTTGGATTTTGAGCTTTTTCAGTTGTCAAGTTTTTAATCTTTCCGTTTTTGAATCACCTTTGTTTCTTCAATTTTTCAAGTTCTCAATTTCCGATTTTTACATTTTTCAAAGGTTTCATTTTATAGATATTTGTTTCTCATTTTTAATTTTTCAATTTTGCAACTTTTCAATTTTTTTGATTCTAAAAAATCCAGAAACTTCTAAATCGAGAAAAATTTATCAGTCGAAAAACTGGAAAGAAGAAAAAACGAATCGAATCGAAAAATTGGAAAACCCAAAAATGTCAAAACGAAAAATTATACTCCCAGAATTTTCAAAATTACAAGGTTGAAAAACTGTAACATTAAAAGATTGAAAAATTGAAAAATGAAAATTCAAAGAGATTCTGGTCATAAAATTGAAGAAACAAAAAAAATTTGAAAAAACTGAAATTGGAAAAAACAAAAAAAAAAACACTGAAAAATCAAAAACTTGTAAAAACAAATAAAATAAAAACGGAAACGAAAAATTACAAATCGAAAATTTGATAAACAAATTGAAAAAATAACAAAAATAAAAAACCCAGACTGAATATTTCAAATCCAAAAATTGAAAAATCTAAAAATTGAACAATTGCAACATCGAGAAATTAAAAAGTCGAAAAATAGAAAATAAAAAAAATCGAATAACGGAAAAATTGAAGAACTGAAAAGTCGAGAAATTGAAACATCGAAAAGTCGGGAAATCAGGAAATGGGAAAATCAAAAAATCGAAAAATCTAATAGTTGAAAAGTCGAAAAATGAAGAAATCGAACAATCGATTAATCAAGAAATTGAAAAAACAAAAATTCGTGAAATTGCAAATCGAAAATTTGCAAATTGTAAAAATTGAGACATACAAAACTTCGATTTTCGGCTTTTTCAGTTTTCAAGTTTTTAATCTTTCCGTTTTTGAATCACCTTTGTTTCTTCAATTTTTCAAGTTCTTAATTTCCGATTTTTACATTTTTCAAAGGTTTCATTTTATAGATATGTATTTGTTTTTTCATTTTTAATTTTTCAAGTTTGCAACTTTTTAATATTTTTGATTCGAAAAAAATCTAGAAACTTCTAAATCGAGAAAAATTGATCAGTCGAAAAATTGGAAAAGCCAAAAATGTCAAATCGAAAAATTATACTCCTAGAGTTTTCAAAATTATAAGGTTGAAAAACTGTAACATTAAAAGATCGAAACATTGAAAAATGAAAATTCAAAGAGATTCTGGTCATAAAATTGAAGAAACAAAAAAAATTTGAAAAAACTGAAATTGGAAAAAACAAAAAAAAAACTGAAAAATCGAAAACTTGTGAAAACAAAGAAAATGAAAACGGAAACGAAAAATTACAAATCGAAAATTTGAAAAACAAATTGAAAAAATAATAAAAATAAAAGACCCAGACTGAATATTTCAAATCCAAAAATTGAAAAGTCTAAAAATTGAACAATTGCAAAATCGAGAAATTGAAACATCGAAAAGTCGGGAAATCAGGAAATGGGAAAATCAAAAAATCGAAAAATCTAATAGTTGAAAAGTCGAAAAATGAAGAAATCGAACAATCGATTAATCAAGAAATTGAAAAATCAAAAATTCGTTAAATTGCAAATCGAAAATTTGGAAAATGTAAAAATTGAAACATGCAAAACTTGGATTTTGAGCTTTTTCAGTTGGCAAGTTTTTAATCTTTCCGTTTTTGAATCACCTTTGTTTCTTCAATTTTTCAAGTTCTCAATTTCCGATTTTTACATTTTTCAAAGGTTTCATTTTATAGATATTTGTTTTTTCATTTTTAATTTTTCAATTTTGCAACTTTTTAATCTTTTTGATTCGAAAAAAATCTATAAACTTCTAAATCGAGAAAAATTTATCAGTCGAAGAATTGGAAAGAAGAAAAAACGAATCGAATCGAAAAATTGGAAAACCCAAAAATGTCAAATCGAAAAATTATACTCCCAGAGTTTTCAAAATTATAACGTTGAAAAACTGTAACATTGAAAGATCGAAAAATTGAAAAATGAAAATTCAAAGAGATTCTGGTCATAAAATTGAAGAACAAAAAAAATTGAAAAAACTTAAATTGGAAAAAACAAAAAAAAACACTGAAAAATGGAAAACTTGTAAAAACAAAGAAAATAAAAACGGAAACGAAAAATTACAAATCGAAAATTTGAAAAACAAATTGAAAAAATAACAAAAATAAAAGACCCAGACTGAATATTTCAAATCCAAAAATTGAAAAATCTAAAAATTGGACAATTGCAAAATCGAGAAATTGAAACATCGAAAAGTCGGGAAATCGAGAAATGGGAAAATAAAAAAATCGAAAAATCTAAAAGTCGAAAAGTCAAAAAATGAAGAAATCGAACAATCGATTAATCAAGAAATTGAAAAAACAAAAATTCGTGAAATTGCAAATCGAAAATTTGCAAAATGTAAAAATTGAAACATGCAAAACTTCGATTTTTGGGCTTTTTCAGTTTTCAAGTTTTTAATCATTCCGTTTTTGAATCACCTTTGTTTCTTCAATTTTTCAAGTTCTTAATTTCCGATTTTTACATTTTTCGAAGGTTTCATTTTATAGATATTTGTTTCTCATGTTTAATTTTTCAATTTTGCAACTTTTTAATTTTTTTGATTCGAAAAAATCTAGAAACTTCTAAATCGAGAAAAATTTATCAGTCGAAAAATTGGAAACAAGAAAAAGCGAATCGAATCGAAAAATTGGAAAACCCAAAAATGTCAAATCGAAAAATTATACTCCCAGAATTTTCAAAATTATAACGTTGAAAAACTGTAACACTAAATATCGAAAAATTGAAAAATGAAAATTCAAAGAGATTCTGGTCATAAAATTGATGAACAAAAAAAATTGAGAAAACTTAAATTGGAAAAAACAAAAAAAAACACCGAAAAATCGAAAACTTGTAAAAACAAAGAAAATGGAAACGGAAACGAAAAATTACAAATCGAAAATTTGAAAAACAAATTGAAAAAATAATAAAAATAAAAGACCCAGACTGAATATTTCAAATCCAAAAATTGAAAAGTCTAAAAATTGAACAATTGCAAAATCGAGAAATTGAAACATCGAAAAGTCGGGAAATCAGGAAATGGGAAAATCAAAAAATCGAAAAATCTAATAGTTGAAAAGTCGAAAAATGAAGAAATCGAACAATCGATTAATCAAGAAATTGAAAAATCAAAAATTCGTTAAATTGCAAATCGAAAATTTGGAAAATGTAAAAATTGAAACATGCAAAACTTGGATTTTGAGCTTTTTCAGTTGGCAAGTTTTTAATCTTTCCGTTTTTGAATCACCTTTGTTTCTTCAATTTTTCAAGTTCTCAATTTCCGATTTTTACATTTTTCAAAGGTTTCATTTTATAGATATTTGTTTTTTCATTTTTAATTTTTCAATTTTGCAACTTTTTAATCTTTTTGATTCGAAAAAAATCTATAAACTTCTAAATCGAGAAAAATTTATTAGTCGAAGAATTGGAAAGAAGAAAAAACGAATCGAATCGAAAAATTGGAAAACCCAAAAATGTCAAATCGAAAAATTATACTCCCAGAGTTTTCAAAATTATAACGTTGAAAAACTGTAACATTAAAAGATCGAAAAATTGAAAAATGAAAATTCAAAGAGATTCTGGTCATAAAATTGAAGAACAAAAAAAATTGAAAAAACTTAAATTGGAAAAAACGAAAAAACACTGAAAAATGGAAAACTTGTAAAAACAAAGAAAATAAAAACGGAAACGAAAACTTACAAATCGAAAATTTGAAAAACAAATTGAAAAAATCAAAAAATAAAAGACCCAGACTGAATATTTCAAATCCAAAAATTGAAAAATCTTAAAATTGGACAATTGCAAAATCGAGAAATTGAAACATCGAAAAGTCGGGAAATCGAGAAATGGGAAAATAAAAAAATCGAATAATCTAATAGCCGAAAAGCCAAAAAATGAAGAAATCGAACAATCGATTAATCAAGAAATTGAAAAAATAAAAATTCGTGAAATTGCAAATCGAAAATTTGCAAAATGTAAAAATTGATACATGCAAGACTTCGATTTTGGGCTTTTTCACTTTTCAAGTTTTTAATCTTTCCGTTTTTGGATCACCTTTGTTTCTTCAATTTTTTAAGTTCTTAATTTCCGATTTTTACATTTTTCGAAGGTTTCATTTTATAGGTATTTGTTTTTTCATTTGTAATTTTTCAATTTTGCAACTTTTAATTTTTTTGATTCGAAAAAAATCTAGAAACTTCTAAATCGAGAAAAATTGATCAGTCGAAAAATTGCAAAAGCCAAAAAATGTCAAATCGAAAAATTATACTTCTAGAATTTTCAAAATTACAAGGTTGAAAAACTGTAACATTAAAAGATCGAAACATTGAAAAATGAAAATTCAAAGAGATTCTGGTCATAAAATTGAAGAAACAAAAAAAATTTGAAAAAACTGAAATTGGAAAAAACAAAAAAAAAACTGAAAAATCGAAAACTTGTGAAAACAAAGAAAATGAAAACGGAAACGAAAAATTACAAATCGAAAATTTGAAAAACAAATTGAAAAAATAATAAAAATAAAAGACCCAGACTGAATATTTCAAATCCAAAAATTGAAAAGTCTAAAAATTGAACAATTGCAAAATCGAGAAATTGAAACATCGAAAAGTCGGGAAATCGAAAAATGAGAAAATCAAAAAATCGAAAAATCTAATAGTCGAAAAGTCGAAAAATGAAGAAATCGAACAATCGATTAATCAAGAAATTGAAAAATCGAAAATTTGCAAAATGAAAAAACTGAAGCATGCAAAACTTCGATTTTGAGCTTTTTCAATTTTCAAATTTTTAATCTTTCCGTTTTTGGATCACCTTTGTTTCTTCAATTTTTCAAGTTCTTAATTTCCGATTTTTACATTTTTCGAAGGTTTCATTTTATAGATATTTGTTTTTCATTTTTAATTTTTCAATTTTGCAACTTTTTAATGTTTTTGATTCGAAAAAAATCTAGAAACTTCTAAATCGAGAAAAATTGATCGGTCGAAAAATTGCAAAAGCCAAAAAATGTCAAATCGAAAAATTATACTTCTAGAATTTTCAAAATTACAAGGTTGAAAAACTGTAACATTAAAAGATTGAAAAATTGAAAAATTAAATATCGAAAAACTGAAAAATTAAAAGCATAAAATTAAAAACGGAAAAATTGAAAAATCTGAAATCGGAAAAAAACTAAATCGGAACACTGAAAAATCGAAAAACTAAAAAGATAAAAGACCTTGACGGAATATTTCAAATCCAAAAAATGTATGCTTGAAAAGTCGAAAAATAGCAAATCGAAGAACTCAAGAAACAAAAAAAAAATGGAAGAATTGAAAAATTCAAGTCAAAAAAAGCTGCGGGGGTGTTTGTTAATTTATGAAAGTTGTTTTAACTTTGGCTAATTAAAAATATGTTGTCAAATGATTCTCTCCTTCTTTACTTGCCAATATCAGATGGTTTCGATTTTTTTCATATTTACATATATGCATACATGTGCTCAAACAGATAAAATATGCACTCAGCTTAAGCACGTATAATTCAGATATATATTAAAGCATTTATATGTTACATTAAAAATATGGAATATGCAAATATCCACATTATCCCATTTCTACCCTTACAGAATGTGTTAAATATCAAATGAAGTACATTTTTTTGTCTTTTATTTAATTTCCTTAAGTATAATTGTTGTATTATTTTTGTATTTTTACTTCTTCGAACTAATCCGAAACTTCCGTTTGTCTTTTACACCGAAAAATAAATCAGCACGCAAAAATCCCGAGACTCGTCCCTGCTGCGCCTTCATGCACTCCTATCTTATCTCAGCGCAAACACCACCCATCGCTTATTTACCACGCAAACTTCGAAAATCCGCATACACCACCTGTTCTTAAATTTTACCTTGTAAACTCGTCTTAAGAGTTGAATAACTGTTGCGCCGCGCACGCGCACCTCTCCACACCTTGGGAGAGGAACTGTACAATCTCTTAGGTGAAGTGTAGACCCGAGTCTACAAAAGTGAAATCTTTATGGGACCGGTTAGTTCCCGACGAATTTTCGCGTTTTCGGGGTGAACCGTGCGAAATGCCGCCCTCCAGTGCGAGAAAAGCGTGATTCCGCGTCCGACTCCGTCAAGCCATGCTTCTTTGTGAGAGTTTGTGTGGGTTTGTGTCCTAACCAAGCAGTGATATTTCCACGAATCGTGCAAGAGATAATAACGCTGGTGTTACATTTATGTTCAGGTATATGGGGGTGTGTGATTGAACGAAATTCGGCTAAAGGCGGAATTGCACGGTCGCGGATTGTGGAAGATGTCGTCCGCATCTCTAACCGTGGGGTTTTGATCAACATGACAAGTACTTTCATGGTACTGAGATAGCGCATAATACATGAGTCTCTATACCGCAAGGGTCAATAACCGTGTGCGATGGGTGCAATAAAAGGCATAATTGCCTCTATTTATGAATTATGGGTGCTGGGTGCTGGGTGCTGGTCTAACCCGAACCTGCATTATTTGTGTGGAATTAAACGGAAAAATGCTTGCTAGAATGTTTTCATTGACCTTGTGTTTGGCGGCGATTAAGGTGGAATTAATTAGTGCATTTAGTGGTTTAATTAGAACAATAGCGCACTTCTTGGTGAGGTTGCGTAACGACAGCCAGCATGCAAAATTCGAAAGTGTGTCAAAAGTAAACTTTACCGTCGATCTGAAAAAATCGACGCGGAATTAATAAATAGCGGAAGGGAACACGACGAAATTCGTCCAAGGTGGATTTTTTAGAGGTTGGTTAAGAACAAAGGTTGGGACTTTGGCTGGAAGAATGGAGGCTCGACGTGACTTTAGCTATAAATAGGTACGGCTGACGTCGCCGGAGTCACTGTCATTTTAACACAAACATCGCTGAACGTTGCACTATTAATATTATTATTTTTAGATTATTTTTAGATGGGACTGGATAATCGAAATGGTCACGTACAAGACAATTTATTGTGTGACGTTTTTAACGGGAAAGGGAAACTAATTTGTCAGACGGGTCGCAGGAAAAGAAGTCCCGGAGGTCTGAAGGTGACAGATTGTATATCTCACGAAACAATTTTCTTTTTATTGCATCAGAAATATCGTTAAAATTTTATATAGAAATGGAACTTATTTGGTATAACACTAGTAAAACCTCAATCGTAGGTAACCGTAAAACCGCGCCGACCTTATAAGGTTTTGAGAAACGCTTTCGAACTTATTGGTTCCATGAAAGCTAAACTAAGTGGGAAAAATCTGCAAGTAATATCTCATTTCAGAAAAAAAATAGTCCAGGACGGGAAAAGTCACTCTTGAAATTAGAGCAAACTTAAAAATTTGTCCTTTGATGTTTTTAAATTCTTAAAAAAAAATCGTGTCTGTCGTCTACTTAGATTATTGGTTATTATAAGATAACGTGGCGGGAGATGGAGTCAATTAATTTTTTTGTTGCTAGAGTGACACTGAAGTTTTATCGTGATCTATCGTAGTTGGTTTTCAAAAAAATGAAACATTTTGAGAACCATTTTTTTTAAGAATTTTTGAATATGCTGAGGGTCTATGCTGTTTTTCTTTATATTTTAAAATCATGGGGGCTATGGAGTTTTGAAGTTCGCCGTGTTCAGTGAACAGTTGAAAACAATCTTGACGAAATTTGACAGAATATTGACTTTTGTTGAGTTTTTGAAAAAAAATCTGGGGTGCCTCCTGTTTTTGTGTTTTATAATTAACTTTTGAAAAACATTTTACAAATTTTGCGAACCCGCGTTGTGAATTTTTTAAGTCCTGAATTAATTTTTGAAAAATTAAATAAAAATGACGTCTGTTTCAGATTTTTTCACACTGATGTTGTTTAGAAATACCAGAAGTGTTATTTTTTAAATTTGACAACCTCAAGATCTCAACATAATAATACACTTTTTTTGTAATGACAAGATTAATTTTTCCTTTTATCAAAAATTTTTTTAATGCCTAATGAACTCAAAAATTCGATTATCTACACAAGAAATCAATGATTATGTTACTTCTTTTTCCTAAATAAAGGGCTTTTGTTTAGAAAAATTTAATGGAAATGAGTTTTTCTTGTTGTAGACATCGGATTAAGAGACGGGTGGGTGGGCGGGGAACTTATATTTTTATTACAATGAAATACATTTATGGAAGTTGATTTTTATAGACGACGAATCAGGAAATAATAATTTGCTTACGACGAAGATAGAGATGATGTAGAATTTTTTTTAGTAGTTGATCTCCAACTGAAAATTTTAACAGTTTTTGAGATAATCAATATCAAATCTCAAAGCCGGTCTTCCACTTTTTAATCTCAACAGTGTTTAGGTAAATACATTATGGCATTTATGGTCCCTAACAAAAATCCGTTTTCAAGATTTTCAAAATTTCGACGAATTTTTGAAAAATTAAATAAAAAATTATGTATATTCTGTCACATTTTTCACACTGTCTTTGTTTAGAAAATTTTCATAGAAAGGAGTTTTTCTCATTGTTGTAGATATCGGATTATAAGATGGGTGGGTGGGCGGGGAACGTTTGTTTCAATGTAATGAAATATCTTTCTGGAAATTGAGTTTCATGGATGACTGATCTAGAAATAATTGGTTTACGACGAAGATAGAGAAGATGTAGATTTTTTTTAGTACTTGATATTTAACTGAAAATTTTGACGATTTTTGAGATAATCAAGATCAAATTTCAAAGCCGGTCTTCCACTTTTTAGTCTCAACAGTGTTTAAGTAAATACATTATGGCATTTATGGTCCGTAACAAAAATCAGTTTTCAAGATTTACAAAATTTTGACGAATTTTTGAAAAATTAAATAAAAATGCCGCCCAATTTTTTACATTTTTTCGCATTGATCTTGTTTAAAATATCAAGAACTGTTATTTTTAGCTTTGGCAACCTCAACATCTCAACATAACAAGAAAATATATCATTTCTTTTTGTAATGAGAAGATTAGTTCCTCCTTTTATCAAAATTTTTTTAATGTCTAATGAACTCAAAAATTCTATTACCTGTACAAGAAATCAATGATTATGTTACATGTTTTTTCCTAAATAAAGGGATTTGTTTAGAAAAGTTTCATGGGAAGGAGTTTTTTTCATTGTCGTCGATATCGGATTATAAGATGGGTGGGTGGGCGGGGAACGTTTAGATTTAATATAATGAAATATCTATGGAAATTGAGTTTCATGGATGACTGATCTTGAAATAATTCGCTTACGACGAAGATAGAAAAGATGTAGAATTTTTTTTTTTTTAGTAAATACTTGATTTCCAACTGAAAATTTTGACGATTTTTGAGATAATCAAGAGCAAATCTCGAAGTAGGTCTTTTATTTTTTAGTATCAACAGTGTTCAGGAAGATATATTATGGCATTTAGGGACCGCAACAGAAAACAGTTTTCAAGATTTACAAAATTTTGACGAATTTTTGAAAAATTAAATTGAAGTGAGACCTAACTGTGGCACATTTTTTCACACTGATCTTGTTTAGTAAGTCCAGAAATGTTATTTTTTAGCTTTGGCAACCACAACATCGCAACAAAACAAGAAAATACATAAATTATTTTTGTAATGAGAAGATTAGTTTCTCCTTATATCAAAAATATTTTAAAGTCCAACTAACTCAAAAATTCGAAATACAAGAAATCAATGATTATGTTACATTTTTTTCCTAAATAAAGGGCTTTTGTTTAGAAAATTTTTATGGAAAGAAGTTTTTTTTTGTTGTTGTAGACATCGGATTAAAATATGGGTGGGCGGGCGGGCAACTTTTATTTTATCTGTAATGAAATATCTTTATGGAAGTTGAGCTTTATAAATGACTAATTTGGAAATAATTTGCTTACAACGAAGATAGAGAAGATGTAGAATTTGTTTTAGTACTTGATCTTCAACTGAAAATTTTGACGATTTTTGAGACAATCAAGATCAAATTTCAAAGCCTGTCTTCAACTTTTTAGTCTCAACAGTGTTTAGGTAAATACATTATGGCATTTATGGTCCGTAACAAAAATCAGTTTTTAAGATTTACAAAATTTTGACGAATTTTTGAAAATTTAAATAAATTTTTTTCATTTTTTCGCATTGATCTTGTTTAAAATGTCCAGAAGTGTAATTTTTTAGCTTCGACAACCTCACGATCTCAACATGCAAGAAAATACATCATCTCTTTTTTTTGTAATGAGAAGCTTAGTTTTCGTTTTATCCAAAAATTTGTTTAATGCCTAATGAACTAAAAAATTCGATTATCTATACAAGAAATCAATGATCATGCTACTTTTTTTGCCTAAATAAAGGGCTTTTGTTTAGAAAATTTTCATGGAAAGGAGTTTTTTGTTGTTGTTGTAGATATCGGATTAAGAGACGGGTGGGTGGGCGGGGAACTCTTATTTTTATTATAATGAAATACCATTATGGAAGTTGATTTTTATAGATGACTAATCTGGAAATAATAATTTGCTTACGACGAAGATAAAAAAGATGTAGAATTTTTTTTTAGTAGTTGATCTCCGACTGAAAATTTTGACGGCTTTGAGATAATCAAAATCAAATCTCAAAGTAGGTCTTCCACTTTTTAGTCTCAACAGTGTTTAGGTGAATCCGTTAAGCATTTATGGTCCGTAACAAAAAACAGTTTTCAAGATTTATAAAATTTTGGCGAATTTTTGAAAAATTAAATAAAAAATTATGTGTATTGTGTCACTTTTTTTCACACTGATCTTGTTTAAAAAGTCCTAAAGTGTTGTTTTATAGCTTCGACAACCTCGAGATCTCAACATACAAGAAAATACATCATTTCTTTTTTTGTAATAAGAAGATTAGTTTTTCTTTTATCAAAAATGTTTTTAATAAATTTAAAAATTCGACTACCTGTACAAGAAATCAATGATTATGTTGCATTTTCTTTCCTAAATAAATGGCTTTTTTTAGAAAATTTTCATGGAAAGGAGTTTTTCTCATTGTTGTAGATATCGGATTATAAGATGGGTGGGTGGGCGGGGAACGTTTAGTTTTAATGTAATGAAATATCTTTATGGAAATTGAGTTTCACGGATGACTGATCTGGAAATAATTGGCTTACGACGAAGATAGAGAAGATGTAGATTTTTTTTAGTAAATACTTGATCTCCAACTGAAAATTTTGACGATTTTTGAGATAATCAAGAGCAAATTTCGAAGTAGGTCCTTCATTTTTTAGTATCAACAGTGTTTAGGAAGATACATTATGGCATTTAGGGGCCGCAACAAAAAACAGTTTTCAAGATTTACAAAATTTTGACGAATTTTTGAAAAATTAAATTGAAATGACGCCTAAATGTGGCACATTTTTTCACATTGATCTTGTTTAGGAAGTCCAGAAGTGTTATTTTTTACCTTTGGCAACCTCAACATCTCACCATAACAAGAAAATACATTTTTTTTGTAGCGACAAAATTAATTTTTCCTTTTATGAAAAATGTTTTTAATGCCTGATGAATTCAAAAATTCGATTATCTACACAAGAAATCAATGATTATGTTACTTCTTTTTCCTAAATAAAGGGCTTTTGTTTAGAAAAATTTGATGGAAAGGAGTTTTTCTTGTTGTTGTAGACATCGAATTAAGAGACGGGTGGGTGGGCGGGGAACTTTATTTTTCTTATAATGAAATACATTCATGGAAGTTGATTTTTATAAACTAATCTGGAAATAATAATTTGCTTACGATGAAGATAGAGACGATGTAGAATTTTTTTTTAGTACTTGATGTCCAACTGAAATTTTGACGATTTTTGGGATAATCAATATCAAATTTCGACGCTGGTCTTCCACTTTTTAGTCTCAACAGTGTTTAGGTAAATCCGTTAAGGCATTTATCTTCTGTAACAAAAAACAGTTTTCAAGATTTACAAAATTTTGCCGAATTTTTGAAAAATTAAATAAAAAATTATGTGCATTGTGTCACATTTTTTCACACTGATCTTGTTTAAAAAGTCCTAAAGTGTTATTTTTTAAAAATTCGACTACCTGTACAAGAAATCAATGATTATGTTGCATTTTCTTTCCTAAATAAAGGACTTTGTTTAGAAAATTTTCATCGAAAGGAGTTTTTCTCATTGTTGTAGATATCGGATTATAAGATGGGTGGGTGGGCGGGAAAAGTTAATGTTCATGTAATGAAATATCTTTATGGAAATTGAATTTCGTAGATGACTGATCTGGAAATAATTGGCTTACGACGAAGATACAGAAGATGTAGAATTTCTTTTTTAGTAAATACTTGATCTACATCTGAAAATTTTGACAATTTTTGAGATAATCAAGAGCAAATTTCGAAGTAGGTCCTTCATTTTTTAGTATCAACAGTGTTTAGGAAGATACATTATGGCATTTAGGGGCCGCAACAAAAAACAGTTTTCAAGATTTACAAAATTTTGACGAATTTTTGAAAAATTAAATTGAAATGATGCCTAACTGTGGCACATTTTGTCACACTGATCTTGTTTAGCAAGTCCAGAAGTGTTATTTTTTAGCTTTGGCAACCTCAACATCTGAACATAACAAGAAAATACATTTTTTTTGTAGTGACAAGATTGATTTTTCCTTTTATCAAAAATTTTTTTAATGCGTAATGAACTCAAAAATTTGATTATCTACACAAGAAATCAATGATTATGTTACTTTTTTTTCCTAAATAAAGGACTTTTGTTTAGAAACATTTGATGGAAAGGAGTTTTTCTTGTTGTTGTAGACATCGGATTAAGAGACGGGTGGGAGGGCGGGGAACTCTTATTTTTATTATAATGAAATACCATTATGGAAGTTGATTTTTATAGATGACGAATCTGGAAACAATAATTTGCTTACGACGAAAATAAAGAGGATGTAGAATTTTTTTTTAGTAGTTGATCACCAACTGAAAATTTTGACGGTTTTTGAGATGATCAGTATCAAATCTCAAAGTAGGTCTTTCATTTTTTAGAGTTTAGGTAAATGCATTATGAGATTTACGGTTCGTAGCAGTCAACAGTTTTTAAGATATATAAAATTTTGACGAATTTTTGAAAAATTTAATAAAAAATGACATCTAATTGTGTCACATTTTTTCACATTGATTTTTTTTATAAATTTCAGAAGTTTAATTTTTTTAATTTCAACAACCTCAATATCTCAACATACAAAAAAATACATCTTTTTTGGGAACGAGAAGAGTAGTTTTTCCTTTTATCAAAAATCTGTTTTAATGTTTAATGAACTCAAAAGTTCGATGACCTATAAAAGAAATCAATGATTATGTAACATTTTTTTTCCTAAATAAAAGGCTTTTTTATTTTGATCATAATGAAAATTCTTTATGGAAGTTGAGTTTTATAGATGACTAATCTGGAAATAATTTGCTTACGACGAAGATAGATCCGATGTAGAATTTATTTTAGTAAATACTTGATCTCCAACTGAAAATTTTGACGATTTTTGAAATAAACAAGAGCAAATTTCGAAGTAGGTCCTTCATTTTTTAGTATCAACCGTGTTTAGGAAGATACATTATGGCATTTAGGGGCCGCAACAGAAAACAGTTTTCAAGATTTACAAAATTTTGACGAATTTTTGAAAAATTAAATTGAAATGACGCCCAACTGTGGCACATTTTTTCAGACTGATCTTGTTTAGAAAGTACAGAACTGTTATGTTTAAGGTTTGACAACCTCAACATCTCAACATAACAAGAAAATACATCATTTCTTTTTGGAATGAGAAGATTAGCTTCTCCTTTTATCAAAATTTTTTTTAATGTTTAATGAACTCAAAAATTGGATTACCTATACAAAAAATCAATGATTAAGTTACATTTTTTCCCTAAATATAGGGCTTTTGTTTAGAAAATTTTCATTGAAAGGAGTATTTTTTTGTTGTTGTAGACATCGGATTAAAATATGGGTGGGCGGGCGGGCAATTTTTATTTTTACTGTAATGAAATAGCTTGATGGAAGTTGAGCTTTATAAATGACTAGTTTGGAAATAATTTGCTTACAACGAAGATAGAGAAGATGTAGAATTTTTTTAGTACTTGATCTTCAACTGAAAATTTGGACGATTTTTGAGATAATCAACATCAAATTTCAAAGTTCGGCTTCCACTTTTTAGTCTTAACAGTGTTTATGTAAATCCGTTATGGCATTTATGGTCCGTAACAAAAATCAGTTTTGAAGTTTTACAAAATTTTGACGAATTTTTGAAAAATTAAATAAAGAATTATGTGTATTGTGTCACATTTTTTCACACTGATCTTGTTTAAAAAGTCCCAAAGTGTTATTTTTTAGCTTCGACAACCTCGTGATCTCAACATATAAGAAAATACATCATTTCTTTTTTTTGTAATAAGAAGATTAGTTTTTCCTTTTACCAAAAATGTTTTTAGTGTCTAATAAACTTAAAAATTCGACGATGTTGCATTTTCTTTCCTAAATAAAGGGCTTTGTTTAGAAAATTTTCATGGAAAGGAGTTTTTCTCATTGTTGCAGATATCAGATTATAAGATGGGTGGCTGGGCGGGGAACGTTTAGTCCTAATGTAATATCTTTATGGAAATTGAGTTTCACGGATGACTGATCTGGAAATAATTGGCTTACGACGAAGATAGAGAAGATGTAGAATTTTGTTTTTAGTAAATACTTGATCCCCAACTGAAAATTTTGACGATTTTTGAGATAATCAAGAGCAAATTTCGAAGTAGGTCCTTCATTTTTTAGTATCAACAGTGTTTAGGAAGATACATTATGGCATTTAGGGGCCGCAACAAAAAAAAAGTTTTCAAGATTTACAAAATTTTGACGAATTTTTGAAAAATTAAATTGAAATGACGCCTAATTGTGTCACTTTTTTTTACACTGATTTTGTTTAGAAACTCCAGAAGTTTTATTTTTTTTATTTTTGACAACCTCAATATCTCAACATAAGAGAAACTACATCTTTTTTTGGATTGAGAAGACTTGTTTTTCCTTTTATCAAAAATTTGTTTTAATGTTTAATGAACTAAAAAATTCAATTATCTATAGAAGAATTCAATGTTTATGTTACTTTTTTTGCCTAAATAAAGGGCTTTTGTTTGGAAAATTTTCATGGAAAGGAGTTTTTTTTGTTGTTGTAGACATCGGATTAAAATATGGGTGGGCGGGCGGGCAACTTTTATTTTTACCATAATGAAATATCTTTATGGAAGTTGAGCTTTATAAATGACTAATCTGGAAATAATTAGCTTACAACGAAGATACAGAAAATGTAGAATTTTTTTTAGTACTTGATCTTGAACTGAAAATTTGGACGATTTTTGAGATAATCAAGATCAAATTTCAAAGCCAGTTTTCCACTTTTTAGTCTCAACACTGTTTAGGTAAATACATTATGGCATTTATGGTCCGTAACAAAAATCAGTTTTCAAGATTTACAAAATTTCAACGAATTTTTGAAAAATTAAATAAAAATGCCGCCCAATTTTTTACATTTTTTCGCATTGATCTTGTTTAAAATGTCCAGAACTGTTATTTTTTAGCTTCGACAACCTCAAGATCTCAACGTGCAAGAAAATACATCATCTCTTTTTTTGTAATGAGAAGATTAGTTTTCCTTTTATCCAAAAATTTGTTTAATCAATGATTATGTTTTTTTTTGCCCAAATAAAGGGCTTTGGTTAATAAAATAAATTTTCATGGAAAGGAGTTTTTCTTTTTGATGTATACATCAGATTAAAAGATGGGTGGGTGGGCGGGGAACTTTTATTTTTATTGTAATGAAATATCATTATGGAAGTTGAGTTTTATAGATGATGATCTGGAAATAATTAATATAAAATTTCAAAGCAGCTAAATACATTATCGCATTTGCGGTCTGCAGCACGAAACATCACTTTTTTTTAATACGATTCTTTCAAATTCTTCAAAAACAAAACGCAAGAGATTCCCAAGTTTTTCATTCCTTACAAAAAAAATCAGAGAATAGCGAAGAAAACAATTTCAACAAATTTTCCAAAAAAATTTTGAAACGACCCCTATTAACATAAAAAGCGCAAATATATGACGGCTTAGTGGTAGATTACGAATTGGAGGTTATTTTGGCTATATTTCTTCAAATTAGTGCTACAAAGTGTAAATAAATTTCCAAAAATTTTCCAAAAAAATGTAAAACGTGGTTCATTCTGTTGGTAGAGAATGCTGATTTATTAAATATTTTCCGTAAATTACAAAATTGAGTGATTTTTATTAAAACTCATGAAATAAACCCGAAAAGTGGGAAAACATTTTCCAAAAAAGTGTTCAAAATAGCTATATACCTATATAGTTAGCTAATAATAAAAAAAATTAAAATAAGCGAAAAAAGTGGGAAAATATTTTCAAAATTTTTCCGAAATAGGAAAAAACGGGCTCTATTTACATGACAAAAAGCGCTAATACAATGTAAATTTGAAATTACCGTGGCTGTATTTCTCCAAATAAGTGCTAACAACTGTAAAATAATTTCCAAATAATTTCAAAAAAATTGTTGGCTGTTGAAATATACAAATAACAATGTAAAATACAAGTTAGTTTTAAGGAAAATGGGAAAATTATTTAAAAAATTGTCGAAAAAATATTCAAAAAAGAATATAGCTAAGGGAAAATGAAAAGATTAATTTACAAATAAACGTTAAAGATTGTAAAATAATTTTCAACCATATCCAAATGAAGTACTGGCTTATTAAGTATTTTTCGTAAATTATAAATTTGAAAATGTCTTCAAATAAGATTTCGAGGTAGTTGTTGTTATAATTAGTCAAATAATAGAGAAAAAGAGAACGATTTCGAAAAGGTTTCCAAAAACAGGCATTATATTAACATGGGAAAAACACTAAAATATGAAAAATTCTTTGTAGACTACGAATATGAAGTTACTTTTGCTATACTTCTTCAAATCAATGTTAAAAACTGTAAAAATATTTCCAAAAATTTTCCAAAAAAAAAAAAAATTAAACCGTGATTCTAAGGGAACAAACCACCGGCTTATTAGGTATTTTTCGTAAATTATAAAATTGATTGACACAAGAATCTTTCAATATCTTCTAAAAATAAATGAAATGTATTCCACATTATTTAAAGAAAAACCACAGACTCTAAAAAACAATAATAGCTTTCCGAAACTACATTTTCCCCGTAAGTCCAACCCACCAAATAAAATGTCCACGTTATCGTAAATTGAAAAACGAGCATGCAGCAACAAGCTGTATTAAAACAGACTTGCTTTCAATCATCGAACCCAAAATGATTTGTTATTACAAAATTCACGGTCCGCCAGCCAAGCAATGAAATCCGTTTTTATTAAAGAGTTTCTGCACACCACATTTGCGGTCGGTACATATTGGCACAAGAGAATTCTTTCTTTGGCTGTTGATTAAATTAATATCCGATGAGTCGAGCTTATTGGAATACCATTCTGCGGCGACACCGAATTTACTAGCTCGAGACGACTTATTTTTTCATAATAACGGATTTCAACTACTTAGCAACTTCTAAGCTGACGTCATTAAAATTTTGGTGGGGCGAACAAACAAACTAATCGGCGGAGATCCGTCTTTTACAAAATCACCAAGTAAAATAAAAACTTTGAAGTTGTTTTTGAGGAAATTGCGAAACGGTTGTAAAACCGGGTTAGAAAGGGTTTTACTGCAGTGTTCATTTAATTGCTAGGAAATGTTAAATAGGATAGACAGAGGTAACCGCAATAATTTATTTGAATTATTACAGCGAGTTTCTCGCTATTGCAGACGTTGTACAATTTCAGATCGAATTAATCTCTACTGGCTCTAAACATAAAACAAAGCTAATTTTTCTTTGTTTCTGCGTCGTTTTACGACGGTTTTTAAACACATACCTCATTCTTCATGGTGGCCTCTATTAAACAATACCAACAATAACATTTCACATTCTTTCAAAAACTATGTTAATGCTGCAACAAGCATGCAAGAAACGGCTGAAAAAGCAAGTCTAATAACTTAATTACATACAATATTTTTGCAGTACGAAATAATTATTGTAATACACAGCGGAGAAACGCTGTTATAATAGTTCCCCTCCGCACATATCCCCATATTTACATTCTTTACCATGCAAACATAACAGTCCGCGAAGTAATTTATGAAATGTGCAAATAAAGATGTTTCCGATCTTGAACTCGAAGACGTTCGTTTAACCGCAATGTTAATGATGTATTGTGCGAGGTAAAGAAAATGTATGCTAATGTCGACAATGAAGAGACAGATATTAAAAATGCAGATAGATTACTCAAACCAGAAACATTTCCGTTGTTGTCATTGTTTCTGAGTCGTTATTTGCTCAATACGCCGAGTGAATCTATTAAGCGAAGACATTTAATTTTTAATTAAGTCGGGGAACGGTTACTTTTGATGCGAACATGGGCTTCTTAGTAGCATAACACGTTCTTAATTTAATCATAATTCTGCATTAGCTACGTGTTTTCCTTACCCTCATTAAATTTAATATCGCACTGCATCATTATCCCATATAAGGGCGTTATTAAATCGGCGACTTTAATTGCAAACAGAAGTTAATTCGCGTTTTCTGTGTCGACGTTACTTAATTTGTGTAAATTGTTTCCGAACGGGTTAATTGAAATTATTACAGTGATTGGTTGGTACAAAAATTGATAAATTTAAACTGAGTGCATAGTTTTCTCGATAATTAACGTTAAAGACTGGGGAGTTCAAGTAGTTTCAGGGAGATGAAATATTCACTGCTGCTATACAGGCAAAATTTCAATATCTTAGAATAATTTCCATACGTGGCGTCGCGCCAAAAGGAAAAATAAGGGTTCAATTGAATTCTTGGGTAGATTTTTTTCTTTTATTGATATATCCTGCAGAACTCGTCATATTACTTCCAGGCTGAAAAAGTGGCAAGTAAGTTTGCAAACACAGATCAATAAAAGGGAGACCACGCTCTTCTGGTGTTTTATTTGGAAATCTTTGGGGATTTTGTTTAAGTTGGCTGAGTAATTTTGTTTTTGGGTTACGACGTTTCAGTGCATAATTAAGTCTCGATCTTGAGCTATCGTATCCCATTAAAATTTCAGAGGTTTGTTACGTTGCTTTAAAACAACGTAACGAAAAGAGCGTTTAAAGTGAGAATTACTGTGCAATATTTTGAGGTGACGTCACGGTTTTTTCGAAGGGATGAATACACATGTTTTAGCGTTTAATTGTAAATGAAGCACACTTTAATTTTCTTTTGGACAATTTTTGGAAATTATTTCGCTGATTTTAGCATTTATTTGAAGGAATAATCATATATTTGTAATTAGGGCCGAATTCTACATTTTTTTGAAAATTTTGGAAATCATTGTCTCTCTCAATTGTTAGCTAACTTATAAAAATCACTTCCAAATCTATACAAAATTCCATACGAAATAGTTTGTTTTCCATTGGATCTAGCCATTTTGAACATTTTTTTGGAAAATTTTTGAAAATGTTTTCCCATTTTTGTAGCTTATTTTTTGAGTTTTCGAGATTTGTAATCTACAACGAATTGGTCGAAATTTTTGGAGTTATTCTTTTTTCAATATTTTTTTGATTTTTTTTTTGTAACGAATAAAAAAAACTTCGGAATCTCTTGTGTTTTGTTTCTGAAAGAATTTGAAAGAATCGCATTTAAAAAAAAATGTGAAAACTTCGTAGCCTCTTGTGTTTTGAAGAGTTTGTAAGAATATTGGCCATATTTCATTTTTGAAAGAATCTTAAGGGGCTGTAGTGTTTCTTCCCTTACAATGAACCACGTTTTCATTTTTTTTTTGAAAAATTTTTCAAAACGATTTCACTGTTTTTGGCATTTATTTCAAGGAATATAGTCTAAGTAACTTCAAAATCGAAACCTACGAACAATTCTTCATGTACTAGGGATTTTTCCCCCATGATGTTTTGGAATTTTTTTTCGAAATTATTCTCTTTTTCTCTATTATATATTTATCTGAGTAACAAAAACCACTTGGAAATCTATTAAAAATATTTATTCAATATAGTTCACATTACATTTCAATATGGTTTTTTTTGGAAATTTTTTGAAATTATTTTTCCATTTTTTTTGCTTATTTGATGAGCTATAGTAAAAATTACTTGAAATTTGTAATTTACATTATTATTTGTATGTTTTGCTTTAGAATGAATCACTTTGTAACTTTTTTTTTTAATTATTTGGAAATTATTTTACAGTTTTTGGCATTTATTTGAAAAAATGTAACCAAGGTAATTTGATATATTTCGCAAAATTTTTGAAATTATGCTCCCATTTTTCTCTGACGGGTATTACGCTATCTATAAAAAAATCCATTCTAGGTGGTTCATATTTCCTAAGAATATATATTTTTTGAACACTTTTGGAAATTTTTTGAAAATATTTTCCTTTTTTTTCGCCTGTGTAGTGTGTTAATAAAAAAAAATTCAAATTTATAAATATATAAGACATACTTAATAAGAAATCATGTTCTTCCCGTAGATTGAACCACGTTTTTTTTTCAAAATTTTTGGAAATTATTTTGCTGATTTTAACATTTATTTCAAGAAATAATTGCAGATTCGTGAAAATGTTTGCAAATCATTTTCTTTTTCTCAATAAAATTATTAGCCAACTAAAACAACAATCACGTCGAAAGCTATACACAATTCTATACGAGATAATTTGTTTTTCCTTTGGATATAGCTATTTTGAACTTTTTTTTTAATTTTTGAAACTGATTCAACTTTTCTCGCTTATTTGATGACTGAAATAGTAAAAATGATTTCAATTTTGTAATTTGTTGTTTTTTTTTGGAAAATTTTTGAAAATTATTTTACAGTTTATAGCACTAATTTCATCTATTCCTTTAGATATAGCCATTTTAAACAATTAAAAAAAAATTTTTTTAAATGTTTTCGCTTATTTGATGAGTGTTAATAAAAATAATTTTAAATTTGTAATTTACAGAAAATACTCATAAGACAGCATTTTCTTCTTCCCCTAGAATGAACTATTTTTTTTTTAATTTTTTGAAATGATTTTTCTGATTTTAGCATATTTTTGAAGAAATAATTAGAAAATTCGACGTTTTTTTGAAAATTTTTGGAAATCGTTCTTTTTTTCTCCATTATTAGCCAACTATAACACAAATCACCTAGGAATCTATACAAAATTTCATACGAGATAGTTTGTTTTTCCTTTGGACATAGCCATTTTAAACATTTTTTTGGAAAATTTTTGAAAATGTTTTCCCATTTTTCTAGCTTATTTAGTGAGTCTTAATAAAAATGATTTCAATTTTGTAATTTATGGAAAATATTTAATAAGTCAGCATTTTCTACCAACAGAATGAACTTTACGTTTTAAAATTTTTTGGAAAATTTTTGTAAATTATTTTAATGTTTGTTTTTGAAGAAATGTAGCCAAAGCAATTTCCGATTCGTAATATACGATGAGTTTGTCATATATTCACACTTTTTTGATGTTAATAGGGTCCGTTTCAAATTTTTTCGGAAACTTTTTGCAATTATTCATTTTTTCCCTGTCATTTTTTGAAAGAATTTAAAAAAATCTTTTGTGCAGAATGTCAAAGATTCTTGCGAGGACTCCGAATTGAATTTTTACATAAAACGTCCAGTTTTTTGAAAAAAATCAAAATTATGACAAAATTTTGCAATTTAATTTTGAATCTGCAAAACCGAATACTGGAAATCTTGCCGATGGTTTACAGTTATGACAAGCGGGATAAATTTTTGATTAAAATGAATTTGCTCATCCCCCCTAAAAATTGATGACGCCACCCCAAAATTTTGCCAAGTAAATCCTATCTTAAATGTGCAAAATATGTTGACTGTCTACTTTTAATATATAACTAATATTTTTTAAATTTGCTTATACAGGGCGTCTCAGAAAAATTAATACCCGAGTTGTTAAAAAATAAATGTCCAATCAGATTTAGGATAAACTCGTTACTATAGAAATATGCAACCTAACACCTTTTAAATTTAACAAGTTTTTATGAGATCAAGATCAGTCTTATCTTAGCAAGTGCTAGCCCCGCCCACCCGCCCTCTATTTTTTCAGGGAGTATGGCATTTGCCAAAATCAGTCTTATCTTAACAAGTAATAGTCCCGCCCACCCGCCCTCTATTTTCTCAGAGGGTATGATCTCTGCCAAAATAAGACTTATGCTAAGATAACTTGCTAACAAGTACTACTCTCTGAGAAAATAAAGGGCGGGTGGGCGGGGTTAGCACTTGCTAACATAAGTCTTATTTTGGCAGATGACATACCTTCTGAGAAAATAGAGGGCGGGTGGGCGGGTCTAGTACTTGGTAAGACAAGATTGATTTTGGCAGATGACATACCTTTAAGAAAGTAAGGGGCGGGTGGGCGGGTCTAACACTTGTTACGATAAAACAGATTATCCCCTATTAATCTTATAAAAACTTGTGAAATTTAAAGGTGCTAAATTGTAAATTTCCATAGTAACGAGTTAAATTCCTAAGTCTACCCGAAATGTGCAAAATATGATGAGTTTTTACTTGAGATTTATCATTGCATTCATATTTTTTAGATTTGCCTATACAGATGGCGTAAAAAAATTAATGTGTCAATTTATTTGAGATCATTTGTTTTTCTTTGGATATAGCCATTTTAAACATTTTTTTGGAAAATTTTTGAAAATGTTTTCGCTTATTTGATGAGTGTTAATAAAAATAATTTTAAATTTGTAATTCACAGAAAATACTCAATAAGACAGCATTTTCTTCTTCCCCTAGAATGAACTATTTTTTTATTTTTGGAAATTATTTTTCTGATTTTAGCATATTTTTGAAGAAATAATTAGAAAATTCGACATTTTTTTGAAAATTTTTGGAAATCATTCTCTTTTTCTCAATAAAATGTTTAGCCATCTATAACAAAAATCAATTCAAAAGCTATACAAAATTCCATACGAGATAGTTTGTTTTTCCTTTGGATCTAGCTGTTTTGAACTTTTTTTTTTAATTTTTGAAACTGATTTGACATTTTTCTTTCTGGCTTATTTGATGACTTAGTAAAAATAACTCCAATTTTGTAATTTCTTGTTTTTTTTTTTGGAAATATTTTGAAAATTATTTTAAAGTTTATAGCACTAATTTGATGAAATATAACCAAAGTAATTTCCCGTTCGTAATCTACGACGAATTTGTCATATATTTACACTTTTTTATGTTTTTGGAAATTATTCCTTTTTTCACTATTATTTTATTTTTTTAAGGACGAAAAATAATCTTCTGAATCTCTTGTATTTAGTTTTTCACTATTATTTTATTTTTTTAAGGATCAAAAATAATCTTCTGAATCTCTTGTATTTAGTTTTTGAAGGAATTTAAAAAAATCTTTAGGACCATTAGTGTTTCTGTAGAATGTGAAAGATTCTTGGGAGGACTCCGAATTGAGTTTTTACCCGAAACGTCCAGTTTTTTGGAAAAAAAAAAATCAAAATTATGACACAAAATTTTGCAATTTAATTTTGAATCTGCAAAACCAAATGCGCTGAAATCTTGCCGATGGTTTACAGTTATGATAAGCGTGATAAATTTGTAATCAAAATATATTTACTTATCCCCTCCAAAAAATTTATGACGTCAGCTCAAACATTTTTAAATTAGACAAAGTATGTTGAATCTGTACTTGTGATTTATCATTCCATTAATATTTTTTGGATTTGCATATACAGGGTGACTAAAAAAAAAGGAATGCGTGAATTTATTTTATTGATTTAATCAGGAAGTACAAAACCGAATGCTTTGAAAACTTGGAGATGTTTTAAAGTTACTATAGGCATGGTAAATTTTTGTTCAAAATGTATTTGGTCATCCCCCCTAAAAAATTGATGACGTCACTTCAAAATATTGCTGAATATATCCAATCTTACATGAGGAAAATATAATGACTATATACTTGTGATTTATTTTTAATATATAACTAATACTCCTATTTTTTAATTTGCTTATACAGGGCGTCTCAGAAAAATTAATGCCCGAGTTGTTAAAAAATAAATATCCAATCAGATTTAGGAATTTAACTCGTTACTATGGAAATATGAAACTTAACACCTTTTAAAATTAACAAGTTTTTACAAGTTTAATAGGGGCAAAATCAATCTTATCCTAGCAAGTACAAGCCCCGCCCACCCGCCCTTTATTTTCTCAGAGGGTATGGCGTCTGCCAAAATCAGTCTTATCTGAGCAAATGCTAGCCCCGCCCACCCACCCTCTATTTTCTCAAAGGGTATGGCGTCTGCCAAAATAAGACTTATCTTAACAAGTACTACCCCCTGAGAAAATAAAGGGCGGGTGGGCGGGGCTAGTACTTATTAACAAAAGTCTTATTTTGGCAGATGACATATCGTGTGAGAAAATAAAGGGTGGGTGGGCGGGGCTAGTACTTGTTACGATAAAACAGATTTTGCCCTAGTAATCTTGTAAAAACTTGTGAAATTTAAAGGTGTTAAATTGTAAATTTTCATAGCAACGAGTTAAATTCCTAAATCTACCCGAAATGTGCAAAATATGATGAGTTTTTACTTGTGATTTATCATTGCATTCATATTTTTTAGATTTGCTCAAAAAAATTAATGAATGTGTCAATTTATTTGAGATCATTTGTTTTTCTTTAGATATTTCCAATTTAATAATTTTTTTTTGGAAAATTTTTGAAAATGTTTTGCCATTTTTTTCGCTAATTTGATGAGTGTTAGTAAAAATTATTTTGAATTTGTAATTTACAGAAAATACTCAATAAGACAGCATTTTCTTGTTCCCCTAGAATTAACTATTTTTTTTTATTTTTGGAAATTATTTTTTTGATTTTAGCATATTTTTGAAAAAATAATTACAAAATTCGACGTTTTTTTGAAAATTTTTGGAAATCATTTTTTTTTTCTCAATTATTAGCCAACTATAACACAAATCACCTAGAAATCTATACAAAATTTCACACGAGATAATTTGTTTTTCTTTTGGATATAGCCATTTTAAACATTTTTTTGGAAAATTTTTGATAATGTTTTCCCATTTTTCTAGCTTATTTAGCGAGTTTTAATAAAAATGATTTCAATTTTGTAATTTATGAAAAATATTTAATAAGTCAGCATTTTCTACCAACAGAATGAACTACGTTTTAAAATTTTTTGGAAAATTTTTGTAAATTATTTTACAGTTTGTTTTTCAAGAAATGTAGCCAAAGTAATTTCCGATTCGTAATATACGATGAGTTTGTGGTATATTTACACTTTTTTTGATGTTAATGGGGCCCGTTTCAAATTTTTTTCGGAAACTTTTTGCAATTATTCATTTTTTCACTGTAATTTTTTGAAAGAATTTAAAAAAACCTTTAGGACCATTGGTGTTTCTGCAGAATGTGAAAGATTCTTGGGAGGACCCCGAATTGAATTTTTACACAAAACGTCCAGTTTTTTGAAAAAAATCAAAATAATGACAAAATTTTGCATTTTAATTTTGAATCTACAAAACCGAATGCTTGAAATCTTGCCAATGGTTTACAGTTATGATAAGGGAGATACATTTTTTGATCAAAATGTATTTGCTCATCCCCCCTAAAAATTGATGACGCCACCCCAAAATTTTGCTAAGTAAATCCTATCTTAAATGTGCAAAATATGTTGAGTCTATACATTTAATATATAACTAATATTTTTTAAATTTGCTTATACAGGGCGTCTCAGAAAAATTAATACCCGAGTTATTAAAAAATAAATGTCCAATCACATTTAGGATAAACTCGTTACTATGGAAATATGCAACTTAACACCTTTTAAATTTAACAAGTTTTTATGAGATCAAGATCAGTCTTATCTTAGTATGGCATTTCCCAAATCAGTCTTATCTTAACAAGTAATAGCCCCGCCCACCCGCCCTCTATTTTCTTGGAAGGTATGACCTCTGCCAAAATAAGACTTATCCTAAGATAACTTGCTAACAAGTACTACTCTCTGAGAAAATAAAGGGCGGGTGGGCGGGGCTAGTACTTATTAACAAAAGTCTTATTTTGGCAGATGACATATCCTGTGAGAAAATACAGGGTGGGTGGGCGGGGCTAGTACTTGTTACGATAAAACAGATTTTGCCCTATTAATCTTGTACAAAGTTGTGAATTTTAAAGGTGTTAAGTTGTAAATTTCCATAGTAACGAATTCAATTCCTAAATCTACCCGAAATGTGCAAAATATGATGAGTTTTGACTTGTGATTTATCATTGCATTCATATTTTTTAGATTTGCTTATACAGATGGCGTAAAAAAATTAATGTGTCAATTTATTTGAGATCATTTGTTTTTCTTTGGATATAGCAATTTTGAACATTTTTTTGGAAAATTTTTGAAAATGTTTTCGCTTATTTGATGAGTGTTAATAAAAATAATTTTAAATTTGTATTTTACAGAAAATACTCAATAAGACAGCATTTTCTTCTTCCCCTAGAATGAACAATTTTTGTTTAATTTTTGGAAATTATTTTTCTTATTTTAGCATATTTTTGAAGAAATAATTAGAAAATTCGACATTTTTTTGAAAATTTTTGGATATCATTCTTTTTTTCTCAATTATTAGCTAACTATAACACGAATCACCTAGAAATCTATACAAAATTTCACACGAGATAGTTTGTTTTCCGTTGGATATAGCCATTTTGAACATTTATTTGGAAAATTTTTGAAAATGTTTTCCCATTTTTCTAGCTTATTTAGTGAGTCTTAATAAAAATGATTTCAATTTTGTAATTTATGGAAAATATTTAGTAAGTCAGCATTTTCTACCAACAGAATGAACTACGTTTTAAAAGTATTTGGAAAATTTTTGAAAATTATTTTACAGTTTGTTTTTGAAGAAATGTAGCCAAAGTAATTTCCGATTCGTAATATACGATGGGTTTGTGATATATTTACACTTTTTTTAATGTTAATAGGGCCTTTTTCAAATTTTTTTCGGAAACTTTTTACAGTTATTCCTTTTTTCACTGTCATTTTTTGAAAGAATTCAAAAAAATCTTTAGGACCATTAGTGTTTCTGCAGAATGTGAAGATTCTTGAGAGGACTCCGAATTGAATTTTTACACAAAACGTCCAGTTTTTTCAAAATTATGACAAAATTTTGCAGTTTAATTTTGAATCTGCAAAACCGAATCCTTGAAATCTTGCCAATGGTTTACAGTTATGATAAGCGTGATAAATTTTTGATTAAAATGAATTTGCTCATCCCCCCTACAAATTGATGACGCCACCCCAAAATTTTGCTAAGTAAATTCTACCTTAAATGTGCACAATATGTTGACTCTCTACTTTTAATATATGACTAATATTTTTTAAATTTGCTTATACCGGGCGTCTCAGAAAAATTAATGCCCGAGTTGTTAAAAAATAAATGACCAATCAGATTTAGGAATTTAACTCGTTGCTATGGAAATATGCAACTTAACACCTTTTAAATTGAACAAGTTTTTATAAGATCAAGATCAGTCTTATCTTAACTAGTAATAGCCCCGCCCACCCGCCCTCTATCTTCTCAGAGGGTATGACGTCTGCCAAAATAAGACTTATTTTAGCAAGTACTACCCCCTGAGAAAATAAAGGGCGGGTGGGCGGGGCTAGTACTTATTAAAAAAAGTCTTATTTTGGCAGATGACATATCCTGTGAGAAAATACAGGGTGGGTGGGCGGGGCTAGTACTTGTTACGATAAAACAGATTTTGCCCTATTAATCTTGTACAAAGTTGTGAAATTTAAAGGTGTTAAATTGTAAATTTCCATAGTAACGAGTTAAATTCCTAAGTCTACCCGAAATGTGCAAAATATGATGAGTTTTTTGTTGTGATTTATCATTGCATTCATATTTTTTAGATTTGCTCAAAAAAATTAATGAAGGTGTCAATTTATTTGAAATCATTTGTTTTTCCTTTAGATATAGCCATTGTAAATATTTTTTTTGGAAAATTTTTGAAAATTCTTTCCCATTTTTTTCGCTTATTTGATAGGTGTTAATAAACATAATTTTAAATTTGTAATTTACAGAAAATACTCAATAAGACAGCCGTTTCTTCTTCCCCTAAAATTAACTATTTTTTTTAATTTTTGGAAATTAATTTTCTGATTTTAGCATATTTTTGAAGAAATAATTACAAAATTCGACATTTTTTTAAAAATTTTTGGAAATCATTGTTTTTTTTCCATAATACAAATCAGCTAGAAATGTACACAAAATTCCATACGAGATAGTTATGTAGCCCATTTTAAGCATTTTTTTTGGAAAATTTTTGAAAATGTTTTCGCATTTTTCTAACTTATTAATGAGTTTTGATCAAAATGATTTCAATTTTGTCATTTATGGTAAATGTTTAATAAGTCAGCATTTTCTACCAACAGAATGAACCACGTTTGAAAATTTTTTTGGAAAATTTTTCGAAATTATTTTACAGTTGTAGCACTAATTTGAAGGAGTATAGCCAAAGTACCTTCCAATTCGTAATCTACGAGGAATATTTTGCACAAAATACAAGCCTAATAAAGCCAATTCAATACATTTTACGGTTGAATTTGAAAATAATAAATTCATGGAATTTTTTGGTTTTATAGTTAGACTTTGTAACAACCATCACGAATTTAATATTTTTCAAACTTGCAACATAACATTCGCCTGAAACAACTTTTAAAACGACTTAAATTAAAAGAAAACTTTCGATTATTATGTTCATAATCATAACAATTTGATGTATTACAGCATTCTCATTCCGTTAGTAGACCGTGTAGGTACAAATACTTACGTAAGAACACACAAAGCTAAAATTAAAAAAAATAAACAACAGGAAAAGTGGAATCATTGTTTTTAATAATGCCAATATTTTCAGGTCATCATCGGATATTTTTAGAAATTCTGGAACAAGTGACAGTGAATCATTGATAAGGATACCTAAATTTAGCAACTTATATAATTCAGTTGCCATTCCTAGAAAACTAAATAATGTCCAGCTGTTTTTATTTAAACTGAACGTGATAAATAAACACTTGAAGGAACTTATGCCACTACATCATTAGAAAACAATATAAATATTGCATGCCGTAAGTTAGAACCCTGAATCGCACCACTACGTAGTAAATATAGAAATAAGTCTGTAATAAAATAAATCCTTCATTAACAAAGCATAAATTTTAAGACGGATGATACAAACTGTGTGAACTCGCAAAGGGTCGTCTCGGCGGAACGCCCTTTAATGGATGCAAATAGGGATTAAAATAATAGTAATTCAGCTGTCCTACAATTGTTTACATTTGACTGATTTCCAACTTTATTATAAACATGGGAATTGCATGACGTTTTTCAAACTACCGGATATAGAAGTGTTTAAAATTAAATTAAACAAATCAGACGTGTTTTCTTTAAAAATCCACAGTATATGAAACCGGCTACTTTTAATCACCAAACAACATATTCGTCATGGTAACCGCTTTTGGTTTGGTTTGTGGGAAATCACCAAGGTCAGCTATTTATCAATCCCCCCTCGTATCGACACGGATTCGTAGATCAAGCGTCGAGAAAACATGAAAGTAGCCACTGATATAATTTTGAGAGCTTGACCGCACCCTTCGCACAATGACCACCTTGCTAATAGAGCGATTAAACCCATCAAAACCTCGTAATCTCTTTAGCCGCGCCATAATTTTCTCCCATAATACCACGACCGCTGCACAACTCGTGCATGCCCCGTTATACCCGACCATAAATGTGTAATTTATAGCAAGAATGAATTTCCACGCCGCTTTCATCCAAACACGTAATGGGTGTGTGATCGATATCTTTGAAAAATTCGCGCTTTAAATCCACCGAACCAAATCTAATGGCTGCCATTGCTGCATTTTTCAACACCGACGATAATGGGTAAGTGGGAACACGCGTGAACATTATTTTACCAACAGGTAGTCGTTAAACGGAACCATTCAGAGTTGACTCTGGGTCGCTATGGGTTTGATAAGCGTGCGATATTTTTGTCGGAACCAAGGCCGCTGGTACTCAGATCGCCAAGGTTCCGTGTGTGGGGTTTCGAGAAACTTTCTTTAACCCGAAATCGTTGAAAACGTCAAGAACGCCGGTAATTGGACTTTGTTTTCGGCGAGGTATAGTTCAATGTTAACGGAAAAAATTGCGGTAATTAATACGCGGTGTCGTAACTTTTTGGATAATTAATGTAATTATTTACAATGATTTATGGTTTTGGAGGCGCTTTTCGGTGATTTTTTAGGCTTGGGATTTTTTGTGTTGATGGAAAAGTGAGTCATTTTTACTAGCTGAGCTTAAGCTAAAGTACGGAAAAGTGGCGCCCCGTTTCCGTGTGTCTGTCTGTCTGGTGTATGAATTCTTGTTGAGTTTCCAGATTTTTGGGAAAAAAATCAAAATTGTATAACAACATTTTGCAATTTATCTTTGAAACTGATTATTATTATTATTATTATTATTATTATTATATATCTTTACTTTAACTCATAAAGGTTAAAGTAAATTTTTCCCAACAGTGTTTGGGTTTCATGATTTTTCGTTTTTTCAACTTAATTTTCTTCAATTTTTCAATTTCAGACTTTTCAGTTTCCTGATTCTTCAAGTTTTCGTTCTCTTTATTTTTTCAATGTTTCTGTCGCTATATTTTATTTATTTTATCAAATTATCAATCTTTGATTTTTAAATTTTTCAATCTTCCAATTTTTCAATTCTTCAATTTTACAATTTTTGGATTTCCAATTTTTTTAATAATAAGCAACAGTAGCTCCCCCCACCCACCTCCTTTTCATTCTAATTATTATTATTATTATTATTATTTTTATTATTGTTTAGTCTGATCTTAGCAAGTACTAGCCCCGCCCACCCGCCCGCTATCTTCTTATGTATGTGATCTGCCAAAATCTTATCGTAGCAGTTTGAGAATTCAAAAAGTGAAAAATATAAAAACCGAAAAATTAAAATATCCAAAAATTGGAAAGTTTCCAAAATTGAAATGTTGAAATATAGAGAAATCTAAAAATCGAAAAGTCGAATAGGTTTAAAAATCGAATAACCGAAAAACCTAAAATTTCAAATTAAAAAAATAAAATGACGGAAAATTGGAGAACCGATCGAAGAGTTGAAAAATCGAGAAATGGAAACATTGGGAAACGGAAATATCAAAAATCGAGAAATCCAAAAGTCGAGGAGTAGAAAAATTGAAAAGTTCAGAAATCGAAATAAGCCAAATTCGAAAAGTTAGAAATTGAAAAATTGAAAATTTAAAAGTTAAAAAAATCTGTATCTCGAAAAAATCGAGAAATCGAAAAGTTGAAAAATTGAATATTCGAAATATGTATTGAACAATCGCAAAATTAAAACATGGTAAAATTAAAATAGAAAGTCGAAAAATCGAATAATGGAAATATTGAAAAATCCCAAAAATTTTGGAAAATTTAAAAATCGAAAAATTGAAAAATTGCAAAATCAAAAATTAAAAATGGAGAAATGGAAAAATCGAATAATCTGACTACATATTGAAAAATCTCAAAACTGACATATCGAAAAATTGAAAAATGAAAGAAAAATTTAAAAATCCTGGAACTAAAACATTTGGATAATTGAGAAATCGAAAAGTCGAAAAATCTAAAAAAAGAAAAATCAAAAACTTGAAACTCGAAAATTGAAGAATCGAAAACTCTAAAAATCGGAACCTTCAAAAGTTGGAAAATCGAAAAATTAAGAAATCGAGAAATCGGAAATTTGAATTACCAAAAAATTGAAAATCGGAAGACCCAGAAATCGAAAATCCAGAAATTTACAAAGTGCAAAAACATTCAAAACTCGGAACATTGACGAATCGAGAAACTGTAAAATCGAGGTTTTTGCAGTTTTTCGAATTTTAAGTTTCTCAATTTTTAGTATTTTGATTTTTCAATTTTTCGTTTCTTGAATTTTCCAACTTCTTGATTTCCAATTTTTAGTTTTTTTAATTTTCATTTTATACTTTTTCGTTTTTTCATACTTGCTTTTTCAATTTTACAATTTTGCAATGCTTCCATTTTTTTTATTCGAAGTTAAAAAATCGAAAAGTCGGAAAATTGAAAAATCGAATAATCCAATTATTAAAAAATCCTTAAACTACAACTTCGAAAAATTGTAAATCGAGAAATCGACACATCAAAAGATCGAAAATTGGAAAATCTGAAATTTAAAAAATAAAGAATCGAGAAATGGCAAAATTGAAAAGTCGAAAAATCGAATAATCTGAATACATATTCAAAAATCTCCAAACTGATGTATTGAAAAATTGAAAAATGAAAGAAAAATTGAACAAAAAACAGAACTAAAATATAGGAAAATTGAGTAATGGAAAAATTGAAAATACGAGAAATCGAAAGGTCGAAAAAGCCTAGTCGAAAATTCTAAAAAGTGAAAAATCAAAAACCTGAAAGTCGAAAAATTGAAGAATCGAAAAGTCGAAAGATTGAAACATTGAAAACTCGAGAAATAGGAAAATCAAAAAATTAATTAATCAAGAAATTAAGAAATCGAAACATTGAAAATTTAGAAACGTCAAAAATTGAAAAATCGAACAATTAAGAAATCGAGAATTAGAAAATTTGAAGAACCGAGAAATTGAAGAATCGAAAAATTGAAAAATCCCGACACTGAAATATGGAAAAATTGAAAATCGAGAAACCAGAAATCGCAAATCTAAAATTTATAAAACTGCAAAAATTGAAAAGTCAGAAAATTGATAAATCGAAGAGCTGTAAAATTGAGGTTTTTGCAGTTTTTCGAATTTTAAGTTTCTGAATTTTTAATCTTTCGATTTTTCAATTTTTCGTTTCTTGAATTTTTCAACTTCTTGATTTTCAATTTTTAGATTTTTCAGTTTTCATTTTATACTTTTTCGTTTCTCATATTTCATTGTTCAGTTTTACAATTTTGCAATGTCTTCATTTTTTATTCGAAGTTGAAAAATCGAAGAATTGAATAATTGAAAATTTTAAAGTAAAAAATCTGTATCTCCAAAAATCGAAAAATTGAATATTCGAAATATGTATTGAAAAAAAAGTAAAAAAATCTAGAAATTGAAAAGTCGAAAAATCGAATAATAGAAATATTGAAAAATCCAAAAATTTTGAAAAATTGAAAAATCGAAAATTGAAAAATCGATAAATAAAAAATGGAGAAATAGAAAAATCAAATAATCTGGATACATATTGAAAAATCTCAAAACTGACATCGAAAAAGTGAAAAATGGAAGAAAAATTTAAAAATCCTGGAACTAAAACATTTGGATAATTGAGTAATTGAAAAAATGTAAATGAGAAATCGAAAGTCGAAAAACCGAAGTCGAAAAATCTAAAAAAAGAAAAATCAAAAACTTGAAAATCGAAAAATTGAAGAATCGAGAAGTCTAAAAATCGAAACCTTAAAAAGTCGAAACACTGAAAATTTAGGAACGTCAAAAATTGAAAAATTGAAAAATCGAAAAATTAAGAAACCGAGAAATCGAAAATTTGAAGAACTGAGAAATTGAAAACTCCCAACACTGAAATATCAAAAAACTGAAAATCGGAAAACCCAGAAATCGAAAATCCAGAAATTTATAAAGTGCAAAAATCGAAAAGTCGGAAAATTGACGAATCGAGAAACTGTAAAATCATGGTTTTTGTAGTTATTCGATTTTTCAATTTTTCAACTTCTTGATTTCCAATTTTTAGATGTTTTAGTTTTCATTTTATACTTTTTCGTTTTTTTATACTTGATTTTTCAATTTTACAATTTTGCAGTTCTTCCATTTTTTTATTTGAAGCTAAAAAATCGAAAAGTCAGAAAATTGAACAATCGAAATATTGAAAAATCCCAAAATTAAAATATCGAAAAAGTAAAAAATCGAGAAATCGAAAAGTCGAAAAATCGAATAATCGAATTATTGAAAAATCCCAAAACTGCAATTTCGAAAAATTGAGAAATCGAGAAATCGAAACATCAAAAGATCGAAAATTGGAAAATTTGAAATTTAAAAATCGAAAAATGGCAAAATCGAAAAGTCGAAAAATCGAATAATCTGAATACATATTGAAAAATCTCCAAACTGGATTATTTAAAAATTGAAAAATGAAAGTAACTAGAAAAAACTCAGAACTAAAATATCGGAAAATTGAGTAATGGAAAAATTGAAAAATCGAGAAATCGAAAAGTCGAAAAAGCCAAGTCGAAAATCCTAAAAATTGAAAAATCAAAAACTTGAAAATTGAAAAATTGAAGAATCGGAAACTCTAAAGATCGAAACATTGAAAATTCGAGAAATAAAAAAATCAAAAAATTAATTAATCAAGAAACGTTAAAAATTGAAAAATCGAAAAATTAAGAAATCGAGAAATCGAAAATTTGAAGAACCGAGAAATTGAAGAATCGAAAAATTGAAAAATCCCGACACTGAAATATGGAAAAATTGAAAATCGAGAGACCAGAAATCGAAAATCCAACATTTTAAAACTACAAAAATCGAAAAGCTGTAAAATCGAGGTTTTTGCAGTTTTTCGAATTTTAAGTTTCTCAATTTTTAATCTTTCGATTTTTCAATTTTTCGTTTCTTGAATTTTTATCAACTTCTTAATTTCCAATTTTTAGATTTTTCAGTTTTCACTTTATACTTTTTCGTTTTCTCATACTTGATTTTTCAATTTTACAATGCTTCCATTTTTTTATTCGAAGTTAAAAAATAGAAAAGTCGAAAAATTGAATAACCCAAATACATATTGAAAAATCCCAAAATTAAAATATCGAAAAATTGTAAATCGAGAAATCGACACATCAAAAGATCGAAAATTGGAAAATCTGAAATTTAAAAATTGAGAAATGGCAAAATCGAAAAGTCGAAAAATTGAAAAATGAAAGAAAAATTGAAAAAACTCAGAACTAAAATATCGGAAAATTGAGTAATGGAAAAATTGAAAAGTCGAGAAATCGAAGAGTCGAAAAACCCAAGTCGAAAATTCTAAAAATTGAAAAATTAAAAACCTGAAAATCGAAAAATTGAAGAATCGAAAAGTCTGAAGATCGAAACATTGAAAATTCGAGAAATAGGAAAATCAAAACATTAAGAAATCGAAACATTGAAAATTTAGAAACGTTAAAAATTGAAAAATCGAAAAATTAAGAAATATAGAAATCGTAAATTTGAAGAACCGAGGAATTGAAGAATCGAAAAATTGAAAACTCCCGACACTAAAATGTGGAGAAATTGAAAATCGAGAGACCAGAAATCGAAAATCCAAAATTTATAAAACTGCTTAAATTAAAAAGTCGAAAAATTGAACAATCGAAATTCGAAATATGTATTGAAAAATCCTAAAATTAAAATATGAAAAATTAAAAATCGAGCAATCGAAAAGTTGAAAAATCGAATAATCGAATTATTGGAGAATCCCAAAACTACAATTTCGAAAAATCGAGTCATCAAAACATCAGAATGTCGAAAATTGAAAATTCTAAAATTTAAAAAACGAAAAAGTGAAAAATCAAAAAATAAAACATCGAAAACTCGAAAAATCGAATAATCTGAATACATATTGAAGAATCTCTAAACTGACTTATCGAAAAATTGAAAAATGAAAAAAAAATTTAAAAAAACCCAGAAATAAAATATCGGAAAATTGAGTACTAATCGAGAAACTGAAAAATCGAGAAATCGAAAAGTCGAAAAAGCCAAGGCGAAAACTCGAAAAATTGAAAAATCAAAAACCTGAAAATTGAAAAATTGAAGAATCGAAAAATTAAGAAATCGAGAAGTCCAAAATTTGAAGAACCGAGAAATTGAAGCATCGAAAAATTGAAAAATCCTAACACTGAAATACCAAAAAATTGAAAATCGAAAAGTCGAAAAATCGAAAAAACCCAGAAATCGAAAATCCAAAATTTAAAAAACTGAAAACATTGAAAAAGTCGGAAAATTGACGGATCGAAAAACTGTAAAATCGAGGTTTTTTAAGTTTATCAATTTTTAATCTTTCGATTTTTCAATTTGTCGTTTCTTCAATTTCTTGATTTCCAATTTTTAGATTTTTCAATTTTGATTTTATATTTTTTCGTTTTTCATATTTGATTTTTCAATTTTACAATTTTGCAATGTTTCCACTTTTTTATTCGAACTTGAAAAATCGAAAAATTGAAAAATCAAAAAAACTAAAAAATTGAGAAAAACTGAACAACCGAAAAACTGTAAAAACGAAAAATTGCAAAATTGATAAATCGATAAATCGAAAAATCGAAAATTAAAAACCGAAAAATTAAAATATCAAAACATTGAAAAATCCAGAAATTCGAAAGTTTCCAAAATTGAAATATTGAAAAATCGAGAAATCTAAAAATCGAAAAATTAAAAAACTGAACTATTAGAAAATCGAAACATCAAAAGATCGAGAAATCCTAAAGTGGAGGAGTCGAAAAGCTGAAAAATTGAGAAATTGAAATAAGCCAAAATTGAAAAGTTAAAAATTTAAAAATTTAAAATTAAAAATTTTGTAAATAAAAAAATTGAAAAATCGAGAAATTGACAACTGTATTTAATAATAATAGACTTTATTAACAGACTTTTAGCTATTTACATAAATTAACATGTCGAAAAATTGTGAAGTCCAGAAATCGGAACGTTAAAATATCTAAAAATCGAAAAGTCGAAAAATTGAATAATCGAAATAATAATGATAATAATAAATAATAATAATCTGTTGGAAAATAAATTAACAATATTATTATTATTATTATATTGAAAAATCCCAAAACTTAATACGGAAAAATTAAAAATCGAATTTACGAAATATTGAAAAATCCCGGAACTAAAACCTCGGAAAATTGAGTAATCGAAGAATTGAAAAGTCGAGAAATCGAAAAGTCGAAAAACCGAAGTCGAAAAATCTAAAAATAGAAAAATCGAAAAATTGAAGAATTAGGAAGTCTAAAAGTCGAGACATCGGGAAATGGGAAAATCAAAAAATCAACTAAACGATTAATTGAAAAATCGAAAAATAAGAATCGAACAATTGAAAAATCGTAGAACATCGGAAAAATGAAAAATATCTAAAAATGAAGAAATCGCGAAATCGAAAATTTGATGAACCGAGAAATTGAAGAATCGACATTTGAAAAATCCCTACACTGAAATACCGAAAAATTGAAAATCCCAGAAATCGAAAATCCCAATTTAAAAAACTCCAAAAATAGAAAAGTCGGAAAATTGAGGAATCGAAAAACTGTAAAATCGATCAAGGTTGTTGCAGTTTTTCGATTTTTAAGTTTCTCAATTTTGAATCTTTCGATTTTTCAATTTTTCGTTTCTTCAATTTTTCAACTTCTTGATTTGTAAATTTTAGATTTTTCAGTTTTCATTTTATACTTTTTCGTTTTTCTTATTTGATTTTTCAGTTTTATAATTTTGCATTTTTATTCGAAAAATCCCGAAATTAAAATATCGAAAAATTAAAAATCTAGAAATCGAAAAAGTAAAAAATCGAGAAATCGGAAAGTCGAAAAATCAAATAATCTGATTACAAATTGAAAAATCCCAGAAGCAAAACGTCGGAAAATTGAGTAATGGAAAAATTGAAAAATCGAAAAAGTTTCTTAATTTTTAATCTTAAAAAATCTGAGGGTTTTAAACTTTCGATTTTTCAATTTTTCAAATTCTTGATTTCCGATTTTTAGAATTTTCAGGAAAAGCTATAAATCGAAAAAAAAATATATGAAAAATTGGAAATAAGAAAAACGAATTGAATCGAAAAACTGAAAAATCCAAAAATTGAAAAACTAAAGGAAATAAAACACCGAAATGAAAAATTGAAAATTTAAAGATTGAAAACTCGTGAAACCCTAAAAATGGAAACATTCAAAGTTGAAAAATCGATCGAAGGAGTTGCATATCGTATGCAGTAAAATTAAAGAAACAAAAAAACGAAAAACTGAAAAATTGCAAATCGAAAAATTGAAAAATCGCATAACATTGAAAAACTGAAAACTTTAAACTTGACGTAAAACAGCAAAAACTTAAGAAACAAAAAAAATGAACAATTGAATTTTCCTAAGAAGCGGAATTGAATTTTTATTAAGCAAATGTAGTGGCGACCAAATTATTATCTACTTTAAAAGCCTTGTTTACGTTGTTTTATTTTTTGTAAGTTTAGGTAAGAAAGCGTGTTCTCTGAAGTATAACGTCTACGTTGTTTGGACTTGGAGGTAATCGGATTATAGCTCGAAGCGCTTAAAAACCATTTAAAAATCAATTAAGTGTGTGTTGGTGTTACGTGGTAACTAATTGCTTAGATTATAGTTTCAGGAGAATGAGTGAGCATTTAAATTGACCTCTATTCGTAAAACCATTATTTAAATATTAACTGGGCTTGGAGCAAGAAACGAATAGAGAAACTTTTAAATAAACTGTTCGCTACACCCCCTTGACATTTTTTTATTAAACTACCCCCATATCATTCCAATTTCGCTATCCATTATGCTCATGCCGCATCTTCACAAAATTAATAAACAAGCACCAATAAAGCAAATCCCTTAAATCCGATTTACGCTTGCTTGCTTTAAAAACTTTCAAACGCCCTAAACCATTTATCACGGACTCGTTTTATCCAATTTTTCGCGTACTGGTAGCTAATTGTTAGAGAGCGGATTTTGGGCTACAAAAACCAAAATGGGTGATAAAAACATGGGTCAGTATTTTCATGGCACTTTTTACAGTAATTGCCTTCGTTTTCAGGCACCTGAAAGCCGAGCTGCAGAACCTGCGACGAAAAGGCGCTTTGCGGCCGTCAGCTGACTGGGACAGCACCGGACCGGATCCGGATCGGTCTTGTGGAAGATGTCGAGTCGAATTGGGTCGAGTGATCAACCGAGGGGCTTACTGTCGGGCCTGCAGACTCAAAGTGTGTAAGGGATGCAGGGAATACTCATTAAGGACGACTGATTGGGTCTGCACAGTCTGCCACAAACACATGTAAGTCGATTGGAGTTAGTTGTTTTAATAGGAGTTAGATGGAAGTTGGATGAGTTGGAATTTTTGTGAAATTATTCTTCTTATTAGAATTAGATAGGAGTAGATAATTTATGTCTTCTGCAAAATGCGCCGGTAGAAAAATGAATTTAGGCCCTTTGTTCGCTGCTTATGAAAGTCGATAAATTTTGTTTACGTTTGGTCTGGGAAAGCACTATCCATAAAGTCGAAATTAAAAATGTAGAGGGTAGAATTTTAATAAAGGTCAGGGTATATTTAATACTTGCGTCGACATTTTTCCAGTGACGAGGTTTTTGTTAAAATAAAAAAATAAACAGGATTCATAAGAGTCTTACAAATTATGTCGAGAAGACTAATCAGAGCTCCACAAGATTCTTAATTATTTCTGAAAAAAAAAATATTACGGACCTTCGAGATTCTGTAATTTTTCTTTTTCTTTTTTCAAAAACCAAGCTCTAAGAGCGCCCAAGATTCTTTCAAATTTGTAAAAAAGGCCAGAAATCCCCGAAATAGTTCAACAATTTTTTTCAAAAAAGACTCAAAAACCATTGACCCCGAGATTGTCTTAAATTTTTAAACAAAGAGATTCTTTTGTTTAAAAAAAAACCCAAGCCCCACACCGGTGTTTAGTTTATGACTCCTATGTTTCTTTTAAATTCTTTCAAAAAGACACTAACACCTCCCAGATTCTTTCAATTAAAGACATCAGGGATTCTCCAGTTAGTTCCAAAACAAAACACTAGCACCCCCCAAGATTCTTTTAAATCCTTAAAAAAGTTGTGTCAGGAATCCTTGCAATTCTTTTTAATTTCTTAAAAAAAAACAAAAGGGACTACAGAATTTTTTTAAAATATGTATTTTCGAAAAGGAGCTCTGAGACTCTTGTGCATTCTTAAAAAAAGCAATCACGAATCTATGAGATACTTTCAAATTCTTAACAAATTGGGGACCTTCAAGATTTTTTCAATTTAAAAAAATTGGGTCCTCGAAATTCTTACAAAATATTTTCAAAAAGGAAGCACCAGGAGACCTCAAGATTCTTTTGAATTCTTAAAAATATGCCATAAAAATTCCTGAGACATTTTCAAACACGACTTCCCGAAATCCTTTAAAATATCTTCAAAAACAAAGCAGTAGTGAACATCAAGATCCTTTCAAATTCTAAAAACTTACTTTAGGAACAAACTCCTAAGATTCTTTCAATTTTTTCAAAAAAAAAACCGAGATTCCCGAAATTCTTTCAATAATAAAAAAATACCGGGGTCCTTGTGATTTTTTTCTGTCTTTTCAAAAAAAAAGCAGAGAATTAAAAAATTCTCTAAAATATTTTCAAAAACAAAACAGCAGCACTCAAGATTCTTTAAAATCCTTAAATATCTGACAAAAAATCCCTGAGACTATCAAATTAAAAAAAAGGACCTTCCAAGATTCTTTCAGTTTTTTTCAAAAAAATACGATTCCCCGAAATTCTTTGAAATATTTTCAAAAAAAAGCACTAGGAAACGTCAAGACCCTTTGAAATTCTAAAAGCATACATTAGAAACTCCTAAGATTCTTTCTTTTTTTTTCAAAAAAGGGATCTCCGAAATTCTTTAAAATATTTTTAAATTCTTAGAAAATATCAGGAATCCCCAAGATTCTTTTAATAGTTGAAAAACACCAGGGGCCCTTTTGATTTTTTCTGTTTTTTCAGAAAGAGTAAAGAATTAAGAAATTATCTAAAATATTTCCAGAGAACAGCAGCACTTAAGATTCTTTTAAATTCTTAAAACTATGACATCAATAATCCCTGAATTTTTCTCAAATTAAAAAAAAATAGAACTTCCCAAGATTATTTCAATTAAAAAAAATACGATTCCCTGAAATTCTTTGAAATATTTTCAAAAATAAAGCACTAGGGAACCTCAAGATCCTTTAAAATTCTAAAATTATACATTAGGAACTCCTGAGAATATTTCATTTTTTTTTCAAAAAAAAAAAAAAAACGGGATCTCCGAAATTCTTTAAAATATTTTTAAATTCTTAGAAAATATCAGGAATCCCCAAGATTCTTTTAATAATTGAAAAACACCAGGGGCCCTTTTGATTTTTTCTGTTTTTTCAAAAAGAGTAAAGAACTAAGAAATTATCTAAAATATTTTCAGACAACAGCACTCAAGATTCTTTTAAATCCTTAAAAATATGACATCAAAAATCCCTGAAACTTTCTCAAATTATAAAAAAAATAGAACTTCCCAAGATTATTTCAATTAAAAAAAAAAATACGATTCCCTGAAATTCTTTGAAATATTTTCAAAAATAAAGCACTAGGGAACCTCAAGATCCTTTAAAATTCTAAAATTATACATTAGGAACTCCTGAGAATATTTCATTTTTTTTTCAAAAAAAAAAAAAACGGGATCTCCGAAATTCTTTAAAATATTTTTAAATTCTTTGAAAATATCAGGAATCCCCAAGATTCTTTTAATAATTGAAAAACACCAGGGGCCCTTGTGATTTTTTCTGTTTTTTTCAAAAAGAGCAAAGAACTAAGAAATTATCTAAAATATTTTCAGACAACAGCAGCACTCAAGATTCTTTTAAATCCTTAAAAATATGACATCAAAAATCCCTGAAACTTTCTCAAATTATAAAAAAATAGAACTTCCCAAGATTATTTCAATTAAAAAAAAATACGATTCCCTGAAATTCTTTGAAATATTTTCAAAAATAAAGCACTAGGGAACCTCAAGATCTTTTCAAATTCTAAAAGTATACATTAGGAACTCCTAAGATTCTTTCATTTTTTTTTTTTCAAAAAAAAAAACGGGATCTCCGAAATTCTTTAAAATATTTTTAAATTCTTAGAAAATATCAGGAATCCCCAAGATTCTTTTAAGAATTGAAAAACACCAGGGGCCCTTTCGATTTTTTCTGTTTTTTCAAAAAGAGTAAAGAACTAAGAAATTATCTAAAATATTTTCAGACAACAGCACTCAAGATTCTTTTAAATCCTTAAAAATATGACATCAAAAATCCCTGAAACTTTCTCAAATTAAAAAAAAATAGAACTTCCCAAGATTATTTCAATTAAAAAAAAAATACGATTCCCTGAAATTCTTTGAAATATTTTCAAAAATAAAGCACTAGGGAACCTCAAGATCTTTTCAAATTCTAAAAGTATACATTAGGAACTCCTACGATTCTTTCATTTTTTTTTCAAAAAAAAAAAAACGGGATCTCCGAAATTCTTTAAAATATTTTTAAATTTTTAGAAAATATCAGGAATTCCCAAGATTCGTTTAATAATTGAAAAACACCAGGGGCCCTTTTGATTTTTTCTGTTTTTTCAAAAAGAGTAAAGAACTAAGAAATTATCTAAAATATTTTCAGACAACAGCAGCACTCAAGATTCTTTTAAATCCTTAAAAATATGACATCAAAAATCCCTGAAACTTTCTCAAAATAAAAAAAAATAGAACTTCCCAAGATTATTTCAATTAAAAAAAAAATACGATTCCCTGAAATTCTTTGAAATATTTTCAAAAATAAAGCACTAGGGAATCTCAAGATCCTTTAAAATTCTAAAAGTATACATTAGGAACTCCTCAGAATATTTCATTTTTTTTCAAAAAAAAAAACGGGATCTCCGAAATTCTTTAAAATATTTTTAAATTTTTAGAAAATATCAGGAATCCCCAAGATTCTTTTAATAATTGAAAAACACCAGAGGCCCTTGTGATTTTTTCTGTTTTTTTCAAAAATATCAAAGAACTAAGAAATTATCTAAAATATTTTCAGACAACAGCAGCACTCAAGATTCTTTTAAATTCATAAAACTATGACATCAATAATCCCTCAAACTTTCTCAAATTAAAAAAAAAATAGAACTTCCCAAGATTATATCAATTAAAAAAAAAATACCGTACCCTGAAATTCTTTAAAATACTTTCAAAAATAAAGCACTAGAGAACTTCAAGATCCTTTCAAATTCTAAAAGTATACATTAGGAACTCCTAAGATTATTTCATTTTTTTCAAAAAAAAAAAACGGGATCTCCGAAATTCTTTAAAATATTTTTAAATTCTTATAAAATATCAGGATTCCTCGAGATTCATTCAATAATTGAAAAACAACAAAAAAAAGCAGAGAACTAAGAAATTGTCTAAAATATTTTCAAAAACAAAACAACAGCAACCCTCAAGATTCTTTTAAATCCTTAAAAATATGACATTAAAAATCCGTGAGACCCCTTCAAATTCTTTAAAAAAAAATTGAATTTCCCTAGGTTCTTTCAATTTTTTTCAAAAAAATTTAAAATTTAAAATTGAAAAATTAAAATAACAAAAAATTGGAGAATCGAAAACTTGAAAAGTCGAGAAATCGGAACATCGAAAAATTGGACAATCGAGGAGAAGCTGAAAAATCGAAAAACCGAGAAATCGAAAAATGAAAAGATCCAAAAATTTCAAAAACTAAAATATTCGGAAATCGAAACATCAAAATATCGAGAAATCCAAAAGTCGAGGAGTCAAAAATGGAAAAATTGAAAAATTTACAGTTAAAAAAACTGTAAATAGAAAAATTGTAAAATTGAGAAACCGAAACATCAAAACATGGAAAAATTGAAAAATCTAAGATTTCAAATTTGAAGATATAAAAAATCGAGAAATGGAAAGTCGAATAATTGAATAATCGAAATATTGAATAGTCCCAAAATTAAAATCGAGAAATCGAGAAGTAGAAAACTGAAATTTCGAAAAATTGAGAAATCGAGAAATCGAAACTTCAAAAGATCGAAATTTGAAAAATCTAAAAATCTAAAAAATACATTAGAAACCCTTTAGATTCTTTCAATTTAAAAAAAAATAATATTTTCAAATACAAAACGCTAAAGGCTTTGAAGATTCTTGTACGTCCTTAAAAATATGACATCAAAAATTCCTGAAACTTTCTCAAATTAAAAAAGAATAGAACTTCCCAAGATTATATCAATTAAAAAAAAAATACCGTTTCCTGAAATTCTTTAAAATAGTTTCAAAAATAAAGCACTAGGGAACCTCAAGATCCTTTCCAATTCTAAAAGTATACATTAGGAACTCCTAAGATTATTTCATTTTTTTCAAAAAAAAAAAAAACGGGATCTCCGAAATTCTTTAAAATATTTTTAAATTCTTATAAAATATCAGGACTCCTCGAGATTCTTTCAATAATTGAAAAACAACAAAAAAAAAAGCAGAGAACTAAGAAATTCTCTAAAATATTTTTAAAAACAAAACAACAGCAGCCCTCAAGATTCTTTTAAATCCTTAAAAATATGACATTAAAAATCCCTGAGACCCCTTTAAATTCTTAAAAAAAATTGAATTTCCCTAGGTTCTTTCAATTTTTTTCAAAAAAATTTAAAATTCAAAATTGAAAAATTAAAATAACAAAAAATTGGAGAATCGAAAACTTGAAAAGTCGAGAAATCGAAACATCGAAAAATTGGAGAATAGAGAAGCTGAAAAATCGAAAAACCGAGAAATCGAAAAATGAAAAGATCCAAAAATTTCAAAAACTAAAATATTGGGAAATCGAAACATCAAAATATCGAGAAATCCGAAAGTCGAGGAGTCAAAAATGGAAAAATTGAAAAATTTACAGTTAAAAAAACTGTAAATAGAAAAATTGTAAAATTGAGAAACCGAAACATCAAAACATGGAAAAATTGAAAAATCTAAGATTTCAAATTTGAAGATGTAAAAAATCGAGAAATGGAAAGTCGTATAATTTAATAATCGAAATATTGAAAAGTCCCAAAATTAAAATCGAGAAATCGAGAAGTAGAAAACTGAAATTTCGAAAAATTGAGAAATCGAGAAATCGAAACTTCAGAAGATCGAAATTTGAAAAATATAAAAATCTAAAAAAGCCATTAGGAACCCCTTAGATTCTTTCAATTTAAAAAAATTAAATATTTTCAAATACAAAACGCTAAAGGCCTTGAAGATTCTTGTAAGTCCTTAAAATTATGACATCAAAAATCCCTGAAACTTTCTCAAATTAAAAAAGAATAGAACTTCCCAAGATTATATCAATTAAAAAAAAATACCGTTCCCTGAAATTCTTTAAAATACTTTCAAAAATAAAGCACTAGGGAACCTCAAGATCCTTTCCAATTCTAAAAGTATACATTAGGAACTCCTAAGATTATTTCATTTTTTTCAAAAAAAAAAAAAAAACGGGATCTCCGAAATTCTTTAAAATATTTTTAAATTCTTATAAAATATCAGGACTCCTCGAGATTCTTTCAATAATAATTGAAAAACAACAAAAAAAAGAGAACTAAGAAATTCTCTAAAATATTTTTAAAAACAAAACACCAGCCCTCAAGATTCTTTTAAATCCTTAAAAATATGACATTAAAAATCCCTGAGACCCCTTCAAATTCTTAAAAAAAAATTGAATTTCCCTAGGTTTTTTCAATTTTTTTCAAAAAAATTTAAAATTTAAAATTGAAAAAACAAAAAATTGGAGAATCGAAAACTTGAAAAGTAGAGAAATCGAAACATCGAAAAATTGGAGAATAGAGAAGTTGAAAAATCGAAAAACTGAGAAATCGAAAAATTCAAAAACTGAAACATTGGGAAATCGAAACATCAAAAGATCGAGAAATTCAAAAGTCGAGAAGTCAAAAATGGAAAATTTTAAAAATTTTAAGTAAAAAAAAACTGTAAATTGAAAAATTGTAAAATTGGGAAATCGAAACATCAAAACTAATTATTATTATTATTAAAACATGGAAAAATTGAAAAATTTAAGAAATCGAAATATTTCAATATCAAAAAATTGATCAATTCAATAATTGAAAAATTGAAGAATCGAAAAAACAAAAAAACCCAAAACTGAAAAATCGAAAAATTGGGATACCGAAAATTTGAAAAATCAGAAATCCAAAATTCAAAAATTTGAAAAATCGAAAATTGACAAATTGAAAATTCGAAAATCGAGATTTCGAAAAATGGAAAAATCCAAAAATAGAAATATAGAAAAAACGAAATATCGAAAGTCGAAAATAAAAAAAATCGAATATGGAAAATTTGAAACAATGATGTATCTGAAAAAAGAAACATGAGAAATCGAAGCATTAAAAGATCGAGAAATCCAAACTTTGAGAAGTCGAAAAATTGAAAAATCGAAAAATAAAAATTTTAAAAATTGAAAAATCGATACATCGAAATCTTGACAAATCGGGAAATCCAAAAATTGATAAAACTGAAAAATGGAAAAATTGGGATATCGAAAATTTGAAAAGTCGGGAAATCGAAAAGTCGAAAAATCAAAAATCGAGAGATATTGATAATTTAAAAAATCAAAAATCCAAAATTCGAAAATTTGAAAAATCGAAGACGTGATAAACTGAAAATTCGATGAATCAAATATTCGAAAACCGAGATTTCGAAAAATCGAAAATTCTAAAATCGAAAAGTCGAAAATAAGAAAATTCGAATATGGAAAATTCTAAACAGAGATATATTGAAAAAAAAGAAGCACCGAGAAATCGAAGCATCAAAAGATCGAGAAATCAAAAGGTTGAGAAATTGAAAAATTGAAAAAACGAAAAATCAAAATTTGAAAAACTGAAAAATCAAAACATCAAAATCTAGACAAATCGAGAAATTGATAAAACTGAAAAATTTAAAAATCGAAAAACTGAAAAATCTCAAAACTCACATCGAAAAACTGATCACTCGATAAATGGAAAAATTGAAGAAAACAGAAAGATCCTAAAACTGAAACATCGAAAAACTGAGATACTAAAAATTTGAAAAATCGAGAAATCGAAAAGTCGAAAAATCAAAATATTGAAAATCAAAAAAAATTTTAAAATTGAAACATCAAAAAAATTGATAAACTAAAATATCGAAAAATTGAAAAATCCCGAAATTGAAAAATTCCCAAAATTGAAATATTGGAAAATTGAAATATTCATTAAAAATTAAAAAGAAAGGAAAATCGTGACACCAAATAAATTGTAAAATCGAAAAATTGAAAAAACGAAAAACTGAAAAATCCCGAAACAGAAATCATGAAAAATTGAAAAGTCAAAACATAGAAATTAGAAGACCGATAAATTGAAAACCCGCGAAGAATCGGAAAATCGGAACATTGAAACATCGATAAATTGAAAACTTAAAAACCGAAAAATTCAAAATATCAAATATTTTAAGAATCGAAAAATCGAGAAATATAACAATGAAAGAACTGAAAAATGAAAAAATCGAGAAATCGAAAATCTAAAATTCAAAAAATTGGGAAAACGAAAATTGTCGAAAAATCCGAACACTGAAATATAGAAAAATTGAAAAATCGAAGGAAAAGCAGAGAAATAAATAATTTAAGAAATCAAAAGATTGAAATAACAAAAAAATTGATAAATGGAAAAACTGAAAAATCTCAAAACTCAAAGATTGAAAAACTGATCAATCGATAAATTGAAAAATTGAAGAAAATAGAAAGATACTAAAACTGAAACATCGAAAAACTGAGATATTGAAAATCAAAAATCAAGAAATCGAAAAGTTGAAAAATCAAGATTGTTAAATTGAAAATTAACAAAAATTAGGTAGAAAATAAAAAATCGAGAATCGAAAAATTGGAAGATCGAGCAATCGAAAAGCAGAAAAATCGAAAAATTGAAAAATCTCGAAATTGAAAAACTCCCAAAATTGAAATGTTGAAAAATTGAGAAATCGAAATCTTGAAAAATGAAAAAATCGAGAGAAAAGTCAAAATATCGAAAAATCGGAACATGGAAACATCCGGAAATTAAAAAACCGAATACTTTAAAAACCGAAAAATTGAAAATTTAAAATTGAAAAATGGAAACTCGATAAATCTAGAAATCGAAAAATTGATAAAAACGGAAAATGAAATAAAAAATCAAGAAATGGGAAGTCGAAAAATTGAATAATCGAAATATTAAAAAATCTCAAAATTAAAATTTCGAAAAATTGAGAAATCGAGAAATCAACACATCAAAGATCGACATTTGAAAAATCGAAAAATTGAAAATTTTAAAAAAAGGCTTTAGGAACCCCTTAGATTCTTTCAATAAAAAAAATAAATATTTTCAAAAACAAAACACCAACAGTTCTCAAGATTTTTTTAAATCCTCAAAAATATGACTTCAAAAATCCCTGGGACCCCTTTAAATTCTTAAAAAAAATTGGATCTCCTGAGATTCTTCCAATTTTTTTTCAAAAAAAAATAGGCTTTCCGATATTCTTTAAAATATTTTCAGAAACAAGGGCACTAGGAAACCTCAAGATCCTTTCAAATTCTAAAAAAATAGATTAGAAGCCCCTAAGATTCCCTCATTTTTTTTTTAAACAGTATCTCCGAAATTCTTAAAATATCTTCAAAAATAAAACACTAGTAGTCTCCAAGAGTCTGCAAATTCTAAAGACACTAGAAACCCTTGAGATTCTTTTAACTTAAAAAAACTCTTTAAAAAAGACAAAATTTGTTTAAATATTTTCAAAAACAAAGCACTAGGACGCCTCAAGATTCTTTCAAATTCTAAAAGAAACATTAGGAACCCCTAAGATTCTTTCATTTAAAAAAAAATAGGATCCGCGAAATTCCTAAGAATATATTTATCAGGAGTCTGCCAGATTTTTTCAATAAAAAAAAATACCAGGGACTCCCACGATTCGTCCAAATTCTTTCAAAAACGAATTATCAGGAACTCCTAAGATTCTTTTAAATTCTTTCAAAGAAGATAATACGAACCTCCGTGATTATTTCAATTGAATTCGTTGAAATATTAAAAAGAAAAAATCACCAGCAATCTTCAAGATCTTTTAAATCTTTAAAATAAATAACATGAAAAACCCATGAAATTTTTTCAAATTTAAAAAAACACTAGAAAGCCCCAAGATTCCTTTAATTATTTTCAGAAGGGACGGAAATCCTTGAGATGGTTTCAAATTCTTAAAAACGGTAGTAGGAATCTCCAGACTCTTTGAATTTTTTATGGTAAAAAATAAAGATCTCCGTAATTCTTGAAAATATTAAAAAAAAATGAAATACCAGGAGCCCAGAAAATTTTCTTAAATTCTTAAAAAAAAAGACACCGGGGACCTCTAAGGATCTATTATTTTTTTTCCAGAAACAAAACACTAGGGCACTTCAAAATCTTTTCAAATTCTAAGAAAAGCAGTAGGAACCCCTAATTTTTTTTCAGTTTTTTACAAAAAAAACCGGGTCCTCGAAATTTTTTAAAATATTTTCAAAAACGAAACACCAAGAGCTGAGTAGCCTCTTAAGTTTCTGTTAAATAAAAAAAAATACATCAGTAATAACTGAGTTTCTTTCAATTTTTTTTTATAGGGGAGCCCGAAATTCTTTAAATTATTTTCCAAAACAGAACACTTCTACGCCTCGAAATCCTTTCAAATTGCTCAATGAAAAATCCTAGGAACTTCTAAGCTTCTTTCGACTTGTTTCAAACTTTTTTCAACTCCCAGTTTCTTTTAACTTCTAGATGAAAACATCAGGAATCCCCGAGATCCTTTGAAATTAAAAAAAAAAAAAAAACCACAGCAGAGGTTCCAAAATTCTCTAAAATTTAAAGACAGTAGGAGGAACCCTAAAATGACATCATGGGCGAGGAAATTTTCAAATATCATTATCATTGTAAAACATGGTTAAATTTGACTATTTATTATGTTTGCATAGTGTCGGTTTTAAAAATTTCGTCCAAAGAAATTACGCAGTACTGAAGTCGATTGAGCGAACGAACGTCCAATCCGGCTCTGGAAGTGGGAAGGCAGCAAGCAACAAACGGCCTTGTTTTGACTGACACATTCACAGCTGGAAGGAAGGGTAAATTAACCAAAAAATTAAGTAGGGTTCTCGGCAATAAAATTCACTCAGCGCTGAAATGACCTACGCCTTCTCCAGCTTGCGTTATGTACGAGTATAACAAAATTTTTAGAAAAATCAATTCCGCTGTATATATTATTATTATTATTGTTCTCCGCATAGAAACAGCGGCAACACACTCCCCTCCTCCACCTTGCTCCAAACCCCTCCACCATTTAAAACCCCTTTGATGTACATCCGTAGCGACTCCCCTGAATAATTAAAAACGACATGTAGATTAACATGTCGTTCGTTAACGAAATCCAGCCAGTTTTTCAGTATTTTAATCAACTATGTACATATGCTACAAAAATCATCGTCGATCCTTCCCCTTCATCGCTCCGGTCGCCCATCAACCGAACGTGAGCTCGTAATCCATCGAAGCGCAAACACCCAAGTCCACGTCGCCGCCGTCGACCCTCGCGTTCGGGCACCTCTCTTTAAAATCCTGGTAGTTGAGAACCGAGGTCTGACAAGCCACCACCTCGCCCGCTTCATCGACCACCTGGTCCTGCTCGGAGCATATCTCCAGGAGATTAGCGTCGCAGCTGATGACGTCGCAGTCCGGACGACTGACCGACCGTATCTGGTGGCGGGTTCGATTAGTTTGGTGTAATTAAAGAGGGAAAGGGCTTACGGAGGCCGGCACGTTGAAGCCTTTGTTGAGGTCGACGATGAGGAAGTCGTAGAAGCCGCCGAACATGTACTTTTCGAAGGCCACGCTGATTTTGGTCACGGGGTAGTCGCAGGGGTGGTCGAGGCACTCCTCGGGGTAGGTGTAGAAGCTGCCCTCCCATTCGTTGAGCACCAGGAACTCGGTCTACAACAAGATTTTATTATTCTATATAACTTCGGCAGAAAATTTTTTCTTTTTGTCTATTACGACATTTTTACACCTAGAGAAGGATCTTCCAACATCCATCGATGTTAAGGGAGAATATTTAAAATTAGAAATTTCAGCGGGTTTCATTTTTAAATCTTTTCTACATTTTCGCCTTATAATACATATTTTGCTGACAAGTTTAAGCTCTTAAAAATGCAAAACGTAACCCCACCCACCCGCCCTGACTCAATTGTGACGATTTTTCCCCATTCGTCGTGAGCCAGGTGGGGCGAAGCTTAATTGCAAAAGTTTAGTTTTTTTTCTGTAGATACGTAATCTTCTTTTCACAAGATATTTAAAACATTGAAAATGGTAAATTTTGGTCGGGAATTACTGATTCTACAATTAAGCCCCGCCCCTCGCTCTGACAACGAATGAAAAATTCATCACATTTGAGGTTGGGGTGGGCGGGTGGGGCTTATTTTTTGACTTTTTTTCTTAACATATATAGCTTTCTTTCAAAAACATGTTTCACATAGTAGATTCTTGTAGAGAAATAAGCATTTTGTAATTAAGCTCCGCCCCTCGGGACACGACGAATAGAAAAGTTATTACAATTTTTTCTTAATATATGTACGGAGTTTTCTTTTCATTACAAGAAACTAAAAATATGCGTAAAAATGGTAAATTTGTAGAGAAGAGTAGGGGAAAAACTTACCATTTAAACATGTCTTCAGTTTCTTGTTGTGAAAAGAAGCTTATGCTTATTAAGAAGGAAGAAAAAATTAAAAAGTAACCCCACCCACCCACCCTGACCCAATTGTGACGATTTTTCCTTATTCGTCGTGAGCCAGGTGGGGCGGAGCTTAATTGCAAAAGTTTAGCTTTTTTTGTGGATACGTAATCTTTTCACAAGATATTTAAAACATACTAAAAATGGTAAATTTTTGTCGGGAATTACTGATTTTAAAATTAAGCTCCGCCCCTCGCGCTGAGGTTGGGTTGGGCGGGTGGGGCTTATTTTTTAACTTTTTTTTGGCATATATTGTTTTCTTTCAAAAACGTGTTTCACATGGAAGAATCTTGTAGAGAAATAAGCATTTTGCAATTAAGCTCCGTCCCTCGGGACACGACGAATAAAAAAGTTATCACAATTGATACGAGGGTGGGCGGGCGGGGTTTATATTTTGCATTTTTTCCTTAATATGTGTACATAGTTTTCTTTTCATAACAAAAAACTAAAAATATGCTTAAAAATGGTAAAATTGTAGACAAGAGTAAGGGGAAAAATCACGGTTTAAACATGTTTTCAGCTTCTTGTTGTGAAAAGAAGCCTATGATTATTAAGAAGGAAGAAAAAATGCAAAAAGTATGCCCCACCCACCCACCCTGACTCAATCGTGACGATTTTTCCTTATTCGTCGTGAGCCAGGTGGGGCGGAGCTTAATTGAAAAAATTTAGCTTTTTTTGTGGATACGTAATCTTCTCACAAGATATTTAAAACATATTGAAAATGGTAAAATTTTGTCGGGAATTACTGATTTTAGAATTAAGCTCCGTCCCTCGCACTGAGGTTGGAGTGGGTGGGTGGGGCTTATTTTAACTTTTTTTTGGCATATATAATTTTCTTTCAAAAACATGTTTTACATGGAAGATTCTTGTGGAGAAATAAGCATTTTGCAATTAAACTCCGCCCCTCGGCTCACGGCGAATAAAAAAGTTATCACATTAGAGACGAGGGTGGGTGGGCGGGGTTTCTATTTTGACTTTGTGTATTAATATATGTATATATTTTCTTTTCATGATAAGAAACTAAAAATATGTTTAAAAATCGTAAATATTTAGAAAAGTAGAGCATAAAATTCACCATTTTAAGCATGTATTCAATTTCTTGTTGTGAAAAGAAAACTGTGCTTAGTAAGAAGAAGAAAAACATACAAAACGTAACCCCACCCACCCGCCCTAATTCAATTGTGACGATTTTTCCTTATTTTTCGTGAGTCAAGAGGGCCGGGACTCAAGTTTATCTTTTTTTTGTAGATACGTAATCATCTTTTCATAAGATATTTAAAACATATTGAAAATTATAATTTTTTGTCGGCAGTTACTAATTTTACAATTAAGCTCCGCCCCTCGCTCTGACAACGAATGAAAAATTCATCACATTTGAGGTTGGGGCGGGTGGGTGGGGCTTATTTTTTGACATTTGTTCTTGACATATATAGTTTTCTTTCAATACTTAAAAACATGTTTCACATGGAAGATTTTTGTAGAGAAATAAGCGTTTTGCAATTAATCTCCGCCTCTCGGCTCACGACGAATAAGAAAATTCATCACAATTGAGATGAGGGCGGGTGGGCGGGGTTTGTGTTTTCCTGTTTTTTCTTAATGTATGTACGGAGTTTTCTTTTCATGACAAGAAATTAAAAATATTCGTAAACATGGTAAATTTGTAGAGAAAAGTGTGGGGATAAAATTTACCGTTTTAAACATGTTTTCAGTTTCTTGTTGTGAAAAGAAGAATATGCTTATTAAGAAGAAAACAAATGCAAAACGTAACCCCACCCACCCACCCTAACTCAATTGTGACGATTTTTCTCTATTCGTCGTGAGCCAGGTGGGGCGGAGCTCAACTGCAAAAGTTGTCTTTTTACTGTAAATACTTAATCTTCGTTTCACAAGATATTTAAAACATATTGAAAATGATAAATTGTTGTCTGGAGTTACTGATTTTTACAATTAAGCTCCGCCCCTCGCGCTGACAACTAATGAAAAATTCTTCACATTTGAGGTTGGGGTGGGTGGGTGGTCCTTATTGTTTTATTTTTTTTTCTTGACATATATGTATGGTTTTTTTTCAATAACATATTTCATATGGAAGATTCTTGTAGAGAAATAAACATTTTGCAATTAATCTCCGCCCCTCGGCTCACGACGAATAACATAAGTCATCACAATTGCGACGAGGGCGGCTGGGCGGGGTTTGTTTTTTCTTTTTTTTTCTTAATATATGTACCGAGTTTTCATGACAAGATACTAGAAAATTCGTAAACATGGTAAATTTGTAGTGAAAAGTGTGGAGATAAAATTTACCATTTTAAACATGTTTTCAGTTTCTTGTTTTGAAAAGAAGACTATGCTTATTAAGAAGAGAAAAAGTGCAAAACGTAACCCCACCCACCCACCCTAACTTAATTGTGACGATTTTTCCCTATTCGTCGTGAGCCAGGTGGGGCGCAGCTTAACTGCAGAAGTTTAGTCTTTCTTTTTTAGATATGTAATCTTCTTTTCATAAGATATTTAAAACATTGAAAATGGTAAATTTTTGTCGAGAATTACTGATTTTTACAATTATGCTCCGCCCCTCGCTCTGACAACGAATGAAAAATTCATCTTATCTTTTGACCTTTTGTTTCTTGGCAGATATAGTTTTCTTTCAAAAACATGTTTCACATGGTAGATTTTTGTGAGGAAATAAGCATTTTGCAATTAAGCTCCGCCTCTCGACTCACGACGAATAACAATAGTCATAACAGTTGCGACGAGGGCGGGTGGGCGGGGTTTGTTTTTTCCTTTTTTTCTTAATATATGTACGGAGTTTTCTTTTCATGACAAGAAACTAAAAATACTTGTAAACATGGTAAATTTGTAGAGAAAAGTGTGGAGACAAAATTTACCATTTTAAACATGTTTTCAAGTTCTTTTTGTGAAAAGAATATTATGCATATTAAGAAGAAAAAAAATGCAAAAACGTAAGCCCCACCCACCCGCCCTGTATCAGTTGTGGCAATTTTTACCTATTCGTCGTGAACCAGGTGGGGCGGAGCTTAATTGCAAATGTTTAGTCTTTTTTCTGTAGATACGTAATCTTCTTTTCACAGGATATTTAAAACATATTGAAAATGATAAATTTTTGTCGGGAGTTACTGATTTTTACAATTAAGCTCCGCCCCTCGCTCTGACAACGAATGAAAAATTCATCTTATTTTTTGACATTTGTTTCTTGGGAGATACAGTTTTCTTTCAAGAACATGTTTCACATGGGAGATTTTTGTAGGGAAATAAGCATTTTGCAATTAAGCTCCGCCCCTCGCTCTGACAATGAGTGAAAAATTCATCACATTTGAGGTGGGAACGGGTGGGTGGGGCTTATTTTTTGACTTTTTTGGTCTTGACGAATACAGTTTTCTTTCAAAAACATGTTTTAAATGGTAGATTCTTGTAGAGAAATGAGCATTTTGCAATTAAGCTCCGCCCCTCGACTCACGGCGAATAACATAAGTCATCACAATTGAAACGAGGGCGGGTGGGCGGGGTTTATATTTTGCTCTTTTTTGTTAATATATGTAAGTTTTCTTTTCATAACAAGAAACTAAAAATATGCTCGTAAATGGTAAATGTTTAGAGAAGTAGGGGATAAAATTCATCATTCTAAGCCTGTTTTCAATTTCTGATTGTGAAAAAAAGACTAGGCTTATTAATAAAAAAAAAAGCAAAACGTAAGCCCCACCCACCCGCCCTGACTCAATTATGGCGATTTTTCCTTATTTGTCGTGAGCCAGAAGGGGCGGAGCTTAAATTTAATCTTTTTTGTGTAGATACATGATCTTCTTTTCACAATGTATTTAAAACATATTGAAAATGGTAAATTTTTGTTGGGAAATATTGATTTTACAATTAAGTTCCGTCCCTCGTTCTCACAACGAATGAAAAATTCGTCACATTTCAGGCCAGGGCGGGCGGGTGGGGCTTATTTTTTGACTTTTTTTTTTCTTGTCATATATAGTTTTCTTTCAACAACATGTTTCATATGGTAGATTCTTGTAGAGACATAAGCATTTTGCAATTAAGTTCCGCCCCTCGACTCACGACGAATAACATAAGTCATCACAAATGGGATGAGGGCGGGTGGGCGGGGTTTGTATTTTAACTTTGTTTCTTAATATATGTATATATTTCATTTTCATGACAAGAAACTAAAAATATGTTTATTAAAAATGGCAAATGTTTAGAGAAGTAGGAGATAAAATTCACCACTTTAAACATGTTTTCAATTTCTTGTTGTGAAAAGAAAAGTACGTACACATATTAAGAAAAAAAAAACAAACCTTAGCCCACCCTCCCACCCTGAGTCAATTGTGCCGATTTTTTCCTATTCGTTGTGAGCTAGGTGGGGCGAAGCTTAATTGCAAAAGTTAAATCTTTTTTCTGTAGATACGTAATCTTCTTTCCAGAAGATATTTAAAACATAAATAAATGGTAAATTTTTGTCGGGAATTGCTGATTTTAGAATTAAGCTCCGCCCCTCCCACTGAAGTTGGGGTTGGTGGGTGGTGCTTATTTTTTAACTTTTTTCTTGGCATATATAGTTTTCTTTCAAAAACATGCTTCACATGGAAGAATTTGGTAGAGAAATAAGCATTTTGCAATTAAGCTCCGCCCCTCGGCTCACGGCGAATAAAAAAGTTATCACAATTGAGACGAGGGTGGGTGGGCGGGGTTTGTATTTTGATTTTTTTTCTTACTATATGTACATAGTTTTCATTTCATGACAAGAAACTAAAAATATGCGTAAAAGTAATAAATTTGTAGAGAAGAGTGGGGGATAAAATTTACCATTTAAAACATGTTGTCAGTTTCTTGTTGTGAAAAGAAGACTATACATATTAAGAAGAAAAAAATGCAAAACGTAAGCCCCTCCCACCCGCCCTGACTCAATTGTGACGATTTTTCCTTATTTGCCGTCAACCAAGAGGGGCTGGGATTAAGTTAATTTTTTTCTATAGATACGTAATCCTCTTTTCATAAAATATTTAAAACATATTGAAAATGGTAAATTGTTGTCGGAAAATATTGATGTTACATTAAGCTCCGCCCCTCGCTCTGACAATGAATGAAAAATTCATCAGATTTGAGGTTGGGGCGGGTGGGTGGGGCTTATTTTTTGACTTTTGTGTTCTTGACATATATAGTTTTCTTTCAATACTGAAAAACATATTTCACATGCAAGATTTTTGTAGAGAAATAAGCATTTTGCAATTAATCTCCGCCCCTCGGCCCACGACGAATAAGAAAATTCATCACAATTGAGATGAGGGCGGGTGGGCGGGGTTTGTAATTAGCATTTCTTCTTAATATATGTACGCAGTTTGCTTTTCATGACAACAAACTAAAAATATGCTTAAAAATGGTAAATCTTTAGAAAAGTAAGGGATAAACTTCACGGTTTTAAGTATGTTTTCAATTTCTTGTTGTGAAAAGAAGACTATGGTTATTAAGAAGTGGAAAAGAATGCAAAACGTAAGCCCCACCCACCCGCCCTATCTAGATTGTGACGATTTTTCCTTATTCGTCGTGAGCCAGGTGGGGCGGAGCTTAATTGCAAAAGTTGTCTTTTTACTGTAGATACGTAATCTTCTTTTCACAAGATATTTAAATTATATTGAAAATGGTAAATTTTTGTCGGAAAATATTGACTTTACAATTAAGCTCCGCCCTTCGCTCTGACAATAAATGAAAAATTCATCACATTTGAGGTTGAGGCGAGTGGGTGGGGCTTATTTTTTGACCTTTGTTCTTGGCATATATAGTTTTCTTTCAATACTTAAAAACATGTTTCACATGGATGATTTTTGTAGAGAAATAAGCATTTTGCAATTAATCTCCGCCCCTCGGCTCACGACGAATAAGAAAATTCATTACAATTGGGATGAGGGCGGGTGGGCGGGGTTTCTATTTTGACTTTGTATCTTAATATATGTATATATTTTATTTTCATGACAAGAAACTAAAAATATGTTTATTAAAAATGGTAAATGTTTAGAGAAGTAGAGGATAAAATTCACCATTTTAAACATGTTTTCAGTTTCTTGTTGTGAAAAGAAGACTATGCATATTAAGAAGAAAAAAATGCAAAACGTAACCCCACCCACCCACCCTGACTCAATTGTGACGATTTTTCCCTATTCGTCGTGAGCCAGGTGGGGCGGAGCTAAATTGCAAAAGTTTAGCTTTTTTGTGTATACGTAATCTTTTCACAAGATATTTAAAACATACTGAAAAATGGTAGATTTTTGTCGGAAATTACTGATTTTAGAATTAAGCTCCGCCCCTCGCGCTGAGGTTGGGGAGGGCGGGTGGGGCTTATTTTTTGACTTTTTTTTGCAAATATAGTTTTCTTTCAAAAACATGTTTCACATGGAAGAATCTTGTAGAGAAATAAGTATTTTGCAATTAAGCTCCGCCCCTCGGCTCACGGCGAATAAAAAAGTCATCACAAATGAGATGAGGGCGGGTGGGCGGGTTTTGTATTTTGATTTTGTTTCTTAATATATGAATATATTTTATTTTCATGACAAAAAACTAAAAATATGTTTATTAAAAATGGTAAATGTTTAGAGAAATAGGGGATAAAATTCACCATTTTAAACATGTTTTCAGTTTCTTGTTATGAAAAGAAGACTATGCATATTAAGAAGAAAAAAATTCAAAACGTAAGCCCCACCCACCCACCCTGACTCGATTGTGACGATTTTTCCCCATTCGTCGTGCGAATTTATGAAATTAATTTCACAACTAGTTTTCCCATTTGAATTGTACAACATTAAAAATGCGAGTATAATTTATACTTACAATTTTCTCCAGGCTTTACAGAACAATTCGTCTTTTTCTATTTGAAAAATGTCTTTGTTTTTCGTCCATTTCCTTGTCGTTTAAAGACGATTTGACTTTGGGTATTTTTAAAAATGACAGAAAATACTAGATGATAAACAATTGCTAATATCCGCATATTTCAGAAAAACTTTGTGCATATTAAATCCGTACTCTAGTGATTACATTAAACGTGTACTTACGTAATTACCGGCTTCAATTAGCGTGCCGTTGCTGGGTGGATGTCCAAGAGCCTGAAGAATGAAGACCAGATTTTCCGTCCCTGTGTTATTAACGCGGATGGAATTAGCTTCAATTAGACTAAAAGAAGCAGCAATTAAAAGCAACGTAACGAGATGCATTGTAGAGGAACGTTGCACAAAAAATCGACTTCGGATGGCTTGGGCCATCGATAACACCGTCTTATCTTCAGATTATGTAGTAGTCGAGTGGACATTGTCGTCAATTACCAGTCCTTCGTTTCGATGGTGTGATAGTCTGAACGAATTTTTTATCTCGTATTGTTTCTACTGCTATTAATAACTGCCAGATTTCCGGGTGTGATATGACAATGTTGTAGGATTAATTTCTTTTTTGTGTTTGATATACCAGTATTTTTACCTTCACTCCAAAAATAGAACGAGTGGGCATAATGGTCGTGTTTACAAGTCAGTTAGGTAAATTATTTGGCGCTTTGACTTTGGGAGCTCCACAGGGATTGCGCATACGACCAGCGCAATTTTTGCTCTACATAGATGACCTGTTTGTTGTTCATTTTATCATCATAGATAATCCGGTGATAAAGTGGAGAAGTATCAACGTCAATTGCCGAAATCAAAAGTCACGTCCTAAGATTGCCACGAGTGCTGACTTGTCCCGAATGCACTTATTGTCGAATCATGCTGTGTCAAAAATGGCAAAAATTAGATTGTGTTTGTAACGTAAACCGTAAACCAGAAACTTGGACTCTAAACAGACAATTATGTCCGGTCGGCGAGAACATGGTTTACTAGCTGGATAATTGTCAAGATTGTTACAGTGCGTTCCGCTGGGTGCTCTTGACAGACACCAGTTTAACAGTCCATCAGAAAACTTATCGCCTGGTGAATTCCAACGAGCCTGAATGTGACGTTCCGGTTCGCCAGATCCGTATTGCTTTATAATAAATAAAGTTGTTATTATTTATTTAACACGTATTATGGCAATTACAACAGTTCTTGCAGGTTGTAGTTGTAATTTCGTGCATTTTTCGAACGGTCTTCGGTAGTTATGCAACTTATAATACGTGAGTGTATAAAGGGAACACTAAGTGTACGAATTACAAAATAATTCGTATGACACCCCTATTCGACAATTAGCGTTAACGTTATCAGATACGTTTTGATCTCGATTATCATGATGATGAACTGTTTTGCTGTCTGATCAATGATCACTTTTTTTTTACAGTTAATTTTTTGAACGGCTTTGACCCACTTCCACTACAACAACTTCGATTGTTTTTTAGTGACCCTGGAAGTTTTAATTTTATTTATAAAGTGTATTTCCAACTCGGATTTCGCAATTAGTGGCCGGACTACAATGGAATGAGACGTAATTTCTTCACTTAAATTGCTCCACGTAAAGATGCATTTATGCGTTAAAATTGTATCATGTGTCAGTTATTTACGCGGAATTATTACATTATTGTGTTTGTGGCTGAAACTTGGTTTTTCAAGGTGAAAACATTCAGCATTCGTGATTGTCAAGAATTATCAAGAGAGTAATTGCAGACTGAAATGTGCATCGTTGTTAGAACGAGTAATATATTTTTTTAAGAAAGTATACAAAAATGTGAATGTATTTTGGATTTTTTTTATTTTTATTTGTTAATCTTCGGAATTACTAGACCGATTGTTGTCGAATTTTGTATATTGGGAATATCATGTAGATCGTAAAACGCTAACCCAACTTGGCTAGTCATTCCCACTAACAATTTGACGACGCCATCTTACCTATATAAAATTCGGATTCGGGTTTTTGAAGTAGTTTGAAAGAATCTTGCGGATCTCCTGTCTTGTTTTTGAAGAAATTTGAAAGAATTTTCTCCAAAAACGAAACACCAGAAGCTCCAAGATTGTTCTGACTCTTTAAAAATAAAGACATCATGAGTTCCTAAGATTCTTTCAATTTCTTTCAAAAACTACTCGTAAATACCAGCCGTTTTCTATATTCTTTAGAATTCTTTAAAAAACATCAGGAATCCTCGAGTTTTTGTTTTCAAACTCTTGAAAAAAGACGTAGAAACCCCTGAGATTCCTTATTATTTTTTTCAAAAAAAGGGATCTCAAAAAATTTTTGAAAATATTTTCAGAAACAAAACATATTAAAACATGTAACATCGAAGTAACTTGTACTGGTTTGAATTCATGTTAATCTACTTTGTTTTGAGACTGAAATTGAAATTGAGATTTTCAAATTCTTATGAAAAGCACTCGGGACCTTCAAGATTCTTTCAAAATTTTGTTTGTTCAACAAATTGCAAATCAAAAATCTGGGGGACCGAAAAATTACAAAATCAAAAAATAAAAAATTCCAAAAATTGTAATATTGAAAATTATATATTACCTTTTTTTGCTTAATATACGTTTTTCTTTCCATAACGAAATACTTAAAACATGTTTACATTTTTTTTGTTTATAGAGAAATATCCATTTTGCTACAGTTACGATTAAAAAAAGCATCACAATTAAGGTAGGGCGGGTGGACGGGGCTTATCTTTACTAATTTGTAGAGAAATATGGATTTTGCAATTTAGCTCCGCCCCTCAATCCGACAACAAATGAAAAATTCATCAGAATTGAGATAGGGCGGGTGGGTGGGGCTTAATCATTGACATATTTTTCTTAACGTATATAGTTTTTTTTTTAATAATACAACACTTAAAACATAAATCTGATCTCAAATTCATCCTTTGATATTTTAGATATTTTACTGTTGAAAGAAGACTACTATCTTACAAAAAAAAATATCAAAGGATAAGCCCCACCCGCCCGCCCCGTCTCAAGTGTGATTAATTTTTTTATTCGTCGTGAGACGGGGGGTGGAGCTTAAATGCAGAGTTCATATTTTTCTACAAGAAATTAGCGTGTGAAATATGCAAAAGTGCGAAATTGAAATATCTTTACTATTTTGTAGAGAAATATGGATTTTGCAGTTAAGCTCCGCCCCTCAAACTGACAACAAATGAATAATTCATCAGAATTTAGATAGGGTGGGTGGGTGGGGCTAACACACTGACATCTTTTTCTTAATGTATATAGTTTTTTTTTTCAAAAACACGGTACTTAAAAAATAATAATTATAATCTCAAATTCACTCTTTGACATTTTAAGTATTTTACTGTTGAAAGGAATCTCCGATACCTCTTTTATATTGTTTTTGAAGTAAAAAATAATCTCGGGGACTCGTTTTATTTTATTTTTGAAATAGTTTAAAAGAATATCCTGGACCCCTTGTGTTTAGTTTTTCAAGTCGTTTAAAAGAATCTCTATAACCCATTGTCTTTTGCTTTTGAAGTAGTATAATAGAATCTCGGGAAGCCATTTTGTTTCGTTTTTGGAATAGTTGGAAAGAATTTCCGGGACCTCTTCTATATTGTTTTGAAGTAAAAAAGAATCTTGGGGACTCATTTTATTTTGTTTTTGAAGTAGTTTAAAAGAATCTCCTTGAGCTCTTGTGTTTAGTTTTTCAAGTAGTTTAAAACAATCTCGATAACCCATTGTCTTTTGTTTTTGAAGTGGTTTGAAAGGATCTCCAGGATTTTTTATGTCTGGTTTTTGAAGTAGTTTGAAAGAATCTCGGGGAGCCCTTTTATTTTGTTTTTGAAATAGCCTGAAAGAATCCTAGGGATTCTCTTATGTCTGATTTTTGAAGTAGTTTGTAGAAATTTCGGGGACCGGTTGCGTCTTGATTTTGAAGTAGTTTAAAAGAACCTCCTGGACCCCTTGTGTTTTGTTTTTGAAGTAGTTTGAAAAAATCTCGGGGATTCTTTTTATTTTGTTTTTGAAGTAGTTTAAAAGAATCTCTTGGACCCCTTGTATTTTGATTTTGAAGTAATTTGAAAGAATCTCGGGAAACTATTTTGTTTTGTTTTTGAAGTAGTTTAAAGGAATCTTGGGGACCCCTCCTATTTTGTTTTTGGAGTAGTTTGTGAGAATCTGGGAGACCTCAGGTGTCTAGTTTTTGAAGTAGTTTGAAAGAATCTCGGAGATCCCTTGTGTTTTCTCTTTGAAGTAATTCAAAAGAATCCCTGGAAGCCAATTTGTTTTGTTATTGAAGTAGTTTGGAAGAGTCTTGGGGATACATTTTTTGTTTTTGAAGTAGTTTAATAGAATCTCGGGAAGCCATTTTGTTTTGTTTTTAGAATAGTTTGAAGGAATCTTCGGGACCTTTTTTATTTTGTTTTTGAAGTAAAAAAGAATCTCGGGGACTCAATTTAGTTTATTTTTGAAGTGGTTTAAAAGAATCTTTTGGACCACTTGTGTTTAGTTTTTCAAGTAGTTTAAAATAATCTCCGGGATCCCTTGTGTCTGGTTTTTTAAGTAGTTTGAAAGAATCTCGGGGACCCCTTTTGTTTTGTTTTTAAATTAGTTTCTAAGAATCAGGGATTCTCTTATGTCTGATTTTTTAAGTAGTTTGCAGAAATTTCGGGGACCGGTTGCGTCTTGATTTTGAAGTAGTTTAAAAGAACCTCCTGGACTGCTTGTGTTTTGTTTTTGAAGTAGTTTGAAAAAAATCTCAGGAATCCTTTTTATTTTGTTTTTGAAATACTTTAAAAGAATCTCCTGGAGCCCTTGTATTTTGCTTTTGAAGTAATTTGAAACAATCTCGGGAAACTATATTTTGTTTTGTTTTTGAAGTAGTGTTTAAGGACTCTTGGGGACCCCCTCTATTTTGTTTTTGAAGTAGTTTGAGAGAATCTCGACCACTCCAGGTGTCTAGTTTTTGAAGTAGTCTGAAAGAATCTCGGTGATCTCTTGTGTTTTGTTTTTGAAGTAATTGAAAAGAATTCCGGGAAGCCATTTTGTGTCGTTTAATAGAATCTCTGGAAGCCATTTTGTTTTGTTTTTGGAATAGTTTGAAAGAATTTCCGGGACCTTTTTATATTGTTTTTGAAGTAAAAAAGAATCTCGGGGACTCATTTTATTTTATTTTTTAAGTAATTTAAAAGAATCTCCTGGACCGCTTGTGTTTAGTTTTTCAAGTAGTTTAAAAGAATCTCCGGGATCACTTGTGTCTGGTTTTTTAAGTAGTTTGAAAGAATCTCGGGGACCCCTTTTGTTTTGTTTTTAAATTAGTTTCTAAGAATCGGGGCATCCCTTGGTTCTGGTTTTTGAAGTAGTTTGAAAAAATCTCAGGGATCCTTTTTATTTTGTTTTTGAAGTACTTTAAAAGAATCTCCTGGAGCCCTTGTATTTTGCTTTTGAAGTAATGTGAAAGAATCTCGGGATACTATTTTGTTTTGTTTTTGAAGTAGTGTTTAAGAACTCTTGGAGACCCCCTCTATTTTGTTTTTGGAGTAGTTTGTGAGAATCTCGAGGACCCTAGGTGCCTAGTTTTTGAAGTAATTTGAAAGAATCTCGGAGATCCCTTGTGTTTTGTTTTTGAAGTAGTTTGGCAGAATCTTGGGGATACATTTTTTGCTTTTAAAGTAGTTTAATAGAATCTTGGGAAGCCATTTTGATTTGTTTTTGGAATAGTTTGAAAGAATCTCCGGGACCTCTTTTATATTGTTTTTGAAGTAAAAAAGAATCTCGGGGACTCATTTTATTTTGTTTTTGAAGTGGTTTAAAAGAATCTCGATAATCCATTTTTTTTTTTGTTTTTGAAGTACATAGTTTGAAAAGAATCTCCGGGATCCCTTGTGTCTGGTTTTTGAAGTAGTTTGAAAGAATCTCGGGAAGTCCCTTTATTTTGTTTTTAAATTAGTTTCTAAGAATCGGAGGATCCCTTGCGTCTGGTTTTTGAAGTAGTTTAATAGAATCTGGTGGATCGCTTGTGTTTTGTTTTTGAAGTAAAGTAAGTAATTTGAAATAATCTCGGGAAACTATTTTGTTTTGTTTTTGAAGTAGTTTGAAGGAATCTTGGGGACCCCTTCTATTTTGTTTTTGGAGTAGTTTGTCAGAATCTCAGGGACTTCAGGTGTCTTGTTTTTGAAGTACTTTGGAAGACTCTTGGGGAGACATTTTTTGTTTTTGAAGTAGTTTAATAGAATCTCGGGAAGCCATTTTGTTTTGTTTTTGGAATAGTTTGAAGGAATCTCCGCACCTCTTTTATTTTGTTTTTGAAATTAAAAAGAATCTCGGGGACTCATTTGATTTTGTTTTTGAAGTAGTTTAAAAAAAATTCCTGGACCTCTTATGTTTAGTTTTTCAAGTAGTTTAAAAGAATCTCGATCACCCATTTTCTTTTGTTTTTGAAGTAGTTTGAAAAGAATCTCCGGGATCCCTTGTGTCTGGTTTTTGAAGTAGTTTGAGAGAATCTCGGAGAGCCCTTTTATTTTGTTTTTAAATTAATTTCTAAGAAGCGGGGGATCCCTTGTGTCTAGTTCAAAAACCAGAAGATTTTTTAACTACTTTTTGACCCCTTGTCTTTTGTTTTTGAAGTAGTTTAACAGATTCTCGGGAAGCCATTTTGTTTTGTTTTTGGAATAGTTCAAAAGAATCTCCGAGACCTCTTTTATATTGTTTTTGAAGTAATTTGAAAGAATCTCGGGAAACTATTTTGTTTTGTTTTTTGAAGTAGTGTTGAAGGAATCTTGGGGACCCCTTCTATTTAGAATCTCGGAGATCCCTTGTGTTTAGTTTTTGAAGTAATTCAAAAAAATCCCGAGAAGCCATTTTGTTTTGTTTTGAAGTAATTTGAAAGAATCTCGGGAAACTATTTTGTTTTGTTTTCGACGTAGTGCGAAGGAATCTTGGGGACCCCTTCTATTTTGTTTTTGAAGTAGTTTGAAAGAATCTCGGGAATCACTTGTGCTTTTTTTGGAAAAATGAGTTTCCTTTTTGGAAAAACTTTGAAAATTGTAAACTCACTTTTCACATGTATTTAAATAAATGATTTTGGTTTCCTAAATTGGGGAAAGATATCAAATTTGACACCAATCGTTTTTTTTTTGACCATCGTTTTTTGAAAATTAGCAAATTGCTAAGTCAATTTTCACGTTTATTTGAATCGATGTGTCGTTACAATTTCGAATTTGTAATTGATGGAAGTTATCCATAAATAACGAGTTATTTGTAAAAATATCTGCAGCATCTGCCGGGAATTTTTATCTTTTCTTGACTTGTAACGATGTAGGCGTCGAAGAGGGCGGAATTTGAAACAAGACTCTATTATTTGCTACAAAATTTAGTATCCGCCTCCACTAAGTAGGAAATTCGTTGTAGAAAGGTTGTGTTATGCTCGGCTGAAAAGAGCCTGCCGTCAAAGGAGGATATAATTTATTCGTTAATTGATTTCGGAACGGTCGTAGATAAATTATTGCGACTAACATAATGTTATCCCAATACGCATACACTTCTATTTAATCAAAACTAGAGCTGCTACTACAACTACCATTTTATTAAATTATCGCCTTTCCGCACCGTTACAAATAACCCTATTACCCAAACTTGATCACATAAGTTTCGGCTTTGCATGTAAAAGTGCTCTTGTGGTCATCATACGCATAGCTGTACGCATCAGGACAACGATCCTTGAAGAACTTCGGGTAATTCACAGGCCAAGTGGACGATTTACACTTATCAGGAGTACCATAAGCTCCACGACAACAATACTGATCAGTATTAAAAGCATTACAAGCGGAATTACAAGCAATGACAGTCCCTTGACCGTTCTTAACTTTTAGTTCCTCGGGACACTGATTGATTACGGTGTGATTTGAGCAAGCGTCTTTCTTGCAGCTGTATTGGCTGCCGTCACCCTGACCTCCACTGGGTTTGATCTGTCAAAGTTTAGATTAAAAGGTAACACAAAAGTCAAATCGGACGTTAATTACAGAAGCTACGATGTTAAAACCGTCGACTAAAGAAACGTCGTAGAAGTCGAGCCCTTGGTCTCCTTTGAGGGTGATTTCCACCAGAGTGGCAGGGGGTGTACCTCCAGCCCCGTTGCACTTGAGTTTGTTGCCACAGTCGCCAGTTTGACAGTGTTTGGTGTTTGCGTTACAGCCTGTTCGACCCCAGAAGCGGCCCGCCCATTTTTCGGGGGCTTGTACAGAAACCTAAACCGAATTTAAAGTTACTAATTAAAAATTAAGGTTACTAAGTTACCTTGTGTCCTGCTGGTAGATCAAAACCTCCATCTCTCAGCTGAGGATGGCCTGGATTGGCCTGAATTCCAACCCAAATGTCGAAGTTAGCTGCGTTCTGGATCTGGAATTCCACTCCTGAGCAGAGGGCCAGGAGTGTTACGAAGACAGTGTTAGTTAACATCGCGATGTTGTCAATATAATCTCAACTAGTAGTTTGTGGTTTCGTGGAGTTATATATAGAGGAAACTTAGTTATCGTTGGATCTAGAAAATGGAAAACATTTTTTCAGATCTTTGCCGAAAATACATTCTCACTTATCGTCATTATCAGAGAGCGGCGACCTTGGGTTTAAGAACTGTGCAGACCACCACATGCGTGCACGTGACCAGCGCGGCACGGGGTCGATCAATTCGTTGGCCGACTACACTGAATTTGGATCTCGGTTTTGTCATTATCACTTGATTTTCAGGTGCAATACGCACCTGCATCAAGCACTTGGAAGTGGCGCAGTATTCATTTGAAAACATTTTTATGAATATTATTTTGATTTTTTTATTCTATTTTTAATAGAAGCAGCATTTTATTTTATTTTAACTAGAATCTGTTTTTAGTAGCAATATCAATTATGTTCTACAAATAGATAAGTTCTGCCTGTAAATGATCACACATTTATCTATTACGTTTCATTAGATAATACGCCACATAGATTAAAGCTGTTACCTACCGGGATAATAATAGTGCGTATTTACAAATTTATTCGCACATACAGTATATTTGTTTATGTAAATTATTTTTAATCCAGTCAATATAATTAAATGTTTCATTCATTATTTTTTTAAAATCCTGTATAAATAACTGTGAAAAATATACATACTTGATTAAAGCGGAAATAACAGTGCATATCGCAACGCATTTTTAAAATTCGTAGTATCCAAAATAAACTATAAAATTTGACTTTAAAATTTATCATTTTTTGATAATCTTGTATACCTACCAGTGAATATGCAAGGAAATATAAATTTCAACCAAAATTGGTCAATAAAGTTAGCATCATCAGGTTAAAATTTTGATTAGCGATTCAAAAGTTTTTTTTAGTCATTTTTTTTTGTCGTTTTTTGGGTGCGTTTTTGTCACCTTTTGTATTTTTGTAACCTTTTTTTTTCTCTTTTTTTCGCTCTTTTTGTTGTCTTCCATGGTGGGTTTTCTGGCGGTTTTTATCGCATTTCTTGTTTCTTTTCGGTGGTTTTTCCTGTCACTTTTTTCCTTTTTGTTGGCCTTTCTTCAATGTAGATGATTTCATAACAAGATTTTGTTACGAAAAAACTCACTTCAAACGGACGCATAGCATGCTTCTTTACCTTTACTTTATACTAGTTTTTTTTGTCCTTCTTTTATATCCCTTTTTCGCTCTATTTTATAGCCTTTTTTATCGCCACTTTTTGTAGCCATTTCAATTGCTAGTTGTCGCCTTTTTTTAAATTATCGTTTATTGTCATTTTTTTTAGCTGCTTTTTGTCTCTTTAGTAGTTTTCTAGTGACGAAACTTTTTTGTGGATTTTTTTTGTTTTTTTTAGTGGACTGATTTCTTTTAGCAACTTTTTTGTCTCTTTAATCGTTTTAGAGACTTTTTTTTTTGGTGGATTTTTTGCCGTTTTTTAGTTCTACTAACATATTTTCGCTGTTTTTTCCAGTTTTGTCTCCTTTTTTATTGCCTTTTTAGTCGTTTTAGGTAGTTTTTAGTCATTTTTGTGGACTTATTGGTGTTTTTTAGTTCTCTACTTAAACCGCGTTTTTTGCTCTTTTTGACATTTTTTGTCACCTTTCTTTAGTGACTTTTTTGTTTTTAAGTAGTTTTTTTTGTCGGTTTTAATGGACTGATTGTCGTTTTTGTGTTTTCTATTTATACTACATTTCCTTTTTTGCTTTTTTTATAACTGGTGTTTTTTGTCAACTTTTTTATCTCTTTCATCGTTTTTACGGTTTTTCTAGTTTTTTTTTGTTTGTGGAATATAACGTAATAATTAATTTAATTAACTTTGTTGTTTCTGCTAAGATGTGTTTTTCATTATTTTTTTTTCTTCTTTTTTATTTTTATTTTTATAGTATATACGACTATAATTTCTCTCATTGCTTTTTATTTGATTCCGGTGTCAAAGTTCGGTTTTTGTGAACTTTTTGTTGTTTTTTGACCTCTTTTAATGATAGTTTTAATTACATTTTTTGTCGCTATTTTTAAATCGCGTTTTTTACATCAACCTTTTGACACCTTTTTTTTAGTTGGTTTGATGAGGATTTTTTTCGGTTTTGGTTTTTTTAGTTGTTTTAGGTACTTTTTGCGGACTTAATTGGTGTTTGTTAGTTCTCTATTTAATCCACCTTTTTCGTCCCCTTTTTGTCACCTTTCTTATTACAATTTTCTTCTACCTTTTTTTTTTACGTTTTTTTCGTCCCTTTTTTTGATAATCTTTTTTTCTTACTTTTTTATAACCACTTTTTGTCACCTTTTTTGTCTTTTTTTAAATTGAGGTTTCTTGTTTTTTTTTTTGGTGGACATTTTCGTCCCTTTTTTGTCGTAATTTTTTTGGTCGCTGTATGGCGTTTTTTTTTTCGATTTTTTTTGTCTCATTTTAGAAAATTTAGAGACTATTCTTATCGCATTTTTTGCCACTTTTTCTCGCCTTTCGAAAATTGCGTTTTTATCGTCTTTTGACATCTTTTTTCCACTCACTTTTTTTAGTCGTTTTGTTGGGAATTTTTTTCACGTTTGTTTTTTTAGTCGTTTTGGTCATTTTTGTGGACTTATTGGTGTTTTTTAGTTCTCTATTTAAACCGCGTTTTTTGCTCTTTTTTGACATTTTTTGTCACCTTTCTTTAGTGACTTTTTTGTTTTTAGGTAGTTTTGTCGGTTTTAATTAACTGATTGTCGTTTTTTTTTGTTTTCTATTTATACCACATTTTATTTTTTGCTTTTTTTATAAGTGGTGTTTTTTGTCAACTATTTTATCTCTTTCATCGTTTTTACGGTTTTTCTAGTTTTTTTTTTTGGAATATAACGTAATAATTAATTTAATTAACGTTGTTGTTTATGCTAAAATGTGTTTTTCTTTCTTTTTTTCTTTTTTTTATTTTTATTTTTCTTTTTATAATATATACGACTATAATTTCTTTCATTTCTTTTTATTTGATTCCGGTGTCAAAGTTCGTTTTTTGTGAACTTATTGTTGTTTCTTGATCTCTTTTGATGATAGTTTTAATTACATTTTTTGTGGCTTTTTTTTAAATCGCGTTTTTTACATCGAATTTTTAACACCTTTTTTTAGTTGGTTTGTTGGGGATTTTTTTTCTTTTGCCCTTTTTTTACTTTTTTTCAATTCACGATTTTTTTCGTCCCTTTTTTTGTAATCTTTTTTCTTACTTTTTTATAACCACTTTTTGTCACCTTTTTTTGTCTTTTTTTTATTCTGACATTTGTTGTCACAGTTTTTTGGTTTTTAGTCGGTTTTAGCGAGTTCTTTGTTGTTTTTTTTTGGTGTACATTTTCGTCGCTTTTTGACTTTTTTCGCTTTTTTGTCGTAATTTTTTTGGGCGCTGTATAGCGTTTTTTTTTTCGCTTTTTTTGTCTTTTTTTAGAAAATCAGAGAGACTATTCTTATCGCATTTTTTGACACTTCTTCTCGCCTTTCGAAAATTGCGTTTTTATCGTCTTTTGACATCTTTTTTCCACTCACTTTTTTTAGTCGTTTTGTTGGGAATTTTTTTCACGTTTGTTTTTTTAGTCGTTTTAGTCATTTTTGTGGACTTTTGGTGTTTTTTAGTTCTCTATTTAAACCGCGTTTTTCTGCTCTTTTGACATTTTTTGTCACCTTTTTTTTATTGACTTTTTTGTTTTCAGGTAGTTTTTTGTCGGTTTTAATGGACTGATTGTCGTTTTTTTGTTTTCTATTTATACCACATTTTATTTTTTGCTCTTTTTTTATAAGTGGTGTTTTTTGTCAACTATTTTCTCTTTAATCGTTTTTAAGGTTTTTCTAGTTTTTTTGTTTGTGGAATATAACGTAATAATTAATTTAATTAACTTTGTTGTTTCTGCTAAGATGTGTTTTTCTTTATTTTTTTTCTTCTTTTTATTTTAATTTTTATAATGTATACGACTATAATTTCTTTCATTTCTTTTTATTTGATTCCGGTGTCAAAGTTCGTTTTTTGTGAACTTTTTGTTGTTTTTGACCTCTTTTGATGATAGTTTTAATTACATTTTTTGTCTCTTTTTTAAATCGCGTTTTTTACATCGAATTTTTGACACCTTTTTTAGTTGGTTTGTTGTTTTTTTTTTACTTTTTTTCAATTCACGTTTATTTCGTCCCTTTTTTTGTAATCTTTTTTTAAACTGACATTTGTTGTCACAGTTTTTTTTCAGTTTGACAATTTTTTGGATTCCCAGTTCCGATTTCAACACATATTTCATTTTTTTGATTTTGAACGACTTTCTCAATTTTTAATCTTTCGTTTTTTTAATTTTTCCATTTTTTCGTTTTGATAATTTTTTGTTTTTTCGACTTTCATTTTTTTCAATTTCTCAGTTATTTTTTTAATTTTTTGATTTTTCAGTTTTTATTTCCCCAATTTTTCAACTCTTTGATTTTTATTTTTCAGTTTCCCGATTTTTTAATTGTCATTTTCTCGTTTTTGTGTCACAAATTTTCGTTTTTTCATTCCCTTTTTTCTCAATGTTTCTTTCGATTTTATAATTTTTCGTGTATTCAATTTTTCAAACTTTCCTCAATTTTTCTTTTTTTTTAATTTGGCAATTTTTGAATTTCTAGTTATCCAATTTTCCGATTTCTTTAATTTTCAATACATATTTCGTTTTTTGGATCTTGCAGTTTCTCATTTTTTCGCCTTTCATTTTTTCGTTTTTATAATTTTTCATTTTTTCTACTTTAATTTTTTTGAGTTCAGTTTCTCGACTTCCAAATTTTTCAACATTTCGATGGTTCAATTTATAATTTTTCTATTTTTCAGTTTCTAAGTTTTTTTTAATTTTTCAATTTTTCAGTTTTTCATGTCCCCAATTTTTCAATTTCTTGATTTTTATTTTTCAGTTTCCCGATTTTTTAATTGTCATGTTCTCAATTTTATATCGCAAATTTTCATTTTTTCATTAACTTTATTTTTCGATGTTTCTTTTGATTTTATAATTTTTCGTGTGTGTTCGATTTTTCACAATTTCAACCTTCTCAATTTTCCAATTTTTAAATATTGAATAAAAAATAATTTGGAAATTTTTGGATTTCCAGTTATTCGATTTTCCAATTCCTTTAATTTTAAATACGTATTTCGATTTGATAATTTTTCGTTTTTTCAACTTTAATTTTTTTTTAGTTTTTCAGTTTTTCGACTTACAAATTTTTCTATTTTTCAGTTTCTCAGTTTTTTTCAATTTTTCAGCTTTTTATTTCCCCAATTTTTCAACTCCTTGATTTTTATTTTTCAATTTCTCAATTTTTTAATTGCCATTTTCTCGATTTTATATTATAAATTTTCGTTTTTCATTACTTTTTTTTTCGATGTTTCTTTCACTTTTACAATTTTTGCGTGTGTTCCAATTTTTCAAATTTTCAATCTTTCCTAAATTTTTGATTTTGACAATTTTTTGGATTTCCAGTTATCCGATTTCAACGCATATTTCGTTTTTTTGATTTTGAACAACTTTCTCAATTTTTAATCTTTCGTTTTTTTAATTTTTCCATTTTTTGGTTTTGATAATTTTTTGTTTTTTCTACTTTAATTTTTTCAGTCTCAGTTTTTTTTTAATTTTTCGATTTTTAAATTTTTATTTCCCCAATTTTTCAACTCCTTGATTTTTATTTTTCCGTTTCCCTATATTTTAATTGTCATTTGCTCGTTTTTATGTCACAAACTTTCGTTTTTTCATTCGATTTTATAATTTTTCGTGTATTCAATTTTTCAAATTTTCAACCTTCCCTCAATTTTTCTTTTTTTTTTAATTTGGCAATTTTTGGATTTCCAGTTATCCGATTTTTTTAATTTTCAATACATATTTCGTTTTTTCCATCTTGCACTTTCTCATTTTTTCACCGTTTGGTTTTTAGTCGGTTTTAGCGACTTCTTTGTTGTTTTTTTTTTTGCTGTACACTTTCGTCGCTTTTTGACTTTTTTTCACTTTTTTGTCGTAATTTTTTTGGTCGCTGTATGAAGTTTCTTTTTTTCTGGCTTTTTTTTTCTCTTTTTAGTAAATTTAGAGACTACAGTTTTTTGACGTTTTTACGGATTCTTTATCGTTTTTTAATCCTATTCTTATCGCATTTTTTCACCTTTTTTGCCTTTTCCGCTGCTATATTGTTTTTGAAGTAAAAAAGAATCTCGGGGACTCATTTTATTTTGTTTTTGAAGTAGTTTAAAAGAATTTCGTGGACCTCTTGTGTTTACTTTTTCAAATAGTTTAAAAGAATCTCGATAATCCATTTTCCTTTGTTTTTGAAATAGTTTGAAAGAATCGTCGGGATCCCTTAGTCTGGTTTTTGAAGTAGTCTGAAAAAATCTCGGGGACTCCTTTTATTTTGTTTTTGAAGTAGTTTGTAAGAATCTCGGGGACCGCTTGTGTCTGGTTTTTGAAGTAGTTTAAAAGAATCTGCTGGACCCCTTTTGTTTTGTTGTTGCAATCATTTGAAAGAATCTCGGGGAGCCCTTTTATTTCGTTTTTGAAGTAATTTATAAGAATCTTCTGGATCCCTTTTGTTTTGTTGTTGCATCAATTTTAAAGGATCACGGGAGCCACTTGTTTTTTTTTTTTTTTTTTGAAAAATCGTTTATTATTTTGGAAAAAACTTTGAAAATTGCAAACTCATTTTCACGTTTATTTAAATAAATGTGGCGGCGATTTTGCATTCGTAATTGGCGAAAGATTATCTAAAATTTGGCACCAATTGATAGCCGATTTTGACGATCTTTTTTGAAAAATTTAGAAAATTGTTAATTTTCTTAATAAAAATAAATACTAGAGCTGCTACTACAACTACCATTTTATTCAATTATTGCCTTTCCGTCCCGTTACAAATAACCCTATTACCCAAACTTGATCAAATAAGTTTCGGCTTTGCATGTAAAAGTGCTCTTGTGGTCATCAAACGCATAGCTGTACGCATCAGGACACCGATCCTTGAAGAACTTCGGGTAATTCACAGCCCAAGTGGACGATTTACACTTATCAGAAGTATCATAAGCACCACGACAACAATACTCATCAGTTTTAAAAACATCACAAGCCGAATTACAACCAATAACAGCACCTTGACCATTCTTAACTTTTAGTTTCTCGGGACACTGATTGATTATGTCGTTATTCAAGCAAGCGCCTTTCTTGCAGCTGTACTGGCTGCCGTCACCTTGACCACCGATGGGTTCGATCTATCAAAGTTTTGATAAAAGTTAACACAAAAATCAAAAGAGGAGGTTAATTACAGAAGCTACGATGTTAAAACCGTTGACTAAAGAAACGTCGTAGAAGTCGAGTCCGTTGAATTTCTTGAGGGCGATTTCCACCAGAGTTGTAGGGGGTACACCTCCAGCCCCGTTGCATTCGAGTTTGTTGCCACAGTCGCCGGTGTCGCAGTGTTTGGTGCTTGGGTTGCAGCCTGTTCGACCCCAAAAACGGCCTTCCCAATTTTTGGGGGCTTGTACAGAGACCTAAACCAAATTTAATAGCTAAAAATTAGTGGTAGCTACTTACCTTTTGTCCTGCTGGTAGGTCAAATCCTCCATTTCTCAGCTGGGGATTGTCTGTTTTGTTATTGGGCTGAATTCCAATCCAAATGTCGAAGTTAGCTGTGTTCTGTATCTGAAATTCCACTCCTGAGCAGACGGCCAGGAGTGTTACGAAGACAGTTTTGCTTAACATCGTGACGTTGTTAATACAACCTCAACTACTAGGTTGTGGTTTCGTGGATTTATATATAGAGCAAACTCGCGTAAAAAATTGTAGAAAATTTTAATGAAGCGTGCTATTTAGGTATGTTATCGTTGATTCCTGAAAATGGAGAATATTTTCGCCTTGTGTTTTCAGAAAATACTCCTCACGCAACGATTTATCGTCATTATTCACACAAATTTTTTTCATATCGTGTTCTAAATAAGAATACATTTTTTCATTCGTTTTTTGATAAGTTAAAAGAAAATTCTGTGGGTTCTTAATTATAATTAGCTATTACCCACTTTATTATTATTATTATTATGTGTATTTAGAATCTTTGAGTAGTTTGTTTTGGATAACTACAAAATTTTGGCGTTATTATGTAATTTTCCTAAAATTTTTAAAAATTATTATCTTGCAAAACATGAACTCACTTTTGGTTGTAGACAATCTAAAGCAATGAATCGATTAATTTATGAAGAAAAATAATTATTTGTTTGACTCTTATGATTTGAAATAACTTTGTATGTAAATCATTTTTAATCGAATGGAAATAATTAATTGATTCATTCATTTTTTTTTACATCCTGTATAAATAATTATGAAAAATATGCGTACATGATTAAATCGGAAATAACGTTTCATATCGCAACGCAGTTTTAAAATTCGTAGATACCAAGAAAAACTATAAAATTTGACTTCAAAATTTATTATTTTTTTGATAACCTCGTATAAAAATATAAATTTCAAGCAAGATTGGTCAACGAAATTAAAGATGACATCATCAGGTTAGAATTTTGATTAGCGATTTAGTTTTTTTTTGCATTTTTTAGTCAGTTTTTTTTGTCGTATTTTTATCGCATTTTCGTCCTTTTTGTCGCCTTGCTAGAGGTTCTTTCCTCGCTTTTCTAGTAGACTTCCTTCCTCGTTTTTTAGGTGCGTTTTTGTCACCTTTTGTATTTTTGTAATCTTTGTTTTTTTCTCTTTTTTTCGCTCTTTTTGTTGTCTTCCATAGTGGGTTTTTTGGCGCGTTTTTATCGCATTTCTTGTTGTTTTTCGGTAGTTTTTTAGTCGCCTTTTCCTTTCGCCTTTTTTTAAGTATCGTTTGTTGTCACATTTTTTTTCTCAAGCTGTTTTTTGTCTTTTAGTAGTTTTCTAGTGACTAAACTTTTTTGTGTATTTTTTTTGTCGTTTTTATGTCGCCTTTTTTTAGTCAATTTTTCGTTTTTAGGTAGTTTTTTGTCGTTTTTAGTGGACTGATTGTCGGTTTTTTCTCTATTTATACTCCACTTTTTCGTCTCTCTTTTGGCAAATATTTTATTTCTTTAACCGTCTGAGACTTTTTCTTTTTTTTTTTTTTTCGATTTTTCCATTTTTCACTGTTTGGTTTTTTCAAGGTTTCAATGTTTTTTTTTCGGCTTCCAAGTTTTTCAATTTTTCGTTTTATAATTTTTTCGACTTGCAATTTTTCGGTATTTCAATTTTTCATTGTTCAATTTGTCTAGTTGTGATTTTTAATTTTCATTTTCCCTATTTTTTAATTTTCATTTTCTCCATATTATATCACATTTTTTGTTTTTTCATTTCTTTATTTTTTCATTTTTCATTGTTTCTTTAAATTTTATAATTTTTCGTTTATGCAATTAGCCAAATTTTTAATCTTTTTTGAAATTGTTCAATTTTGCAATTTTTGGATTTCGGGTTATCCGATTTTCAAATTTCTTTAATTTCAATATTTCTATTTTATAATACATTTTATCCTTTTTCGTTTTTTCATTTTGATTTTTCAATTTCTCGGTTTTTAAATCTTTCGTTTCCTCAATTTTTCGATTTAGAATTTTTCAGTTTTCCATGTTGCAATTTTTCAGTACTACAATTTTTCGTTTCCTGAGGTTTTCAAGTTCTTGATTTTTATTGTTCATTTTCCAGATCTTTTAATTTCAATTACAATTTTTCGTTTTTTCATTACCTTTATTTTTTCAATGTTTCTTTCGATTTCATAGCTATTCGTTTATTAAATTTTTGAAATTTTTTAATCTTTGACTTTTCAATTTTACCATTTTTAACACTTTTCAATTTTGCAATTTTTTATTTTCAGTTATTCGAATTTCCGATTTCTTGAATTTTCAATATTTCGACTTCATACTTTTCCGATTTTTAAGGTTCTCAATTCTTAATCTTCGGATTTTTGAATTTTTCAATTTCTCGGCTTCTAAATTTTTCAATTTTTCGTTTCTTCGATTTGTCGATTTTTCAGTTTCTCAATTTTTCAAGTCTTTATATTTATTTTTCATTTTCCTCATTTTTTTAGTTTTTTTCACAGTTTTTCGTTTTGTCATTTTCTTCATTTTACAATGTTTCTTCTATTTTATAATTTTCTATTTTCAAATTTTCAATCTTTGATTCTTCAATTCCTCGATTTTCCAATATTTAAATTTTTCAATTTTGCAATTTTTGAATTTCCATCATTGGATTTTCTGATTACGTTAATTTTCAATATTTCGATTTTATAATTTGCAATTTTTAGATTTCTCGAAGTTTTTATTTTATGCCTTTTGGTTTTTTGATTATAGAATTTTCAATTCAACCATTTTTGAAATGTTTCCATTTTTTTTATTCGAAAAATTGGAAAATCGAAAAATTAAACACCGAAAATATAAAAAATTAGAAAAATTTTAATTGAAAATGTCAAAAAAATTGCAAAACGAAAAAGTGGAAAATCGAAAAATTGCAACTTCAAGAATCCAAGAAACGAAAAATTGAAATATTGAAAAACTAAAAATCGAAAAATTAAAAATCGAAAAATTGGAAAGGACTTTTTCGTTTTTGCAATTTTGATTTTTTAATTTTTCAATTTCTCGGCTTCAAAAGTTTGCAATTTTTTGTTTCTTTAATTTGCCGTTTTTAGATTTTTCAATTTCTCATTTTTTAGTTTTCCGAATTTTCAATTTTTCGTTTCCTTAGTTTTCGTCCCTTTTTCTGTCATATTTTTTTCTCACTTTTGTTTATCGCCAATTTTTGTCACTTTCTGTTTTTATGTTGTTTTAATAAGTGGCTTTTTTGTCACCTTTTTGTCTTTTTAATCGTTTTTAGGCTGTTTCCTTGTGGGCTTTTTTGCTCTTTTTTGGCATTTTGTGTCACCTTTTTTTAGTGACTTTTTTGTTTTTAGGTAGTTTTTTTGTCGGTTTCAATGGACTGATTGTCGTTTTTTTGTTTTCTATTTACACAACATTTTCTTTTTTGCTTTTTTTTATAAGTGGTGTTTTTTGTCAACTTTTTTATCTCTTTAATCGTTTTTACGAATTTTTCTAGTTTTTTTGTTTGTCGAATATAACTCAATAATTAATTTAATTAACTTTGTTGTTTCTGCTAAGATGTGTTTTTCTTTATTTTTTTTCTTTTTTTTTATTTTTATTTTTATAATATATTTCTTTCATTTATTTTTATTTGATTCCGGTGTCAAAGTTCGCTTTTTGTGAACTTTTTGTTGTTTTTTGACCTCTTTTAATGATAGTTTTAACTACATTTTTTGTCGCTTTTTTTAAATCGCGTTTTTTACATCGAATTTCTGACACCTTTTTTTTAGTTGGTTTGATGGGGATTTTTTTTTCGGTTTTGGTTTTTTTAGTCGTTTTAGGTACTTTTTGCGGACTTAATTGGTGTTTGTTAGTTCTCTATTCAATCCACATTTTTCGTCCCCTTTTTGCCACCTTTCTTATTACAATTTTCTTCTGCCCTTTTTTTACGTTTTTTCGTTCCTTTTTTTTTATAATCTTTTTTTCTTACTTTTTTATAACCACTTTTTGTCACCTTTTTGTCTTTTTTTAAACTGAGGTTTGTTGGTTTTTTTTGGTGGACATTTTCGTCGCTTTTTGACTTTTTTCACTTTTTTGTCGTAATTTTTTTGGTCGCTGTATGGCGTTTTTTTCGCTTTTTTTGTCTCTTTTTAGAAAATTTAGAGATTATTCTTATCGCATTTTTTGCCACTTTTTCTCGCCTTTCGTAAATTGCCTTTTTAACGTCTTTTGACATCTTTTTTTCCCCTCAATTTTTTTAGTCGTTTTGTTGGGAATGTTTTTCACGTTTGTTTTTTTAGTCGTTTTAGTCATTTTTGTGAACTTATTGGTGCTTTTTAGTTCTCTATTTAAACCGCGTTTTTTGCTCTTTTTTGACATTTTTTGTCACCTTTCTTTAGTGACTTTTTTGTTTTTAGGTAGTTTTTTTGTCGGTTTTAATGGACTGATTGTCGTTTTTTTTTTGTTTTCTATTTATACCACATTTTCTTTTTTGCTTTTTTTTTATAAGTGGTGTTTTTTTGTCAACTATTTTATCTCTTTAATAGTTTTTACGGGTTTTCTAGTTTTTTTGTTTGTGGAATATAACGTAATAATTCATTTAATTAACTTTGTTGTTTCTGCTAAGATGTGTTTTTCTTCTTTTTTATTTTTATTTTTATAATATATACGACTATAATTTCTTTTATTTCTTTTTATTTGATTCCGGTGTCAAAGTTCGTTTTTTGTGAACTTTTTGTTGTTTTTTGACCTCTTTTAATGATAGTTTTAATTACATTTTTTGTCCCTTTTTTAAATCGCGTTTTTTACATCGAATTATTGACACCTTTTTTTAGTTGGTTTGTTGGGGATTTTTTTTCTTTTGCCCTTTTTTTTACTTTTTTTCAATTCACGATTTTTTTCGTCCCTTTTTTTTGTAATCTTTTTTCTTACTTTTTTATAACCACTTTTTGTCACCTTTTTTTGTCTTTTTTTTAATCTGACATTTGTTGTCACAGTTTTTTGGTTTTTAGTCGGTTTTAGCGAGTTCTTTGTTGTTTTTTTTTTTTTGGTGTACATTTTCGTCGCTTTTTGACTTTTTTCACTTTTTTGTCGTAATTTTTTTGATCGCTGTATGGCGTTTCTTTTTTCTGGCTTTTTTTTTGTCTCTTTAGTAAATTTAGAGACTATAGTTTTTTGACGTTTTTACGGATTCTTTATCGTTTTTTAATCCTATTCTTATCGCATTTTTTCACCTTTCTTGCTTTTTCCGCTGCTATATTGTTTTTGAAGTAAAAAAGAATCTCGGGGACTCATTTTATTTTGTTTTTGAAGTGGTTTAAAGAATTTCCTGGACCCCTTGTGTTTACTTTTTCAAATAGTTTAAAAGAATCTCGATAATCCATTTTCCTTTGTTTTTAAAATAGTTTGAAAGAATCGTTGGGATCCCTTAGTCTGGTTTTTGAAGTAGTTTGAAAAAATCTCGGGGATTCCTTTTATTTTGTTTTTGAAGTAATTTGTAAGAATCTCGGGAACCCCTTGTGTCTGGTTTTTGAAGTAGTTTAAAAGAATCTCCTGGACCCCTTTTGTTTTGTTGTTGCAATCATTTGAAAGAATCTCGGAGAACACTTTTATTTCGTTTTTGAAGTAGTTTATAAGAATCTCGGGAACCACTTGTAGTTTTTGAAGTAGTTTGAAGGAAACTCGGGAATCCCATGTGTTTTTATTCTGAAGTAGTTTAAAAGAATCTCCTGGACCCCTTTTCTTTTGTTGTTGCACCAATTTTAAAGGATCTCGGCAGCCACTTGTTTTTTTTTTTTTGAAAAATCGTTTATTATTTTGGAAAAAACTTTGAAAATCGTAAACTCACTTTTCACGTTTATTGAAATAAATGTGACGGCGATTTTGCATTCGTAATTGGCGAAAAATTATCTAAAATTTGACACCAATTGATATCCGATTTTGACGATCTTTTTTTGAAAAAATTAGAAAATTGTTAATTTTCTTAAAAAAATAAAAACTAAAGCTGCTACTACAACTACCACTTTATTCAATTATTGCCTTTCCGCCTCGTTACAAATAACCCTATTACCCAAACTTGATCAAATAAGTTTCGGCTTTGCATGTAAAAGTGCTCTTGTGGTCATCATACGCATAGCTGTACGCATCAGGACAACGATCCTTGAAGAACTTCGGGTAATCCACAGGCCAAGCGGACGATTTACACTTATCGGGAGTACCATAAGCACCACGACAACAATACTGATCAGTATTAAAGGCATTACAAGCCGAATTACAAGCAATAACAGTCCCTTGACCATTCTTAACTTTTAGTTTGTCGGGACACTGATTGATTACGTCGTGATTCGAGCAAGCGTCCTTCTTGCAGCTGTATTGGCTGCCGTCGCCTTGACCACCGATGGGTTCAATCTGTCAAAGTTTAAATTAAACGGTGACACAAAAATCAAAAGAGGAGGTTAATTACAGAAGCTACGATGTTAAAACCGTCGACTAAGGAAACGTCGTAGAAGTCTTTGCCTTGGTCTCCTTTGAGGGTGATTTCCACCAGAGTGGCAGGGGGTGCACCTCCAGCCCCGTTGCACTCGAGTTTGTTGCCACAGTCGCCGGTGTCGCAGTGTTTGGTGTTTGGGTTGCAGCCTGTGCGACCCCAGAAGCGGCCTGCCCAATTTTCGGGCGCTTGTACAGAAACCTAAACCAAATTTGACACCTAAAAATAAATTAAGGTAGCTACTTACCTTTTGTCCTGGTGGTAGATCAAAACCTCCATTTCTCAGCAGAGGATGGTTTGGATTGGCCTGAATACCAACCCAAATGTCGAAGTTAGCTGTGTTTTGGATCTGAAATTCCACTCCTGAGCAGAGGGCCAGGAGTGTTACGAAGACAGTTTTGCTTAACATCGTGACGTTGTTAATACAATCTCAACTACTAGGTTGTGGTTCCGTCGATTTATTATATACAGCAAATTTTGTGTAAAAATTGCAGACAATTTAAATGAGGTATGCTATTCAGGTATGTTATCGTTGAATCCAGAAAATGGAGCATATTTTCGCTTTGTGTTTTCCGAAAATACTCCTCACGCAACCACTTACTCGTATCATCATTATTCACACAAATTTTTTGCATATCGTGTTCTAAATAAGCATACATTTTTTCATTGGTTCTTTGATAAGTTAAAAAAAATGCTGTAGGTGCGTAGTTATCAGCTGTTACCCATTTTATTATTATTATTATTATTATGTGTATTTTTAATCTTTAAGTAAGTAGTTTGTTTTGGATGACTACAAATTAATACTTTGCGGTTATCATCTAGTTTTTCTAAAATTTTTAATAATTATTATCTTCCAAAATATGAGCTCACTTTTGAAAGTAAACACTCTAAGGCACTGAATCGATTAATTTATAAAGAAAACTAATTATTTGTTACGATTTGATATCAATTTTGTTGCACAAATAAGTAGATAAGTTCTGCCTGTAAATGTTCACACATTTATTTATTACGTTTCATTAGATAACACCTGTTGTTACCTACCGGGATAATAATAGTACGTAGTTAGAAGTTTATTCGAACATACCGTATATCTGAGGTGCCTACATTCGTTTATGTAAATTAGTTTTAATCCAGTCACTATAATTAATTGTTTCATTCATTATTTTTTTGTAACATCCTGTATAAATAATTTTGCAAAATATGCATCCATGATTAAACCGGAAACAACACTGCATATCGCAACGCATTTTTAAAATTCGTAGAATCCAAGATAAACTATAAAATTTGACTTCAAAATTTATTATTTTTTGATAACCTTGTATACCTATCAGTGAATATGCAAGGAAATATAAATTTCAAGCAAGATTGTTCAACGAAGTTGAAGATGACATCATCAGGTTAGAATTTTGATTAGCGGTTTACCAGTTTCTTTTTGTCGCATCTTCTTGTTTCCTAATCGATTCTTAATCGTCTTATTTGTCCAGTTTTTTTGTCTTTTTTATAGCCGTTTCTTCGCTCTATTTGTTTTCTGTTACTTTTTTCTCACCGTCTTTTTAGTCATTTTTTTATCATGTTTTTATCGCATTGTCGCCTCTCTTTACTGCCTTTTTTATCGCCCTTTTTTGCAGTTTTCACCTTTTTCTTTTTTAACCGCGTTTTTTGTCTCATTTTTGTCACCTTTTTTTCTCATTCTTTTTCACTCTTTTTCTTGTGTTTTTTTTTTGAGCGTTTTTATCGCCTTTTCTTGTAGTTTTTTGGTGTTTTTTCTGTCACTTATTCCTTTTTGTTGACCTTTTTAAAATGTTGGTGACATCATACCAACATTTTGTTACGGAAAAACTCACTTGAAACATACCCATAACCTGCTTCTTTACCATTACTTTATCACTATCTACTATTTCTGGAAAAGCTCATCAAGTTTTTGGAATGAATCTTACAGTGTTTCCCCCCAGTTGTTCGTTCTATTTTATCGCTCTTTTTAAGTATCGTTTGTTGTCACAATTTTTTTTTCTACCTGTTTTTTGTCTTGGTAGTAGTTTTCAAGTGACTTTTGATTTTTTGTGGGCTTTTTTTTGTCGTTTTCATGTCGCCTTTTCTGTACCACTTTTTTTGCGATTTTATTTGTTTTTTTGTTCTGTATTTAGACTGCATTTTTCGCCCCTTTTTTATCACATTTTTTGTTACAATTTTTACCTCTTTATTGCTATTTTTTATAAGTGCCGTTTTTTGTCACCTTTTTTGTCTCTTTAATTGTTTTTAGGAATTTTCCTATTTCTGTGAATTTTTGGCGTAATTTTTAGTCCTACTTTAAACGCATTTTCGCTCTTTGAATTTTTAAAAATCAGTTGTCCCTTTTTGACATCTTGTTTTCGCTTTTTTAGTGCCGTGTTTTTGTCACTTTTTTCACTTTCTTTTTTTACTCATTTTTAGGTCGTTTTTTGTCTTTTTGTGGACTTGTCGTTTTTTAGTTTGTTATTTGTATAGCATTTTTTCGTCCCTTTTTTACTTTTTTTCTTCGCCCGTCTTTTGTGATCTTTTTTCTCTCACTTTTGTTTATCGCCAATTTCTGTCATTTTTTGGTGACCTTTTTTGTTACCTTTTTGTCACCTTTTTGTCTTTTTTGTCGTTTTTAGAGAGTTTTTTTGTGAACTTTTTGTCGTTTTTAGTCCTTTTTTAATCATATTTTTTTCCATTTTTTGCACCTTTTTTAAATTGTTTTTCATCGCCATTTGGCATCTTTTTTCCCTTGACTTTTTTAGTCGCTTTGTTGTGATTTTTTTCACGTTTGTCTTTCTTAGTCGTTCTAGGTAGTTTTTAGTTATTTTTTGGACTTATCGGTGTTTTTTAATGCACAGACTTTTTGTTTTTGGGTAGTTTTTTATCGTTTTTTTTTTGTTTTCTATTTATACCGCATATTTTTTATTTTCATAATATTTTCGTCTGTAATTTTTTTCATTTCTTTTTATTTGATTCTGGTGCCGTTTTTGGCCCCGTTTTTGTCTTTTTAATTGTTTTTAGGAATTTCCCTATTTTTTTTTTGCGAATTTTTTGTCGTATTTTTTAGTCCTACTTTAGACACATTTTCGCCCTTTAAAGTTTTTAAAATCAGTTGTCCCTTTTTGACACCGTGTTTTTGTCACTTTTTTTACTTTCTTTTTTTTTACTCATTTTTACATCGTTTTTTGTCTTTTTGTGGGCTTGTCGGTTTTTAGTTTGTTATTTGTATAGCATTTTTTCGTCCGTTTTCTACTTTTTCTTCGCCCCTTTTTTTTGTCATCTTTTTTTTTCTCATTTTTGTTTATCGCCAATTTTTGTCACTTTTTTTACCTTTTTTGTGACCTTTTTGTCACCTTTTTGTCTTTTTAATCGTTTTTAGGGAGTTTACTTGTAGTTTTTTGTGAACTTGTTGTCGTTTTGAGTCCTATTTTTTTGCCACTTTTTGTCACTTTTTTTAAATTGTGTTTTTCATCGCCTTTAGGCATCTTTTTTCCCTTCACTTTTTTTTGTCGCTTTGTTGGGATTTTTTTTTTACGTTTGTCTTTTTATTAGTCATTCTAGGTAGTTTTTAGTCATTTTTGTAGACTTATTAGTGTTTTTTAATTTACTACTTAAACCGCGTTTTTTGTCCCTTTTTGACATTTTTTGTTACTTTTTTAGAGACTTTGTTTTTGAATAGTTTTTTTTCGTCGTTTTTGATGGACTGTTTATCGTTCTTTTTTTTTTGTTTTCTATTTATACCACATATTTTCGGCCCTTTTTTCAGTTTTTTTAATCCAATTTTTACCCCTTTTTGCCAATTTTTTTTTTACTTTTTTAATTTTTACTTTTTAGTGACGTTTTTTGTCAATTTTTTTATCTCTTTAATCGTTTTTACGGATTTTTTTTAGTTTTTTTTTGTGGAATATACCTTAATAATTAATTTAATTAACATTCGTTGTTTCTGCTAAGATGTGTTTTCTCTTTATTTTTTTCTGCTTTTTTATTTTTATTTTCATAATATTTACGTCTGTAATTTCTTTCATTTCTTTTTATTTGATTCTGGTGTCAAAGTTAAGCAAAAAATCTGATCGATATTGTCTAATCTGAGTAATTTAAAATCTGGGTATTTACTTCTTATACTTTCCCTGTTAATGGATTGCTTCGTTGGGAAATTATCTTTAATAATAATAATAATAATAATTTTTGCTGATCTACTTTAAATACATTTTCCCTCTTTTTTACCATTGTTTGTCGCTTTTTTTTAAATCGATTTTTTTGTGTTTTTTTTTGAGATTTTTTTACTTTTTTGGGTTTTTTAGTTTTCTATTTTTATCGCATTCGTTGCCTCTTCTTTTACTTTTTTCCTCATCCCTTTTTTGTGACCTTTTTGTCTTTTTCGAAGTTTTTAGAGACTTTCTTTGTAGTGTTTTTTGTGAACTTTTTGTTGTTTTTTGACCTCTTTTGATCACAATTTTAATTGCAGTTTTTGCCACTTTTTTAAATCGCGTTTTTTATCGCCTTTTGACATCCTTGTTTAGTTGGTTTGTTGGGGATTTTTTTTCGCTTTTGTTTTTTTCTTCAGTAGTTTTAGGTAGGTTTTAGTAATTTTTATGGACTTAAATGGTGTTTTTTAGTTCTCTAATTAAACCGCATTTTTCTTTTTTCTGTCACCTTTTTTTGTCAATTTTTTTGCCGTTCTTTTTTTTTCAATTCACGTTTTTTTCGTCCTTTTTTTGTCATCTTTTTTTCGTCTTTTTTTTTATAACTGACGTTTGTTGTCGCGGTTTTTTCGTTTTTAGTCGGTTTTAGAGACTTCTTTGTTGTTTTTTTGTGGACATTTGCGTCGGTTTTTGACTTTTTCTCACTTTTTTGTCCTATTTTTTTCGTCGCTGTATAGCGTTTCTTTTTTTCTCGCTTTTATTGTCTCTTTGGTAATTTTTACAGACTAGTTTTTTGACGTTTTGGCGGGTTTTTTTATCGTTTCTTATCCTAATTTTATCGCATTTTTTAACCTTTTTGCCTTTTTCGCTGCATCTTGTCTTGTTTTTATCGCATTTTCTTGTAGCTTTTTGGTGTTTTTTGTCACTTTTTCCTTTTTATTGACCTTTCTAAAATGTTTTAATAATTTTAATAATAATAATTTAATAATAATTTTATTCTACGTTGTTATTCTATGTTGATGACATCATACCAACATTTTGTTACGGAAAAACTCACTTGAAACATACACATAGCATGCTTTTTTTGTGGATTTATTTGTCGGTTTTATGTCGCCTTTTCTTTACCACTTTTTTTGTTTTTTTTTTGTTTTTTTGTTCTGTATTTATATCGGATTTTTTTACCCTATTTTTTATCACCTTTTTTGTTACCGTTTTTACCTCTTTTTTGCTATTTTTTATAAGTGCCGTTTTTTGGCACCTTTTTTGTCTCTTTAATGGTTCTTACGAATTTTCCTTTTTTTTGTGAATTTTTTGCCGTATTTTTTAGTCCTACTTTAAACACATTTTCGCTCTTTAAGTTTTTTAAAATCAGTTGTCCCTTTTGGAAATCTTTGTCGTGTTTTTGTCACTGTTTTCACCTTGTGTTTTTTACTCATTTTTAGGTCGTTTTTTGTCTTTTTGTGGACTTCTCCTGTTTTAGTTTGTTATTTGTATAGCATTTTTTCGTACCTTTTTTACTTTTTTTCTTCGCCCCTCTTTTGTGATATTTTTTCTCTCACTTTTATTTATCGCCAATTTTTGTCAGTTTTTGTTTTTTATGAGTGGCTTTTTTGTGACCTTTTTGTCACCTTTTCGTCTTTTTAGCGAGTTTCCTTGTAGTTTGTGAACTTTTGTCGTCTTTAGTCCTTTTTTAATCACATTTTTTGCCACTTTTTGCACCTTTTTTAAATTGCTTTTCATCGCCCTTTGGCATCTTTTTTCCCTTCACTTTTTGTCAAAGTTAAGCAAAATATCTGTTCGATATCGTCTGATCTGAGTAATTTAAAGTCTGGATATTTACTTGTTATACTTTCCCTGTTAATGGATTGCTTCGTTGGGAAATTATCTATAATATTAATAATAATAATAATAATAATTTTTGTCGGTCTACTTTAAACACATTTTCGCTCTTTTTTACCACTTTTTGTCGCTTGTTTTAAAATCAATTTTTTTTTGTCGCTTTTTGAGATTTTTTTGACTTTTTTTGGACTTCTTTCATTTTTCGTCGTCCCTTTTTTGTCATCTTGTTTTCTCACTTGTTTATCGCCAATTATTTTATAAGTGGCGTTTTTTGTGCTTTTTATATTTTTCGTCGTTTTTAGTTACTTTCTTAGTTTACTTTCTTTGTAGTATTTTTTGTGAACTCTTTGTTGTTTTTTGACCTCTTTTAATCACAGTTTTAATTACATTTTTGTCGTCTTTTTTGAATCGCGTTTTTATCGCCTTTTGACATCTTTTTTGGTTGGTTTGTTGGGACTTTTTTCGCTTTTGGTTTTTTTTTTAGTTAATTGGTGTTTTTTAGTTCTCTATTTAAACCGCATTTTTGGACCCCTTTTTTTGTTACATTTTTTTTGCCTTTTTTTAATTTTTTTTCTCAATTCACGTTTTTTCGTCCCTTTTTTGTCTTTTTTTTTTCTTACTTTTTTATAACCACTTTTTGTCACCTTTTTTTTGTCTTTTTTTATAACTGACGGTTGTTGTCGCAGTTTTTTGGTTTTTAGTCGGTTTTCGAGACTTCTTTGTTGGTTTTTTGTGGACATTTTCGTCGCTTTTTGACTTTTTCTCACTATTGTTTGGTCGCTGTATGGCGTTTCTTTTTTTGTCGCTTTTTTTGTCTTTGTAGTAATTTTTAGAGACTTTAGTTTTTTGTCGTTTTGGCGGGTTCTTTATCGTTTTTTAATCTTACTTTTATAGCATTTTTTAAACTTTTTGCCTTTTCCGCTGCATCTTGTTTTGTTTTTTCGCATTTTTTTTGGTGTTTTTTTCTGTCACTTTTTCCTTTTTGTTGAGCTTTCTAAAATGTTGATGACATCATACCAACAATTTAAAAGCTCATCAAGTTTTTGGAATGAATCTTACTGACGAGTTGCCATATTTTTTAGTCTTTTTTATCGCGTTATTTTTTGGTCCCTTTTTCCCCCCAGTTGTTGGTTCTATTTTATCGCCACTTTTGGTCGCCTTTTCTTTTCGCCTCTTTTTACGTATTGTTTGTTGTCACATTTTTTTTCTACTTGTTTTTTGTCTTAGTAGTAGTTTTCTGAGACTTTTGATTTTTTGTAGACTTTTGTAGTTTTTATGTCGCCTTTTCTTTACCACTTTTTTTTGCCTTTTTTTTTGTTTTCTTGTTCTGTATTTATACCACAATATTTCGCCCCTTTTTTATCACCTTTTTTGTTACAATTTTTACCTCTTTTTTGCTATTTTTTATGAGTGCCGTTTTTTGGCACTTTTTTGTCTCTTTAATTGTTTTTAGGTATTTTTTTTTTTGTGAATTTTTTGGCGTATTTTTTAGTCCTACTTTAAACACATTTTCGCTCTTTAAATTTTTAAAAATCAGTTGTCCCTTTTTGGCACCTTTTTTTTCGCTCTTTTAGTGCCGTGTTTTTGTCACTTTTGTACTTTTTTTTCATCGCCCCTCTTTTGTGATCTTTTTTCTCTCACTTTTATTTATCGCCAATTTTTGTCACTTTTTGTTTTTTATAAGTGGCCTTTTTTGTGACCTTTTTGTCACCTTTTTGTCACCTTTTTGTCTTTTTAGTCGTTTTTAGAGATTTTCCTTCTAGTTTTTTTGTGAACTTTTTGTCGTTTTTAGTCCTTTTTTAATCACATTTTTTGCCCCTTCTTGCACCTTTTTTAAATTGTTTTTCATCGCCCTTTGGCATCTTTTTTTCCTTCACTTTTTGTTAAAGTTAAACAAAATATCTGTTCGATATTGTCTAATCTGAGTAATTTAAAGTCTGGGTATTTACTTGTTATAATTTCCCTGTTAATGGATTGCTTCGCTGGGAAATTATCTTTAATAATAATAATAATAATAATTTTTGCTGGTCTACTTTAAACACATTTTCGCTCTTTTTTACCGCTTTTTGTCGCTTTTTATCTTTTTCGTCGTTTTTAGAGACTTTCTTTGTAGTCTTTTTTGTGAACTGTTTGTTGTTTTTTGACCTCTTTTAATCACAGTTTTAATTACATTTTTGTTGTCTTTTTTAAATCGCGTTTTTTATCGCCTTTTGACATCTTTTTTGGTTGGTTTGTTGGGACTTTTTTTCGCTTTTGGTTTTTTTTAGTCATTTTTGTGGACTTAAACATTAACTGGTGTTGTTTAGTTCTCTATTTAAACCGCATTTTTGGACCCCTTTTTGTCACCTTTTTTTGTTACAATTTTTTTGCCTTTTTTTACTTTTTTTTCAATTCACGTTTTTTCGTTTTTTTTGTCTTTTTTTTCTTACTTTTATATAACCACTTTTGATCACCTTTTTTTTGTCTTTTTTTATAACTGACGGTTGTTGTCGCAGTTTTTTGGTTTTTAGTCGGTTTTAGAGACTTCTTTGTTGTTTTTTTTTGTGGACATTTTCGTCGTTTTTTGAGTTTTTCTCACTTTTCTGTCGTAATTTTTTGGTAGCTGTATGGTGTTTCTTTTTTTCTCGCTTTTTTGTCTCTTTAATAATTTTTAGAGACTTTAGTGTTTTGACATTTTGGCGGGTTCTTTATCGTTTTTTAATCTTATTTTTATCGCATTTTTTAACCTTTTTGCATTTTCCGCTGCATCTTGTCTTGTTTTTATCGCATTTTTTTTGGTGTTTTTTTCTGTCACTTTTTCCTTTTTGTTGACCTTTCTAAAATGTTGATGACATCATACCAACATTTTGTTATGGAAAAACTTACTTGAAACGTACACATAACATGCTTCTTTACCATTACTTCATCACTATTTACTATTTCGAGAAAAGCTCATCAAGTTTTTGGAATGAATCTTACTGACGAGTTACCATATTTTTTTAGTCTTTTTTGTCGCGTTATTTTTTTGTCCCTTTTTCCCCCCAGTTGTTCGTTCTATTTTATCGCTTTTTTATCGCCACTTTTGGTCGCATTTTCTTTTCGCCTCTTTTTAAGTATCGTTTGTTGTCACTTTTTTTTCCTACCTGTTTTTTGTCTTGGTAGTAGTTTTCAAGTGACTTTTGATTTTTTGTGGATTTATTTGTCGGTTTTATGTCGCCTTTTCTTTACCACTTTTTTTGCTTTTTTTTTTTGTTTTTTTGTTCTGTATTTATATCGGATTTTTTTACCCTATTTTTTATCACCTTTTTTGTTACCGTTTTTACCTCTTTTTTGCTATTTTTTATAAGTGCCGTTTTTTGGCACCTTTTTTGTCTCTTTAATGGTTCTTACGAATTTTCCTTTTTTTTGTGAATTTTTTGCCGTATTTTTTAGTCCTACTTTAAACACATTTTCGCTCTTTAAGTTTTTTAAAATCAGTTGTCCCTTTTGGAAATCTTTGTCGTGTTTTTGTCACTGTTTTCACCTTGTGTTTTTTACTCATTTTTAGGTCGTTTTTTGTCTTTTTGTGGACTTCTCCTGTTTTAGTTTGTTATTTGTATAGCATTTTTTCGTACCTTTTTTACTTTTTTTCTTCGCCCCTCTTTTGTGATCTTTTTTCTCTCACTTTTATTTATCGCCAATTGTTGTCAGTTTTTGTTTTTTATGAGTGGCTTTTTCGTGACCTTTTTGTCACCTTTTTGTCTTTTTAGTGAGTTTCCTTGTAGTTTGTTTGTGAACTTTTGTCGTTTTTAGTCCTTTTTTAATCACATTTTTTGCCACTTTTTGCACCTTTTTTAAATTGTTTTTCATCGCCCTTTGGCATCTTTTTTCCCTTCACTTTTTGTCAAAGTTAAGCAAAATATCTGTTCGATATCGTCTGATCTGAGTAATTTAAAGTCTGGGTATTTAAATACTTGTTATACTTTCCCTGTTAATGGATTGCTTCGTTGGGAAATTATCTATAATAATAATAATAATAATAATAATAATAATAATAATTTTTGTCGGTCTACTTTAAACACATTTTCGCTCTTTTTTACCACTTTTTGTCGCTTTTTTCAAAATCGATTTTTCTGTCGCTTTTTGAGATTTTTTTAACTTTTTTTTTGGACTTCTTTTACTTTTTTCGTCGTCCCTTTTTTGTCATCTTGTTTTCTCACTTGTTTATCGCCAATTTTTTTATAAGTGGCGTTTTTTGTGAACTTTTTGTCTTTTTCGTCGTTTTTAGGGACTTTCTTTATATTGTTTTTTTGTGAACTTTTTGTTGTTTTTTGACCTTTTTCAATGGCAGTTTCAATTACATTTTTGTCCTCTTTTTTAAATCGCGTTTTTTATCGCCTTTAGACATCTTTTTGGGTTGGTTTGTTGGGAATTTTTTTCGCTTTTGGTTTTTTTAGTAATTTTTGTGGACTTAAACATTAATTGGTGTTTTTTAGTTCTCTATTTAAACCGCATTTTTGGACCCCTTTTTGTCACATTTTTTTGTTACAATTTTTTTTGCCTTTTACTTTTTTTTTTCAATTCACGTTTTTTCGTTTTTTTTGTGTCTTTTTTTTTTCTTACTTTTATATAACCACTTTTTATCACCTTTTTTTGTCTTTTTTTTATAACTGATCGTTTTTTAGCAACTTTTTTGTTTCTTTTTTTTTTAACTGTTTTTAGGAATTTTCCTATTTTTTTTGTGAATTTTTTGCCGTATTTTTTAGTCCTACTTTAAACACATTTTCGCTCTTTAAATTTTTTAAAATCAGTTGTCCCTTTTTGACACCGTGTTTTTGTCACTTTCACTTTCTTTTTTTTACGCATTTTTAGGTAGTTTTTGTGATCTTTTTCTCTCACTTTTGTTTATCGCCAATTTTTGTCACTTTTTGTTTATATCTTTTTTATGAGTGGCCTTTTTTGTGACCTTTTTGTCACCTTTTTGTCTTTTTAGTCGTTTTTAGAGAGTTTCCTTGTAATTTTTTTGTGAACTTTTTGTCGTTTTTAGTCCTTTTTTAATCACATTTTTTGCCACTTTTTGCACCTTTTCCATCGCCATTTCGCATCTTTTTTCCCTTCACTTTTTTAGTCGCTTTGTTGTGATTCTTTTTCACGTTTGTCCTTAGTCGTTCTAGGTAGTTTTTAGTCATTTTTTGGACTTATCGGTGTTTTTTAATTCACAAACTTTTTGTTTTTGGGTATTTTTTTGTCGTTTTTTTCTTTTCTATTTATACCACATATTTTTTATTTCCATAATATTTACGTCTGTAATTTTTTCATTTCTTTTTATTTAGTTCCGGTGTCAAAGTTAAGCAAAATATCTGTTCGATATCGTCTGATCTGAGATATTTACTTGTTATACTTTCCCTGTTAATGGACTGCTTCGTTGGGAAATTATCTTTAATAATAACAATAATAATAGTAACAATTTTTGCCGGTCTACTTCACATTTTCGCTCTTTTTTACCACTTTTTGTTGCTTTTTTTAAAATCGATTTCTTGTCACTTTTCGAGATTTTTTTGACTTGTTTTTGGACTTCTTTTACTTTTTCGTCGTTCTCACTTGTGTATCGTCATTTTTTATGTGACTTTTTTTGCGAACTTTTTGTCTTTTTCGTCGTTTTTAGGGCCTTTCTTTGTAGTCTTTTTTGTGAACTTTTTGTTGTGTTTTGACCTCTTTAAATCACAGTTTTAAATGCATTTTTGTCGTCTTTTTTAAATCGCGTTTTTTGTCGGCTTTAGACATCTTTTTTGGTTGGTTTGTTGGGAATTCTTTTCGCTTTTGGTTTTTTATTTAGTCATTTTTGTGGACTTAAACATTAATTGGTGTTTTTTAATTCTCTATTTAAACCGCATTTTTGGACCCCTTTTTGTTACAATTTTTGTGCCTTTCTTTTGCCTTTTTTTACTTTTTTTTCTCAATTCACGTTTTTTTCGTCCTTTCTTTTGTCATCTTTTTTTTCTCACTTTTTTATAACTGACGTTTGTTGTCGCAGTTTTTTGGTTTTTAGTCGGTTTTAGAGACTTCTTTGTTGTTTTTTTGTGGACATTTTCGTCGCTTTTTGACTTTTTCTCACTTTTTTGTCGTAATTTTTTGGTCGCTGTATGGTGTTTCTTTTTTTCTCGCTTTTTTTTTGTCTCTTTGGTAATTTTTAGAGACTTTAGTTTTTTGACGTTTTGGCGGGTTCTTTATCGTTTCTTATCCTACTTTTATCGCATTTTTTAACGTTTTTGTCTTTTCCGCTACATCTTTTCTTTTTTACTTCCCGAGCGTAAGCAAAGGAAGTATTGTAATCGAGTCCGTCGGCCGACTCTCTACTTTTACGTTTTCTCGATCTTTCATGACCCCTAGAAGACGAAGAAATAGGTCTCCCATTTCCGTCTGTCTGTCCGTCTGTCCGTCTGTCCGTCTGTCCGTCCGTCTGTCCGTCTGTCCGTCTGCCGTCCCGGATTTTTATTAGACAGATAATCTCCGAAAGTACTCGACCGATTGTTGTGAAATTTTGTACTTATATTAAGAATATCATGTAGATGGTAAAACGCTAACCAAAATTTGTCTAATCATCCCCACCACTAATGCGATGACGTCACTTCAAAATTGTACATAGTAAATGGGTTTTCAATTGTATAAAATAACATAGTCCTACACATGTAGTTTACAACTCTGAATCGACTTTTCACCCGAAACGTCCAGATTTTTGGAAAAAAATCAAAATTGTAAAACAATATTTTGAAATTTAATTTTTAATCTGCTAACCAGAATGCTTTGAAATGTTGCAGATGTTTTAAGGCTATAAAGAGCATCATAAATCTTTAGTCAAAAAATATTTGCTTATCCCCTCCAAAAACTTGATGACGTCACCTCAAAAATTTGCCGAATAAATCATATCTAAAATGTACAAAATATGATGAGTCTGTACTTGTGATCTATCACTCCATTCATATTTTTTGGATTTGCATATACAGGGTGACTCAAAAAAATTAATGAATGCGTAAATATATTTTATTGATTTAATCAGGAACTACAAAACGGAATGCTCTGACATCTTGCAGATGTTTTAAGGTTATAAAGACTTAAAGAGCATAATAAATGTTTAGACAAAATATATTTGCTTATCCCCTCCAAAAACTTGATGACGTCAGCTCCAAAATTTGCCGAATAAATCATATCTAAAATGTACAAAATATGATCAGTCTGTACTTGTGATCTATCATTCCATTCATATTTTTTGGATTTGCATATACAGGGTGATTCAAGAAAATAAATGAAAGCGTAAATTTATTTTACTGATTTACTCAGGAACTACAAAACCGAATGCTTCGAAATCTTGAAGATATTTTAAAATTATAAGCATGGTAAATTTTTGATCAAAACGTATTTGGTCGTCCCCCCTAAATAATTTATGACGTCACCACAAAATTTTGCTGAATAAATCCTATCTAAAATGTACAAAATATGGTGAGTCTCTTCTTGTGATTTATCATTCCATTCAAATTTTTTCGATTTGCATATACAGGGTGACTCAAAAAAATTAATGAATGCGTAAATTTATTTTATTGATTTAATCAGGAACTACAAAACCGAATGCTTAGAAATCTTGCAGATGTTTTAAGGTTATAAAGAGCATAATAAATTTTTAGTCAAAATATATTTGGTTATCTTCTACAAAAAACTGATGACGTCAGCTCAAAAGTATTTTTGGATTTGCATATGCAGGGTGACTCAAAAAAATTAATGAATGCGTGAATTTATTTTATCGATTTAAGCAGGAATTACAAAACCGAATGCTTTGAAATCTTGGGAATATTTTAAAGTTATTATAAGCATGGTAAACTTTTGTTCAAAATGAATTTGTTCATCCCTCCTAAAAAAATTGATGACGTCACCCTTAAATTTTGCTGAATAAATCCTATCTAAAATGCAAAAAATATGATGAGTTTGTACTTGTGATTTATCATTCCATTCATATTTTTGGATTTGCATATGCAGGGTGACTGAAAAAAATTAATGAAGGCGTGAATTTATTTTATCGATTTAATCAGGAATTACAAAACCGAATGCTTTGAAATCTTGGGAATATTTTAAAGTTATTATAAGCTTGGTAAACTTTTGTTCAAAATGTATTTGTTCATCCCTCCTAAAAAAATTGATGACGTGACCCTTAAATTTTGCTGAATAAATCCTATCTAAAATGCAAAAAATATGATGAGTTTGTACTTGTGATTTATCATTCCATTAATATTTTTTAGATTTTCTTAAGAGGTGGTTCAAAAAAATTAATGAAGTCAATTTATTTTATTGATTAAATTAAAGGCAACACTTATTATTAGTATTACACCCCAACCAACCCAATTTGGTAGACACAAAATTTGTTAAAGGAAAAACTCGGTTGAAACATAAGGGTAGCACGCTTATTTACATCGACTTTAACATTACAGACCTGCATTTGTTTTATGCGCTCACTTGGTTCCGCGAATGTGAAATAGACATGTTTATAATCAACCAATTGTGAATTTCACCGTCAAGAATTAAAATAAAACCCAATGTTTTATATAATAAGCGGAAGTCGAAGCAATAAAACCGATGGTCGTTTTGTTTACGGTTTCTCTGTTTGACTCTCACGTATGCTGTTACGCTTGTCATCTTAAATTAAGAATGTTTATACATAAACGATTTTCAGTTGCCTTTCATATTACTAGACAGCGGATTTTTGTCGGGCTACGTCACGATTATAGGTGGGGACGTGCTGGATCGCCGGGACTCAGTAGCGGGTGATAGATAATCACTGAATTTAATCAGTACTAATTCCATAAATGTAATTAACGATTTATTAATCAAACGGCTAAGTAAATGAGAACGGGAATTAACAGCAGAGTGCAACGAAACAGCGTTATTCTAATCTCAAATAAACGAAGTGCAGTCCGCAACCGCAATGAATTCGCATCCCGTACGAGCCGTACCGAGTTTGGTCTTGCCTAGCCCGACAGAAATCCGCTCTCTAGATATTACACACCGGCGCCGTATACGTGAGTAAATTGTTTCGTTATTTTATTGATTATAACAAATCAATATTCAAAACGACCCAATTCATTTTCCCGAAAATTTGGGAATACAATAATTTTATTCTTAGTATTACACTACATCTATCCCAACTGATATACGTGTCTTTGCAAAAATGTTGATGACGTCATCACAATTTTTTTTTAAATTCCCACTACAAAAATGTAAATAGAAAAAAAAACACAATAGGCATGCAGTCGTCAAGTTTCCGACAGCGAGGAAAGTACTGTCTAAACTCTTTAGACCAATTTTTTTTTAATGCGTTCTCATCCCTTTTTTGTCATCTATTTTTCTCACTTTTTCTTATAGAACTGCAATTAGAACTACCATTTTATTGAATTATTATTGCTTTTCCACGTCATTACAGAACAACACTTTTAACCGAACGTGATCAAATAAGTTTCGGCTTTGCAAGTAAAAAGGCTCTTGTGGTCATCATACGCATAGCTGTAGGCATCAGGACACCGATCCTTGAAGAACTTCGGGTAATTCACAGGCCAAGTGGACGACTTACACTTATCAGGAGTACCATAAGCACCGCGACAACAGTACTGATCAGTATTAAAAGCATTACAAGCCGACTTACAAGCAATGACAGTCCCTTGACCGTTCTTGAGTTTCAAAGGATCGGGACACTGATTGATTATGTCGTGATTCGAACAAGCGTCTTTCTTGCAGCTGTACTGGCTGCCGTCACCTTGACCACCGATGGGTTCGATCTGTCAAAGTTTAGATTAGAAGGTGATACAAAATTTAAAAGGGTAGGTTAATTACAGAAGCTACGATGTTGAAACCGTCGACTAAAGAAACGTCGTAGTAGTCTTTTCCTCCTGCTCCTTTGAGGGTGATTTCCACCAGAGTTACAGGGGGTGCACCTCCAGCACCGTTGCATTCGAGCTTGTTACCACAGTCGCCGGTGTCGCAGTGTTTGGTGCCTGGGTTACAGCCTGTTCGACCCCAGAAATGGCCTCCCCAGTTTTCGGGGGCTTGTACAGAAACCTAAACCGAATTTGGTGCCTAAAAATAAATTAAGGTAGCTACTTACCTTTTGTCCTGCTGGTAGGTCAAAACCCCCGTTTCTCAGTTGAGGAAGGCCGCTGTTGGCCAGGATTCCAACCCAAATGTCGAAGTTGCCTGTGTTCTGTATCTGAAATTCCACTCCTGAGCAGATGGCCAGGAGTGCTAAAAAGACGGTTTTGCTTAACATCGCGACGTTAACAAAATCTTAACTAGTAGGTTGTACTTGCGTGGATTTATATATAGAGCGACTTTGGCGCAAAAAGTACAGAAATTTTCTGGTATGTTATCGTTGAATCCTGAAAATGGAAAATATTTTTTTTTTCGAAAATGAATTGTCACTGAATGATTATTCGTATGATTCACACACATTTTTTGCATACAGTGCAGTAAATACGCGTGTTTTTTGAGTGATTTATGTGTGTAAGTGACGTCTCGGCTTCTAGTAGAGTTGACACTAGTACCCATTTTGTTATTTTTATGTGTATTTTGAGACTTCGAGTAGTTTGTTATGCAAACTGGAGTAACTAAAGCTTTTGCCTTATCATCTAGTTTTTCTAAAATTTTAAAAAATTATTATCTTCCAAAACATGAACACACTATGGAAGTAAATAATCTAAAGCACTGAATCAATCAGTTTACAAAAAAAAAATAGTTGTTTGTTTGGCACTTATGATTTGATATCAACTCTGTTGCAAAAATAGATAAGTTTTGTCAGTAAATGGTTACATAATTATTTATAACATTTATCAGATAACACGTCACAAAATGAAAATTGTTACCGTGGTAGTAACACTAAGTTATTCGAACATACAGTATATTTGTGGTGCCCATATCAAATAACTTTTTTCCAAAAACTTAACTGGGAATTATACGAGATTTCCCTCACCTTGCACTTTCTTGGATTTTGATAATTTTATTTTTCTATTATATCGCCTGTACATAAATCATTTTCAATTTAATCAGTAATATAATTAATTGATTCAGTCATTTTTTTTTTAATAAATCTGAAAAATACATTATTAAAGCGGAAAACACGTTGCATATCGCAACGCATTTTTTAAAATTCCAAGAATCTAAGATAAACTGTAAAATTTGCCTTACTAATTTATTTTTTTGTGATAACCTTGTATACGTATCATTGAATATGCCATGAAATATAATTTCAAGCAAGCTTTGCTCAACAAAATTTTCAGATGACATCATCAAGATATTGGAAGGGATGAGCCGATGAATTCGGATTAGAAAAACTCACTTGAAACATATGCATAGCGTGCTTCTTTACCTTTACTTTAACACTACATTTTTGACGTTTTGTTTACTTTTTTGTCGTCATTTTTTTGTGACTTTTTACCCCGTCTTTTTCGCCTTTACTATTTGCTTTTTTTTATGTCTTTTTTTGTCATCTTTTTTATAGTCTTTTTTATTCTGTTCTAGTTTTCTATGGACTTTTTAAGGATTTTGTTAACTTTTTTGTCGTTTGTTGTCACTTTTTGACGCCTTTTTGAAATGGCGTTTTTTTACACCTTTTTTTCGTATTTAGTTGCGGTTTTTTCTTTTTCACTTTTTTGTCTTTTTTCGGTAGTTTTTTGTCGTTTTTTACTTTTCTATTTGTACCACGTTTTTCGCTCATTTGTTTGTTACAATTTTTTTGCTCCCGTTGTGTCGTCCATTTTTTGTCGTCTTATTTTTCTCAATTTTCCAAAATACATAAAATGACCAGATTTTCCAGATTTTCCAAAATTTGTAAAATTCAACCTTTTCCGAAATTTTCAAGATTTCTAGGTCTACCGCATTTTTCCCACTTCCTAAATTTTTCCAAATTTTACAAAATTTATAAACCTTTGGAATTTTTTGAATCTTTAGGATCTCTAAGATTTATAACTTGGGTATTCAAGACCTCTAATCCTTTTAGAAAAGACAAAAGGAAAACTTTTACCTCTCGCAGTCTTCGGTTTTTATTCGTTTTTTGTTGTTTTTTGGGGGCTTCTTAGCCGTTTTTTGGTCCTATTTTTATAGCATTTTCGCCCTTTTTGTTAGGGAATTTTTGAAAATTTTTTGTGGTTTTTTTAACGACTTTTATGTTGCGTTTTTGCCTTTGTTAGATCGCTTTTTTCATTTTTACTTTTTTTTAGGTATTTTTTGCAGCGTTTTGTCGCTTTTGTTTTGATCGATTTTTTGACACTTTTTTTTAAGTTCGCTTTTTTCTACGTTTTTTTGTTTTTTTTTTGGGGGTATTTTTCTAGATTTTTTGTCGTTTTTTCTTTTATCGACATTTTGTTTACTTTTTTGTCGCCATTTCTTTTTGTGACTGTTAACCTCTTTTTATCGCCAATTTTTCGCTCTATTTTATTGCCTTTTTTTATGGCTTTTTTTTGTCACCTTTTTATAGCCGTTTTTTTCTTTTGAATAATTTTCTGTGGACTTTTTAACGGTTGGATTAACTTTTTTGTCGTTTGTTGTCGCTTTTTTTTATAGCATTTTTTTTGTCAATTTTGACGCCTTTTTTTAAATGGCGTTTTTTGGCATCTTTTTTTCTTGTTTAGTGGCGGTTTTCCTTTTTTACCTTTTTGTTTTTTTTAGGTAGTTTTTTTTGGTCGTTTTTTACTTCTCTATTTGTACCACGTTTTTTCGCTCATTTGTTTGTTACAATTTTTTTGCTCCCGTTTTGTCGTCCATTTTTTGTCATCTTATTTTTCTCAATTTTATTTTTGTCACCTTTTAGCGTTTGTTTGTGCTCTTTTTTGTCCTGGTTTTTATCGGGTTTTAGCCGTTCTTTTAACACAGTTTTCTAACCACTTTTTGTCGCTTTTTTTCAAATCATGTTTTTTTTTTGACTTTTTTTATGTTCTTGTTGCCATTTTTTTAGTCGCTTTGTTGTAGGTTTTTTTTGTCATTTTTATTACTGTTTTTGTCACCTTCTCCACTTGTGTCTTTTTTAGCAGTTTTGAGGTCGTTTTTTATTGTTTTTTTGTCGCCCTTTTTGCTGCTTGTTTTTATTTTTTTTTCAATTCGGGTTTGTCCGTCTCTTTTTTCTCATCTTTTCTCTTATATTTTTGTAGCTATTTTTTATCACCGAAAATGTGATAAAGGTGAAAATTAAAGGGCGCATTCTTCAGATTTTTCGGATTTTTGTTTTGTTTAGAGTCCTTGGAATCTTTAAAATTTTTACAAGTTCTAGAATCTTTGAAATATTTGGGACAGCATTTAAAAAATATTATTAACGTGTAAGTCCGTACAGTATTTAAAGTCTTTAGAGTCGTTAGACATTTTAAACTCTCTAGAACCCTCAAAGTTCTCAAGTCCTTAGAGTATTTCCAATCTTTAGAAATTTTGAACACTTTAGAATTACTAGAAATATTATAAAGTGTGAAATTTTTAGAGTTTAAGGTCTGTAGAATCTCTCGGTCTTTAGAGTCTTCGGAAACTTTTGAAATTCCGAGATTTTTTGAATCTTTAGGATCTCTAAGATTTATGAGATAATAATTAGGCCTTTAATGCCTTTAGAATTTATAAAAATTAAAGAAAGCATTCTTCAGATCTTTACGATTTTTAGAGTTTTGCTTTCTTGAGAGTCTTTGGATTATTTAAAATCTTTGCATTTCAAGTTTTTTAGAATCTTTGGATTTTGGAATTTCTCTAGAACTTTTAGAACCTTTGAAATAATTAAAACAGAATGTTAAAATAACTTTTGTGTTTTTAAAATCTTTTGAGACTTTGAGATTTTTAGTCTTTATACTCTAAGAGTATTTAGAGTTTTTGGTCTGTAGAGTCTTTAATCTCTTCAGACTCTTCCAATCTTTGAAAATTTTGGACACTTCGGAATTGCTAGAAGTTTTCCAGGATCATTAGTACTTCCAAGTTCATTAAAATTTTTAAGATTTTGTTGGATCTTTCTTCTATTTAGAGCCTTAGAACTGTAGTGTATTTACAATTTGCAATTTCTAGTGTATAGAATCTTTAAGGTCTGTAGAATATCTCTAGTCTCTAAAATCTTTGAAACCTTTTAAATCTTTCAAACTTTTGGAAACTTTGAAAAAAGATTTTATATTTGGTTTTCTTTATCTTTTCGGCATTTTCATAATTCATTTTCATCTTAAAAATTTCTGATTTTCCAAAATACATAAAATGACCAGAATTTCCAGATTTTCCAAAATTTCTAAAATTCGTTTCCGAAATATTCAAGATTTCTAGGTCTACCGCATTTTCCCACTTTTTAAATTTTTCCAAATTTTACAAAATTATAAACCTCCAGAGTCTCCGAATCTTTGGCAATTTTTGAATCTTTAGGATCTCTAAGATTTATAAGATAATAATTAGGGTGTTCAAGACTTCTAATACTTTTAGAAAAGCCAAAAGGAAAACTTTAGCTATTTTTGTAACTGGTGTTTTTCGTCTTCGGTTTGTATTCATTTTTTGTTGTTTTTGTGGGGCTTCTTTGCCGTTTTTTGGTCCCACTTTTATAGCATTTTCGCCCTTGTTTTTCTTACTTTTTTGTCGCTTTGACTTTTATGTTGCGTTTTTGCCTTTGTTAGGCTTTTTCTTTTTTATTTTTTTTTATATTTTTTGCAGCGTTTTGTCGCTTTTGTTTTGATCGATTTTTTGTCACCTTTTTTTAAGTGCGCTTTTTTCTACTTTTTTTGTCTTTTTTTTAATATGTAGTTTTTACAGACTTTATTATTTTTAGTGGCTTTTTGCTGACTTTGTCTTTTTTAATTGCTTTTTACTTCCTAAGCGTAAGGAAAGGAAGTATTGTAATCGAGTCCATCGGCCGACTCTCTACTTTTACGTTTACTCGACCTTTCATGACCCCTAGATTACAAAAAAATAGGTCTCCCGTTTCCGTCTGTCTGTCCATCTGACTGCCGTCCCGGATTTTTATTAGACATAAGGGTTGTTAAAAAATAAATATTCAATCAGATTTAGGAATTTAGCTCGTTAATATGTTTAATAGGGGCAAAATCAGTCTTATCTTAGCAAGCGCTAGCCCCGCCCACCCGCCCCCTATTTTCTCAGACGGTATGACATTTGCCAAAAGCACTCTTATCTGAGCAAGTACTAGCCCCGCCCACCCGCCCCTATTTTTTCGGAGGATATGTCATTTGCCAAAATATGACTTATCTTAGCAAATACTAGCAAGAGTACTACCCTCTGAGAAAATAAAGAACGGATAGGCGGGGTTAGTACCTACTAACATAAGTCTTATTTTGGTAAATGACATATACTCTGAGAAAAAATTTAATAAGACATTTATAAATTATAAACACAAACAAAACCAACAAAAGAAAAATCCATTAAAGCATAACCAAACTAAACACTAGAGAAAATATTCAAAATTCCTGCCTGATTTTGGCAAATCATATACCCTCTAAGAGAAGAGAGGGTGGGTGGGCGAGGCTAGAAGCTGTCAAGATGAAAGTGATTTTGGCAAATGAGATACCCTCTAATAGAAGAGAGGGTGGGTGGGTGGGGTTAGAAGTTTTCCAGATAAGAGTGACTTTGGCAAATGATATATCCTCTAAGAGACGAAAGGGTGGGTGGGCGGGGCTAGTTGTTGTCCAGATAAGAGTGATTTTGGCAAATGATATACCTTCTAAGAGAAGAGAGGGTGGGTGGGCGGGACTAGTAGCTGTCAAGATAAAACTGATTTCGGCAAATGAGATACCCTCTAAGAAAATTAATGGTAGAAGGTATATCATTTACCAAAATCAGTCTTATTTTGGCAAGTATTTTTTTTTTAGTTAGACTACCGATTGATACTTTTATAATGGTCAAACAGCTAATAGATACCAAATTATATTCGTTTTCCTAAAAACTGTTACAACAAGCCCCTCGTTCCCCTACCGCATTTTTCGCACTTCCTAAATTTTTCCAAATTTTCCAAAATTTATGAACCTCCAGAGTCACCCAATCTTCGGATTTTTTTGAATCTTTAGGATCTCTAAGAAAATAATTAGGGTGTTCAAGACCTCTAATGCTTTTAGAAGAAAAACTTTTGCCTTTTTTGTAATTGATGTTTTTTGTCGCAGTCCCCGGTTTTTATTCGTTTTTTGTTGTTTTTTGGGGCTTCTTTGTCGTTTTTTGGTCCTATTATTATAGCATTTTCGCCCTTTTTGCGTTTTTTGCAGCCTTGTTTTACTCACTTTTTTGTCGCTTTGTGAAGGAATTTTTGAAATTTTTTTGTTTTTTTTTTAACGACTTTTATGTTGCGTTTTTGCCTTTGTTAGATCGCTTTTTTCTTTTTTACTTTTTTTTTTAGGTATTTTTTGCAGCGTTTCGTCGCTTTTGTTTTGATCGATTTTTTGACACCTTTTTTTAACTGCGCTTTTTTCTACTTTTTTTGTCTTTTTTTTTGAGGTATTTTTCTACATGTTTTGTCGTTTTTTCTATTTTGTTGCCTTTACTTTTTGCCTTTTTTATGGCTTTTTTTGTCACCTTTTTATAGCCGTTTTTTTCTTTTGAATAATTTTCTGTACACTTTTTAACGAGAAAAAATAAAACTTATGTTAGTAGGTACTAACACCGCCTACCCGTTCTTTATTTTCTCAGAGGGTAGTACTCTTGCTAGTATTTGCTAAGATAAGTCATATTTTGGCAAATGACATATCCTCTGAAAAAATAGGGGCGGGTGGGCGGGGCTAGTACTTGCTCAGATAAGAGTGATTTTGGCAAATGTCATACCGTTTGAGAAAATAGAGGGCGGGGGGGAGGGGCTAGTACTTGGAAAGGTAAAACTTATTTTGGCAAATGACAAATTCTGAGAAAATAGGGGGCGGGTGGGCGGGGCTAGTACTTGCTCAGATAAGCGTGATTTTGCCCCTATTAAACATATTAACAAAGGCAAAAACGCAACATAAAAGTCAAAGCGAAAAAAAGTAAGAAAAACAAGGGCGAAAATGCTATAAAAGTGGGACCAAGAAACGGCAAAGAAGCCCCAAAAAAACAACAAAAAACGAATAAAAACCGAAGACGAAAAACACCAGTTACAAAAATAGCTAAAGTTTTCCTTTTGGCTTTTCTAAAAGTATTAGAGGTCTTGAACACCCTAATTATTATCTTATAAATCTTAGAGATCCTAAAGATTCAAAAATTGCCAAAGATTCGGAGACTCTGGAGGTTTATAAATTTTGTAAAATTTGGAAATTCTGGTCATTTTATGTATTTTGGAAAATCAGAAATTTTTAAGATGAAAATGAATTATGAAAATGCCGAAAGATAAAGAAAACCAAATATAAAATCTCAAAATTTCAAAAATTTACATAATCTTAAAATAGTAGAAATTCTAAAGATTCCAAAGTTTCCAAAGGTTTGAAAGATTTAGAAGGTTTCAAAGATTTTAGAGACTAGAGACATTCTGCAGACCTTAAAGATTCTATACACTAGAAATTGCAAATTCTAAAAACACTCCAGTTCTAAGGCTCTAAATAAAAGAAAGATCCAACAAAATCTTAAAAATTTTAATGAACTTGGAAGTACTAATGATTCTGGAAAACTTCTAGCAATTCCGAAGTGTCCAAAATTTTCAAAGATCGGAAGAGTCTGAAGAGATTAAAGACTCTACAGACCAAAAACTCTAAATACTCTTAGAGTATAAAGACTAAAAATCTCAAAGTCGCAAAAGATTTTAAAAATACAAAAGTTATTTTAACATTCTGTTTTAATTATTTCAAAGGTTCTAAAAGTTCTAGAGAAATTCCAAAATCCAAAGATTCTAAAAAACTTGAAATGCAAAGATTTTAAATAATCCAAAGACTCTCAAGAAAGCAAAAATCTAAAAATCGTAAAGATCTGAAGAATGCTTTCTTTAATTTTTATAAATTCTAAAGGCATTAAAGGCCTAATTATTATCTCATAAATCTTACAGATCCTAAAGATTCCAAAAATCTCGGAATTTCAAAAGTTTCCGAAGACTCTAAAGACCGAGAGATTCTACAGACCTTAAACTCTAAAAATTTCACACTTTATAATATTTCTAGTAATTCTAAAGTGTCCAAAATTTCCAAAGATTGGAAATACTCTAAGGACTTGAGAACTTTGAGGGTTCTAGAGAGTTTAAAATGTCTAACGACTCTAAAGATTTTAAATCCTGTACGGACTTAGACGTTAATAATATTTTTTAAATGCTGTCCCAAATATTTCAAAGATTCTAGAACTTGTAAAAATTTTAAAGATTCCAAGGACTCTAAACAAAACAAAAATCCGAAAAATCTGAAGAATGCGCCCTTTAATTTTCACCTTCATCACATTTTCGGTCATAAAAAATAGCTACAAAAATATAAGAGAAAAGATGAGAAGAAAGAGACGGACAAACCCGAATTGAAAAAAAGTAAAAACAAGCAGCAAAAAAGGCGACAAAAAAACAATAAAAAACGACCTCAAAACTGCTAAAAAAGACACAAGAGAAAAAAGGAGGTGGGTGGGCGGGTACTTAGTAAGATAATACTGATCTTGGCAAATGGCATATCTTCGGAGAAAATAACGGGCGGGTGGGCGGGGCTAGTACTTAGTAAGATAAGACTGATTTTTGCTTCTTTGTCCTGACGTACGCATGGTAACACAAATTTTAGTTATTGTTTGGCTACTCGTTAGAGACCCAGAAAGCGGAGAATAAAAATGTCTACCGGAATTTGAATTCAAAATTCTAAAAAAGAGTTGAAATAATGAAAAAATCATGAAGTACAAGACAAGAACAATAAATGGTGGAATAAAGAACATAATGTTGTCACAAAGGACTCTGTAGACAGTAAAGGAAAACACACTTTGCTTTTAATATCTCTATATTGAAACGAAACTTAGTAAAAAATATTTACATAAGTATTGAATACGCTTCTCATTTAACCACCAAACGTGACCAAATAAGTCTCAGCTTTACAAGTAAAAGTACTCTTGTGATCATCATACGCATAGCTGTAGGCATCCGGACACCGATCCTTGAAGAACTTGGGGTAATTCTCAGGCCACGTCTCAGACTTGCACGTCTCAGGAGTACCATAAGCCCCACGACAACAATACTGATCAGTATTAAAAGCATTACAAGCGGAATTACAAGCAATCACAGTCCCTTGACCATTCTTAACTTGTAATGCATCTGGACACTGATTGATTACGTCGTTATTCAAGCAAGCGTCTTTCTTGCAACTGTACTGGCTGCCGTCACCTTGACCACCGATGGGTTCGATCTGTAAAAATTTACACTAGAAGGTAAAAAAAAAAATGAAAAGAGGACGTTAATTACGGAAGCTACGGTGTTAAACCCATCGACTAACGAAACGTCGTAGAAGTCGAGCCCTTGGTCTCCTTTGAGGGTGATTTCCACCAGAGTTGCAGGGGGTGCACCTCCAGCCCCGTTGCACTCCAGTTTGTTGCCACAGTCGCCGGTTTCGCAGTGGTTGGAGTTGGGGTCGCAGCCTGTTCGACCCCAGAAGCGACCAGCCCAGTCTTCGGGGGCTTGCACAGAAACCTAAATAAAAATCAAAGTTTGGGGTGCTTTTGGTACAAGTTTCGTACTTACCTGTTGTCCTGCTGGAAGATCAAAACCGCCATTGTTTAGTAGAGGATGGCCAGGATTGGCCTGGATTCCAATCCAAATGTCGGAGTTGCCTGGGTTCTTTATCTGGAATTCTACTCCAGAGCAGACGGCCACCAGTGCTAAGAAGACGGTTTTCGTTGACATCGTAGACGGTTTGTTGACGAAATCTCAACTGTTAGTGTTTGTGGTTCCACGGATTTATATATAGGGCGACTTTAGCGAAAAATTGCAGAAAATTTAAATACGGTGTGTTAATTTGGATGTGTTATCGTGTTTTGGCTTGATTGATGACACTGGCTACAATCAGCCGTTAACCATTTTATTATTATATTGTTGTTTGAAAACAGCAGTACAAGGAAAAATTTGACGTAAATAATTAGTATGTATTATTTTATGTATATATTTCGAGGATTTGAGTACCTAGTTTGTTTTGCAATAACACTATTCGTGGATAACTAGAGCTTTCGCCGTATCACTCTTATCAGTGTTTTATAAGATTTTTAAAAATTGTTGGCTTTCAAAACTTGACTACAGTTATGTTATACTAAATGATATACATATATTTTTTAGGATCCAAGTTATTGAAATATTGAATAAGGTTGTAAATTTTTTTGAAATGATTTAAGGACTATCTTGCGTCAGTAGATAGAACTTATTTATTCATATAAGCGACACAAATTTATTTTCTTTTAGGACCGTTACATTTAAAATTTTGCATTCGTAGTAACTTACCTCAGAGGGTCACAATAAATCATTGGCTGACGTCAAAGGCGGTTTGGCCTAAGTAAAAATATTGGCAGCTCATTTGCGATTCATGGGTACGGTTCTAAAAAAAGACAATGTAATGGGAGCAGCTAAATTATGTATTCTCCGTTTTCATTTGTTGCTTTGCTTAGAGACACTTCTGGCGTTTTTAGTTTGCAGAAGTTGGACAAAATAATGAAGCAACTTTTAAATTATTAAAAATTGAAAGGACCAGTTCTGCCGCCTTTTGTTTTGTTGACTTTTTTCGCCCGTTTTTGACATTTTTTCTCACTTGTCACTTTTTTAAGACACGTTTTTCAAAAATTCGGAAGATTGTAAACATAAAATCAAAAAATGGGAAAATCGAAAAAATGGAAATTCGAAAAATAAAAGATTCGAAAAATTAAAAATTCAAACGTTCAAGAAAAAATCAAACCTAAAATCAAAAATGAAAAAATCGAAAAACCGAAAAATCTAAAATTCGGACAATCGAAAATGGCAAAATCGAAAAATTGTAAAGTCAAAAATTTTAAAGATCCAAAAAATTGAAAACTCGACGATCGGACTTTCGAAAAATCGAAAATCTAATCATAAAAAAATCGGAAAATCTATGAATTGTCTAAATCAGAAACTAAAAACTTCTATTTTCGTATTTATTATCGCATTTTTTCTTACATCTTTGTGGCCTTTTTATCGCATTTTCCGCCGTTTTTGTGACACTTTTTATTAGCCTGTTTCCGTTTTTTCCTCACTTTTTTATAACTTTTTTAAAACACGTTTTTTAAAAATTCAAAAGTTCGAGAAATTGTAAACACAAAATCAAAAATGAAAAAAAAGAAAAATCGAAAATTCGACGATCGAGATTTCAAAAAATTGAAAATCGAATAATAGAAAAATCGCAAAATCTATGAATTGTCAAAATGTACAATCGAAAACTGAAAACACGGAAATTCGAAATTTCCAAAAATCGGAGAATAGAACAATTGAAAATCGAAAAAATGGAAATTTGAAAGTTCGAAACCTCGAGAAATCAAAAATCGAAAAATCGAATATTGGAAAAATGGGAAAAACGGAAATTCGAAAAATCGAAGATTTGAAAAATAAAAAATTCAAACGTTTGGGAAATTGTAAACTTAAAATCAAAAATCGAAAAACACAAAAATCTGAAATTCGAATAATTGAAATTTGAAAAATCGAAAAATTGTAAAGTCAAAAATTCCAAAGACCCAAAAAATCGAAAGCTCGATGATCGAGATTTCGAAAATTTAAAAATCGAATAATAGAAAAAATGGAAAAAATTATGAATCGTCAAAATTGTACAATCGAAACCTGATGACACGGAAATTCGAAATTTCCAAAGATCGAAGAATAGAACAATTGAAAATCGAAAAAGCGGAAATTTGAAAGTTCGAAACCTCTAGAATAACCAAAAATCGAAATTCCAGATAAATCGAAAAATTGAAAAACCGAAAATCGAAAAACCGAAAATTCGATCAAAAATCGAAAAGTGGAAAAAACGGAAATTCGAAAAATTAAAAATTCAAACGTTCGAGAAATGGTAAACCTAAAATCAAAAATGAAAAAATGAAAACATTGAAAAACCGAAAAATCTAAAATCGAACAATCGAAAATTGAAAAATCGGAAAATTGTAAAGTCAAAAATTCGAGAGACCCAAAAAATCTAAAACTCGATGGTTGAAATTCCGAAAATTTGAAAATCGAATAATAGAACATTTGAAAAAATTTATGAATCATCAAAATTGTACAACCGAAAACTGAAAACGCGGAAATTCGAAATTTCCAAAAATCGGAGGATACCTAGGAAAATTGAAAATCGAAAAAACGGAAATTTGAAAGTTCGAAACCTCGAGAAATCAAAACTCGAAAATTCGAAATTCCAGAAATAGAAAAATTGAAAAACCGAAAATCGAAAATTTGAAGATTCGAAAAATTTAAAATTCAAACGTTCCAGAAATTGTAAACCTAAAATCAAAAATGAAAAACCGAAAAATAAAAAACTTGAAAACCCAACAAATCGAAAACTTGACGATCGAAATTTCGAAAATTTGAAAATCGAATAATAGAAAATTTGAAAAAAAATATGAATCGTCACAATTGTACAATCGAAAACTGAAAACACGCAAATTTGAAATTTACAAAAACCGAAGGATAGAAAAATTGAAAATCGAAAAAATGGACATTGAGGTTCGAAACCTCGAGAAATCAAAAATCAAAAAATCGAAATTCTAGAAATCTAAAAATTGAAAAATCGAAAATCGAAAAATCGAAAATTCGATCAATCGAATATTCGAAAAATGGAGAAAACGGAAATTCGAAAAATTAAAAATTCAAACGTTCGAGAAATGGTAAACCTAAAAACAAAAATGAAAAAAAAACGAAAAACCGAGAATTATAAAATTCGAGCACTCGAAAATTGAAAAATCGAAAAATTGGAAAGTCAAAAATTTGAAAGAAGCAAAAAGTCGAAAACGACCATCGAAACTTCGAAAATTTGGAAATTGAATAATAGAAAATTTGAAAAAATTTATGAATCGTCAAAATTGTACAATTGAAAACTGAAAACACGTAAATTCGAAATTTCCAAAAATCGAAGGATAGAAAAATTGAAAACCGAAAAAGCGGAAATTTGAAAGTTCGAAATCTCGAGTAATCAAAAATCGAAAAATTGGAATTCCATAAATCGAAAAACTGAAAAACTGAAAATCGAAAATTCGATCAATCGAATATTCGAAAAATTAAAAATTCAAATGTTCGAGAAATTGTAAACCTAAAATCAAAAATGAAAAAATCGATAAACCGAGAAATCTAAAATTCGAACACTGGAAAATTGAAAAATCGAAAAATTGTAAAGTCAAAATATCGAAAACTCGATGATCGTAATTTCGAAAATTTCAAAATCGAATAATAGAAAATTTGAAAAAATTTATAAATCGTCAGAATTGTACAATCGAAAACAAACTGTAAACACGTAAATTCGACATTTCCAAAAATTGAAGGATAGAAAAATTGAAAATGGAAAAAGCGAAATTTTAAAATTCGAAAGCTCGAGAAATCAAAAATCGAAATATCGAAAATCGACTATTCGAAAAATGGAAAAAACGGAAATTTAAACGTTCAAGAAAAAATCAAAACTAAAATCAAATATGAAAAAAATCGAAAAACCGAAAAATCTAAAATTCGAACAATCGAAAATAGCAAAATCGTAAAAAATTTGAAAGATCCAAAAAATCGAAAACTCGACGATCGGGATTTCGAAAAATTGAAAATCGAATAATAAAAAAATCGGAAAATCTATGAATCGTCTAAATTGCACAATCGGAAACTAAAAACTTGGAAATTCGAAAATTCGTTCTATTTTCGTATTTTTTATCGCATTTTCTTACATCTTTGTGGCCTTTTTACCGCATTTTTCGCCGTTTTTGTGACACTTTTTCGGGAAATTGTGAAGATAAAATCAAAAATAAAATCGAAAATTCGAACATTCGAAAATTGAAAAATTGTAAAGTCAAAAATTCGGAAGACCGAAAAATCGAAAACTCGCTGATCGAAATTTCGAAAATTTGAAAATTGAATACTAGAAAATTTGAAAAAATGTATGAATCGTTAAAATTGAATCGAAAACTGAAAACACGGAAATTCGAAATTTCCAAAAATCGAAGAATAGAAAAAGTGAAAATCGAAAAACGGAAATTTGAAAGTTCGAAACCTCGGGAACTCAAAAATCGAAAATTCGATCAATCGAATATTCGAAAAATGAAAAAGCGGAAATTCGAAAAATGGAAAATCCGAAAAATTAGAAATTCAAAATTTCGAGAAATCATAAACCTAAAATCAAAAATGAAAAAATCAAAAAACCGAGAAATCTAAAATTCGAACACTCGATAATTGAAAAATCGAAAAATTGTAAAGTCAAAAATTCGAAAGACCTAAAAAACCGGAAACTCGACGATCGAGATTTCGAAAAATTGAAAATCGAATTGTTTTATTGTCCTATTTTCATCGCATTTTCTTCCATCTTTCTGGCCTTTTTGTCGCATTTTTCGCCGTTTTTGTAACCCTTTTTATCAGCCTTTTTCCCTTTGTTTCTCACTTTTTTATTGTTTTGTTCTAGTGGACTTTTTGGTGTCTCTTTTGTCCAATTTTTTATCATATTTTTCTCTCGTTATTTTGCCTTTTTTTATTGCCCTGTTGTTGGTCCCCTTTTCTCCCTGTTTTTAAAACGCATTTTTTGTCGCCTTTTGGTCCCCTTTTTGTGTTATTTTTATCGTATTTATCACCATTTTTATCGCCTTTTTTTTCGACATTTTTTCTCATTTTTAATGGTTTTAAAGGTTTTTTGTGGCCTTTTTTGTCTCTTTTGTGGTTCTATTTTTTATTCGCATTTTTGTCCTTTTTTTTAGTCGATGCTCAAATACTTGGTTTGTAGTTTTTTTTGCGTTTTTGTTGGGTTTTTTCTGCTTTTTTTACTTTTTTTGGTCCAATTTTTTTTCCCACTTTTTTTCATCTTTTTGGACACTTTTTGTGGACGTCTTTATTCCTATTTGTGCTATTTTTATTGCCATTTTTTCGCCCTTCTTAAATGGTGCTTTTCTGCGCTTTTTTTGGTGCCTTGTTTTCTGGTCACTTTTTTAAGGCCTTTTTGTTTTGTTGTTTATTCTTTTTTGTCATTTTTTGGTCCTATTTTTATCACAAGTTTCGTTTTCGCTCTTTTTTTGTTTTTTCTTATCGCTCTTTTCCCCCCTTTTGTCTCCTTTCTCCTGTTTTTTTTCACCGTTTTTAAAACGCGTTTTGTGGGCACTTTTTAGAGACTTTTTTCTCTCTTATTTGTGTCGTATTTATAACGCCATTTTTTCAGCTTTTTTCTTAAGTGGCGTTTTTTGGCGTTTTTTTTTTTTTTCATTTTTTCTCCTGGCCTTTTTAATCGTTTTAAGGGTTTTTTGTCCCCGTTTTTTCATCGCTTTTTGTCGCATTTTTTAGTTGATTTTTAAGTACTTGTGAAGTTTTTTATTTTGTTGACTTTTTGTCGCTTTTTTTTTCGCTTTTTTCACTTTTTTGTTGTCTTTTTTGTCATTTTTTAAGGGGCGTTTATGTCGCTTTTCTGTCCTCTTTTTTCACTTTTTTTTTTATTTTTAGGAATTTTACTCCTTTTTTTGCTATTTTTAACGCCAAATTTTCGACCTTTATTAAACGGCGTTTTTTGGCGCTTTTTATCATCTTGTTCCCCGATCTTTTTGGACCTTTTTTGTCACTTTTGGTGTTTTTTATTTTTCTATCTTTCTTTTTTGGTGGTAGTTTTTTGTCACCTCTTTTGGATTTTTTTTTGGTCGCCTTTTGTCTTATTTTTATCCTATTTTTTGCTTTTTTTGCAACTGGCATTTTATAGCGCTTTTTTGTCGCCTTGTTTCGGTTGTTTTTTAGGAACTTTATTATTGGTTTGTTACCTTCTTTATTCGCTTTCTTTGTGTTATTTTTTGGTCCTAATTTTTTACCGCGTTTTTGCCCTTTTTGTGGATCTTTTTATTGCATTTTTCCCAACTTTTGTTTCGATTTTAATTGTCGTTTGTTTTTTTTAGCCTTATTTTTATCGCGTTTTTTTTTTTTTAATTATCACCCTTTTCCTCATTTTTGTCTTCTTTTTACTACTTTTTTCACTGTTTTTTTTGGTCCCCTTTTCTTTTTTTTCTGGATTTTTGTGGTTTTTCTTGTAGTCGTTTTTCTTTGTCTTATTTTTTCGTTTTATAAGTGGCGTTTTCTGGCGCTTTTTGTTTCTTTTTTCCTCGTTGTTTGTAGTTGTTTTAAGGATTTTTTTGCGACCTTTTTGTAATTTCTTGTTTCTTTTATTGTCTTAATGTAAGTCGCCATTTTTTGGCCCCTTTCTGTCTGGTTTTTTAGTCGATTTTGAAGTAAGTACTTGTTTTGTAGTTTGTTTTGCTTTTTTTTTACTTTTTTCAGTTTTTTGTCCGTCTTTTGTTGCCTTTTTTCCATTTTTAAAGCGCGTTTTTGTCATTTTTTGATATCTTTTTTTCTCTCCACTTTTATCTACAATTTTTCGTTTTTTTAAATTGCGTTTTTGGTGCTTTTTTAATCTTTTTTTGCTTTTATCGGTTTGAATTGAAATTTTTGAATTTGAATTGAAACTTTATTGGTGTATAGTAACATAAAACTTGTTTTACAGAAGTCACGACGCCTTTTTTTTTAATTGCCTTTGTTGGTCTGCTTTTTTCACTTTTTTGTTACCTATTCTTATTTTTCTATTTTTTTTTAATCGTAGGGGATTTTTTGTTGTCTTTCTTTCTTTTTTTTTGGCATTTTTTGCGCTTTTTATCGCCTTTGTTACGTTCATACGTTGTCAATCGGAAGGAATGTGTAAAATATAAGGAACACCTATCTGATATGTAGCATCTTCAGGAGTCCCGCAGGGGTCAAACCTTGGGCGGCTACTTTTTTTGTTTTTCATTAACGACATTACTGAAATCATTTCATCTAACAAAGAGCTGTTAGCTGATCTAAAATCGACTTAGTTTTAATATTTCCAAATGTTTTGTTGTGTCTTTCTCTATAAACGGTAAAATAAAAGACACTTTGCTATTAATCTATATATTGAAACTTCGTAAAAAAAATACAAAAGTATTCAGTACGTTTCTACAAGCAAGAAAACATCCAGTCTATTTCATTTAACCTCCAAACGTGACCAAATAAGCATTAGCTTTACAAGTAAAAGTACTCTTGTGATCGTCATACGCGTAGCTGTAGGCATCCGGACACCGATCCTTGAAGAACTTGGGGTAATTCTCAGGCCACGTCGAAGACTTGCACGTCTCGGGAGTACCATAAGCCCCACGACAACAATACTGATCAGTATTAAAAGCATTACAAGCGGAATTACAAGCAATAACGGCCTGAGAATTCCTGACTTTCAACCTATCAGGACAGACATCGTTGAGTCGAACTTGACAAGCAGATTTCGTGCAGCTGTAGCGACTTCCGTCACCTCTAGCACCTAGAGGTTCGATCTACCAAAATTAGAATTTATATCTTAGATTGATTAACAATTTTTGTGAAAAATGACTTACGGCGACCATGATGTTGAACCCATCCACGAGCGAAACGTCGTAGTAGTCGAGCCCTCCGTGCCCTTTGAGGGTGATTTCCGCCAGCGACGCCGGAGGCACCCCGCCTGCTCCGTTGCACTCCAACTTGTTCCCACAATCCCCGGTGTCGCAGTGTCTGGTGTTGGGGTTGCACCAGGTCCTGGCCCAGAAGCGACCGGCCCAATTGGCAGAGGAGTGTACTGAGACCTGGCGAATTTAGCGTTTTTATCAGTGACATACCAATCCTCGGTGCGAGGCGAGTTATTTCTCAATTAATTAGCGTTTCGTGTCTCACCCTCTGTCCCGGGCGCAGGACGAAGCCGCCACTATTCAGATGAGCGTGTCCGGGATTGCCCTGGATTCCGACCCAAATATCGCCGATTTCTCTGTTCAGAATTTGGAATTCGACGGCGCAACACAGCGCCAGCAGCGCCGCAAATAAAACAATTTTAATAAACATTCTTGCGGATTAGCTGACGGATAAACCCAGACTGGGAGATGGTGGGCCGAGCGGCTTATATAGGACGATGGTCGCTGCTGCTTCTTGGGTTTTCGCTTTTTTAGTGATAAAGCTACCGTAACGTGTTTTACCACTCTATTTATAGGCGTATTTTCCTTGGCGTGTTATCTGTTGCAGGAAATCGGCGAGGAGCATGGCAATTCAAACAGATTAAGTTAAACACATATCATTTAATTATTTCTGCTAGCGGAGTTAAAGGAGTCGCGCTGATAAATATTGACCGACGAGGGATTTTCGTGCGTCAGGATTTTTTTGGGACGCGAAAAAACAACTAGGCGGATTCGTATGCTAATGAGGTAGAAATGCGAATTTTGTATTTCGACGGCGTATTTTAAGATATAATTTCCAAATGACGGGTTGAACAAACTTAGTGAAATACTCTGTATGCTCTTGTACCAATTTTGTTCGTCGAGTAATAGCTGCCTTGTTAAATAAGGCATCTATGGCCGGTGAAAGCTAAGTTTGATTAGAAGTTGGATGGTGTACAACATAGAATGAAAAGTTAGTGGGTGGTTACCGCCCCCGGCTGTTAAATTAGTTTTGAAACGGAATATGGGAACACGTTTTAAATGGTGTTTTCTTCATACTTTTTAGTCGCCTTGTTTTGTCATACCTGTCGCTTTTTTGTCCCCCTTTTAGCCTTTTTGTGGCTTTTTTTTTTGTCACTATTTTGCCATTTTCTTTTCTCATTTTTGGTACGTTTTTTTATGTCGCCTTTTTTTTAACGTGCGTTTTTTGACACTTGTTACCATCTATTTTTTTGCTCATTTTTTTCATTTTAAAATCACTTTTGTCGTCTTTTTTAGTCGTTTTTTAAGAACTTGCTTTGTAGTTTTTTACGCTTTTTGTTTTATTCACTTTTTTTGACTAATTTCTGGTAAACAGATTTTTTTGACCTTTTTCTTGCTTGTTTCCCAATTTTTAAAGCGCGTTTTTGTCACTTTTTTTGTCGGCTTTTGTAATCTTTTTTTATTTTTTTACAATTTTTAATCATTTTTGTACGAACTTTTTTGTTCCTTTGTGTTATTTTGACCGCATTCTTCGCCCTTCTTGGGGCCGTTTTTTTGGTACCTTTTTCCCACCATTTTTAAAGAGCATTTTTTTGGGATCGTTTTTCTCAATTTTAAAAGTCAATTTAGGGGCTTTTTTGCCGTTTTTTGGTGGTCCTAATTTATGTCGCCATTTTTTCGCCCATTTTGTCGCATTTTCTAGGCGGTTTCCAAGCACTTTAGTAGTGTTTTTTTGATTAATTTTTGGCACCTTTTTTCACTTTTACTTCACGAGGATAAGCTAAGGAAGTATGGTAATCAAGTCCATCGGACGAATGGCCACTTTTATTGTCCAATTTTTAACGCATTTTTCACCCTTTTTAACTCCATTTTTTCATTTTTCTCGCCGTTTTTAAAGCACGTTCCTCACGTTTGATTAGAAGTTGCATGTTACACAACATGGAATCAAAAGTAGTATGGGAACACGTCCACGTAATTTTATTATTATTAATTTTTAGTATGTTTTTTTTCTTATTTTTTCTCCTTCTTGTTGCACTTTTAGCCTTTTTTGCTGCCTTTTTCACCGTTTCGGAAGCGCGTTTTTTGTCATTTTTGCTGTTTTGCTTCTTGCTAACATTTTTTGTTGTCCTTTTTTCGTTGCCCTTTATTCTCACTTTTATTGCCCCTTGCTGGTCCCATTTTTCTAGCCTTTTTTAAACCATGTTTTATGTCACTATTTTGTCATTTTCTTTTCTCATTTTTGATATTTTTTTAGTCGTTTCTGAAGGGCCTTTTTATCGCATTTTTTTTAAGTACGTTTTTTGACACTTTTTTGTCTTCTTTCTCTTTTTTCCCGCATTTTTTTCTTTCTAAAGACTTTTTCGTAGACTTTCGTCTCTTTTGATGCCTTAATTTTAATCACCATTTTCTCTCCCCTTTTGTCGTTTTTTAGTCGTCTTTTAAATACTTGCTTTGTAGTTTTTTACGCTTTTTGTAGCCTTTTCTTCACCTTTTTTGGATATGATTTTGACAACATTTTTGCGCTCCTTTTGTCCCCCTTTGTGGCGTTTTTCCCCCATTTTAAAGCGTTTTTTATCACTTTGCCCATTTTTTTTGTTACATTTTTTGTAGCGACATTGTTGTAGACTTTTTTGGTTCTTTGTCCTATTTTTGTCGCCATTTTCACCCTTTTCTGCCCCTTTCTTATCGCCATTTTTCGCCCCTTTTTCAAAGTGTGTTTTTTGGCGCTTTTTTTGTCATCTTTTCATCCGCTTTTTTTGTCGCCTTGTTCAAGTCGCTTTTTTATATTTTTTTTTGTCATTTTTTAGCTCATTTTTTGTCTCCTTTTCTGCTGCCTTTTTTCACCGTTTTTAAAGAACTTTTTTGTCGCTTCTTTTACTGAAGTTTTTTCACTTTTTTGTTGCTTTTTTTTTGGGTGGACTTCCGTTCTATTTTTTATCACATTTTTTGGTCCTTTCTTATCGCATTTTTTTACTTCATTTTGTCGGCTTTTTTGTTACCTTTTTTTTTCTCATCTTCTTTATTGCCTCTTTTTGGTCCCATTTTTCTCGTCGTTTTTAAACTATGTTTTTGTCACTATTTTGTCATTTTCTTTTCTCATTTTTGATACTTTTTATTAGTCGTTTCTGAAGGGCGTTTTTATCGATTTTTTTGCCCTTGTTGCCTTTCCCCCTTTTTTAAAGTACGTTTTTTGACAATTTTTTGTCTTTTCTTTCTCTTTTTTCCCGCATTTTTTTCATTTTAAAGGCTTTTTCGTACACTTTTGTCTCTTTTGATCCTTAATTTTAATCTTCTTTTTTTTTTGCCAATTTTGTCGGGATTTTAGTCGTATTTTAAGTACTTGCTTTGTAGTTTTTTACGCTTTTTGTGCCCTTTTTTTCACTTTTTTTGAATATTTTTTTGACACAATGTCTTCGCTCTTTTTGCCCCCTTTTGTTGCCTTTTCCCCCATTTTTAAGCGTTTTTTTGTCACTTTTCCCATTTCTTGTTACCTTTTTTGCAGCGACATTGTTGTAGCCTTTTTTGTTTTTTGTCCCATTTTTGTCGCCATTTTTCACACTTTTCTGCCCCTTTCTTATCGCCATTTTTTCGCCCCTTTTTCAAAGCGTGTTTTTTGGCGCGTTTTTGTCATCTTTTCGTTCGCTTTTTTTGTCGCCTTGTTCAAGTCGCTTTTTTATTTTGTTTGTCATTTTTTTCGCTCATTTTTGTCTCCTTTTTTCCTGCCTTTTTTCACCGTTTTTAAAGAACTTTTTTGTCGCTTCTTTCACTGTAGCTTTTCTCACTTTTTTGTTGCTCTTTTTTGGGGTGGACTTCCTTTCTATTTTTTATCACATTTTTTGGCCCTTTATTATCGCATTTTTTTTCCTCAATTGTCGGATTTTTTGTTACCTTTTTTTTTCTCATCTTCTTTATTGCCTCTTTTTGGTTCCATTTCTCTCGCCATTTTTAAAGCACGTTTTTCTTTTGTTTATTTTTGAGCTTTTCTGTCTCCTTTGTCGCCTTTTTTGTCGATTTTTGGCCTGTTTTTGTCTTATTTTTATTGCATTTTTCGCCCTTGTGACTTTTGTTTTCTCATTGTTGTCAAAGACTTTTTTGCGGACTTTTGCCCCTTTATCACCTTTTTTCGCCCATTTTGTCATTTTTAAGTCGTTTTAATAATAATAATAATAATAATAATAATAGTTTATTTACGGAATATACCATTACAAATCATAACAACAGTTACACTTTACAAGTTTTTAAGTAGTTGCTTTATAGTTTTTACGCTTTTCATGGTTTTTTTATCGACACTTTTTTAATTTTTTTTATCATCTTTTGTTGCGATTTTTTTTAGGAGTTTTTCATCGCTTTTTTCTTATTTTGTAATTTTTTTGTCCCATTTTTTGTGTCTTTTTTTGCTGCGTTTTTTTCACCGTTTTTAATTGTCGCTCTTTTTCCTAATTTCTTTTTTTTCCCAAATTTTATCACATTCTTTCTTTTTTTTGTCGCCTTTTTTAACACATTTTTTCAATTTTTGTATCCTTATTTTTACTATTTTTTTTCCACCGATTTTAAATCGCGTTTTTCTCACTTATTTTATTCGTCTTTAAAGGTTTTTTGCTCTCTTCTGTCCTTTTTTGTTCCCTTTTTTTGTGGCCTTTCCTCCAAGGTTTATAAAGCTCATTTTATATCAACTGGTTCTCATTTTTTTTGTCGTTTTAGGGACTTTTTTTGTAGATTTTTTGTCGTCTTTTTAATCTTTCTTTGTATTTTTTTTGCTCTATTTTTTGCCTCTTTTTCTGCTGCTTTTTTTACCGTTTTTAGGTTTAGGTTTAGGTTTATTTATTTTACGGAAACTCCATTTTACAAAAATTAACTTGATACCAAAAAAAATATATATAAATGAAATCAAGCACATTCTTTTGTTGATTTTTTTCTTAACTTTTTTTTTGTCCCAGTTTTATCCGTTTTTTAACGTTTTTTTTTTCGATTTTTGTATCTTTTTTTTGTTCTCTTTTTGGTCCCCTTTTTTCACCGTTTTTAAAGCACGGATTTTCTCACTTATTTTATTCGTCTTTAAAGGTTTTTTTGCTCTTGCCTTTTCTTGCGGCCTTTCCGCATTTTATGTCAACTATTTCTCATTTTTTAGTTGTTTTAGGGACTTTTTTGCAGATGTTTTTGTCGTCTTATCTATTGTGTGTCTTTTTTTTTGTAATACTTATAGCGACTTTTCTGTGCCCTTTTGTCATATTGTTTAGTAGTTTCTTGAACAGTTCTTTTGTAGTTTTTACGATTTTTAAAAATTTTGTATAATTTTTTTTCGTTTCTTTCGCGTTTTGTTGTTGTTGTTTTTTGTAACTTTGTTATATTTTTCTAATTTTTTGTCATCTTTTTAGTAGTTTAGGCGTTTTTAGAAATTTTGTTTGTCTTTGTTTTATTGTTTCGGCCTTTTTTTCGCCGTTTTTTTTAACAGCATTTTTTGATGGACTTTTTTGGCCCATTTTTTGCGTCATATTTTGCTCCTTTGTCGTTTTTTGTCCCCCCTTATCTGTACCTTTTTTGTCATATTTTTTCACTTTTTGCGCATCATTTTTCAGTCGCCTTTTTTAGGATTTTTTGGAAATTCTTTGTCTTTTTTTTTGTAGGTGACTTTATCCTAAATTTTTTTCGTAGTTTCTTTTCCCTTTCTATTTCATTTTTATCGCTTTTTTGTTATCTTTTTTCTTGGCTTTTTTAGCACTTTGTTTGAAAAGATTTTTTATGTATTTTTTTGTCTTCTCGTGTGGACTTTTGTATCGAGATCTTTTTCGCAGTTCTTTACCACGTCTTTAAGTAGTTTTTAGGCCTTTTTGTCACTATTATTTTGTCTGTATTATTCTAGTTTTTATGCTATTTTTTTCGTCTTTTTTCTGCTGTTTTTTTTTGCATTTTTTTAATCCCTTTTTGGTGCACTTTTTTGGCGCCTTTTTTGTCACTTTTTTCGTTTTAACTTGTCTTTAATTTTTTTCACCGTTTTTAGTACCCACTTTTTTTACTTTTTTCCCATCCTTTTCACTTTTTTAACGCCTTTTTCAGTCGCTTTTTTAAAAACTTTTTTTTAAGTTTTTTTCGTGGGTGACTTTTTGTTATCGTTTTTCTTGGCTTTTTAGTCGCTTTGGAAAATTTGTCTGTGTCTTTTTTGTCTTTTTGTGTGGACTTTTGTATCTAGATTTTTTTGTTATCTTTTTCGCACTTCTTGGCCACTTTTTTTTAGGCCTTTTTGTTCCTATTGTATATTTTGTGTATTTTGTTCTATTTTTGTCTTTTTTCTCGGCTTTTTTTGTCATTTTTACTTCCCGAGCGTAAGCAAAGGAAGTATTGTAATCGAGTTCGTCGGCCGACTCTCTACTTTTACGTTTTCTCGATCTTTCATGACCCCTAGAAGACGAAGAAATAGGTCTCCCATTTCCGTCTATCTGTCCGTCTGTCCGTCCGTCTGTCCGTCTGTTGTCCCGGATTTTATTAGACAGATAATCTCCGAAAGTACTCGACCGATTGTTGTGAAATTTTGTACTTATATTAAGAATATCATGTAGATGGTAAAACGCTAACCAAAATTTGTCTAATCATCCCCACCACTAATGCGATGACGTCACTTCAAAATTGTACATAGTAAATGGGTTTTTCAATTGTATAAAATAACATAGTCCTACACATGTAGTTTACAACTCCGAATCGACTTTTCACCCGAAACGTCCAGATTTTTGGAAAAAAAATCAAAATTATAGAACAACATTTTGAAATTTAATTTTTAATCTGCTAACCAGAATGCTTTGAAATGTTGCAGATGTTTTAAGGCTATAAAGAGCATCATAAATCTTTAGTCAAAAAATATTTGCTTATCCCCTCCAAAAACTTGATGACGTCAGCTCAAAAGTTTGTGGAATAAATCATATCTAAAATGTACAAAATATGATGAGTCTGTACTTGTGATCTATCACTCCATTCATATTTTTTGGATTTGCATATACAGGGTGACTCAAAAAAATTAATGAATGCGTAAATATATTTTATTGATTTAATCAGGAACTGCAAAACGGAATGCTCTGACATCTTGCAGATGTTTTAAGGTTATAAAGAGCATAATAAATGTTTAGTCAAAATATATTTGCTTATCCCCTCCAAAAACTTGATGACGTCAGCTCGAAAATTTGCCGAATAAATCATATCTAAAATGTACAACATATGATCAGTCTGTACTTGTGATCTATCACTCCATTCATATTTTTTGGATTTGCATATACAGGGTGATTCAAGAAAATAAATGAAAGCGTAAATATATTTTACTGATTTACTCAGGAACTACAAAACCGAATGCTTCGAAATCTTGAAGATATTTTAAAATTATCATAAGCATGGTAAATTTTTGATCAAAACGTATTTGGTCGTCCCCCCTAAAAAATTTATGATGTCACCACAAAATTTTGCTGAAAAAATCCCATCTAAAATGTACAAAATATGGTGAGTCTCTTCTTGTGATTTATCATTCCATTCAAATTTTTTCGATTTGCATACACAGGGTGACTCAAAAAAATTAATGAATGCGTAAATTTATTTTATTGATTTAATCAGGAACTACAAAACCGAATGCTTTGAAATCTTGCAGATGTTTTAAGGTTATAAAGAGCATAATAAATTTTTAGTCAAAATATATTTTGTTATCTTCTACAAAAAACTGATGACGTCAGCTCAAAAGTTTGCCGAATAAATCGTATCTAAAATGTACAAAATATGATGAGTCTGTACTTGTGATTTATCATTCCATTCATATTTTTGGATTTGCATATGCAGGGTGACTCAAAAAAATTAATGAAGGCGTGAATTTATTTTATCGATTTAATCAGGAATTACAAAACCGAATGCTTTGAAATCTTGGGAATATTTTAAAGTTATTATAAGCATGGTAAACTTTTGTTCAAAATGTATTTGTTCATCCCTCCTAAAAAAATTGATGACGTCACCCTTAAATTTTGCTGAATAAATCCTATCTAAAATGCAAAAAATATGATGAGTTTGTACTTGTGATTTATCATTCCATTCATATTTTTTAGATTTTCTTAAGAGGTGGTTCAAAAAAATTAATGAAGTCAATTTATTTTATTGATTAAATTAAAGGCAACACAACCGTCAAGAATTAAAATAAAACCCAATGTTTTATATAATAAGCGGAAGTCGAAGCAATAAAACCGATGGTCGTTTTGTTTACAGTTTCTCTGTTTGACTCTCACGTATGCTGTTACGCCTGTCATCTTAAATTAAGAATGTTTATACATACACGATTTTCAGTTGCCTCTGATACGTATACGTGAGTAAATTGTTTCGTTATTTTATTGATTATTACAAATCAATATTCAAAACGACCCAATTCATTTTCCCGAAAATTTGAGAATATAATAATTTTATTCTTAGTATTACACTACATCTATCCCAACTGATATACGTGTCCTTGCAAAAATGTTGATGACGTCATCGCATTTTTTTTTTAAATTCCCACTACAAAAATGTAATTAGAAAAAAAACATAATAGGCATGCAGTCGTCAAGTTTCCGACAGCGAGGGAAGTACTGTCTAAACTCTTTAGACCAATTTTTTTAATATCACATGCTTGTCACAAACAAGGCATTATAGAGCTTCAATGAAAAAAAAAACTATAATTTATTAATACGAATAAAACAAAAAAAAGTAAAGATAGCTCGACAAGATTTTAACTCGCCACATTTTTCTGCTCCTTGATCATACTTAGTCATCAGCCTCTTCCCAAAATTATCATTGTCTCAATATAATCCAAGGATCACAAAAAAATATATTAACATACTGCTTGATGTATAACATGATAAGATTTTTAATTGTCTGCGAGTATTATGAGGCAGTTTTTCAAGGATAAGTACTCCACATTCACAGTACTTAAGTACCTTCACAAAATCAGTACTTAAGTGCGCAACATTCACGAAAAAAACTAACCACAATAATAATGACTCATTGTTTTCTAGAAAATATTTTATTACGAAGCATTTTAGAACACAATAATTTGATCTTGTTTTGACGCTCTCATCAATCAGCACTTAACCAAAAGTGACGACGTACTTCTCGGCAATACAAGTAAAAGTACTCTTGTGGTCATCGTAAGCGTAGCTGTAAGCATCCGGGCAGTTGCTTTTAAAGAAGGAGGGGTAGTCCACGGGCCAATCAGAAGACCTGCACGTCTCGGGAGTACCATGGTCTCCACGGCAACAGTACTCGTCGGTATTGAAAGCAAGACAAGCGGAATTACAAGCAATGTTGTACCCTTCCCCATTACGAACAACCAGTTCCCCGGGACAGATATCGTTGATGTTGGTAGCACAAGCGCACCTCTTGCAACTGTACTCGCTACCATCTCCTTGCCCATTGACCGGCTCCATCTAAAATTAAATTGTTTCCTGAAAAAAGGTGCCTACACTCCAGGATCGCACTTACCGCAATCCTGATGTTGTAACCATCGACTAGAGAAATGTCGTAGTAGTCGATGCCACCCCAACCCTTGAGGGTGATTTCGGCCAGGGACGCCGGTGGGACACCACCAGCCCCGCCGCACTCCACCTTGTTACCACAGTCGCCGGTTTGGCAGTGGCTGCTGCCGGCGTCGCACCAGGTGCGACCCCAGAAACGACCAGCCCAATCTTCCTCGGCTTGGAGGGTGACCTATGAAGGAATTAAACCTTGAGAAATCAAAAAAAGGGGTGTTTTTACGCTCTGTCCTTGGTTCAGGATGACTCCGCCGTTGTTAAGGTGCGTGTGGCCCGGATTTCCCTGGATTCCCACCCACACAGGGCCGGGCTCGTTGTTGATGATTTCGAATTCGACGGCGTGGGCCGCCGCCAACAGGGCGAAGATTGTAGCAAGAGCGAACATTTTGGCACGTTTGTGGTGGAAATCGGTCGCTGAAATTTTATATAGCGGCTTTATCTGGATTTTAAGTGTGTACTTGATATTTTTCTGGGAAGTGGTAATTTTAAAAGATAAAGAGCTGTTGCTTGGTGCAGGTGAAGTGGATCGGAGTTGTGGCGTAATGGGTATTGTTTGCGTCGATATCTGGCCACATGGAGGTGTGAAGACGGGAAAAAATCAATAAAAATAAAAATAGAGATGCTGGTTGAAGTGGTGGCATTGTTTTGATAATAATGTCAGAAGATTTTTCTTTAGAGTCAGAAAAATGTATATGTTGTAATTTTATAAAGTACATATAAACAACGCAACGATTTCGCAATAGTTGAAAACCTCTGGTTTAGTTCTGTTTAATCCGTTTTAATGCTTGTTATTCTATGGTGACGTAAAAAAAAATCTACTACATCTATTCGACATTTTTTTTTCTACTACTTGTGTTGGCCTGTTGCTATAAGCTTTCTAATCACTCGCTATTTGAACGACAACGAGTTGATTTGTTGTTGTTGATATTTATCATCAAAACCAAATCGTCTACATCCGTTCAAACCTTAACTACGCAATTACGCTATCCTTGCATCTAGATAATTACTGCACTAATATTATTAACCTTATTAGAGCTTACAAAGTAACGATTTTGCGTTTTATAGACAGGTTCTAGAACATCTCGTCCATCGATAATGCATGCAGATAAAACGAGATTGATTTTAAATGTCCTGGCGACAAGGTGAATGGAATTTCCAGACGGCTTCAGACACCTTATGAAAGAACTGCAAGCTGCCGCAGTCCTTTTCAAGTTTTCAGATGCAGTTTCTAAATGTTTTCTGCGCTTGAATGTCGACTTGGGAGCAGCAAAAGGAAAATCGGGGTTAAAGCACTTCGTTAGAGCTCGAAATGGATGTTCCAGATGTGCGAACTTGTTGACACTTGGCTATAAAAAGCACAAAAATAAAAAAGAAAATTTAGGTTATATCTGCTCTATGTGGTTTTGCTAGCGTGTTCGCTTTGTGCGCAACATGAATGTAGAAATGATTATTTTATTTTAGGAGTGGTCCAGGGCTCCAGCTTGGTCCGCTTTTATTCGTTTTGCGTATTAATGATGTTGTCAAGTGTATTTTCATTTTTATTAAAAAATAGTTGCCATGTAAAAACAGTTGTAATCCTAGATTGAATTATTTTTTAATATGAAATCCAACTTTGTTAATAGAGAGCGATGAGCAGGGCCACTTTTGACTTTGCTTTAAATTTTAGATTCTACCGATTGTCAAAAGACAATTCAATTCCCATTTTACAGTAAAGAAAATAAGTCGGTGAAATGGGGAAAGGAAGTAGGCGGGGCTGAGTTTAGCGTTTTTCTACAGAGTTTTAGAAGCAAGTAGTAGCCCCGCCCACCCACCCTTCTTCATTCAGCTGACTAATCTTAATATTGTTCAGTCTTATCTTAGCAATTACTAGCCCCGCCCGCCCACCCTCTACGTTCTTAGAAGGTCAGTCATCTGCCAAAATCCGTCTTATCTTAGCAGATACTATAGATAATTTTAAAGTGACGTCACCACATTGATGGGGATGATTTTATAAAGTTTGGTTAGCTTTTTACCATCTACACGATATTCATAACACATAAAATTTGACAACAATCAGTCTAGTAGTTTCGACGATTATGTATCCAACAAAAATCGACAGAAACAGCGGACTGACAAACAAACGGAGAGACGGAAACGGAAGACCTATTTTTTTCCATATAAATAAAAATTTGGTTTTTTATAAAATTTTGGGAAATGTGATTGGTGCGACAAAGGTCAGATTATTAGATTTGAAGGTCTAGTTTTACATTAATAAGTTGTTATTAAAAATGTGGTTCTGCACACGATTAAAAAAGAATTCCTGTTATTTTAAAAAATGAAAAATTGAAGAAACAAAAAGTTGAAAAAATTCAAATTGAGAAATCAAAAAAAAAGTAAAAATAAAGAAAATGGAAAACCGAAATGAGGGATTATAAATAAAAAATTTGAAGAAATGAAAAATTTAAGAATTAATAAAAAATAATTGAAAAATTGAAAAAAATCGTAAAATCGAAAAAGTGAAAAATTTTTAAAATTAGTATTATATAATTATTTAAAATGAAAACTTGAGAAATTAAGAAACTGAGAAATCGAAAATTGAAAATTAAAAAATTTAAACATTTTTCGTAGGAAAAAAAAGAAAAATTATAAAAGCAGAACATCGTAAAACCGAAAAATTGAAAACTCGTGAAATGCAAATCGAAAAATTGCAAAATCTAAAAATTATTTAAATTTGGGAAATTGAAAAATTAAAAAATGAAAACTCAAAGACTTGCATATCGTAAAATTGAAGAAACAAAAAAAAATCAAAAATTGCAAGTTCTCAGTGGAAAAATTGAAGAAAGAAAAAATTGAAAAAATTAAAATTAATAGAACGAAAATATAAAATCTAAGCATTGAAAAAGCCAGTATTTGAAAAAATAATGAAAATAGAAAAAGTGCAAATCTAAAAATTAAATATCAAAAAATTAAAAGATACAAAATGAAAAAACTGAAAAATTTGAACTCCAAAACCCAAAATATTGCAAATCGAAAAACTGAAGAAACGAAAATTGAAAAATCAAAGAATTGTAAACCTTAAGAAAATAAAAAACCGAAATGAGAAACTGCAATTCGAAAAGTTGCAGAAATGAAATATTAAAGAATTTCTAAATCTAAAAATTGAGAAACAAAAAAAATTAAATATCAAAAATCGCAAATCGAAAATTTGAAGGAAGATTGAAGTATCGAGTATTTGAAAAAATAAATAAAGTTAATTCATTGCGCTTGCCCTCCCGAAGTTGATTTTTTCAGAATAATTTAGCTTCACAGGGACGTCTGTAGGATTATTATAATAAATCAAATTCTAGTCGTCTTGCTGAACAATTTTGAAATGCGAGCGCAACGAGCACGTTCAGGTTTTAATATAAAAATTGGTCTAGAGTTACACGATTTTTATGACTCTATTTTATCAGTATAGATTTCAGTTTTTTGGGAGGGGTAAATGGATAAAATTTGATAAACGATTTTAATATGTTATTTTATTTTATAAAAATTAAAGCACACCTACTAAATACATTAAAAAAATGTAATCCTAGATTTAATTATTTGTTAATATAAAATCCAGCTTTGTTAATAGGCACAGGTGGCCAGGGCCATTTTGGCTTTGCTTTAAATTTTAGATTCTACCGCTTGTTAAAATAGAATTTAATTCCCATTTTATAGTAAATAAAATAAGTCGGTGAAGTGGGGAAAGGAAGTGGGCGGGGGTTTCTAACTGTTTTCTACAGACTCTTAGAAGCAAGAAGTAGCCCCGCCCACCCACCCTTCTCCATTCGGCTGACTATTTTTAATATTGTTCAGTTCTATCTTAGCAAGTACTAGCCCCGCCCACCCGCCCTCCATTTTTTAGAAGATATGTGATTTGCCAAAATCAGTCTTATCGTATCAGGTACTATGAATAATTTTAAGGTGACGTCACCACATTGATAGGAATGATTTTATAAAGTTTGGTTAGCTTTTTACCATCTACACGATATTCATAACATAACACATACAATTTGACAACAATCAGTCTAGTAGTTTCGACGAATATGTCCCCCAACAAAAATGGACACAAAGAGCGGACAAACAAACAGACGGACACACGGAAATGAAAGATCTATTTTGTTCCATAAAAATAAAAATTTGGAATTTTTAAAATTTTGGGAAATGTGATTGGTACGACAAATGTCAAATTATTAGATTTGAAGGTCAAGTTTTACATTAATAAGTTGTTATTAACAATGTGGTTCTACATACGATTAAAAAACAATTCCTGTTATTTTAAAAACAGAGACATTTTAAAATGGAAACTAGAATGTCTGCATATCGTAAAATTGAAGAACCAAAAAAATGTAAAAATAAAGAAAATGGAAAACCGAAATGAGACATTGTAAATCAAAAATTTGAAGAAATGAAAAATTTAAGAATTAATAAGAAATAATTAAAAAATGGGAAAAAATCGTAAAATCGAAAAAGTGAAAAATGTTTACAATTAGTATTATATAATTATTTAAAATGAAAACTAGAAAAACTGCAAATCCAAAATATTGAAGAAATGAAAACTTCAGAAATTAAGAATCTGAGAAATCGAAAATTGAAAATTAAAAAATTTTAATTAAACTGAAAAATTGCAAATCGAAATATTGGAAAATTCAAAAATTTAAACATTTCACGTAGAACAAAAAAAAGAAAAGATATAAAAGCAGAACATTGTAAAACCGAAAAATTGAAAAAATAAACAAAATTAATAATCGGACCGGTAAATTTTAAATCGAAAAATTGAAAAGTTAAAAACTGAAAACTCGTAAAATTTAAATCGAAAAATTGCAAAATCTAAAAATTGAAATATCCAGAAGTCGGGAAATTAAAAAATTTAAACATGAAAACTCAAAGACTTTCATATCGTAAAATTGAAGAAACAAAAAAATGAAAAATTAAAGAAACAAAAAGTTGAAAAAATTCAAACTGGGAAATCAAAAACATGTAAAAATAAAGAAAATGGAAAACCGAAATGACACATTGTAAATCAAAAATTTGAATAAATGAAAAATTTAAGAATTAATAATAAGAAATAATTGAAAAATGGAAAAAAATAGTAAAACCGAAAAAGTGATTTTTTTTTTTTAATTAGTATTATATAATTGTTTAAAATGAAAACTAGGAAAACTGCGAATCCGAAATATGGAAGAAATGAAAACTTGAGAAATTAAGAAACTGAGAAATCGAAAATTGAAAATTAAAAATTTTTAATTAAACTGAAAAATTGCAAATCGAAATATTGAAAAATCCAAAAATTTAAACATTTCACATAGAAAAAAAAAAGAAAAATTATGAAAGCAGAACATTGTAAAACCGAAAAATTGAAATAATAAAGAAAATTAATAACCGAACCGGTAAATTTTAAATCAAAAAATTGAAAAACTAAAAATTTAAAACTCGTGAAATGCAAATCGAAAAATTACAAAATCTAAAAATTTAAATATCCAGAAGTTGGAAAATTAAAAAATTAAAACTCAAAGACTTGCATATCGTAAAATTGAAGAAACAAAAAAAAATCAAAAATTGCAAGTTCTCGATCGTAAAATTAAAGAAACAAAAAAATGAAAAATTGACGAAACAAAACGTTGAAAAAATTCAAATCGAGAAATCAAAAAAAATGTAAAATTAAAGAAAATGGAAAACCGAAATGAGACATTGTAAATCAAAAATTTGAAGAAATAAAAAATTTTAAGAATTAATAAGAAATAATTGAAAAATGGAAAAAAATCTTAAAATGGAAAAAGTGAAACATTTTTTAAATTAGTATTATATAATTATTTAAATTGAAAACTATGTTTAAAAATTGCAAATCCGAAATATTGAAGAAATGAAAACTTGAGAAATTAAGAATCTGAGAAATCGAAAATTGAAAATTAAAAATTTTTAATTAAACTGAAAAATTGCAAATCGAAATATTGAAAAATCCAAAAATTTAAACATTTCACGTAGAAAAGAGAAGACAAATTTTAAAATCAGAACATTGTAAAACCGAAACATTGCAAAAATAAAAAAAATAATAACCAAACCGGTAAATTTTAAATCGAAAAATTGAAAAATTAAACATTGAAAACTCGTGAATTGCAAATCGAAAAATTGCAAAATCTAAAAATTGAAATATCCAGAAGTTGGGAAATTAAAAAATTAAAAATTAAAACTCAAAGACTTGCATATCGTAAAATTGAAGAAACAAAAAAAAATCAAAAATTGCAAGTTCTCGATCGTAAAATTGAAGAAACAAAAAAATGAAAAATTGATGAAACAAAAAGTTGAAAAAATTCAAATTGGGAAGTCAAAAAAATGTAAAAATAAAGAAAATGGAAAACCGAAATGACACATTGTAAATAAAAAATTTGAAGAAATGAAAAATTTAAGAATTAATAAGAAATAGTTGAAAAATGGAAAAAATCGTAAAATCGAAAAAGTGAAAAATTTTTAAATTAGTATTGTTATATAATTATTTAAAATGAAAACTAGAAAAATTGCAAATCCAAAATATTGAAGAAACGAAAACTTGCGAAATTAAGAAACTGAGAAATCGAAAATTGAAAATTAAAAAATTTTAATTAAACTGAAAAAATTGCAAATCGAAATATTGAAAAATTCAAAAATTTGAACATTTCACGTAGAAAAAAGAAGAAAAATTATAAAAGTAGAACATTGCAAAACCGAAAAATTGAAAAAATAAAGCAAATTAATAACCGAACCGGTGAATTTTAAATCGAAAAATTGAAAAATTAAAAATTGAAAACTCGTGAAATGCAAATCGAAAAATTGCAAAATCTAAAAATTGAAATTTCCAGAAGTTGGGAAATTAAAAAATTAAAATTAATGAAACAAAAAATTTAAAATCTAAGCATTGAAAAAGCTAGTATTTGAAAAAATAATGAAAATAGAAAAGCAAAATGAAAAAGTGCAAAATGAAAAAACTGAAAAATTTAAACTCCAAAACAAATCGAAAAACTGAAGAAACGAAAATTGAAAAATCAAAGAATTGTAAAACTTAAGAAAATAAAAAACCGAAACGAGAAACTGCAATTCGAAAAGTTGAAGAAATAAAATATTAAAGAATTGCTAAATCAAAAAATTGAGAAACAAAAAAAGTGGAATATCCAAAAATCGCAAATCGAAAATTTGAAGTATCGAGTATTTGAAAAAATAAATAAAATTAATACATTGGGCTTGCCCTCCCGAAGTTGATTTTTTGAGAATAATTTAGCTTCACAGGGACGTCTGTAGGATTATTATAATAGAACAAATCTAAGTAGTCTTGCAGAAAAAGTTTAAAATGCGAGCGCAGCGAGCACATTCAGGTTTTAATATAAAAATCTGTTTAGAGTTGCACAATTTTTATGACTTTATTTTATCAGTAAAGTAGATTGGCTCATAATTCATTTTTTTTTTTGAGTCAGCTTGTATAAAGTACTTATAACAATGACGTCATCATTTTTTTGGGAGATGTAAATGGACAAAATTTGATTAACGATTTTAGTATGTTATTTTATTTTATAAAAATTATAACACATTTACTAAGTACATAATTAAAAAAAAATGTAGTCCTAGATTTAATTATTTGTTAATACGAAATCGAACTTTGTTAATACGGACATAGGTTCTACCTCTCATCTAAAGAGAATTCAATTCCCATTTTACAATAAACAAAAAAATTTTAAATAAGGCAGTCAAATGGGGAAAGGAAGTGCGCGGGGCTGAGTTTAGCTTTTTTCTACAGTCTTAGAACCAAGCAGTAGCCCCGCCCACCCACCCCTCTCCATTCGGATAACTATTCTTAATATTGTTCAGTCATATCTTAGCAAGTACTAGCCCCGCCCACCCACCCATTATTTTTTTAGAAGGTGTCATCTGCCAAAATCAGTCTTATCGGATTAGGTACTATGAATAATTTTAAAGTGATGTCATCACATTGATGGGGGTGATTTTATAAAGTTTGATTAGACTTTTACCATCTAGACGATATTCATAACAACACACATAAAATTTAACAGTCTAGTAGTTTCGAAGATTATCTGCCCAACAAAAATTAACACAGACGGCGGACAGGCAGACAGACGGTAACGGGAGACCTATTTTCCCCCTTTTTTTTTAATCAGCTGACTACTCTTAATACTGTTCAGTTTTATCTTAGCAAATATTTGTCCCGCCCACCCACCCTCTATTTTCTTGGAAGGTATATCATCTGCCAAAATCAGTCTTATTTTAGCAGGTACTATGAATAATTTTAACGTGATATCATCAGATTGATGGGGATGTTTGACTAAGTTTAGTTAACTTTTTACTGTGTATACGATATTAATAACACACATATAAAATTTGACAATAATAAGTCTAGTAGTTTCAAAGATTATCTGCCCAACGATAATCCACACAGACGGCAAACAGACAGACAGACGGAAACGGGAGACCTATTTATTCCCTTTAAATAAAAATTTAGATTTTTTTAAATCTTGAGGAACGGGTCTTAAAAGCAAACGGTAACTCCGCCCACCCACCCTTCTCAATCGGGCTGACTATTCTTAATATTGTTCAGTCATATCTTAACAAGTACTAGCCCCGCCCACCCGCCCTCTATTTTTTTAGAAGATATGTCATTTGCCAAAATCAGTCTTATCATAGCAGATACTATAGATAATTTTAAGGTGACGTCATCATATTGATGGGGATGAATTGATAAAGTTTGGTTAGCTTTTTACCATCTACATGATATTCATGACACACATAAAATTTGACCTCGATCAGTCTAGAAGTTTCAAAGTTTGACATGACGTGTTTTTTTCCCTATAAATGAAAATTTGGAATATTTGAAATTTTGGGGAATGTTGGTACGACAAACGTCAGATTATTAGATTTGAAGGTTAAGTTTTCACAGAATTAAATTGTTATTAACAAAGTCGTTCTGCGCTCAATAAAAAACAATTGTCGTTGTTTTAAAAACTGAAAAATTTAAAAATGGAAACTAGAAGGTTGCATATCGGAAAATTATAGAAAAAAAATGAAAATTGAAACATTGCAAATAGAAAAATTGAAGAAACAAAAAATTGAAATTGAGAAAATAACAAATTATGAAATCGGCATTGAAAAATCCAAAAATTGTAAAAATAAAGAAAGTGAAAAACCGAATTGAAAAAATGAAAATTTAACAATCGAAAAATTGATAAATCGAATAAAATCGAAAAAGTGTTTTTTTTTTTAATATTTTTACATTTTTAAAATGAAAACTAGGCAGATTGTAAATCAAAAATAGAACTTGAAAAATAGAGAAACTGAGGAATCCAAAATTAAAAAATCTAGAAGTTGAAAAATTGAAAACTGAAAAATTGCAAATCGAAATACTTACTGAAAAATCCAAAAGTTGAAAAATTTCGCATAAAAAAGGGAAAACAAAATTAGAACATTGTAAAACCGAAAAACTCAAAAAATAAAGAAAATTAAAAACCGAAACGGAAAATTTTAAATCGAAAAATTGAAATATCCAAAGTTGGAAAATCGAAAAACTGAAAAATTTAAAAATGAAAGAAAACAGAGAGTTGCATATCGTATAATATCTAGAAGAAACAAAAACAACCAAAAATCGTAAGATCGAAAAATTAAACAAAAAATTGAAAAAAAAATAAATTTGAGAAAACAAAAAAATCTAAACAATGAAAAATCGAAAAATTTGGAAAACTAAAGAAAATAAAAACCGAAACGCGAAATGACATTTCGAAAATTTGAAGAAATGAAAAAGTAAAGAAACAAAAAAATGGAAAATTCGAAAATCGCAAATCGAGAATTAAAAAAAAACTAAAATTGAAAAAAATAAAATTGTAAATCGTTAATTTGTAATGTATTCCTGTTTTTACACTTTGTTATTTCAATTATGTGAAACTGATTGATACATTTTGCTGGTTTTACCGTCTACATATTTCATTGTCACTCTAATTTTTGCATATAAACGCATTCCTAGAATCTCAGAACACAGATAACTAACTACAAAATACCCAACTATTTGTTTGCATGTTAGAATTTTTATTATGTTGTTGTCAAACAATGTTAAGTGTTGATTGTTAAACCACGACTTGTTTAACATTTTAAAAGAACCTCCGGTTCTACGAAAAGCGTCGTCGTTCCGTGTTTCGCAATCGTTAAGATAAGAAAAATCCACGATTTAGAAAAAAATTCCTCCTATCAGTAATAGTTACATCCAATTATTGCGGCAAAAACGTAGAACGTCACCTCTGGAATTTTTTGCTTTCCGTCCATTAATTTTCTCTTTTTTAATTTAATGACAAAAAGTGCTCAGATTCTTTGATCTCTTCCAATTCGAGCTCTCCTTTGTGCCGTTTCATTTGCATGCATTGCCTTCACTTACAGCCCCTGAAAGTAGGGTCGTCATTTCGGCGCAAAATTTCGTTATAGATTAAGCTCAGGCTCTGGTGCGATGCGTAATATTATATTTTAGCCTGAAACGACACGAAGAAATACTAGAATGCGAAATTCCAAAACACTCTATTTTAACTTGAAATGTCTAAAATTGTTTACGTGCTTAAAATTATCTTATCACGCATTATCTAAAAATAAAAACACACTAGATACTTGTTTCTTGTTTTGCCACAGAATTGGTACCTGAGTATCCAAGTAAGTATATTTTGAATATCTAATTCTGTGGAAACCGGTCAACTTCAGTACAAACCAGAATCGACTCACTATCTCAGTCAAAATCAATTATGATTATTCTTTGATCAACCTCCGTCGACAATAATCCCTCTACCTGAAAATAAATTCATCTTTGGCTCGTCCGACAGCGTTCAAAGTTTAAAGGTAACGAGGCTAATAATAATAACATTCGCCATTACATTTCCCCGGAGGACAAACACACAACTTTGAAATAAATAAGTCTTTGGCCAAAACGTACTTCGGTCGAATCAAATTGGCCGTGGACGAACAATAATAATAATAATAATCATAACGAATTTTTATGACTCCGAATTGAGATTTTCCCCGAAACGTCCAGATTTGGAAAAAAAAAACAAAATTAGGAAACAACATTTTGACATTTAATTTTGAATTTCAATCGCCAAATTTTTTCACTCACACCCAGTATTTTTATTAGTACCGTATCTTACTCTGTTTTTGTTCGTGTTCTTCTAACGTGTTTTTAAAAAAGTAACTTATAATTAACTTTAAATTTCGAAAATAGAAAAATTCAAATGTAGAAGAACTGAAAAGTCGAGAAATCGAAAAACCAAAAATTTTAAAAATTGAAAACTTCAAATATCGAAAAGTTGAAATATTGTGAAAACCGAAAGTTCAAAAAACGAAAAATTGAAAATCCAAAAAGTAAAAAGTCGAGAAATTGAAAAATCCAGAACGTGAAAAATCCAAAAATCGAAATACTAAAAAATCCCAAAATTGAATCGAAAAACCGAGAAAACTCACAAAATTGAACGAAATATCCAAAAATTGGGAAATTAAAAAATTGAAAAATTGGGAAATCGAAAACCCGAAAAATTGCAAACCTAAGGAATCTAAAAATTGAAAAATCTGGAGCCTGAAAAATCGAAAAATTGAGGAACTGAAAAACTGAAAAATCGAAACCTTCGCAAGTCGAAAATGGGAAAACCAAAAAATAGATTAATTGGGAAATCGGAAAACTGAAAATTCAGTAACGTCAAAATTTGAAAATTTAAAAAATTGGAAAATTGAAAAATCGGAAAATTCAAAAATCGAAAAATCGGAAAACTGAAAATTTAGCAACGTCAAAATTTGAAAAATTGTAAAATAGAAATACTGAAGAACTGGAAAATCAAAAAATTCAGAAATCGAAAAACCTAAAATTTAAAACATTGAACAATTGAAATATCGCAAAATTGAAAAATGGAGAAATCCAAACATCAAAGAATCAAAAAAGAAAAATTCGAAAATCTAAACCTTAAACTGAAAAATCGACAAATTGAAACTCCAGAATTTAAAAAAATTGAAAAATCGGATAACTAAAAAATCGAAACATCGAAAAATTGGAAAATCGAAAAACCCAGAAATCTAAAAATCGAAACATCGAAAAATAGAAAAAAATTGAGAAATTGATAAATTGAGAAATTGAGCAATCAAAACATCTAGCCTAAAATTTAACGAAAAATTGAAGGGGTGGGAACCTAAAAACTGCAAACTGAAAAATTTTAAAATAGGAAAATCGACGAATTGGAATCGATTGGCCTGAAAATTTGAAGAATTGAATAAACGAAAAATTGGAAAATCGGAAGAAACAACAAAAATTAAGGAAATGAAAGAACAAAAAATTGTGATGTATAATAATCGAGAAAATGAAAAATAAAAATTCAGGAAAATGCAAAATAAAAATCGGGGAGTTGAAAAATTGATGGGATGGAAAATCGAAAAAGGGCACAATTAAAAATCGAGAATGTGAAAAATGGAAAAATGAGAAATTGTAATATTGAAAATTTGGAAAATTTGGAAATTGACAAATTGTAAAATTGAAAAATCAAAAATAAAAAAACGAAAAAGTGTATAATAAAAAAATGTACAAAGTGAAAATCAAACTTGAAAATTTGAACAAAAATTGCTAAAAACCTGAAAATTTGAAAATTTTAATAAAGGAAATCAAAAAAAGGAAAAGTGTGAAATAAAATCGAAAAAGTCAAAAATTAAAAAATCGGGAAAATGAAAAATAAAAATCGGAAACAAAAAATTGGAAAAGGGAAAAATGAAAAATTGAGAAACTGAAAAAATCGAAAAATGAAAAACTGTGATATTAAAAAATTGCCAAATTGAAAACTGATGCAAACCGAAAAATTGAAAATTTTGGAAATCGAGAAATTATAAAATTGAAAAATCAAAAATAAAAAACGAAAAATTACAAAATGAAAACTTGAAAAATATTAAGAATCGAAAAAGTGAATATTCAAAAAAAAAGAAATATGTATTATGAAATAGAAATATTTAAATTTAAAAAAATTGAAAAATCGGAAAACTGAAAAATCGAAACATCGAAAAATTGGAAAATCGAAACATCGAAAAATTGGAAAATCGAAAAACCGAGATATCCAAAATCGAAACATCAAGAAATAGAAAAAAATTGAGAAATTGAGCAATCAAAACATCCAAACATTTGAATTCGATAAATCGAGAAATAAAAAAATTTAAAAATTTTAAAAGAGAAAAATTAAAACATCGAAAAGTTGAAAAAAAATTAAGAAATCGAAGTATAAAACTGTCGAAAATTTGAGAAATCTAAAGTTTAACGAAAAATTGAAGATCCAAAAAGTAAAAAAGGGGTGGAAACCCAAAAACCGCAAAAATTTTAAAATTGGAAAATCGACGAATTGGAATCGATTGGCCTGAAAATTTGAAAAATTGAATACACGAAAAATTGGAAAAACGAAAGAAACAACAAAAATTAAGGAAATGAAAAAACAAAAAATTGCATGAAAAATAAAAAATCAGGAAAATGCAAAATAAAAATCGGGGAGTTGAAAAATTGAGGGGACGGAAGATTAAAAAAGGGCACAATTAAAAATCGAGAATGTGAAAAATGGAAAAATGAGAAATTGTAATATTGAGAAATTGGAAAATTTGGAAGTCCACAAATTGGAAAATTAAAAAATCAAAAATAAAAAAACGAAAAAGTTTATGATGAAAACTTGAAAAACGTCAAAAGTGCAAATCAAACAAGAAAATTTGAAGAAACGAAAATTTGAAAAATCGAAAGATTAAAAATTGAAAAACTTAAAATTCGAAAAAGTGAAGAAATATGTATTGTAAAATCAAAATATTGAAAATTAATGAAACTGAAAAATTGGAAGACTGGAAATCCAAAAACTGCAAAATGAAAAGTTTTAAACGTGGAAAATCATGGAATTGAAAAATGAGAGAAACTGAAAATTCGAAAAATTGTAGAAACGAAAAATTGAACAATCGAAAAAAACAACAAAAAATAAAGGAATTGAAAAAATGAAAATTTGTGACCTAAAATCGAGAAAATGAAAATTAAAAAAATCGGGAAAATGAAAAATAAATATCAAGAACTTGAAAATTGAGGAAACGGAAAATTGAAAATGACAAAAATTAAGAACTGAGAATGTGAAAAATCGAAAAATTGAAAAATTTAGAAGTCAAGAAACTGTAAAATTGAAAAATCAAAAATAAAAAACGAAAAAGTTTATGATGAAAACTTGAAAAACGTCAAAAGTGAAAATCAAACATGAAAATTTGAAGAAACGAAAATTTGAAAAATCGAAAGATTAAAAATTGAAAAACTTAAAATTCGAAAAAGTGAAGAAATATGTATTGTAAAATCAAAATATTGAAAATTAGAGAAACTGAAAAATTGGAAGACTGGAAATCCAAAAACTGCAAAATGAAAAATTTTAAACGTGGAAAATCATGGAATTGAAAAATGAGAGAAACTGAAAATTCGAAAAATTGAAGAAACGAAAAATTGAAAAATCGAAAAAAACAACAAAAAATAAGGGAATTGAAAAAATGAAAATTTGTAACATAAAATCGAAAAAATGAAAATTAAAAAAATCGGGAAAATTAAAAATAAATATCGAGAACTTGAAAAATTGAGGAAACGGAAAATTGAAAATGACAAAAATTAAGAACTGAGAATGTGAAAAATCGAAAAATTGAAAAATTTAGAAGTCAAGAAACTGTAAAATTGAAAAATCAAAAATAAAAAACGAAAAAGTTTATAATGAAAACTTGAAAAACGTCAAAAGTGAAAATCAAACATGAAAATTTGAAGAAACGAAAATTTGAAAAATCGAAAGATTAAAAATTGATTAACTTAAAATTCGAAAAAGTGAAGAAATATGTATTGTAAAATCAAAATATTGAAAATTAAAGAAACTGAAAAATTGGAAGACTGGAAATCCAAAAACTGCAAAATGAAAAATTTTAAACGTGGAAAATCATGGAATTGAAAAATGAGAGAAACTGAAAATTCGAAAAATTGAAACGAAAAATTGAAAAATCGAAAGAAGCAACAAAAAATACAGAAATTAAAAAAATGAAAATTTGTGACATAAAATCGAAAAAATGAAAATTAAAAAAATCGGGAAAATGAAAAATAAATATCGAGAACCTGAAAAATTGAGGAAACGAAAAATTGAAAATGACAAAAATTAAAAACTGAGAATGCGAAAAATCGAAAAATGAGAAACTGTAATATCGAAAAATTGCAAAATTAAAAAATTGCAAATCGAAAAATTGAAAAATTTAGAAGTCAAGAAACTGTAAAAAAATGAAAAAAAAAGAAATAAAATATTGAAAATTAAAAAAACTGAAAAATTGGAGGACTAGAAATCCAAAAACTGCAAATTGAAAAATTTTAAACGTGGAAAATCATGGAACTGAAAAATGAAAGCCTGAAAATTGAAAAATTCAATAAATAAAGAATTGTAAATCGAAAGAAACAACAAAAAATAAAGGAAATGAAGAAACCAAGAATTGTGTTATAAAATGGTGAAACGTCGAGAAAACATAAAATTAGTCATTCGCCAGATGGATCTCTTTACTGCGATATCAGCAAAAAATCTCTAAATCGAATCTTACAATTATCTAAAACTGAATATGTTATACCGGACTTCAAGAGCGAGGAAAGTGCTGTCTAAATAACTTTAGACCAGTTTTTATAATTCACCAATTTACATTGAGTATCAAAAATAAAACACCGATAACTTTCGAATAATTTTGAATGTGTTGTGCTGATTTTTTTTAATTCCACCAATATTTTCTATTTTGACAAAATGACGAAAGAATCGAAACTTAGAGAGTTATACAAAACAACTAAAATTTGAAGCCTCTTTTATCACGGGGTGTGTGAAAAAAATTAATCAATGAGTCAATTTATTATTGATCAAATTAAGAACGAGCCACCCCATTTTCTGGAAAATGTGAGAATGCGCTCGTCTTTATAACAATAAAGTAATGATAAGGTATGAATTATAATAATAATATTCAGAATATTTTGTTCAATGGAGGCTTATGAATAATTTTAGTCATCTGTTTTGGGGCGATAAACTCATTCAAATCAAACAAATGTCTACGTGACATTCTTCCGATGTAATGTATTCCCGTTGATAACGTGCTGTAAATATTTTTTTTTACATTAGTAGAAATTGTATTAAAAAATCCATTGCGCGTTACAGAAATAAAATATCTTAATAAATGATTGAGTAAACAGGAGCTCTTTTGTTTAGGCTCGTTTTTTGCGTTGAGACTAAGACCTCGTGTTTCTTTGCAGGGAGATTCAAGCTGCGTCTGGAGAGTGGATGAACGAGTTCGTGCGGAGACCCAGCAGGAGACGGGACAACAGGGTGTACGTACCGGCCGCCGACATCATCAAGCGGACGATCCGCCGGTCATGGACGATTTCAAGTTAGTAAAAGTTATGCGAATCTGGGTTCACGGAGGAGTGAGATAATGCTTTTTTCTTGTACGGCTGGGTCGGCGGATGGAATAATTAACGGTGGAGCAGTTTCGTGGGTGGGTTAGGGTTACCGCACTGCTTGTCACCCAAGGTGGGTCGACGAGCAGGTCGGTGTGGAGGTGAGAATGGATAGCGACATCTGGTGAGTGTCCACCACGGTCGGTCGTCACACATGAACTGGATTTTGTTGCTATAGTAGCTATGTTATCGTTGTTTGTTCATTTCTAGCTGTTGGGTTTATCTGGTGCACCAATTAGTTTTTAATGATTTGTTATCGCTTGTAATGTTTGTGTTTTTAACGATTTTAATTAATAATGAACTATGAACTCTCAAATATGTGGGCACTGATAAGCTAGCAGTCAACAATGCTGATTTGGGAATTTCGTGTTTATTCACATTGGGTAAAAAGTCGCTACTTCGTCGCTATTTTGTATAGGGTGAGTCACTAAACACACTATTTATTATCAGTTGATATCGAGGAGAGCATGCTTAGTGATTCACCCTGTATATATTTTACGTACGGTGTATGCCAATAGGATAAAGGGAAAAATAGTACTAGAGAGAGAGGGTTTTTTAATAAAGAATTTTAAACATATTTCAGTTTTTATGTCAAAAATAGCCACATTTAAAAATCTCAACTCCGACAATATTTAAGTAAATATTATGGATATCTGGGATTGACAAACTTGAGAGTGAAAATGAAATCACCATGTTTTAGAACATTTTAACACCAAACTAATTGAAGATTTTTGCAATGATGGCTTTATTTTTATACACTACGACTTATTAATTTGACCCCATTTGACTTACATTTCTGTTTAGAAAATTTATAGACTGGAAAAATGTATTCATTGGTTCAGTTTTTTATTCGTAGTGGGAAAGATTCCAGAAATCTTTCGGAAATTCCTCTTTTAATCTTTTCTTGGTAGTAGAGCTACTAGTTGTCCGAAATTTGCATAAGGGAGTATTAAAAATTTAATTTTTGCGATTTTTGAAGTTTTCCACTTTTCAAATCATAGATTTTTTGACTTTTGAGTGTTTCAATTTGTCTGTTGTTCTATTTTTCGACATTTCAGTTTTTGAATTTTTCGATTCTGAAGTTTTTGGGCTTTTCAATTTCCGATTTTTAATTTTTCGATTCAGCAGGTTTTAAATTCTTCAGTTTTTAGATTTTTCAATTATCGATTTTCATCTTTTCGATTTTTCGGATTTTTTGATTATTCCACTTTTCGATCTATTTTTTTTTTATTTTTGAGTGTTTCAATCTGTTTTTCGTTTTTATCAGTTCTGCGATTCTTCTGTTCAATTTTTTAATTATTCCACTCCAATTATTCATTTTTTTTTTAGTTTGAGTGTTTAGATTTTTTAGATTTTTGAATTTTTGTATTTTTCAATATTTCAGTGTTTCAGTTTTTCGATTTTTCAAGTTCTCAATTAATCACTTCGAATTTTCAATTTTTCGATTCTTCAATTTTTCGATTGTTTAATTCGCGAGTTTTCCCTTCTCGATTTTATAGTTCTCGAGTTTCAATTCTTCGATTTTGCTGTTTCACAGTCATGCAGTTTTCAATTTTTTTGATTTTTCGCCCTTTCGATAATTTTTTATTTTTGGTTTTTGCAATTTTTAGAGTTTTCAGTTTTCGATTTTTAAATTATTCCACTTTTTTGGTTCTTCGATTTTTCGACATTTCACATTTTGAATTTTTCGATTGTTTAGTTTCTGGATTTTCCAGTTTTGGATTGTCATTTTTTTTCCATTCTTCGATTTTTTTTACTTTTGTGTATTGCGGTTTTCAGTTTTGGGTTTTTCATTTTTTTATTATCCAGTGTTTCAGTTTTACAACCTATGAATTATACATTCTCTATTTCACAATTCTTCGATTTACCAACTTTTCAGTATTTCAATTTTTGAATTTTTCGATTCTTACATTTTTGATTTCTCAGCTGTTTGATTCTTAAGATTTTAAATTATTGAATTATCCAATTTTCGAGTCTTTTGGAGTCTTGGATTTTTTGATTGTTAGGTTTTTTGATGTTTCAATTAGTCTCTTTTTCAGTTTTTGAATTTGGGAGTTATAAAAAATCTCGTGAGATAATTTTCGAAACTCGTTTATATTTTATATTGTTCAGTTTTTGGATTTTTCATATTTTTTATTTTTCAGTAGTTTAATTTTTCAATGTTTCGATTTTTCAACTTTTCTGTTTCAGTTCTTGATTTCTCAATTTTTCGATTTATCAGTTTTTGGATTTGGGAGCTTTCGATTTTTTAATTGTTCCACTTTTCGAATCTTCACCTCTTTGATTTTAGAGTGTTTCAATTTATCGAATTTTAATCTTGGAATTTTTCGATTCTTTAGTTTTTGCATTTTCCAGTTTTCGATTTTTTAATTTTCATTTTCCATTTTTTCAATTTTTGATTTTTCGTGTTTTTTTTATTTTTCAGTATTTCAATTTTCAAATTTTTCAGTTATTCAGGTCTCCAGTGTATCAATTTACCTGTTTTTGGATTCTGTCAAGTTTCCGATTCCTCAGTTTTGATTTTTAATTTTTCTCGTTTTCAGTATTTCAAATTTTGAATTTTTTGTTTTTTCGATTTTAGAGTGTTTCGATTTGTATATTATCCGGTGGTGTCAATTTTTCGATTGTTCAGTTTTTGGATTTTTCATATTTTTTATTTTTCAGTATTTTAATTTTTGAAATTGTCGTTACAATTTTTGTTTCTTAAGATTTTAAATTTTTGAATTATCCCATTTTCGATTTTTGGAGTCTTAGATTTCTTGATTTTTAGGTTATTCGATGTTTCAATTTTTCTGTTCTTCAATTTTTGGCTTTGCGAGTTTTCAATTTTTCAATTGATCCACTTTTCGAAACTTCGACTCTTTTATTTTTGAGTACATTACAATTTTGGAGTTTTTGATTCTTGAGTTTTCACATTTTCCAGTTTTTAATTTTTATTTTCGAATTTCTCAATTTTTGATTTTATTTTTATTTTTCAGTGTTTCAATTTTGAAATTTTCCGATTCTTCACTTTTTGGGTCTTCCATATTTTTTATTTTTCAGTACATATTTTAATTTTTGAATGTTTCGATTTTTCGACTTTACTAGTTACTCAGTTCTCGATTTCTCAATTTTTCGATATTTCACTTTTTAAATTTTTCGATTTTTTTACTGATTTTTTAGTTATTCATTTTTTCGATTTTTCGAGTCGATTTCTCAAGTCCTCGATTTTTTGTTTTTTGATTTTCTGTTTTAAATGTTTCGTGTTCTCTATTTTTGAAATTTTTATTTAAAGATAGGACTTATCGAAGAAACGAGGCCCGAATTAACTTTTGCGAATTGAAGTCTATCTGAGTTTTTTTCAATTCTTCAGTTTTTAGATTTTTCATATTTTTTATTTTTCAGTATTTTAATTTTTGAATATTTCGATTTTTCAACCTTCCTGTTATTCAGTTCTTGATAGGTCAATTTTTCGATTTTTTAATTTGTTTAACTATTCAGGATTTAATTTTTGAATTTTTTGATTCTTCAGTTTTACGACTTTTCAAATTTCGAGATTATACTTCTTGATTTTCAATTTTCAATTATTCCATTTTCGATTTTTGGGGTCTCGATTTTTTGGGTTTTGGCTTTTCGATGTTTCAAATTTTCTATTGTTCAAGTTTTGGATTTAGGAGCTTTCGATTTTTCAATTATTCCTCTTTTCGAATCTTCGACTCCTTGATTTTTAATTTGTCTGTTTTTCGATTTTTCGACATTGCGATTTTTAATTTTTCGATTCTTCAGTTTTTGCATTTTCCAGTTTTCAATTTTTTAATTTTAGTTTTCATTTGGCAATTTTTCAATTTTTGATTTTTCACTATCTCAATTTTCAAAATTTTCGATTCTTCAGTTTTAGACTTTTTAAATTTTCAGTTTCCGATTTGTCAGCTTTTCGATTTTTCAATTATTCAATTATTCAGTTTTGGATTTTTCAGTTTTTCAATTCTTCGATTTTTCAGTTTTTCGACTCTTCGATTTTTTTACTTTTCAGTTTGTCTTCTTTTCGATTTTGTCAACTTCTTCAATTTTTGTTTTTTTTTATATTTTTTAGTATTTTATTTATATTTTTAAATTTTCAATGTTTCAATTTTTTCATTTGTCGATTTCTCAGTGTTTCAATTTTTTTAATTTTTCAGTATTTAATTTTTGAATTTTCCGATTTCTCAATTTATCGATTCTAAAGATTTTCAATTTTTGAATTATTGCATTTTCGATTTTTGGAAGTTTTCGATTTTTCAGTTGTTCTACTTTTCGAATCTTAAACGCTTTGATTTTTGAGTGTTTCGTATTCCTTGTTTTTCGATTTTTCGTCATTTCAATTTTGGAATTCTTCAATTCATTTTTTGTATTTTCACTTTTTTTCACTTTTTCAATTTTTGATTTTTGATTTTTCAGTATTTCAGTTTTCAAATTTTTCGATTTTTTTCAATTTTTCATTTTTCCCACTTTCTGATTCTTCGATTTTTTTTACATTTGTGTTTCAGTTGGCTGTTTTTCGATTTTGTCAACTTTTCGATTCTCCAGGTTTGGATTTTTTAATTTTCCTCTTTTTCAATAATTTAAATTTTTAAGTTCTTGATTTTTCAATTGTTCTACTTTTCAATTCTTTGATTTTTGAATATTTTAATATTTTTCAGTATTTTAATTTTGAATCTTTCGATTTTTCAACCTTTCCATTTTTCGATTTTTCAATTTTTCGATTCTTAAGATTTTCGATTTTTGAATTATTGCATTTTCGATTTTTGGAATCCCCGATTTTTTGATTTTTGGGATTTGGGAGTTTTTGATTTTCAACTCTTTGATTTTTGAGTGTTTCGTATTCCTTGTTTTTCGATTTTTCGTCATTTCAATTTTGGAATTCTTCGATTCTTCATTTTTTGTTTTTAGACGTTTTAGATTTTCAGTTTTCGATTTTTTAATCTTCGGTTTTTTTCAATTTTTCATTTTTCCCACTTTCTGATTCTTCAATTTTTTTTACTTTTGTGTGTTTCAGTTCGTCTGTTTTTCGATCTTGTCAACTTTTCGATTCTCCAGGTTTAGATTTTTTAATTTCTCTCTGTGTTTCAAAATGTTCAATTTCTAACTTCTCGATTTTTCAATTGGTCCACTTTTAGATTCTTTGATTTTTTGATTTTTGAATATTTTATTATTTTTCAGTATTTTAATTTTTGAATCTTTCGATTTTTTTAACTTTCCATTTTTCGATTTTTCAATTTTTCGATTCTTAAGATATTCGATTTTTGATTTGTTCTATTTTCCATTTTTGGAGTCTTCGATGTTTTGATTTTTGGGTTTTCCATGTTTCAATTTTTCTATTCTTCAGTTTTTGGATTTGGAAGTTTCCGAATTCTCAATATTTCGATTCTAAAGATTTTCAATTTTTGAATTATTGCAGTTTCGTTTTTTGGAATTTCGGATTTTTGGTTTTTAGGATTTGGCAGTTTTCAATTTTAAACTCTTTTATTTTTGAGTGTTTCGTATTCCTTGTTTTTCGATTTTTCGTCATTTCAATTTTGGAATTCTTCGATCGTTCATTTTGTGTTTTCCATTTTTTCAATTTTTCAATTTTTGATTTTGATTTTTCAGTATTTCAGTTTTCAAATTCTTCCGATCTTCAGTTTTTAGACGTTTTCGATTTTTTAATTTGCGTTTTTTTTTCAATTTTTTCATTTTTCCCACTTTCTGATTCTTCAATTTTTTTACTTTTGTGTGTTTCAGTTCGTCTGTTTTTCGATTTTGTCAACTTTTCGATTTTCCAGGTTAAGATTTTTTAATTTTTCTCTTTTCCAATATTTTCAATTTTTCAGTTATTCCACTTTAGATTTTTTAATTTTTGAATATTTTGTTATTTTTCAGTATTTTAATTTTTTAATCTTTTAATTTTTAGCCTTTCTATTTACCGATTTTTCACTTTTTGGATTCATAAGATTTGATTTATTCTATTTTCCATTTTTGGAGTCTTCGATGTTTTCATTTTTGGGTTTTCGATGTTTCAATTTGTCTATTCTCCAGTTTTTGGATTTGGGAGTTTTCAATTTTTTGCATTTGCCAGCTTTTAATTTTTCATTTTCCAATTTTTCAATTTTTGATTTTTCACTATTTCAATTTAAAAATTTTTTAATTCTTCAGTTTTTAGATTTTTCAGTTTGTAGACTTTTTAAATTTTCAGTTTTCGATTTTTTAGTTTTTCAAGCCTTCGATTTTTTACTTTCGAGTGTTTCAATTGGTCTATTTTTCGATTTTGCAACGCTTCGATTTTTCAATTTTGGCGTTCTCAGTTTTTCTTTCTTTCAATAAATCTCAAATTTTGAGTTTTTAGATTTTTAACTCTTCAGTATTAAGTTTTTGATTTTTGAATTATTCAATTTTTCGATTTTTCGAGTTTCATTTTCTTATTTTTTTGGATTTTTCGATTTTTCAGTAATTATTCCACTTTTTGATTCTTGGAATGTTTCGTTTTGTCTATTTCTGAATTTTATATTTTTCGATTTTTTTTTATTATTTGGATTTCCAATTATCCGATAGATTTTAGAAATTTTGGGTGTAAAATTAATGTTTGTTTTTAAATTCTGAACATGAAAATCTAAAAAAAATTTGGGGGTAATTTTCGTAATTTTCATAAGAGGGAATGTTGAAATATTGACGTAAGTGCTGGATTTGTTCATTCTTATCACTACGAATTATTAATTTGGCCACACTTTATTTACATTCCTCTTTAAAAAAAATTGATCGTTTCCTAGATGGACAGTCGATTGTGAAAAATGTCCAAACCCACACTGAAGCTCAGGGAATTAACATAATATTAATTAATATAACATTGATAATTAAAAAAGATTTCAGTTAGATATGCAAAACAATAAGGTGTGCCAAATTAATGAGCTGTAATGTCACAAAAATGTAATCCTTTCTTCCGTGGAAATGCAAATAACATACCTTGAAATCCATTGATCAAAAAATCTAAATCTGTCAAAATATTTAACTAACATTTTTCCTGCAGATCCAACCCCGCGCTGGAACGCCCTGCGAGGCTCCCCCGAGCTGCGCCCCTACAACAGCCTGCCCAGAGGCCAGGACATCAACAGCTACCCATCCTTGGCCCTCCACAAGGCCGCCAACCAAGCCCAGGACCTCTCCGCCGAAAGAAACTCATCCCCGTCGAGGCTGCATCCGGCGTGCCGCCGCACCCAGTCCGAAGACGTCTACAACGAGCGATCCACCTCCCCCGTCAAGCCCGCCGCCGCCAACCCCGAGCCCCCGGAAACCCCCACGAAACGACCGACCCGCGTAAATCCTTTAATGCGTTTAGCCGAGAACAAACAATCCCAGAAGTCGAATAAGTCGCCGCGGCGGAAGTCCCAGGCGAAGAACGAGAAGACCGAAACGGTGCCGGAAAACCAGGACAAGCGCGAGGTCGACGACGCCAAGGAGAAGAAGGTGAATGCTGTGTTTGTGTTCGTTCTTTATTTGGCGTCTAGGGGGTTTTGTTTAAATTTGTTTTTTATTAAAATTAACTATTTGGTTGAGTGCAACGTTGCAGATTTGAATTAATCGAGAAAAAACAAGTCGATCAGGTTGGTAATGGATATGTTGTTTTTTTTAGGGTTAATGAATGGCGGCAAAAATCCTTGCGGTTACTAAATCAAGTAAATCAAGCACGTGAGATTAAATTATGGTTAATTCCCAACACAAAAAGTATGGGTCGTTTCACTCTGTGCATTAATTAATTATTGACACCACTTTTCTTCAAACTGCGATCATTTCGGGGACTGGGAATTTCAAGATATTGCTTAAGCGACACCTAGCACATTAATCTTGCTGATTAAGTATTATCCACGTATGGTTTGAGTTATCGAAGAAATGGGACTGAAATTAACTCCTGGAGGTCTAAATTTACAAGAAAATGCCGCTAGGTAATTTTCCAAGAAGGTCGAAAAAGGGTAAAAAATTCAAGGATCTAGATCTCGACCTGCTGATTCGAAAAATACAGCGTGTTCACGTCCCAGAACAATATTTTCGGAATATTTAGAGTAAAATTCGAATTTTTAAAAATTTTATAAATCACGATATTTTAATGGGCGATTCTGGACAAACGGTTGGAGTTATCGAAGAAATAAGGCCATAAGTGACTTCTGCGGCCTGATATTAACGAGAAAATGTATCCAGTTAAATTTCGAAAATCGTTGAAAATGGATCGAAATTTGCATAGTGAAAAATTTCGTTTTTGAAAAAGTCGTCAAAAATTCTCAAAAAGTTCAGGGTTATAGATCTTGACGTGATAAATCTTTTATTGAAATCTATAAGAAAATGTCTTCAGGTGATTTCCAAAAATATTTGTGTTTCAGTTGGTATGTTTTTGAATTGCGTGAATTTTCCGATTCTTCAGTTTTGATTTTTCAATTGTTTCAGTTTTTAGACTGTTCGATTTTTCCCATTTTTTTTGTTTCTCCCACTTTTTGATTCTTCGTTTTTTTACTTTTGAGTATTTTTCGATTTTGTCAACTTTTCGATTCTCCAGTTTTTTTAATTTTTCACCTTTTCAATATTTCAAATTTTGAAGTTCTCGATTTTTCAATTGTTCCACTTTTCGATTATTTGATTTTTTAATTTTTGAATATTTTTTTATTTTTCAGTATTTTAATTTTTGAATATTTTGATTTATTCTATTTTCGATTTTGTGATTTTTGAGTGTTTCCATTCTGTTTTCCGGTGATGTCAATTTTTCGATTCTTCAGTTTTTGGATTTTTTATATTTTTTGTTTTTCAGTAAATTTTCAAATTTTTCGAATCTTCACTTTTTATACATTTTAGATTTTCAGTTTCCGATTTGTCAGCTTTTCGATTTTTTAATTTTTGGCTTTTTCAATGTTTGTTTTTTTTTCAATTTTTCATTTCTTCCACTTTTTGATGCTTCGGTTTTTTTTTACTTTTGAGTGTTTCAAATTGTCTGTTTTTCGATTTTGTCAACTTTTCGATTCTCCAGTTTTAAATTTTTAATTTTTTTTTATTTTTCGGCATTTTAATTTTCGATTCTTTCAATTTTTCAACCTTTCTATTTTCCGATTTTTCAATTTTTCAATTCTTAAGATATCTGATTTTTGGGTTTTCGATGTTTCATTTTTTCTATTCGACAGTTTTTGGGTTTGGGAGTTCACAATTTTTCAATTGTAGTATTTTTTCGAAACGTTAGCAATTATCTTTTGTTGAAATCTATAAGAAAATGTCTTCAGGTGATTTCCAAAAATATTTGTGTTTCAATTGGTGTGTTTTTGGATTGCGTGAATTTTCCGATTCTTCAGTTTTGATTTTTCAATATTTCAAAGTTTGAATTTTTCGATTTTTCAACTTTTCAGTTATTCAGTTTTCGATTTTTCAATTATTCCAGTTTTCCATTCCTCGATTTTTCGATTTTTGTGTTTCAATTCGCCTGTTTTCCGGTGTTGTCAATTCTTGGATTAACTTCAGGTTTTTTTTTAGTTTTTAGACTGTTCGATTTTTTAATTTTTGGTTTTTCCCAATTTTTTATTTCTCCCATTTTTTGATTCTTCGTTTTTTTACTTTTGAGTGTTTTTCGATTTTGTCAACTTTTGGATTCTCCAGTTTTGAATTTTTTTATTTTTCTCTTTTTCAATATTTCAAATTTTGAAGTTCTCGATTTTTCAATTGTTCCACTTTTCGATTCTTTGGTTTTATAATTTTTGAAATTTTTTTTATTTTTCAGTATTTTAATTTTTGAATTTTTTGATCTATTCTATTTTCGATTTTGTGATTTTTGAGTGTTTCAATTCTGTTTTCCGGTGTTGTCAATTTTTCGATTCTTCAGTTTTTGGCTTTTTCAATTTTTTTTTTTTTTTCAATTTTTCATTTCTTCCACTTTTTGATGATTCGGCTTTTTTTTACTTTTGAGTGTTTCAAGTTGTCTGTTTTTCGATTTTGTCAACTTTTCGTTTCTCCAGTTTTAAATTTTTAAAATTTTTTTATTTTTCGGTATTTTAATTTTCGATTCTTTCAATTTTTCAACCTTTCTATTTTCCGATTTTTCAATTTTTCGATTCTTAAGATATCTGATTTTTGGGTTTTCGATGTTTCATTTTTTCTATTCGACAGTTTTTGGGTTTGGGAATTTACAATTTTTCAATTGTAGTACTTTTTCGAAACGTTAGCAATTATCTTTTCTTGAAATCTATAGGAAAAGTGTCTTCAGCTGATTTCCAAAAATATTTGGAAAAGGGTCAAAATTTTCATAATGAAAAATTGACTCTTTGATTTCGATTAATATTTTTTTCTCTCTCAATCTCCCATTTTTATAACTCTCTCTCTCAATCTCCCATTTATCACTCTCTCTCTCATTCTCCCATTTATCACTTTCTCTCATTCTCCCATTTATCAATCTCTCTCTCATTCTCCCATTTATCACTTTCTCTCATTCTCCCATTTATCACCCTTTCTCTCATTCTCCCATTTATCATTCCCGCATTCTCCCATTTATCACTTTCTCTCATTCTCCCATTTATTATTTTCTCTCGTTCTCCCATTTAACACTTTCTCTCGTTCTCCCATTTATCACTCTCTCTCATTCTCCCATTTATCTCTCTCTCCCATTCTCCCATTTACTATATTTAAAAATCCACAGAAACTACAAAAATGTAGATTTCGAGGTGCTGATTCGAAAAATATATCGTGTTTATGGTCTCGGAGCAAGATTTTACAAATATTCGATTTGGAATTAAATTTTAAAACAATTTTAAAAATTGCCTTATTTCTTCAATTAGCGATTTTTCAGTTCTGCAGTTTTCGGTTTTTGAATTTCTCGATTATTAAGATTTTCGATGTTTGATTTATTCCATTTTCGTTTTTTTTTTATTTTTGCGTTTTCGATGTTGCAATTTTTCAATTCTTCAGTTTTTGGGTTTCGGCGTTCAAATCTTCGACTCTTTGATTTTTGTGTTCTGATTTGTCTGGTTTTCGATTTTTCGGCATTTCATTTTCGTAATTTTTCAATTATTTAGATTTTTCATTTTCTAGTTTTCTCTTTTTAATTTTTAATTTTCCAATTTTTGAATTTTTGATTTTTCTTTCAATCTGTCTGTTTTTCAGTTTTGTCAACTTTTCGATTCTTCATTTTTGGATTTTTCGTGTTTTTTATTTTTTAGTTTTTTAATTTTTGAATATTTCGATTTTGCAACCTTTTCAGTTTTCTATTTCTCAATTTTTCGATTTTTCAGTTTTTTGATTTTTCAACTTTCAGAATTTCAATTTTTGAATTTTACAGTTCAGTTGATTTTTGAATTATCCCATTTTTCGATTTTTCGAGTCTTCTATTTTTAGTTTTTTTTTTTTGGTTTTTCAATTTTTCAATTATTTCCCTTTTCGATTCTTGTGGTTTTTGTTTTTGAATGGTTTTGAATGTTAAAAATCGCCATATTTCAATTGGCGATTCTGGAAAAATGGTAAGAGTTATCGAAGAAATGTGGCCGAAATTAACTTCTGGAGGTCGAAATCTACAAGAAAATCCTTTGGCTAATTTTCGAAAGTGGTCAAAAAATCGTCAAAATTTTCATAAAGGGGAATTTTAAAAAATTGAGCTTTTGAAAATGTTGCCGAAAAATCAAAAAAAAATTCAAGAATGTAGATATCAATGTGTTAATGGGAAAAATTTTGCGTGTTTACGGTTCCTTAGCAAGATTTAGAAATATTCGGTGTTAATAAAAATCTTAAAAACCGCCATAATTCAATTGCCGATTTTGGAAACGCGGTAGGAGTTATCGAAAAAATAAGGCGGAAATTCATTTCGGGAGGCCGAAATCTACAAGAAAATATATTTGGGTCATTTTCGAAAATTGTCGAAAAAGGGTCAAAATTTTCGTAAAAAGGTAACGTAAAAAATTTAGCACTCGAAAAAGTTGCCTAAAAATCCCCAAAAAAAATTGGGATAAAAATATCGACATGCTGATTAAAAAAAGTTGCTTGTTTACGGTCCCGGAACAAGATTTTATAGATATTGAGTTTGAAATTAAATTTTTTAAACAATCTTAAAAATTTTCGTATTTCAATAAGCGATTCCGGAAAAATGGTAGGAGTTATCGAAGATACGAAGTCGAAATTAACTTCTGGAGAACGCAATCAACAAGAAAATGTCTTTGGGTAGTTTTCGAAAATGGTCAAAAAAGGGTCAAAATTTTCAAAATATTGAAAAATTCAGCTTTTGACAAAGTTGATTAAAAATTCACAAAAAACTCTGAGATAAAGACATAGGTAATTCGAAAAACACAGCGTGTTTATGTTGTCTTAACCAGATTTTCGGGATATTTGGTATGAAAATCAAATTTTCTAAAAATCCTAATAATTGCCTTCTTTCATTTTGTGATTCTAAAGTAGTGGCCGAAATGTTCGAAGAAATGAAACCAAAAATAACGTCCGGGGGTCGAAATTTGCAAAAAAATAAAGAGATTTTTTTCGATGGTGGTCAAAACCTAAAAAAATCGTAAAAAAAGATATTAAAAAATTAAGCTTTTAAGGAAAAATTGCCAAAAAAAAATCCACAAAAAATAATCTCGATAAGCTGATTCGAAAAATATAACATGTAGCAAGATTTTCCAAAAATTCGCTTCAAAAGACAATATTTTGAAAAATTGTAAAAATTCTCATATTTGACTGGAAAAATTAAATAAACTTTCGAAAAAGTAAGTCTACTGTCTTCTGGAACCTCTAGTATGGCAATGAAGCCTTAAATATTCTGTTTTTGCTCGTTCTCGAACAAAATTTCGCAATCTCTGTGAACCTTAGGATTCCCATACCACAAAAAATCCTGACAAATTTTTTTTCACTTAAACACCTCTCATTCTCCCATTTCTCACTCTCTCTCATTCTCCCATTTAAGTTGTCAAAAAATCCGCATAAACTGCAAAAATTTAGATTTCCAGGTGCTGATTCGAAAAATATATCGTGTTTAGTCTCGGAGCAAGATTTTACAAATATTCGATTTGGAATTAAATTTTAAAGACAATTTTAAAAATTGCCTTATTTCAATTAGCGATTTTACTATTCTGCAGTTTTCGGTTTTTGAATTTTTCGATTCATTCCATTTTCGTTTTTCTGATTTTTGGATTTTCGATGTTCCAATTTTTCAATTCTTCAGTTTTTGGGTTTCGGCGTTCTCGATTTTTGACTGCACTTTTCAAATCTTCGACTCTTTGATTTTTGTGTTCTGATTTGACTGTTATTCGATTTTTTGGCATTTTATTTTCGTAATTTTTCAATTCTTTAGTTTTTCATTTTCTAGTTTTCTCTTTTTAATTTTTAATTTTCCAATTAATGAATTTTTGATTTTTGTTTCAATATGTCTGTTTTTCAGTTTTGTCAACTTTTCGATTCTTCATTTTTGGATTTTTTAATCTTTCTCGTTTTTAGTATTTCATATCTTGAATTTTTCGATTTTCAATTTTCAATTATTCAGTTTTCGATTTTTCAATTATTCCACTTTTCAATTCTTCGATTTTTTCAATTTTGAATGTTTCAATTTATTTGCGGTATTGTTAATCTTTGGATTCTTCAGTTTTGAATTTTTCATATTTTTTATTTTTCAGTTTTTTGATTTTTCAACTTTCAGAATTTCAATTTTCGAATTTTACAGTTCTACACTTATACAGTTTTTGATTTTTCGAGTCTTCAATTTTTTATTTTTTTTTTTTTTTTGGTTTTTCACTTTTTCAATTATTTCCCTTTTTGATTCTTGTTGTTTTTGTTTTTGAATGTTTTGAATCTTAAAAATCGCCATATTTCAATTGCCGATTCTGGAAAAATGGTAAGAGTCATCGAAGAAATGTGGGCGAAATTAACTTCTGGAGGTCGAAATCTACAAGAAAATCCTTTGGCTATTTTTCGAAAGTGGTCAAAAAATCGTCAAAATTTTCATAAAGCGGAATTTTGAAAAATTGAGCTTTTGGAAATGTTGCCCAAAAATCCACAAAAAATTCAGGGATGTAGATCTTGATGTGTTAATGGGAAAAATTTTGCGGGTTTACGGTTCCCGAGCAAGATTTAGAAATATTCGGTGTTATAAAAATTGCCGCTTTTGGAAAAATGGTAGGAGTTATTGAAGAAATAAGGCGGAAATTCATTTCGGGAGGTCGAAATCTACAAGAAAATATATTTGGGTAATTTTCGAAAATTGTCGAAAAAGGGTCAAAATTTTCATAAGAAGGTAACGTAAAAAAATTTAGCACTCGAAAAAGTTGCCTAAAAATCCCCAAAAAAATTTGGAATGTAAATATCGACATGCTGATTAAAAAAAGTATATAGCTTATTTACGGTCCCGGAACAAGATGTTAGAGATATTTCAATAAGCAAGTCCGGAAAAATGGTAGGAGTTATCGAAAATATGAAGCCAAAAATAACTTCCGGAGGTCGAAATTTGCAAAAAATAAAGAGATTTTTTTCGATGGTGGTCAAAACGAGAAAAATTCATAAAAAAAAGCTTTTAAGGAAATCTTGGTATGCTGATTCGAAAAATATAACGTATTTGTGGTCCTCTAGCCAGATTTTCCAAATGTTCGGTTCCAAAGATATAATTTTGAAAAATTTTGAAAACACTTTCATATGAGTAGAAAAATTATATGAATTTTCTAAGAAATGAACCTTAAATTCTTTAGTCGACTGTCTTCTGGAACCTCTGGTATCGCAGTCAAGCCTTAAATATTTCTGTTTTTGCTCGTTCTTGAACGAAATTTCGCAATTTCTTTGAATTTTAGGACTCCTATACTACAGAAAATATTTATATACTAAAACAAGTAAATCTGATCAAACTGAATTCGAACAATGGTATTGGCTTTATTCTCAAATTTTATGTTAATTTTTTCTCGAATGAAATATATCGTTTTTTTCTTCTGTATTTTTCATCACCGTTATTTGATCTGACCTGACCTGACGTGACTTGATCTGACTTAAGCCACCTCGACTTGACTTCTTCTTTCTAAATCTAAATTCCGGTGCATCTTTCGTTTTCAACCAGGATTTATTTTATAAAAGTGTTGTAGACTCTTCGAAAATAATCAAAACAGAGATTAATATTAATAATTTATACTTTTCTTTAATTTGTACCTTCGTCCTGTCGAAAATAACCCCATTCACCCCCATTTCTTGCTTAAAGCTCGACAAACCCAGTTCGGTGGAAAAACGCGTCAGCTTCGACAGCAACGTCACCGACAAGAAGCCCTCCGGCAGCCCCCGCCTGCGCCGCGAGGAGCCCGACGAGCCCGCCGCCCCCGAAGTCCACTTCGCCCGCGAGGAGACCACCCCCGTCGAGCTGTGCGACATCGAGCCCCTCAGCGGCACCGTCTTCCGCAAAGTGACAGTGCGTAGAAGGCGTCAAGATATGCGGAAAATACCGGCGGTTGACACAGGTGAGATCTGCTTTTATTTAGCGCCGGCACAAAGTCTGTTCCGGGCTGGATCGCGCTCAACGTAGACACAATGCTAACTTTGTAATTATGTCTGACGGTGATGGTGTTTGGGGACATGTGTATTGTTTGATTGTTTGTTTGTTTTGCGATAAGGCATCGCTTCTGGTTTGTACAATGTCTGGCGCTTTGTTCGAGTTTGCAGGACTGCTGTGTGTTTCTAACAAAACGGTTTCAGTGATGAGGAAATTGAATTTGTGGCCGAATTAGCCTAGGTGCTGGAGTGGGGGTGGTGGTGCGGGTGCGTGCGTGCGTTGTAGATACATATATATGGATATAAGTGCTTTGATTTGATTAGGTGTAGTATTGTTGCTTGTGGGTGAGCTGGGGAGGGTGGATGGAAAGATGGGAGAATAATCGAGTTTTGCGTCGGGAGAGAAGTTGGGCGAAGTTGGCAGCAGTGGGCAACTGAAGCAAAAAACTGAGACACTGAGACGTGTGGATGAAGTTGTGAAACTCGCATAAACTTAATTGTGTTGCTAATAAATTCTGAGTTCGGTATTACAGAGGCTGGAAGACCGCGTGCGTAGCATGTGCTCGGAATCCTAGATAATTGTTTTTAAGTTTTTAATAAATGCCAAGAACGAGAGAAAACTTTTGCAGAGGCAACATTTTATACACCCCGGAGACGACTTCGTCCAATTTAATATTTTTTTTAATAAGCAATCATAGCAGTCACAGAAAACATATGACAAACATTTTTTTTTTTTAATTGCCCAAATTCTCGTAAATTTTTTTCAAGTTGTCTAAAGGCTTGATTTGAGGTAGTTCTATTTGTCAAACTTTAAAGCAAACGAAAATTGAAAATGTTTGGCTGGCAGAAATAATTTGTCAAAAATTAATCAAAGCTGTTCATGAAGCGTAAAATGGGTTGCCTATGCAGAAATATTCAGACGTGAACAGATAGAATGTAATAGTTGTTGCAACACTGATATGCTCAAAAAATAGTGTTATCAGGTCCTGTACAAAATTCAGGGTTAAAATGAGGCTTGTAATGATATAAAAATTTTAAAAATATCACTTCAACCTTACAGAAGACTTAAGGAACTCTGTGTTTGGAATTTCCTAAACAACCAAGAATTTGACATAAATAGGTCATATGTAGCTAGGCAACCAACATAACTCGAAGCGGTAGTTGTTGCCTATATAATATTCGTCGGGTTTTTTTACACACGGTTCGATGCACTAAAATGATATTTGAACGACGTACTTTCACTCTTTTGGAACACAAGGCACCATAAAAAATAAATCATAATCACTATTAATAGTAATAATACTATTGGTGTCAATAAATTTTTCTTGAAATTGGTAGACCTGTCACTCATCACTTCCTGTTGTGAGAACTGACACAAATTTGTTATTGATTGTTATTGAAATGCCATAACCAAACTTTCGTGAGCGCCTATGAGTGACATAGGGCCAAACATTTGAATCAGGTTTGACAAAGTAGCGGAAGAAAATTATTCCAGGATTGGTGACTTTTAGTGCCAACTCAAGTAGTTCAGTACTAATTGATTAATAAATCAGAAACAGTGTAAAAAAACGGTTAATTATTTATGATTGAAGCAAATTTCTGGGTTGGCAATTCTGAATTACTGAATTGGTGCCTAAAATTTGAATTTGACATCAAGGGCACCATCATAAAATTATAAATATGTTACCAACCTGACAAAAAATAACATAAATACTAATGTACTTGCACTTGTAAACTTTCAGTTTATTAAAAAAAAATGCTTCAACGAACAGAATTTTTATTATTCAAACCCGAATGACGAAAATTAACTTCTAAAAATTTTCATAAAAGGGAAAATTGAAAAATTGAGCTTTTGAAAAATTTGCTTAAAAATCCGCAAAAAAATCAGGGTTGGAGACCTCGACGTGCTGATTCCAAAAATATTATCGTGTTTACTGTCCCACAACAACATTTTACAAGTATTCGGTGTGGAATTATTATTTTTTTTTTAATCTTAAAACTTTCGGGAAAATGGTAGGAATTATCGAAGAAATGGGGCCAATATTAACTTCTGGAGGTCGAAATCTACAAGAAAATGCCTTTAGGTAACGTTGGAAAATAATTAATTATAATTATAATTACAAGTAGTTTTCCGAAATGATAAAAAATCCAAATTTTCATAAAATTCATTGAAAAATTGAACTTTTGAAAAAGTTGCCTAAAAATCCGCAAAAAATTCAAGAATGTAGATCTCGACATGCGAATCGAAAACTTCAGAAGTTGAAAATTTGAAAAATTTAAAATAAGGAACTGAAAACTTAAAATCCAAAATTCGGACGATTAATAAATCGAAAAATGTAAAAATTACAAAACTGAAATATTTAAAAATTGAAAAATCGAAGAATCAAACAATCACAAAATTGAAAATATTTTTTTAGTGTCCCTATTTAATAGGAAATTTACATAATTTAAATTGGAAAAAATTTAAAACCGAAAAAGAAAAAAACTGAGAAAAGGAAAATTAAGAAAGGTGAAAAATTATAAACTCGAAAAATTCAAAAACTCAAAAATGAAAACTCAAGAAAACGCAAATCCAATAAGTAAGAAAAGCAAAATTGAAGAATTCAAAAGCTGAGAAATCGAGAAATTAAAAACCAAAATTCAAAAAGTTGAAAATTGAAAAATTGAAGGCAAAACTGAAACATCAAAAATTAAAAAATTGAAAGATTTTTACAACTAATTGTAAAATCGAAACAATTCACAAATGAAAATTTCAAAAAAACTTGATATTAAAAAATTGACGAAACGAAAAATTAAAAATCTAGGAAATGAAAAATCGTCAAAAATAAAAAATTCATACGCTGAAAAATGAAGGAATTAAAAAAAATTTAAACTAAAACTCGATGAATTACAAGTCGGAAAATTGAAGAAATCAAAAACTCAAAAATTGCAAACCGAAAAATTGAAGAAAGAAAGGAAGAAAGAAAAACAAATATCGAAAACTTCAGAAGTTGAAAATTTGAAAAATTCAAAATAAGGAACTGAAAACTTAAAATCCAAAATTCCGATGATTAATAAAATCGAAAAATGTAAAAATTACGAAAAGATATAATCTCGAAAAATTCAAAAATTCAAAAATGAAAACTCAAGAAAATGCAAATCCATGAAGTAAGAAACGAAAAATTGAAAATATTCAAAAGATGAGAAATCGAGAAATTGAACAATTTTAAACTGAAAATTTGGAAAATTAAATCGAGAAATGAAAAATTAAATACCAAAATTCAAAAAATTGAAGAAAGAAAAAATTGAAAACTCCAAATACTTGTTTAAAATTTGAGAAATTGGGAAAATCTCTTTGAAAAATTTTCAAAAATGGTCGAAAAAGCGCCAAAAATTGAGGACCTCCTTGAGTAAGCATAAATGTCAAAAATCATGATATACCGGGTGTCTGGGCAATGACGCATTAACTCTCCACTACGCTCTTAACAATCAACTGATGCGGCTGCGAAAAATAGTAAAAAAAATCCTTCTCACATTTTGGTGGACTTATCATGATTTTAAAATTGCTTTTTCTGCTACGTTTAACAACTAAACAACACATTCATTATCACAATAACTAATAATAAAACTTTTTGTTAATATTTCCCTGACCCATGACCATGTTTAATTACCATGAAGATTTTTTTTCTAAATTGTTTAAAAAAAAAATGGAGGACTTTACTATTCTATTTTTGGAAAATTCTGAGCTGAGCTTTTGAGTCAATTTTGGGATCCCGTTCTTTTGGCGAGAATTTGAAAGTGCTTTGGAGCCTCCAATGTATTTTCTTATAATAATTTAATTACATTTCTTAATATACGTCATTTAAGTCATATCTCATTTGCCAAAAATGTTCTTATCGTAGCAGGTACCCGCCCCACCCACCCGCCCTCACTTTTCTTAGAGCATATCTCATCTGCCAAAATTAGTCTTATCTTAGCAGATAGTAGCCCCGCCCACCCACCCTCTCTTTTCTTATAGGGTATATGATTTGCCAAAATCAGTTTTATCTTAGCTAGTACTTGTACAATATCTAGTATTTGTTTACGTAAGACTGATTTTAGTAAATAACATACTCTTTAAAAAAATTAGGGGTGGGTGGGTGGCGCTAATATTTGCTAAGATAAGACTGATTTTCGCACTTTTGACATGTTCGACTATTTTTCAACTATTTCCGAAAATTAGCGAGAAAAGTGAGAACCATTTTTCGTAATTTCCGAAAATTTTCTGTCTGAAACAGTTACAACACGATCTGAGCCAATGGAAAATAGTTAGCTTATAAACAATTTTTCGCAGATTACGAATGTAACATATTTTTGACAATTTGTCTTCAAATAACTGAGAATTGAGGGGGAAAATGTTCCAAAAATCCCCAAAATTTCCAAAAAATTTGAAATCGTTCCAAAGGGCTTTATTTGAAAGGAAAACATTGAGTTTCCAGTTTGACAGAGTATTAATCGCAGATTTATCTTATGAAATACTAGGCCCGCCCACCCACCCACCCTCCATTTTCTTAAAGAGTATGTCATTTGCCAAAAATTGTCTTAGTACTAGCCCCGCCCGCTCTCTCTGTATTTTCTTAAGAAGAGGTATATTATTTGCTAAAATCAGTTTTTTTCTTAGCAAATACTAACCCCGCCCACCCACCCTCTCTTTCTTTGTAGGATATGTCATTTGCCAAAATCAGTCTTATCTCAGCAAGTACTATATTATATATTTAAATGGCAAAATAAATTATTAAACAATAATTAAATAGTTGTTGCTAAGATAATACTGATTTTGGCAAATCACATACCTTCCAAGAAAACAAAGGGTGGGTGGGCGGGGCTAGTACTTTCTAAGATAACACTGATTTTGGCAAATATAATATCCTCTAAGAAAACAGAGGGTGGGTGGGTGGGCTTGCTAAGATAGGACAGCACAATATTAAGAGTAGTCACTCGAATGATGAAGGGGTGGGTAGGCGGGGCCACTCTTTGCTCATAAAACTAGAAAAAAGCTAAAGTTAACTGGGTGATTTTTAATGATTGAAGCAAATTTTAGGGTTATCAAAGTGAAGGAATTAAAAAAAAAAACTCAATAAATTACAAGTTAAAGAAACCAAAAACTCAAAAATTGCAAACCGAAAAATTGAAGGAAGAAAGAAAAACAAACATGAAAACATTATTTGCTAAAATCAGTTCCTTTTCTTAGCAAATACTAACCTCGCCCACCCACCCTCTCTTTCTTTGTAGAATATGTCATTTGCCAAAATCAGTCTTATCTCAGCAAGCACTATATTATATATTGAAATGGCAAAATAAATTATTAAACAATAATTAAATAGTAGTTGCTAAGATAATACTGATTTTGGCAAATCACATACTTTCCAAGAAAACAAAGGGCGGGTGGGCGGGGCTAGGTCTTTTTGAGATAAGACTGATTTTGGCAAATAACATATCCTCTAAGAAAATAGAGGGTGGGTGGGTGGGCTTGCTAAAATAGAACAGCACAATATAGAATAGTCACTCAAATGATGAAGGGGTGGGTGGGCGGGGCTACTTTTTGCTCATAAAACTAGAAAAAAGCTAAAGTTAACCGGGTGACTATTAATGATTGAAGCAAATGTTTGGGTTGGCAATTCTGAATTATTTTCAGCAATGTTAGCATGTCAGTTCACAGTTGTCAATTTTGACATTAACGTACCTAAAAACCATTGAGAATGTGGCATCTACTGAATTGGTTCATAGAATTTAAATTTGAGGTCAGGAACACCGTCATAAAATTTTAAATATGGTACCAACCTGACAAAAAAATCGTAAGTACTAACGTTCTTTCGGTATGAAAACCATATGATTGATAATAAAATCTTCTAGTAAGTTATGGAATTATTATTTTTTTAAAACTGTAGTAGTAATAATACTGTTTTCTATTGAAGTGCTTCAATCAGGACACAATTTTTATAATTCAAAGTTATTGCCGAAATATTTCAACTGGCGATTCCGGAAAATTGGCGACAATTATCCAAGAAATGTGCCCGAAATTAACTTGTGGGGGTCAAAATCTACAAGAAAATGTCTTTGGGTTATTTTTGAAAATGATCGAAAAGTTATCCAAATTTTCATAAGGAGTATTGAAAAATTGAGCTTTTTTTTAATCTTAAAAATTGCCATATTTCAATGGCCGATTCCTGAAAAATGGTAGAAGTTATCGAAGAAATGATGCTGAAATTAACTTCTGGAGTTCGAAATCTACAAGAAAATACTTTTAGGTACCTTTGGAAACTAGTCGAAAAATCGTCAAAATTTTCATAAGGGGGAATATGGCAAAATTGAGCTTTTGTAAAAGTTGACCAAAATTCCTCAAAAAATCAGGGATGTAGATCTCGACGTATTGAAGAGAAAACTTTAAGGTATTTACGTTTCTGGAGCAAAATTTTAGAAATATTCGGCGTGAAATTGAATTTTTTTCAAAATCTTCAAAATTGCTATATGTATTTCAATTGCGGATTCCGGAAAAATAGTAGGAGTTATCGAAATAATAAACAAAGCCGAAATTCGTTTCGGAAAGTCGAAATCCACAAGAAAATGTCTCTGGGTAATTTTCGAAAATGGTCGAAAAATAGTCAAAATTTTCAAAAGGTACAATATTGAAAAATTCAGCTTTTGAAAAAGTTGCCTAAAATTTCGCAAAAAATTCAAAGATGTAGATCTCGACGTGCTGATTCGAAAAATATAGTGTGTTTACGGTCCCAGAACAAAATTTTAGGAATATTCGGTGAGAAATTGATTTTTTTTTCAAAATCTTAAAAGCTACCGTATTTCAATTGCCGATTCTGGAAAAATGGTAGGAGTTATCACAGAAACGAGGCCAAAATTAACTTCTGGAGGTCGAAATCTGCCTTTAGCTAAGTTTGGAAAATGGTAAAAAAATCGTAAACATTTTCATAAAGGGGAATATTGAAATTTGAGCTTTTGAAAAAGTTACCCAAATTCCACAAAAAATTCAGAGATGTAGATTTCCATGTATTGGGAAAATTTGCTGTGTTTACGGTTTAGTAGCAAGATTTTAGAAATTTTCGGCGTGAAATCGATTTTTTTTAATGTATCCAAATGTTCATAACTGACAGTTTTGAAAATTGAACTTGGGAAAAATCCGCAAAAATTCAAGGGTGAAAATGTCGACATGCTGATTCGAAAAATACAAAATCTTAAAAATTGCCATATTTCAGTTGCCGATTCCGGAAAAATAGTCGCAGTTATCAAAGACATGAGGCCGAAATTAACTTCTGGAATTCGAAATCTACAAGAAAATGCTTTTACGTAACCTTGGAAACTAGTCGAAAAATCGTTAAAATTTTCATTAGGGAAAGCATTCAAACAAAATTCAAACAAAAATTCGGGAATCCCGACGTATTGATGGGAAAAATTTCGAGTCTTTACGGTTCCAAAGCAAGATTTTCGAAATATTCGGCCTGAAATCGCATTTTTTTAATCTTAAAAATTGCCATATTTCAATTTCTAATTCCGGAAAAATGGTAGGAGTTATCGAAAAAATTAGGTCGAAAATCGTTTCGGGAAGTCTAAATCTCTGTAATTTTCGAACATGGTCGAAAAATTTTTGGATTGGCAGCAATGAGAGCATGCCAGTTCACAGTTGCCAACTTCGACAAAAGCGCGTCTAACACACCTTACAAACGTACTAAATTTCATTCTGACAATCACGTACATCATCATAAAATTTTAAATCTATTGCCAACCCAACAAAAAAAATCATTAATAGTGACCCGGTACTGTTTATTTAAGTAAGGAATTTATAAAATACTTGCTTTCCTTGTGGTTTATTAGTTTCTGTATAGTTGGTTGCCTACACGTATTTATTTACTAGTTTATGACTTATATATGTTATATAGCAATATAGCAGTCGTAATTCTTAGATTCTTTCTGTAAAAAATATTGATAAAAATCTATTTAAATATTTACCAAATTTAACTTCTAAAAGTATTCTTTTTAGTATTTTTGGGTAACTCTTTGTTCAACGATTTTTTTTCTAGGGTTATATTCGGATTCAACAGTCCAAAATGTGTTTAGTTTTACAGAGATACGAATTAAAATTTGTTTTATCTAATTAACAACAAACAGCGACACCGTAATTAGATATTGACTCATGTGAATGATTAATTAAACAGTTGCTCTCTCACATAGAGAATTTCCGGATAGGCAACCAACAATGCACGGTTTGATACATACAATTTGGCCGACATTATTATAATATTTCAAGGTGAGAATTCGTTTCCTTATACAATAAAAATTCCATACACTCTGAAATCAATTTACTTAAAACATTAAAAATAATCATTCGTATCAATAATAACCCCACAATTGATTTTTATAGTGATTGCGACTTCTATATAGGCAACCAACAATATTCGTTCATGCATCACAGTTAGCCTCCGGTGAAAATTCGTTCTATCTGCTTGTAAATTAAAATTTTCACATGCTTAAACACCAATTTATTCAAAACACTAGATAACGTTTCACACAACATTGTGCCCGTTCTCGTATTCAAAAGAGTTTGATGACCCTTCTCGATGGGTGCACCGGTCATCAAATTTCGTCAGTTTTATAAATACACTTCACTATTAAAAATTTCTTAGAGCGCTGTTATTAACACTTTCTAAATTCATTGCCAGGACTGCGAAAGAGTTTTTATTTAAATGTTAACACGATAATTGAAATCAAACCTGGATGTCACCAGTCGTACACAAATATTCCTTATTTTGACAGCACACACCCCAAACGCTTTTCTTAGTCTAGCCTTTTTCATGCAAATTTGTGAACTTGGTTTGTGGCTTAATTAAATATTTAATTTAAAATTTTAGTCGGTGCCAATTAAACGAAAAGGTCTTTATGACTCGGTTTGCATTTTAATTAAGAGTTTGTAATTAATTGAAATGTATTAAATTTCGGAGAAAACGAAAACGGAACGAAATGAAATTATGTTAATTTGCGACACCTCGCACAGTGCTTTATGATATCTGGAATAATTGGAGAGCGTTTACATGAGGGACTAATTAGGGAAGCTGCGGAAAATATTACATTAATCGGTGGAGAACACTAGAGAATAGTTCGGACTGTAATTGTGATTACTTTTTACTGCTGCTCTCGAAATCAGACTTTAAGAGTCTAATTAAACTAGAGTGTAGTTTCTACTCTAATAAACCCACAAATTTGCCGTTGCATATGAATAAACTGTTTACATGTATTTTGTTCTGAGCTTTGTTCAAGTTTAATCAAACAAGCTTTTTTTACAATAACTTGTGCAGCGAAGTTTAATTAAATTTAACAACATATTCGCTTGTTGTTGGAAATGTTCTACATATATCGCTATACAAGCCGACATTAAACGCGCAAAAATCCCATTTGACTTTTAGCTTGATATTAACGGCGTTTAATAGCATTCGTTTTTATCCGAACTGAATTTTTAATAATGTTTCGGGGCAATACATATCTCAAAGGTTAATGTATAAATAAGAACGCAGTACAGTCGAGAAAAATACGCTTTTTCGCGTGTTTGTGATGTAAACAGTCGAACAAAGGAGCTCGGCTTTAGCGATGTCACTAAAACTTCATAAAAGAGCAATTTATTTCCACGCCGAAATTTTTTCTGCGTCTCTTTTGTCATTCGGGAGTGGAATCTTTGAAGATTTGCGACGGTTTTATTTGCATCGAGTAAATCGTGTACAGTTTTTGCTGCAAGCTTTATTTCGATTATTAAAAGTTCGTGAAGAGGGTTTTATTTTGTGCCAAATTAATTCAAACTAGATTCGAAATAACGACGATTTAAATGGCAAAAACTGGGAACGGTGGTTATGGCAATATTGTATTGTTGGTTGCCCATGTCGCTACAATTTCACACTACACTTAATTCGTTGATTGAAAGACTTGTGGAACCAAAACTCGAGAATTATACAGAAAAACTCAATTCCAGAGTCTGCTTGGAATTGTTTGTTTTAATATAAACCATTAAGTAATTGTTGTTGGGGAGCGGCGACTTCGGAAACAGAAATGAAGTTCTGAGAAAGCCTTTTCCTGGTAAATGGCTATTCTGGGAAATTAGCGCAGTTTCCTCAGTTATTTCTTATACACATTTTTTATTGACTACGTTAACATAAAATCCAGTGGAGAGTGTATTTAGTTTTTGTTAAAATTAGACGTGCTTAAGAACGTGGTGTTTATCCAGAAAAAAATGCTATGATTGTTGTTGTTGAGTGAAACTAATAAGACCTCGCTCAACACAGGCTGTTAAACGAAATTCAAATAAAAACCGAGATATAAATCTTCCAATGTCTCTCAGTGTTCTTATAAAAAGCATCTAAAATTGTTTTTACTTCTTCATGTTTTCTCGACATGTTTGACCCTTAGAGTACGAAAAAATGGGTCTTCCGTTTGGCTTTTTTTTTTCTTAAAATCCATAGCCATCTTTTCTTACTTAAACTTAAAACATGGTGAAAATGGTACATTTTTGCAAGGAAATATGGATTTTGCAATTATGGGGCGGAGCCAATTGCGAAATCGATATTTCCTTATACAAATTTTCCATTAAGTTTGACGTGGTGAAAAGAAGTCTACATATATTAAAACCAAACGGCAAAATATAAGCCCGCCCACCCGCCCTGTCTCAATTGTGGTGATTTTTTTTATTCGCCGTGAAGCAAGAGGGCGGAGCTTAACTCCAAAATACTTTATTTCGTTACAGAAAATAAAAACATATTTTCGAGTATCGTGTTACTTAAAGAATACTATGTATATTAAGAAAAAAAGGCAAAATATAAGACCCCGCCCACCCACCCCATTTGGATTCGGATGATTTTTTTTCTTACGAACTTAAAACACATTTAAAATGGTGAATTTTTGTAAGTAATTGTGAATTTGGCAATTAGGCTCCTCCCCTATGTCTGCGAACGAATGAAAACTTCATTACTATTTAGATCAGAAAAAAAATCATCATAGTTGAAATCGGGTGGGTGGGCGGGGCTTATATTTTATCTTTTTTCTTAATGTACGTGGTCGTCTTTTTAGAACAAGAAACTTAAAACATGTTTAAAATTTTAAATTCTTGTCGATAAATATAGATCTCTCATACTTGTCAAGATAAGACTGATTTTGGCAGAGGACCTACTCTTCTAAGAAAATAAAGGGTGGGTGGGCGGGAATAGTACTTGTCAAGATGAGACTAATTTTGGCAGATGACTTATTCTTCTAAGAAAATAAAGGCTGCTGGGTGGGGATAGTACTTGCTAAAAATAACAATTTAAAAATCAAAAATGACAAATTGAAAAATCGAATAAATGAGAAATCGGAAAATTGTACAACTGTAGGTATAATCGGAAAATCAAAAACTGAAATATCGAAAAACTGAAGAAAAAAAAACAAATCTTATAAAATCGAATTCGAAATTCCAGTTTTCATTTTTTTTTTTTTTAATGTCCAATCCTTTTGGTTTTTCAAGTTCTCAAGTTAAAATTTTTCCTTTTCACGATTTGTCATTATTCGATTTTTTTAGCCAAAAGAACAAATTTATTTGAACCGAAATTTTGAAAAACCGAAAAATCCAAAAATTGAAAATTAGAAACAAAATGTTCAAGTGTTTTAAAAACAGCAAATCGCTGATCAAAATTATCTTCTGCCAAAATCAGTCTTATTTTGGCAAGTATGAGACTGTTTTTTGCAAATGACATATCCTCTAAGGAAAAAAGGGTGGGTGGGCGGGGCTAGTACTTGTCAAGATAAGACTGATTTTGGCAGATGATCCACTCTTCTAAGAAAATAAAGGGTGGGTGGGTGGGGCTAGTACTTGCTAAAAATAAAAAATTTCAAAATCAAAAAATGACATTGAAAAATCGAATAAATGAGAAATTGTAAAATTGTAAAACTGTATAATCCGGAAATAAAATTTTAACTTGAGAACTTGAAAAATTAAAAATCAAAAAATTCCAAAATTGTAAAGTTATAACTTGAAAAATCAAAAGGTTTGAATTAAAAACTGCAAAACTGTCCAACCAAATTATCAAAGGAAATATTCAAAGTTGAAAAATCTAAAAACTAAAAAAAATGAAAACTGGAATTTCGAATTCGATTTTATAAGATTAAAATAAGACTCATTTTGACAAATGACCTACTCTTCTAAGAAAAGATACTAGCCCCGCCCACCCACCCTTATTTTCTTAGTAGAGTAGGTGATCTGCCAAAATCAGTGTTATCTTGTCAAGATAAGACTGATTTTGGCAGATGACATATCCTCTATGAAAATACAGGGTGGGTGGGCGGGGCTAATATTTGTTAAGATAATACTGATTTTGGCAGATGACTTATTCTTCTAAGAGAATCAAGAGTGGGTGGGCGGGGCTAGTATCTTTTCTTTGAAGAGTAAATCATTAGTCAAAATGAGTCAATTGACATATCCTCTAAGAAAATAAAAGGCAGCTTTGCCAAAATCAGTTTTATCGTAGCAGGTACTAGCCCCACCCACCCACCCTCTGTTTTCATAGAAGGTATGTCATCTGCCAAAATCAGTTTTATCTTATCAGGTGCTAGCCCCACCCACCCACCCTGTCTTTTTTTAGAAGGTATGTCATTTTCCAAAATCAGTTTTATCTTATCAGGTACTAGCCCCAACCACCCACCTTACCTTTTTTTGTGTTTGAGTGTAAGACCGATTTTGGTAAATGACATATCCTCTAAAAAAGTGAGGGGGGTGGGCGGGACTAGTACTTGCTAAAAATAAAAAAATTAAAAATCAAAAAATGACAATTTGAAAAATCGGATAAATGAAAAATCGGAAAATTGTACAAAAAATCGAAAGTTTTTTCAGTTGCCCAGAGAAATCAAAAATCGAAAGACAGATCAAAAAATTGAAAATTTGAAAGGCGAGAAATTGAAAAATTCGAAAGTAGAAAAAACGAAAAACTGAAAAATGTAGCAGTACTCGCTACGATAAGACTGATTTTGGCAAATGATCTGACAACGAATGAAAAATTCAGCATGATTGAGAATTAAGATCGGGGCGGGTATGGGTGGGAACTAATCTTTGGGTTTGTTTTTTTCTTAATATACATAGTATTCTTTGAATAACACGATAAAGACATGGTTTTAACTTCTTGTGGAGAAATAAGAATTTTGCAGTTAAGCTCCGCCCCATTGGCTCACGACGAATAAAACAATCATCACAATTGAGACAGGGTGGGTGGGCGGGGCTACCTTTTTCCTTGTATTTCTTAATATGTGCAGACTTATTCAGACAACAAGAAACTCAAAACCTGGTAATTTTTTTTTACAAATCCTTTAAATACGGCAAAAGTTGAACCTCAAATCCATTTATTTTACATTGTTTTCACAAGTACTTGTCCGAGGTGACTCAAAAAAAATTAGTGAATGAGCCAATCTATTTTATTGATCAAGTAAAGAACGACTCACCCATTTTCCTGAAAATTTTGTACTTTAGACCAATTTTTTTAATAAAACCTGAACGTTTGAAAATATTTTTTGAATCTTAAAAACTTCCACGTTTCATGTTGACGATTTTTAAAACGCGTTAGAATCTACACAGAAATGAGGCCGAAATTTACAAAAAAAGTTTCTTAGGTAATTTTACAAGGTGGTCCAAAATAAGTCGAAAATTTCATATTGAAAATTTGAATTTTTTGAAAAGTTGCTCAAAATGTACAAAAAATTCTGGCATGTAGATCTCGACGATCGAAATATTCGTTTAGAAAATTAAATTTGTTACTATCTTAGGCCAAAAACAACTTCAGAACGTCAAAATAAAAAAAAAATCTGTAACTGATTTTCTAAGGTTGTCAAAAATTGGTCGAAAATTTCAAAAAAGTTCTGATTTGATCAAAATTTTCGAAATATTCTTTTTTTTTAATATCTTAAAAATTTCCATATTTCATGGTAGCTACTGTGGAACAGGGGTAGGAAGTTGCGGAGAAATGAAACCGAAAACAATTTTTTTTCAAATTTTTGTCGTTTTTCTTATCTTTGCTAACTGAAATCAATGAAATATGGAATGGGTGGGTGGGCGGGGCTAAATATTTCGCTGAATATATGGCAAGATGTGGATATCATGTTTGTCACCCTTGTTTTTATCAGATTTTTGGCCGTTTTTTCCACGTTTTTTATGCCTTTTCTTGTCTCCTTATTTATAGTTTCTTTTGTCTTTTTTTGTGTCGCTTTAATTTTGCTGTCTGTTTTGTCCCGCTTTTGTTGCCTTTTTTGATGTTTTCTGGATCGATTTCTTCACTTTTTTTGTTCCCTTTTTCTATATTTTTCCCATTTCATTTACACTTTTTTTATTTTTTTAACCTTTTTTATTGTTTTTCTTATACTTGCTAAATCAAATCAGTGAAATGTAAAATGGGTGGGTGGGTGGGGCTAAATATTTCTCTGCAATATATGTCAAAATATGCATGTCATGTTTGTCACCCTTGTTTTTATCGGATTTTTTGCCTTTTTTTGTCTCCTTATTTATCGTTTCTTTTGTCTCTTTTTGTGCTGCTTTTGTGTTGCTTTTAATTTTTGCTGCTTTTTTTATCCCCTTCTTGTCGCGATTTCTTCACGTGTTTTTTTTTGTTCCCTTTTTCTGTATTTTTCTCATTTTGTTTGCTGTTTTTTTTATTTTTGTTTTTTTACCTTTTTTTATTGTTTTTCTTATATTTCCTAATTGAAATCAATGAAATATAGAATGGGTGGGTGGGCGGGGCTAAATATTTCTCTGAAAAAAATATTTTTTATGCATTTTTACTTCCCGAGCGTAAGCAAAGGAAGTATTGTAATCGAGTCCGTCGGCCGACTCTCTACTTTTACGTTTTCTCAATCTTTCATGACCCCTAGAAGACGAAGAAATAGGTCTCCCATTTCCGTCTGTCTGTCCGTCTGTCCGTCTGTCCGTCTGTCCGTCCGTCTGTCCGTCTGTCCGTCTGTTGTCACGGATTTTTATTAGACAGATAATCTCCGAAAGTACTCGACCGATTGTTGTGAAATTTTGTACTTATATTAAGAATATCATGTAGATGGTAAAACGCTAACCAAAATTTGTCGAATCATCCCCACCACTAAAGCGATGACGTCACTTCAAAATTGTACATAGTAAATGGGTTTTCAATTGTATAAAATAACATAGTCCTACACATGTAGTTTACAACTCTGAATCGACTTTTCACCCGAAACGTCCAGATTTTTGGAAAAAAAATCAAAATTATAAAACAACATTTTGAAATTTAATTTTTAATCTGCTAACCAGAATGCTTTGAAATGTTGCAGATGTTTTAAGGCTATAAAGAGCATCATAAATCTTTAGTCAAAAAAATATTTGCTTATCCCCTCCAAAAACTTGATGACGTCAGCTCAAAAGTTTGTGGAATAAATCATATCTAAAATGTACAAAATATGATGAGTCTGTACTTGTGAACTATCACTCCATTAATATTTTTTGGATTTGCATATACAGGGTGACTCAAAAAAATTAATGAATGCGTAAATATATTTTATTGATTTAATCAGGAACTACAAAACCGAATGTTCTGAAATCTTGCAGATGTTTTAAGGTCATAAAGAGCATAATAAATGTTTAGTCAAAATATATTTGCTTATCCCCTCCAAAAACTTGATGACGCCAGCTCGAAAGTTTGCCGAATAAATCATATCTAAAATGTACAAAATATGATGAGCCTGTACTTGTCATTTATCACTCCATTCATATTTTTTGGATTTGCATATACAGAGTGACTCAAAAAAATTAATGAATGCGTAAATTTATTTTATTGATTTAATCAGGAACTACAAAACCGAATGCTTTGAAATCTTGCAGATGTTTTAAGGTTATAAAGAGCATAATAAATTTTTAGTCAAAATATATTTGGTTATCTTCTACAAAAAACTGATGACGTCAGCTCAAAAGTTTTCCGAATAAATCGTATCTAAAATGTACAAAATATGATGAGTCTGTACTTGTGATTTATCATTCCATTCATATTTTTGGATTTGCATATGCAGGGTGACTCAAAAAAATTAATGAAGGCGTGAATTTATTTTATCGATTTAATCAGGAATTACAAAACCGAATGCTTTGAAATCTTGGGAATATTTTAAAGTTATTATAAGCATGGTAAACTTTTGTTCAAAATGTATTTGTTCATCCCTCCTAAAAAAATTGATGACGTCACCCTTAAATTTTGCTGAATAAATCCTATCTAAAATGCAAAAAATACGATGAGTTTGTACTTGTGATTTATCATTCCATTCATATTTTTTAGATTTTCTTAAGAGGTGGTTCAAAAAAATTAATGAAGTCAATTTATTTTATTGATTAAATTAAAGGCAACACTTATTATTAGTATTACACCCCAACCAACCCAATTTGGTAGACACAAAATTTGTTAAAGGAAAAACTCGGTTGAAACATAAGGGTAGCACGCTTATTTACATCGACTTTAACATTACAGACCTGCATTTGTTTTATGCGTTCACTTGATTCCGCGAATGTGAAATAGACATGTTTATAATCAACCAATTGTGAATTTCACCGTCAAGAATTAAAATAAAACCCAATGTTTTATATAATAAGCGGAAGTCGAAGCAATAAAACCGACGGTCGTTTTGTTTACAGTTTCTGTGTTTGGCTCTCACGTATGCTGTTACGCCTGTCATCTTAAATTAACAATGTTTATACATACACGATTTTCAGTTGCCTCTGATACGTAGGTATACGTGAGTAAATTGTTTCGTTATTTTATTGATTATTACAAATCAATATTCAAACGACCCAATTCATTTTCCCGAAAATTTGAGAATATAATAATTTTATTCTTAGTATTACACTACATCTATCCCAACTGATATACGTGTCCTTACAAAAATGTTGATGACGTCATCGCAATTTTTTTTTAAATTCCCACTACAAAAATGTAATGAGAAAAAAAACACAATAGGCATGCAGTCGTCAAGTTTCCGACAGCGAGGGAAGTACTGTCTAAACTCTTTAGACCAATTTTTTTGTCTTCTTATTTATCGTTTTTTTACTGCCTTTTTTTCTCCTGCTTTTGTCGCGTTTTTTGATCTTTTCTGGCGCGATTTCTTCATCCTTTTTTGTTCCTTTTTTTTTGCATTTTTTGATTCTGGAAAAAAAAGTTTGAATTTTCGGAGAAATGTTACCGATAATAATAATCTCTCGATGCCGAAACGTGGAAAAAACTTCTTTAAAAACAAGTGGAAAATATCATAAAAAAAAATCGAATTTATTGAAGATTTTCCTAAAAATGTATAAAAAATTTTAGGATAAAAACGAAATATTCGTTTAAAAACGAAATTGTTTACTATCTTAAAATCGCCTTATGTCATTGTTAGTGATTTTAGGAAAACACCTTTTAGACGTCGAAATTAACAAAAAATCTCTTTAACTAATTTTCTAAGGTTGGTGAAAACAACTGAAAAATTTAAAAAAATTCTCATTTGATAAATTTGTTGCAGGTTCAAGACCAAAATTTTCGAAATATTTTCTTTGATTTTTTTTTTAAGATTAAAAATTGACGTATATTTCATGTTCTTTACATAATCCTGGAAGGTGATCGAAAACAGTTCTAAAATTTCATAAACTGAAAATTTGTGTTTTTGAAAAAGTTGCCTAAAAATTTTCAAAAAAATCCGAAATGTAGATCTCGACCAACTGATTCGAAAAACATAAGTAGTGTGATGATTGTCATCTTGCGATTCTGAAAAAAAGAATTGAGGCCGAAAACAATTTCTGTATGTAGAAATAAAAAAAAAATCGTCTTGTGTCATACAGGGGATTATTAAAAAAACATTTCATGTTGATAATTTTCGAAAAGCACTTGGAATTTAAACAAAATGAACCAATTAACTTTATTAATTATTATATTTAAATTTATAATTAAAAATTATATGTTTTTAACATGATACAACCTGTTTTTTTTTTGTCGAGTTTTAAAAAAACATTTTTTCGTTGTACATATTTTGAAAAGTCTGAATGTTCCATTACCAAGAAAACAATAAAAACACGAAGACTGCCATTGATTTTTTAATCGTTGACTTGAAAATGGTGTCTGTAAATGTTTTTGGTATCAAGACTGCTTTGAAATTTCTCTTGTTGATTATTTTAACACCTTAAACCGAATTTACTCTAATTATGTGACCAATTATACACCTGAATGATTCCAGTTGACTAGCATGTCGACTGCAAAAATTTCGTAAAACCCCGCTTTTTTTTGAAATTTCAAAGCCGCGCTTGATACCAAATTCATTTATAGACATATTGTATATATATGTACATTTTGAACATACCCCGGTTTCTTCAAATTAAAAAAATAAATAAATAAAAACACAAAGAACACGTTCTAGTTTTTTAACCTTTTTTGTGATATCATGCTTTCGATTGTAATCCCTTCTCGGTATCACAATTTATTTTCTTTCTCTAGAAGGCGTGTAGGAGGAAGGTCGTAATTAATCCATATGCATTTTATTACAAATATCCATATTAACATTCATATTTCGCTTTACGTTAAATGCCAAAAATTCATCGGAATTCTTTCGCGATTACGAAGTGCGCTTTAATAATTAATTTAAAAGTATAATGCTTTGTTAAATGTCCAGCTCTCGCCCCGGATTATTTTTATTACTATTATTATTAATGTTATTAGTCCAACAAGTAGCTCGTTAAAGACATGTTAATAAGTGTTTTGTTGTTTTGAAAACGGGTAACGTAACAGTTGTTTGGTTTGCGCGAGTCGGTGTTTTCTCTCCACCGAAATTATAAAGTCAAATTCGGCTTTCCGTACTAACTCGCATGTGCCGTAGTGAGTGACTAACCAACCAACCACCGGTAACCCGTAACACTCCTAACGCTTATAATAACCCAACAATAAAACATCCTGTGCCGCACTAACGGGGAAAGGGTAGAGTACAGGCAGGTAAAAGTAAAACCGTCTCACTAACGCTACATTATGGAGGTGTGCTCGTACTGGCTATCTGCATATGTCCATAACTCGCGCCCATGTGCAAGTGGGCGCTCGACCGACCGGCCGCTTGTGGTGGAGGCCTTCGACACTCAGTCTCCCGACTCAATTCTGACCCGTGAGTTTCGTGCCCAGGTTGGCGCCGCGGCCCGGACGCCGACCTCTTCGACATCCTCCTGCCCGAGCGCGACGACTACAAGCTCGTGTTCATCAGCTCGGACAGCTCGTCCAAGGAGGAGGACGTCGACGACAACGACAGCTCCTCGACCGCCTCCAGCTTCCCGATCGACGAGTGCGACTGGGACTACTTCGAGCCGGGCGGCGGCGCCAAGCCCGCGCTGAGCTGGAGCGTGTCGGACGAGGACGCCGCCGCCGATGGCCCCGCCGCCCCCATGGACGAGGTAGCCGTGCAGTGCGAGCACCAGCGCCGCCCGTGCCGCAGCTGCGGCGCGCCCACCTTCATTCCCATCCCGGTGCCGGTGCCCATCCCCTTCCCCGTGCCCTGGACCCAGGTGCGGCTGCCGCGCCACCTGCTGGCCTGCATGAGTCAGGCGCTTATCTGGCCGCTGATAAGCGGGCCGCAGTCGGCGCTCGACGGGGCCGCGATGACGGAGGACGGCGCGGTGGCGGGACACGTGGAGGCGGAGACGCGGGGCGCGTCCTCGTCGGACTCGGACGGCAGCGACGAGGGCCGTCCGGTGCACCGGGTCTACACGGTGAACGGGGGCGACCGCGAGAGCGACGACGCGCTGCCGAGCAGCAACGTCACCACGGAGGACGAGGACGAGGCGCGCTCGCACAGCTCGGTGCGGGAGGACGACCTGTCGTCGTCGGGCTCGGCGGACACGGACAGCGACGACACGGGCACGGTGGCGGACCAGAAGCCGAAGCGCTTCTCCCGGACCTTCGTCGTCAACAAGACGTCGTCGTCGTCGGAGTCGTCTTCCTCGAGTGACAATAATAACGACAGTTCGGACAATGACACGGACACCGAGATGGACTGTACGGTGGTGTTGACCAACGTGAAGCATTTGAGTGAGGACGCGGTGTACGAGAGCGCGACGGCGAAGGTGGAGTCGGCGTCGTCGAGTCCGGGCTTGTCGGACGTCAGCGCCGAGTCGCTCAACTCCAGCGACGTGGAGCAGACCCGCGAGAGCACCGACGAGTGGAAGAGCGGGATCCGGTCTGACGAACCCGTTACCGTAGTGGGGGAGTTGGTGAACACGCGCGGTGACGGTGAGCGGGCAGGTGTGCTAGTCACCGGAGAACCGGACGTTGGTATATCACGTCATGCGGCTCGTTACACTAGCCTCGTCATGATCACCCAGGAACCCGCCCCTTCCTACCAGCAAGTGAGCGTCGTCACGTCCGATACCACCACGCTGGTCGCCGACAATGACGTCATAGTCAGGCACACCAACTGGCAGGACAGGAGCGAGGATTTCGGCGACCGACCAGCTGGTAAGTAACCTAACCTCTAAACAAACCTCAAAAACAAAGAAATCGTCATGCCGGTTAACACAACAGTCACGCTTTTGCTTCCAGATAATCAAAACCGACTCGGAGAGAGCGTCACGGTGATAACCGGAGGCGAGACTCTTTCCGCTTTCGAGGAGGGTCTAGCGGACGACGACTCCTGGGTGGAAAATCTGAGCCACGACGAAGACGACTTCGACGACACGAATTCCCCGACCGACGACTCCACGTCGGGCGAAGAGGTCGCCCTCACGTGTACCGCGGCCCTCGACCAAGAAGACGAACTGAGAGGGTACCACCGCTCGGCCATCGACTTCACTCTACACACCATCGTCGAAGAAAGCTGCGAAGAAAGCGAAGTCGAGCAATCCCTGACCAACACCAACCCCAAACCCAACTTATCCACCGACTTAGAAAAGTACTTTTTCTTCAGACTGGGGGACGGTACTTCGGTGGCGACGAACCGCGAAGATGCGTTTTCCGAAACTAGCAGCATCTGCAGCGAGGGTTTGGACTCTCTAGGGGGACCCGAGGAGTCGCAGCAACCCAGCGATGGGTCCGACTTGGCCGAGTTGGCGTCGTCCCGTCTCGAGAAGTACTTCCTTCACGGGTTCATGGGCTTCACCGCGGAGCGCCGGGACTCCGATGGCAGCGTCGGGAGTGATAGTGAGGGGCGACCTAGTCCCGAACAGAGACGCAAAAGACTCGTTAGGGCCCGCGGTACGGGCAGATCTCATTCGTCCTCCTTAGATAATTTATTAGCTAATCCAGACCTGTCCGGCAACGACCAAAACGAAGTACAAAATTCCGAAAACCCGTCCAGTTCGGACTCGGACACGTGCGACGAGTCGAACACTTTCGAGAAGTCGGACGGCCAATTCGACACCGTCAAGCGAAAAAAGGGCAAGAAGCAAAAGAGCTCGAATTCGATTGACGAAACGAAGGGTTTGGAGACCACGCAGGAGGAGAACGGCTCGGAGGAGGACGACGACGGGCACAAGACGCCGCAGCCGGAGACGCCGTCCAACTTGACCACGAACAAGAACCAGCAGAGCAGAGACAGCGGGTTCATAGGCAGCTGCGACGACTTGCTCAAGGAGCAGCGCGAAAACTCCACCCCCGAGCTACCCAACACCAAGCACGAGCTCAAACTCGAGTTGGAGAACATCGCCGAGGAGAAGAAAATCGACACTAAGTACTTGTCGACCCCGCCGGCGACGTCGCTCACGCGCAAAGACAGTTTCAACAACTGGAGCTCCGACGAAGAAACGAACTTGATGATGTGCAAAATGCGCCAGTTTTTCAAGACGATGGTGGCCAATTCTCAGTGTAACGCGTCTTCCAAACCCACCACTCCTACGTTAAACGCGCGAACCTCCCCCAAACCAGTTCCTAGTCCACGTGTCAAAAACCGGTGCAAACCCCCTCAGTTAGTGTACTTTGAAAACGAACTCACTAGGTTGATGAAGACGGTACCCGGGATACGAGACGACCAAGTTCGGGAGATCGTGGAGTATTTGAGCAGTGAGGACACCTGGAGCGACTCGTACGACTCCTCGGACTACACGAGTTCCGACCTCGAAGGAACCACGACGAAGAGCGCGCTCCAACAACAAATCTCCGACAGTTGTAAAGAGATCATCGACAAGTTCGACAACGGGGTCGAAGATGAAGAGGGCGACCTGGGGGACGGCGGAATCGCGGATGAGTCCCACGGGATTAACCGGGAGACGGCTTTCGTGTACCAAAAACTAGTGGCGTCGTTTGAGAAAATGGCCACCGGGGACGGCGACAACAAAATCGCGTACGCCCCTCACAACTCGCCGCCCCTCATCGCCAAGGTCATGCACCACATCGGGAGTCGTTTGGTGGCGCTAATGCACGAGGTGTCAAGTGGCGAGAGTCACGCTAGCGATAGTCCGAAGACGCGGCATTATCACCGCCGCCTCCAGGCTAAACTCTCGTCCGCCTCCACCACCACCACCGAAGACGACGACAGCACTTCTGATAGTAATCTCCCGGACACGCTCGGCTTCGAGGAGACCATTCCGCCGTACAATCTTCTGCCGAGGAGCCGCTCCCACGACCTCCTCGTCGGCGAGTCCCGCACCCATCACCAGTCGAGTAGCGGCGTCTCCGACATCGTCGAGGAGCGCGAAATCAGCGACTGCGAGCGCTTCAGCTGGAGAGGCAGCTTCGAGTCGGCTCTTCTGGCCACCGACTCCCGGAACAAGTTGTCTTTGTTGGGGGAGGCGTCGGCGTCGGCGTCGGCGCTCGCCCTCGCCGCCAAGCGACGCTCCGCGGGCGATTTGCTCTTCAGCCACAAGAGTCTGAGCCGGGAGCAGCTGGACCGCGTGCGTAGTTGCGGCAGCATCGGCGGCGCCAACAGCGAAGACAAACTATGGGTGGCGTCGGCGGCGCGGCCCACCCGGCGGCGGTCGAGCGTGCCGGACGCGGCGTGCGGCTCCGGGGGCTCCGCCGACGGCGAAGAGGACGACGAGGACGAGGAGATGGAGAGCCGGTCGACGCTGCCGAGGAGTCTGCAGAGCGGCGCCGCGACGACCAACTCGCTGCCGAGGCTGCCGACGAACGCGGCGGCGACGAGCATGCAGAAGGCGCAGAGTATGTACCATTTCCTGCCGCCGAACGCCAAGAGCGCCAGGTACAGGCCGCCGGGGTTCAGCAGGCTGGTGACGGCGGCGCCGAAGAGGGCGGTTTCAGCGCCGGGGTTGCAGCCTACGCACCAGCGCCGGGGTCGACGATCTCAGCAACTTAATGTTCCTAGTGGTGAGTCAGTTTGGCGTTTTTTGTTTACGGAAATCGGAGTCGTTTTGCGTTTGCTAATTGTTGTTTATTGCTGGTCTTCACCTACCTGAAGCAATTATTTACAACGCAAATGTAACACGCAAGTTCGACGGGCGGATAATTTAATTAGGCATGCGAGCTATTCTAGACGCGCATATTTTATTTAACTTTTTACTTTCTATGATTTTATCGAGCAAATAACAATGCAGCTGTTGCATAACGTGAAGCGAAAATTTTACTGGGAAGTAGTTGGAATAGTGACGATCGAAGTTTGGTTGTTGTAAATGTGCGCATTATTTTTTAACGTTTACTGTTATACCTAACATAACGAATGCATAACGTGAGTAATTTCATCAAGTCGTAAACTTGACCCAGGGTCAATGCGTTACAATATCTGGGAAAACTTACGTCTCTAATGCGGAAAAAATGTTATGTAAATTTGGAGCTTCAAGGTTAGGATGTTCGCCAGAAGTTTTTACGTGATGGCCTCGCAAAAACACAGATTTAGAATTTCGTGATTGAATCGGAAGTAAAAAAAATGTTCCGGTGTTTAATATTTCGAGAACCACCACTCTCGTCTTCCGCCAGAAAAATTAACAGAATAAAAAATTCGAAACATGAGTGTCAAAGTTTTAGAGTTAATGAAAACAGATCGATAATCTTCCCGATGTCCCAGTTGACCTAGCAATCTAATACATTTGCTCTGGAAGGCAAACACTTTTTTACTGTGATGGGAGTGTCCCCAGATTAAAATGCCATAACTAAGAATACACTGTATAACTGCATAATCAATAGTCGATGCTGCCGGTTTAGAAACACAGATTAATACATATGTATTTGTCTTAACATAAGCAGTTTATAGGAGAGTTTTTGTAAGTTATGGTTATTCTTCAGTTTTTCGATTTTTCAACTTTTGATTTGTTGGTTTTCCAATTTTTAGATTTTTCAATATTTCGATCATTCAAGTTTTCGATCTTTTTATTTCTCGATTTTTCAATAGATTTTCATTGTTTTGATGTTTCGTTATCTCCATCTTTCGATTTTTTGACTTCTTGACTTTGGATTTTTCCATTTTTCAATATTTCTGTTATAAATTTTCCAATTTTTTTAGTTCTCGATTTACTGAAATTGCAATGTTTCGATTTTTTATTGTTCAATTTTCTCGATTATTCGGTTTTTCAATTTTTGGATTTATATAATTTTTTTATTTTGAATTTTTCAGTTATTCTATTTTTAACTTCTCGATTTTTCTGTTTTTCGACTTCTAGATTTCTTGATCTTTTTATGTTCGATATCTTAATGTTTCAGTTTTTTTTAATTTTTCGATATTTCAATTTTTTGATTTTTAGACTTCTGATTTTTTATTTTTCATTTTTTCGGAATCGATTTTCCAATTTTTCGATATTTTGATTTTTCATTTTTTCGATTTCATAATTTTTCGTTATTTCAGTTTTAACATTTTTCAATTCGTCAATTTTCCGATGTTTCAATTTTTGGGATTTTTAAATTTTGGATTTTCCATTTCGCGATTTTTCAATTTTTCGACTTTTCGATTTTTGAATTTTAGATTTTTCAATTTGTCAATTTTTCTATTGTTTGATGTTTAGATTTCCCGATTTTTCAATATTTCGTTTTTTGGATTTCCGAATTTACGATTTTTCAGTTCTTTGATATTTCTATTTTCCAATTTTTCAAATATTTAATTTTTGGAAAGTATTTCAGTTTTATGATTTTTCAGTTTTTCAATTTTTTTAAATTTGAATTTTTTCGCTTTTTAAATTTTTCGATTTTGTTTCGATTTCTCTGTTTTGTTATTCCGATTTCTCGATGTTTTGAATTTTTTATTTTTAGGATTTTCGGATTCGATTTTCCAATATTTCGAAGTTTCGATTTCTCTGTTTTTCGATTTTTCGACTTTTTAATTTTTTTACATTTTTATTTTTCAGTTTTTAAATTTTAGGTTTTACGATTTTTCGGCTCTTCGGATTCGATTTTTCAATTTTTTGATGTTTCGATTTTTCAGTTTTTCGATTTCCCATTTTTCCGTCATTCGGTTTGAAAATTTTAGTTTTTCAGTTTGCCAAATATCGGATTTTTCAATTTTCGCTATTTTTAAATTTTGGATTTTCTATTTCGCGATTTTTCGATTTTCAAGTTTTTTTGATGTCTCCATTTTTTAATTTTTATTATTATTTTTTTTTTATTTTACTCGGTTTTTCAATATTCCGATTCTCCAGTTTTTTGATATTTTAATTTTTCAATTTTTATATTTTAGATTTTTGAATTTCTCGAGTTTTCGATTTTCGAGTTCTTTGATATTTCTATTTTTCAATTTTTCAAATGTTTAAATCTTGGTAAGTATTTCAGTTTCTTGATTTTTTTAATTTTACTTTTTTCGGTTTTTAAATTTTTCGATTTTATGTTTCGATTTCTTGACTTTTCGATTTTTCGATGTATTAATTTTTTGACTTTTCGGTTTTACTATTTTTCAACTTTTCGGATTCGATTTTCCAATTTTTCAATGTTTCGATTTTTCTATTTTTCGATTTCCCATTTTTTCGATATTTTGGTTCGAAAATTTTCGATTTAAGTTTTTCAGTTCGCCAATTTCCCGATTTTTCAATTTTTGCGATTTTTAAATTTTGAATTTTCGATTTCTGCGTTTTCTGATTTATAAACTTTTCGACTTTTCGATTTTACAGTTCTTTGATATCTCAATTTTTTCAATTTTTTTTTAATTTTGCTCGGTTTTTCAATATTTCTAATCTTCAATTTTTTGACATTTCATTTTTTCAATTTTTATATTTTAGATTTTTTATTTTCTCGGGTTTTCGATTTTTCAGTTCTTTGATATTTCTATTTTTCAATTTTTCAAATTTTTAGATTTTTGTTGATAAGTATTTCAGATTTATGATTTTTCAGTTTTTCGATTTTGACTTTTCGATTTCCCGATGTTTTAATTTTTTGATTTTTCAGCTTTTCGGATTCGATTTTCCAATTTTTCGATGTTTCGGTTTTTCACTTTTTCGATTTCCCATTTTTTCGTCATTTCGGCTTGAAAATTTTCGATTTTAGTTTTCCAGTTCGTCAATTTTCCGATTTTTAAATTGTGGATTTTCGATTTCTCGATTTTTCGACTTTTCGACGTTTCGATTGTTCAGTTTTTGGATATTTCTATTTTTTATATTTTTCCATTTTTTTTAAATTCTACATTTTTCGGTTTTTCATTTATTCGATTTTACGATATTTTGATGTTTCGATTTCTTGACTTTTCGATTTCTCGATGTTTCAGTTTTTGAATTTTTCGATTTCTCGGTTTCTCGATTTTTCGGATTCGATTTCTCAATTTTTCGTCATTTCAGTTTTGAAATTCTCCAATTTCAGTTTCAGTTTTTCAGTTCGTCAATTTTTCGATTTTTCAGTTTTTGCAATTTTAAATTTTGGATTTTTAATTTTTCGACTTTTCGATTTTTCAGTTCTTTGATATTTCTATTTTTCAGTTTTTCGATTTTGACTTTTCGATTTCCCGATGTTTTAATTTTTTAATTTTTCAGCTTTTCGGATTCGATTTTCCAATTTTTCGATGATTCGGTTTTTCACTTTTTCGATTTCCCATTTTTTCGTCATTTCGGTTTGATAATTTTCGATTTTAGCTTTCCAGTTCGTCAATTTTCCGATTTTTAAATTTTGGATTTTCGATTTCTCGGTTTTTCAATTTTTCAACTTTTTGACGTTTCGGTTGTTCAGCTTTTGGATATTTCTATGTTATATTTTTCCATTTTTTTTTAATTCTACATTTTTCGGTTTCTAAATTTTTCGATTTTACGATTTTTTGATCTTTCGATTTCTTTAGGAGCCGTGGTTTCTAACGGTTGATGAAGAGAACCATACAGATACTAGTCATGAGAATCCCTGGATTGAACAAAAATCACGAAGACGAATTAGGAGCAAAAAACAACCAACTATAATCGGTATATCTAAAACCAACGATGTAAACACAGGCTTTAAATCTTCGTACGTAAAAAGGGCGTGGTACTATGTGGGTAAGGTGGACAATGACACTAACATTAACGAAATAAAAACTTATATTTGTGAAAAACTTTCCTCAGAAGATGTGATAGTTGATAAATTACCAACGAAAGGAACATTTCAGTCGTTCAGAATAGGAGTTAAATTTATCTATAAAGATAATTTACTTAAGGAAGACTTTTGGCCAGAGGGAATTATAGTGAGACGCTTTAATTTTAGTAGTAAAACTTTTTTAGAAGACCCAACCAAGAGTGCATAAGTGTGGATTCTCGTAGTGACTCAATATCTCACGATAACTCCCGTGATGTTTCTTTAAATTATATGAATTTAAGTTGTTTTTACCAAAATGTTCGTGGTTTAAACACGAAAATAACTGATTTTTATAATTTTACCACTTCAACTGACTATGACCTCATCGGACTGACAGAAACATGGTTAAAACCTTCTGTTAATAGTTCTGAACTATTTAATCACAATTATCTTGTACTTAGATGCGACCGCAATGTACAGGCGTTAGGTGTTTCAAAGGGTGGTGGCGCTCTGTTGGCAGTTACGAACCGTGTTTGTGCTGCACCACTCGATCTTATAGGTTTAAGAAATTCTTTTAGCTCTATTGATATAGTTGGTTGTCAATTATCGCTTTCTAGCGGTGTTTTGTATGTTTTTGTAATTTATGTACCCCCCAATATTTCATCATATGAGCTGGATCAATTTCTGGAGGATCTTGCGGTATTAGATTGTATGTGTAATAAGAATACTTTAATCATGGGTGACTTTAACGTTGCCAAATATGGTAGTAATGATTCCAACATCACTAAATGCTTATCGCTAGACAACTATGCAAATTTTTTAAATCTAACGCAACACAACAACATACTCAATTGTTTGAATGTCTCTTTGGACCTAGTATTCTCCAATATAGATTGTTTTTCAGTACTACGCGCTGATCCTGCTGTAAAGGAAGATCCCTATCATCCTGCTCTTCAGTTTCTTTTTAAAGTATTCCATTCTCAGGCTAAATTTGCAATTAATAACAGCCATCCTTCATATAATTTTAAAAAGGCTGATTATGCACGCATGTACAACCTATTCCTATACGCTGACTGGAGCCCCATTTTAGAATCTACTAATCCTACTGAGGCATGTGAACTTTTCTACAAAACTGTCTATGAAATATTCGATATTACTGTACCATTGCGTCATGTTAGTAAAGCTCAAAGTAAAAATCGTTATCCTTCTTGGTATTCTCCACAAATAATAAGGGTTTTAAAACGTAAAACCAAAGCCCATAGATTATATAAAAGGTATGGTACGTTGTTCTTTTTTAATAAATTTAAACGGTTGAGATCATTGTCTAAATATCTAATCGATACAGCTTACAAGAAATTCATAATTGACGCGGAAAATAACCTCTCAACTGATCCAACGAAATTATGGTCATTTGTTCAAAATAAAAAAAATCAAACTAGAATCCCAAATGTTATCAGGGACGCCGACGATGTATGTTATGACACTCCAGACACTATAGTAAATGCCTTTGCGCGCTACTTTGCAAGTGTTTATCAGCCTTCTAATCCCGGTAATCCGTCGTCTTTGCCGAACTATTTCCAGAACATTGATACCCCGTCGATAAGTGAAAACGATATTCTTATAGCAATCAAGAATACTAAAAGTAAATTTACTGCAGGACCTGACCTTATTCCGAACTTTGTTATTAAAGATTGTGCGTGTGTACTAGCAGTACCGTTACTGCATATATATAATCAAATACTTAAATGTGCTACCTTCCCTTCTATTTGGAAACAGGCCAGAATTTGCCCAATTCTTAAAAAGGGCAATCCTGCACAGATTAGCAATTACAGGCCAATCGCCATTATTAATAACTTTGCAAAAATCTTTGAAATGATTCTATATAAACACATTTACAATAGCATTAAATCCTTTATCTCACCCTTACAGCATGGGTTTGTTGAAAAAAGAAGTACAGTCACCAACTTAGCTACCTTCACGCAGTTCACTGCCAACTGTGTAGATGCAGGGGGTCAAGTTGACGTGATTTACACAGATTTTTGTAAGGCCTTTGATCAAATAGATATATTCATCTTACTTGACAAAATGAATTTACTTGGATTTAATGATCACATATTACATCTTCTATCATCTTACTTATTTGATCGGGTTCTATATGTAGAATATATGGGGCATCAGTCACATCCATTCATGGCTACATCGGGTGTCCCTCAGGGCTCAAATTTGGGACCACTATTGTTCCTTATATTTATTAACGATCTGCCGGAAATTATTAGATGTAATAAGTTGATGTTTGCCGATGATTTAAAAATTTTTAACTCTGTAGCGTCTATAAGTGATTGTCATCAATTACAACAAGATCTGGATAACCTATATCTTTGGTGTGTCAACAATAAACTGCATCTCAATGTAGCTAAATGTTATGTTATGACGTTTACAAAAAAGAAAATACATATCCTTCAATATGACTATTATATTAATAATTACACACTGAATAGACTTAAGGAATCTCGTGATCTTGGTGTAATATTTGATTGTGAATTAAATTTCACTACACATATAAATGAAATGGTTAAATCAGCCAATAAGACCTTAGGTTTCATCTATAGAAATTGTAAGGATTTCAAAAGTTTGCATGTTCTGAAGGTTTTGTACTATTCTTTAGTTAGACCTAAGCTTGAATATGGTAGTCTAGTTTGGCATCCCATATATGTAGTCCATAAACACCACATTGAGTCAATTCAAAGGAGATTTTTGAAATATCTCATGTTTAAAACTCATGGTTTCTACCCGCCTAGAGGAATCGACCATGGTGAGCTTCTGCAGATGTTTAACTGTGAATCACTCGAATTCCGTCGCATAACTGCAGCTGTTAAATTTTTGTATAACTTAGTTTGGGTTAAAATAGATTGCACTGACCTATTAGGCTCCATAAATTTTTTAGTTCCAAGAGCAGGAGTCCGTCTATACTTAAGTTTTTATAATCTTAATGCAAGAACAAATGTACTTCGCAAAAGTCCAGTCTATTTAATGCATTGTTATTTCAATATAATTTGTCGTGACTGTGATTTATTCAGCGATTCTTTGCACTTTATTGTTAAGATTTTGTCTGGAAAATTGCATCCCTATGTGTTGTAACTTAATTGTAATTGTAATTGTAATTTCCTGTTATATATGTATTTTGTATTTTTTTTTTTTTGCCTACTTGTGGCTTATGCTGTTTGGCAAATATATACCTATTATTATTATTATTATTATTATTGACTTTTCGATTTCTCGATGTTTCAAAGTTTTTCAGTTTTTGATTTCTCGGTTTTTCGATTTTTAGACTTTTCTAATTTTCGATTTTTCAACTTTTCGGATTCGATTTCCAGTTTTTCAGTTCGTCAATTTTTTAATTTTTCAATTTTTGCGATTTAAAATTTTGGACTTTTGATTTTTTGACTTTTCAATTTCTCGATATTTTGTTATTTCTATTTCACTGATTTTCGATTTTTCAGCTTTTCGGGTTCAATTTCCCAATTTTTCGTCATTTCGGTTTTGACATTTTTCGATTTTAGTTTTTCAGTTCGTGAATTTTCCAATTTTTCAATTTTTGCAATTTTCAAATTTTTGATTTTCGATTTTTCGGTTTTTCAATTTTTCGACTTCTCGATTATTCTTTTTTTTTTGATATTTGTGTTTGTCAAATTATTGAAATTTAGTTTTTCATTTTTTATTAATTTTACATTTTTCGGTTTTTCAATTTTTCTATTTTACAACTTTTTGATGTTCCGATTTCTTGACTTTTCGATTTTTCGATGTTTCGATTTTTCAATTTTTCGTCATTTCAGTTTGGAAAATTTTCAGTTTCTCTATTTTTCAGTTTTCCGATTCGTCAATTATGCGATATTTCAATTTTTGCGATTTTTTAAATTTTGTATTTTACATTTTTGAATTTTTCGATGCTTCAGTTTTTCGACATTTTAATTTTTCAATTTTAGTTTTTTCGAATTCTCGATTTTTCAACTTTTTTATTTTTACTTTTTAGGTTTTGGATTTTTTAAATTTTACATTTTCCGATTTTTCAATACTTCGATTTTACGATTTTTCGATTTCTTGATATCTCCATTATTCGATTTTTAAAATTTTTAGATTCCGATTTTTAGATTTTTAGATTTTTCAACTTTTCGTTTTCTTAATTTTTCAACATTTTAATTTTGGGAATTTTTCGATTTTACGATTTTTTGACGTTGCAGTTTCTCGACATCTCGGTTACGCGAATTTTCAAATTTTTTGACTTTCCCATTTTTATTTTTTTTTTTTTTTGTTTATCAATTTTTGGCTATTTTAATTTTTCAATTTTTTGATGTTTCGACTCCCTGATCTGTCAGTTTTTCGATTTTTAAAATTTTTTGATTTCTCAAGGTAGTAAGATAAGATTGATTTGGGAAAATCAAGTTTTCGATTCCTCAATTTTAGGAATCTTTCAATTTCTGCATTTTTCAATTTTTTGATTTTTTGATGTTTCTATTGCCAGATCTGTCAGTTTTTCGATTTTAAAAATTTTTTGATTTCTCAAGCTGGTAAGATAAGATTGATTTTGGCAAATCACATACTTTCTAGGAACATAAAGGGTGGGTGGGCGGGCCTAGTACTTGCTAAGATCAGACTGAACAATACTAAGAGTAGTCATTGGAATGAAAAGGAGGCGGGTGGGCGGGGTACTACTTTGCTATAAGACTCAGTTTTTGAATTTTTCCATGTCTCAATTTCTGGATTTCTCGGTTTTTGGATTTTTCGACTTTTCGACTATTCGATGATTTTTTCCATTTTTGCAAGTTTTTAAATTTTCGATATTTCTGTTTTTTCACTTTTCGATTTTTGAATTTTTAAAATTTTTCCATTTTTCAAGTTTTCGATTCCTCAATTTTAGGAACCTTTCAATTTCTGCATTTTCTAATTTTTGGATATTTTAATTTTTCGATTTCAAGTTTTTTTCGATTTCAATTTTTTTTTTATTTCTCAAGCTGGTAAGATAAAACTGATTTTGGCAAATCACATACCTTCTAAGAAGATAGAGGGTGGTTGGGCGGGCCTAGTACTTGCTAAGATAAGACTGAACAATACTAAGAGTAGTCACTGGAACGAAAAGGTGGGCGGTGCTACTACTTGCTATAAGACTCAGTTTTTTAATTTTTCCATGTCTCAATTTCTGGATTTATCGGTTTTTGGATTTTTCGACTATTCGATGATTTTTTCATTTTTGCAGTTTTTAAATTTAACATTTTTCGATTTCTCTATACTTTGTTATTTCGGGTTTTTGATTTTCAGATTTTTCTGATTTTCGAGTTTTCGCTTTTTCGGATTCGATATTCCAATTTTTCGATGCTTTGATTTTTCAATTTTTCCATTTCCCAATTTTTCGTCATTTCAGTTTTGAAATATTTCAATTCCAGTTTTGAAATATTTTAATTTGAGTTTTGAAATATTTCCATTCAGTTTTTCAGTTCGTCAATTTTTCATTTTTCAATTTTGTGATTTTTAAATTTTGGATTTTCCATTACGCGGTTTTCCCATTTTTCGACTTTTCGGTTTCTGAACTTTAGATTTTTCAATTTGTCCTTTTTTTCGATTGTTTGATGTTTCGATTTCTCCATTTTTCAATATTTTTTGATATTTTAATTTTTTTCGATTTCCCAGTTTTTGTTTTCTTTTTGGTTCTTTTTAATTTTTCAAATATTTAATTTTTTGATAAGTATTTCAGTTTTACAATTTTTCAGTTTTTTTAAATTTTACTTTTTTCGGTTTTTAAATTTTTCGATTTTATGTTGCGATTTTTCGATGTTTTAATTTGTTAATTTTTCTGTTTTAGGATTTTTCGGCTTTTAAATTTTTCGATTTTAGTGTTTCAGTTCAATTTTCCAATTTTTAAATTTTGGACTTTCTCGGTTTTTCGATTTTTCAACTTTTCGATTTTTCAGTTCTTTGATACTTCTATTTTTCAATTTTAGTATTTTTTTTTAATTTTACATTTTTCGGTTTTTAAATTTTTGGATTTTACGAGTTTTCGATGATTCAATTTTTGAATTTTTCGATTTCACGGTTTTTCAATTTTTAGACTTCTCTGATTTTTGATTTTTCGAATTTTCGGATTCGATTTCCCAATTTTTCGTCATTTCAGTTTTGAAATTTTTCAATTTCATTTTTGAAAGTTTTCAGTTCGTCAGTTTTCCGATTTTTCAATTTTTGCGATTTTTAAATTTTGGATTTTCGATTTTTCGACTTTTCAATTTTTCAGTTCTTTGATATTCCTATTTTTCAATTTTTCGATTTTTTTTTATTTTACATTTAACGGATTTTCAATTTTTCGATTTTATAATTTTTTGATGTTTCGATTTCTTGACTTTTCGATTTCTCGATATTTTATTATTTCGATTTCTCGATGTTTCAGTTTTTGAATTTTTCGATTTTTGGTTTTTCGATTTTTCAAATGTTTAAATTTTTGATTTTTCAGTTTTTTATTTATTTTTTTTTAATCTTACATTTTTCGATTTTTCAATGTTTCCATTTTACAACTTTTCGATGTTTCGATTTCTTGATTTTTCGAGTTCTCGGTTTTTGCAGTTTCGATTTTTCAATTTTTCGTCATTTCAGTTGGGAAATTTTCAATTTTTGGCGATTTTTAAAATTTTTTATTTTAAATTATCGAATGTTTCGATTTTTTAGTTTTTCGATTTCTACATATGTATTTCCATTTCTCCATGCTTCAGTTTTTCGACTTTTCAATTTTTCAATTTTTGAAATTTTAGCTTTTTCGAATTCTCGATCTTTCGAATGTTTCATTTTTAACTTTTCAGGTTTTGGATTTTTTTTAAAAAAGTTGAAATTTACTCTCCAAAATAAGACTGATTTTAGAAAAGGACCTACCCTTTCAGAAAATAAAGGGCAGGTGGGCGGGGCTAGTAGTTGCTATGAATATTTTTTTTCTCCAACTCTATTTTTTCTCTTTCTTTCTTTCAATATGTCTCTGTGTCTCCTAAATCAGTGAAAATCGCAAAAAAACCTATTAACTTTAAACTTTTTTTGAAAATTTGAAAATGTAAAATTATTTTCCGATTTTACAATATTTCGATTTTACGATTTTTTAATTTTTCGGCTTCGATTTTTCAACGTTTCGTCTTCCTAATTTTTCAACATTTCAATTTTGGGAATTTTTCAGTTTTTGGATACTTTACTTTTGCGATTTTTTGATGCTGCGGTTTCTTGACATCTCGGTTACGTGAATTTGAGATTTTTTTGACTTTTTGAGTTTTATTTTTTTTTGTTTTTCAATTTTTAGATTCCTCAATTTTTGGGTATTTTAGTTTTTCGATTTTTTCATGTTTTGACTGCCAGATCTTTCAATTTTTCGATTTTTAAAATTTTTTAATTTCTCAATCTGGTAAGATAATAACAATGAAAAGGAGGCGGGTGGGCGGTGCTACTAATTGCTATACCTAAGACTCGGTCTTTAAATTTTTCCATGTCTCAATTTCTGGATTTCTCGGTTTTTGGATTTTTCGACTATTCTATAATTTTTTCATTTTTGCAAGTTTTTAAATTTTAGATTTTTCGGTTTTTCGACTTTCCGATTGCTCAATTTTAGGAACTTTTCAATTTCTGCATTTTCCAATGTTTGAATATTTTAATTTTTCGATATTTCAACTTGTCGATTTTTAAAATTTTGGTTTATCAAGCTGCTGAGATAAGACTGATTTTGGCAAATGACATACCTTCTAATAAAAGAGAGGGTGGGTGGGTGGGGCTAGTACTTGCTAAGATAAGACTAAACAATATTAAGACTAGTCACTAGAATGACGAGGAGGTGGGTGGGCGGGGCTACTGTTGCTTATAAGACTGTAGAAAAAAGCAAAACTGAGCCCCGCCCACTTCCTTTCTCCATTTCACTGACTTGTATTATTTACTGTAAAATGGGAACTGCATTATATTTTGATAAGCGGTACAATGTACGATTTAAAACAAAATCAAAATTGGTCCCGCCCACCCACCCATATTTAATTTTGATCACTCATTTTTATTGGCTCTGAGACAAAAGCAATTTTATATTCACAAAGAATTATAGGATTATATATTTTTTGAATAATGTTCTAAAATCGTTAATCAAAATATTGATGACGTATGTACTACACACATGAATATTTCATTCATTAAACATGATATAGCACATGTTTATAAACATCGTAAATAATAATATGAAAAGGTGGCGTCAAAAGAGCCGTAAAAGTAACCACCTCCGCATTGCCGCCCCCACCATTTTAATACCAAATGCAATCATCTCCTTACTTTCCGGAGACGAATCACAATTTCCTTGAGAACATTGTTAAAGCGTCGAGTTTCGTTTTTCTGTTATGTTGTAAGATTGTGCTGTGCTCTCACGACATGCCACAATCGTTTGACGAAAACAGGGGTTCAGAACCGTCGTCTATTAGTTGTTATATCAGTTGATACATTATGAGCACAAACAATTAAAACGTGTAAGTTTCGGGGTCAGTGCTTGAAATGTCAAGTCGTTGTAACGTTTTGTGAAAGTACTGCGTTACTCTTGGTCTTATTTATACACCTTTAGTAAAATAGCCATTCCATTTCTGTTTTTGGCTCAGTCTCGCCGTCTCCCACCGCCATTACTCACTTAACATTGGCCCCATCGCAAATGCTTGGCACTTAATGAAGGTTGTTTGCAATAGAGAAGCAAATGTCATCTTCGGATCTAGAAGGCGTGTCCACTTGGCATTTTTAATGGGTCAAGTACCTTTTCCACCTCCTACAGAATCGATCAGATGGATATCGAATGCTTAATTATGACACGAAACGAGAAATCGTTGACACCGGTGGAAAATCGTCGAAATCGTACCGAGTTTTCTGGGTAAAAGAACCCGGTTTTACGACGTTTCTTGTAACCTTTCGGTTCAAGGTTAATAAATTTCCTGCGATTTGTTTGTACTGTACTTTTAATACGCGTGCACAGATAACAGCACCGTATGGTACAGAATTCAGGTTTAACTCGTCATGGCTGGTCTTGTTCACGTGGGAATCTATGACAAAATATAGAACGTAATAGCTTTGTAATGGCGATATAATCGAAAACGTCCCACTAACTCAGATGTCTGCTTTAATGAAACGAGTAAGAAAATAATTCACTTTGTGGAACAATTATTGCCCATTATGTGGTACAAATTGGAACTACGCTTTCATGGGCTCATGGCCATTAACCATATATAACCGTCGAGCCGACTGCGCTTTGATAATTAGTGGCAACGTTGAAGAACGAGGTACTTGGTTCGGAACTTTCGAAAAAATTTGGTTGAAGATGATTTCGACAGAACTTCCCTTGCCCCAGAACCAATTCCGCGAATTCGACTTGAATTTTTTGGTTTTTCGGCTTCAATTTTCCAATTTTTCGGTTTTCAAATTTTTCGTCATTTCAGTTTTGTAATTTCTCAACTTCTGTTTTTTCATTTAGTCAATATTCCTATTTTTTTATTTTTTGCAATTTTTAAATTTTAGATTTTCGATTTCTCGGTTTTTCGACTTCTCAGTTTTTGAATTTTAGATTTTTCAGTTTTTCGATATTTCAGTAATTTGATGTTTCGATTTTTTGATTTTTTTTTAATTTTACATTTTTTGGTTTTTTAATTTTTTGATGTTTCGATTTCTCGGTTTTTGGATTTTTTTGTTTCTTCACTGTTTCTATTTACAATTTTTCGAATTTTTATGGTTGACGTTTTCAGATTTTCGATGTTCCAACTTTTGAATTTTTCAATTTTTTATTTTGCAAGTTTTCGATTTGAGTTTTTAGAGTTTTCTGTTTTTCATTTTTTATTTTCTTTATTTGTTTCAATTATTATTCGATTTTTCAATGTATTGATTTTATGATTTTTTGTTATTGCAATTTTAACCTTTTCAGTTTCTCGTTTCTTTACTTTTTCGATTTGCAATTTTCAATTTTTCATTTGTTGTTTTTTCATTTTTCGTTTCTTCAAATTTTCGACGTGCAATTTTTCGTTTCGGTTATGTTCTTTTATTTTTACAATTTTTTGATTTTTCAATGTTCCAATTTTATAATTTTTTGTTGTTTCAACTTCAATTTTTTTCAGTTTTTCGTTTCTCGATTTTTCAGTTTTTCGTGTCCTCAATTTTTTGATCTGAAATTTTTCGTTTCGGTTCTTTATCTTCATAATTTTTCAATTTTTCGGTCTCTTTCAATTTGAAATTTTTCAATTTTTGAACTTTTTAATTTCTGGTTTTTTCAGTGTAAAATTTTTCATTTTCACGATTTTTTAATTTGTGATTTCTCAACTTCTGTGTTTTCAATTCGTCAATTTTCCTATTTTTCAATTTTTGCAATTTTTAAATTTTGGGTTTCCGATTACTCGGTTTTTCGATTTTTCGACTTCTCGTTTTGAATTTTAGATTTTTCAATTTTTCGATTTTTCAGTTAGTTGATGTTTCGATTTGATTTTTTTTAAATTGCACATTTTTCGGTTTTTCAATTTTTGGATTTTTTGATTTCTCGACGTTTCAGTTTTTGAATTTTTCGAGGTTTCAGTTTTTCGATTTCTCGGTTTTTGTTTTTTTTTTTGTTTCTTCAGTTTTTCTATTTACAATGTTTTGAATTTTTATGTTTAAAGTTGAGGTTTTCGATGTTCCAACTTTTGAATTTTTCAATTTTTGGATTTTGCAATCTTTCGATTTGAGTTTTCAATTTTTCATTTTTCAGATTTTCGTATTAATTTTCTTTGGTTTTTCAATTATTATTCGATTTTACGATCTTTTGTTATTGCAATTTTCAATTTTTCATTTCTTGTTTTTTCAATGTAAAGTTTTTCAATTTTTTATGTCCTCATTTTCGGTCTTTTTTTCAATTTGAAATGTTTCAATTTTCGAATTTTTTCTGGTTTTTTCAATTAAAATTTTTCATTTTCATGATTTTTCAATTTCTTATTTCCCCAATTTTTGAGTTGCAATTTTTCTAGTCTTTATTTTAAATATTTTTAAAATACTTCACTTTTTCAGTTTTCCGTTTTTCAATTTTTACTTATTGGATTTTAAAACTTTCATTTATTCGACTTTTAAATTTTCCGGTTCTTCAGTTTTTCGACTTGCAATTTTTTTTTTTTTTGTTTACAATTTTAACATTATAAAACTCTCGGAATTTTCACTTTAAAATTTTTCATTTTTTCGATTTTCTTCTGGATGTTTCATTTTTTAGATTTTGTAATTTTTTGATTTGCAATTTTTAATTTTTCAGTTTTTCTATTTCTTGATTTTTCATTTCTTCAAATTTTCGGTTTGCTATGTTTCGATTGTTCAGTGACTTGATTTTACTATTTTCATTTTTCCAATGTTAAATTTTTCAATTTTTGGGTTTTTCAACTTTTCGATTTGCAACTTTTTGGTTTTTAATTTTTCGATTTTTTAACTTTTAGATTTTTTAATGTTTAGTTTTTTCAATTTTAGATCTTCCAGTTTCAAGATTTTTCAATTATTCAGTTTTTCGATTTTCCAACTTTGAATGTTTGAATTTTTAGATTCCACAATTTTTTGATTTTTAATTTCACGAGTTTGCAATTTTTAATTTTTCAGTTTTTCGATTTTTCAAGTTTTAATTTCTTCAATTTTTTGAGTTGCAATTTTGTTTATGCTTTTTATTTTCTTTATTTTTAAAATTTTTGGATTTTTAAATTTTCCGTTTTTCAGTGTTTCGATTTTTAGTTTGTCTATTTTTCAATTCTAGAATTTTTAATTTTTCGATTTTTCAATTTCTCAAGTTTTCAATTTTTAATTTCCGTTGATATTTCAGTTATTGGATTTTTCAATGTTTCGATTTTATAATTTTTTGTCTTTTCAATTTTAATTTGCTCGGTTCAATTTTTCGATTTGCGATTTTCCAAAATTTCATTTTTCTGCTTCTATAATTATTCAATTCTTCAAATTTTCGGTTTGCAATTTTTCGCTTCCGTTTTTCACTTTATTTATTTTTGCAATTTTCCGATTTTACGTTTTTGGGTTTTTCAATTTTCCAATTTGCAATTTTTTCGTTTTCAATTTTTCGATTTTTTAACTTTTAGATTTTTTCTTTTTTGGTTTTTTCAATTTTAGACCTTGCGGTGTCATGATTTTTCAATTTTTCGTTTCTTCAATTTTTTGATATGCAATTTTTCATTTTTAAATTTTTGACTTTTTCGATTTTCCAACTTTGGATGTTTCAGTTTTAGATTCTACAATTTTTCGATTTTTAATTTCCCGCGTTTTCAATTTTTAATTTTTCAGTTTTTCCATTTTTCAAGCTTTAATTTCTTGAATTTTTCAAATTGGAATTTTTTCATTTGGATTTTATTTCCTTATTTTTAAAATTTTTGGATTTTTCATTTCCTCAATATTTCGATTTGCAGTTTTTCGTTTTGGCTTTTTATTTTTTCAATTTTTGGATGTCATTGAATCTGCTTTTGTAACTTTTCTTTTTTCTATATGAAATTTTTTAATTTTTGGATTTTTAAATTTTCCGTTTTACAATTTTCCGTTTTTTTAATTTTAGACTTTTCAGTTTTTCGATTTTTCAATTTTTAATTTTCTTTACTTTTTCAAGTATTCGAATATTCAATGTTTCGATTTTATTATTTTTTGTTGTTTGTGCTTTTTATTTTCTTTATTTTTAAAATCTTTGGATTTTTAAATTTTTCTTTGTTTAGTGTTTCGATTTTTTTTCATTTTAAAATTTTTTAGTTTTTCGATATTACAACTTTGGATGGTTCAATTTTTAGATTCTACAATTTTTCGATTTTCAATGTCATGAGTTTCCAATTTTTAATTTTTCAGTTTTTCGATTTTTCAAGTTTTAATTTCTTCAGTTTTTCGAGTTGCAATTTTGTCGTTTGGATTTTTTTTCATTTTTTTAATTTTTGGATTTTTCAATTTTTCGTTTTTCAGTGTTTCGATTTTTAGTTTTTCGATTTTTCAATTCTAGAATTTTTAGTTTTTCGTTTTTTCAATTTAGGATTTTTCAATTTATCAAGTTTTCAATTTTTAATTTTCTTTAAGTTTTCGATTTTATAATTTTTTATTTTTTCAATTTTAATTTTTCAGTTCAATTTTTCGTTTTGCGATTTTCCAAGTTTTCATTTTTCTGTTTCTATAAATTTTCAAATCTTCAAATTTTCGGTTTGCAATTTTTCGATTCGGTATTTCATTTTTTTATTTTTTCAATTTTTCGATTTTTTAGTTTTTGGGTTTTTCAATTTTCCAATTTGCAATTTTTTCGTTTTCAATTTTTCGATTTTTTAACTTTTTGATTTTTAAATTTTTTGATATGCAATTTTTTATTTTTACATTTTTGACTTTTTCGATTCGAACTTTTGGATGTTTCAGTTTTAGATTCTACAATTTTTCGATTTTCAATTCCACGAGTTTTCAATTTCTAATTTTTCAGTTTTTCGATTTTTCAAGTTTTAATTTCCTGAATTTTTCAAGTTGCAATTTTTTCATGTGAGTTTTTATTTCCTTATTTTTAAAATTTTTGGATTTTTCAATATTTCGTTTTTTAGTTTTTCGATTTTTCAATTTCTCAAGTTTTCAATTTTTAATAACTTTGCTATTTCAATTATTCAATTTTTCAGTGTTTCGATTTTATAATTTTTTGTTTTTTCAATTTTCTTTTCAGTTAAATTTTTTTATTTGCGATTTTGCAAATTTTCCTTTTTCTGTTTCTTTAATTTTTCATTTCTTCAAATTTTTCAGTTTTTGGATTTTTCAGTTTTTTGGTTTTTAATTTTTCGATTTTTCAACTTTTATTTAGAGTTTTGAATTTTTCGTTTTTTCAATTTTGCTATTTTAGAATTCTTCAATTTTTTTTTATTTACCTACTCAATTTGACAGTATTTTTCAATTTTTCATTTTTTTGTGTTTTCAATTTCAGGATATGCAACTGTTTGAATTTTCATTTTTTTAAATTTGTTCAGTTTTTCGATTTTCCAACTTTTGAATGTTTCAATTTTTAGATTTTGCAATTTTTCGATATTTCAGTTTTTCCTTTCTTGAATTTTTCTTTGGCAATTCACTTTTTCATTTTTTTAGAATGTTTAGAAATTTTAGAATGTTTCCATTCGATTTTAAAACATTTTCAATTTTTAATTTTTCAGTTTCTCCATATTTAATTTTTCAATGTTTCGATTTTACAATTTTTAGGGTTTCCAATTTTTAGATTCAATTCGTTTTTCTTCGATTCATTTTTTTTTTCGATTTTTAAACTTCTTCAGTTCTTCGTTTGCAATTATTCGATTTTCCACTTTTTCGATTTTTTCCAATTTTCCAATTTTTCGAATGAAAAAATGGAAAAATTTCAAAATTAAAAAAAAAACATAAAACGACAACTTTGAAAAATCTAAAAATTGGAAATCAAGAACTTGAAAAATTGAATTGAAAAAACGGATAACTGGAAATCCAAAAATTGAAAAATTAGTGGAATTGACATTTATCCAAGATTGAAAATTTGAAAAATTGAAGAAACGAAAGATATGGATGAAACATTGAAAAAATAATTTAAATGAAAAAAACAAAAATTGTGATATAAAATGGAAAAAATGAAATTTAAAAGATCGGGAAAATGAAAAATTAAAATCAAGAACTGGAAAAATCGAAAAGTTTGGAAGTGGGGAAATAAAAAATTGAAAGAAAATGATAAACGAAAAATGTTGTCATCAAAAAATTGGAGATAAATAAATTTAGATTTTTCAAAAAATTATAAGATTTGATTTTGCGAATTTTGTTTTATTTATTTTTTTGATAAGCGTAATAAATTAAAATAAAAATTTATATGTGATATTAAAGCAAATGTAAAGAAGCGTGCTACAAGTTTACTTCAAATGAGTTTTTCCATTGCAGAATTTTGATGACGTCATCAACATTTTAATAATAAAAATAATTTTATTGGTGTTTTGGGGTGCCTATCGATTTGTTACAATAAAGAAAAACAAAAATACATGAAAAAATACATTACACAATGAACAATGAATTACACATACATATATGTATATATAAAAATGTGTTTTTTTCACGTGTAATAATGTTTTGTACTTGTAGAGGCGTGGTAGAGACAGAATACAACAATCAATCCAATAATTTCGAACATGATGACATTATATTGTAGATCGCTCGCGAACTGCACAAACAACAACGGTCCCAGATCGAGCCCCTGCGCCGCTTTCGACCACACCAATTCCACCATTTTCCAACCGAGAGGTCGTGAACTGCTTCAGATTCTCGGATCTGCAGCTTCCAAATCCATGCATACCTTGACCCGGATATTCGCAAATTCTGCACCAAATCCTCATTCCGGAGTCGACTTTCACTTCTTTCTTCGGGTGCATTTTGATCAAAGCCGTCATTTAAATGCAGCCGCAGCCGCTGAATAATGACCGTAATTCTCAGCGATTAATTTACGACACGTGAACCCGACACATTGTACATGTAAAGGAGGAAAGGAGCATGAATGAAAATCTGCCGTTTCGATGTAACACTTTCTCGTTTACGCTAGAATAATACGTCACAGTTAAATGAGTTGATAAAGTTAATTAGCTCGTAAAGTGGAGGTTTTATTGGGTATTGTCCCAAACTTATTGCGAAATAGGACATCCGCTTCTGCAATTTGGCGAAGGAGTGAGAACTTGTAAAGTTGTAATGTAATGACTGAATGGGAGCGGCGAGAATTCTTGGGATTTTATTACGAGTTTGAAATTTTTTCCCGGTTTGAATATTTGAGGTATGTGGGCTTGAAAGCAAAGTCGTGGACGGTTTTGAAGTTTTAATTGAGAGTTTTTTCGGGTTTGGAATACCAGAAACGACGAAGTTTGGTTTAGTGGCGCAATGAGGTACATATTTATCAGGTGATAACAACGATCTTGCGTAATATATTGGGTCACGACAAGAGCCCTATTTTCTACTATATTAGAGGTTTTAAATTAAGCTAAAACACTGTTAACTCTACTTAGGTGTGTCCATATGGCCCACTAAAATTGTTTTACACGCAATGTTAGATGACACTGTAACACAGTTACAAAAATTACCACGATATACTTAGTGTGTAGAGAGTATTTAGTACTATCTGCTTAAAAAATCAAAAACATTGTGGTAGTTATTTGCTTTGTAGTAGATAAAGATAAGGTTCCTTTTCTTGTCGTTTTTTCGCTCAGGTTATCGGACTTGAAAACATACACTTGTTTTGTCGTACCACAATCAGTGTACACTATCAATCTTATTACAGTTTATTGACATTTGAAATTTATAAAATAGTTATCTTCCTTTTCGTTTCACTACTTCGTTTCTCGTCTCACAACTGAATGAACTCGTTTTTTGCTTGTTTTTTTTTTTTTTATTCGCGTTTTCACCGTTTCTTGATCGCGATTTGTTCTATATTGTCTCATTTCGCGATCAGAACTGACTTTTTAATTTTTTTTCAATGTTTCTTTGGATATAGTAATCTTTCGTGTATGCAATTTTTCAAATTTTCCTCGATCTTCCAATTTTTTAATTTTTCAATTTTGTAATTTTTTGATTTTCGGTTTTTCCGATTTCTTTAATTTTCGTTTTTCGATTTTGCACGATTTCGATTTTTAAGTTTCTGTTTCTAATCTTTCGATTTTTAAATTTTCGTAAAATGGAAAAATTATAGAATGGTTAAAATTGTGAAGTCGAAAAACCGTAACATTGAATGATCGAAAATTTTGAAAATCAAATATCGAGAAAGTGAAAAATTAAAAATCGAAAAATTGAAGAATCGATAATTGAAAAAGTTTTAAAATACAATAATTGAACAATGTAGTTATTATATTTTGAATTGAAAACTAGAAAAGTTGCAAATCAAAAATTGAAGAAACGAAAAACTGAAAAATCGAACAGCTGAAAACCGAAAAATTGAAAAATACAAAATTTGAAAAAATGAGGAATATGTTGTTTACTTGACGAACTAAATTTTTGTTGTCTTTTAATTCCCATCTGTATTTGTTCATAATTTTTGCTTTTAATTCTCTATTTCTTTGCTTAACCATATGTCTGTTTCTTTGCGTTTGATTTCCTTCTCTTTATCTGTGATTCCATTTTCGGAATTTTATTCTTTTATTTCCTCCACTATAATCACTATTTGCTTTCTTGTTCTATAGTGTTATCTTCTTTTTAAATTTTCGAAACTTTGAACTTTCTTTTCCAACTTCGATCTTGTGGTAACGTCCCACGATTTGTATCTTTACAAATTTTTAAAACCAATCTTTCTATAATGTCGCATTTGGTGCTTAAATGACCTAAAATTTCATTGAATCTTCAAAATTTCGTTTTGAACCTGAAGAAATTTCTAGAACCTCCAGATCTTACCGTTTTCATCCGTTTTTTGATAACTGATTTGTTCTACACTGTGTCATTTCCAATAAAAATTTCTTTTTGAACATGAAGAAAGTTCTAGAACCTCCAAAGGGCTCAAAAATTTGATTTGAGGAAGAAAAGACTTCCAAGATCTTTTAAAATCATCCTGAATTATCGTCTTTCTTCAATTTCAACTATTAGAGTTCTCGATTTTTTATTTTTCAATTTCTCAATTTTCATTTATCCGATTTCTGAACTATTTTTTTTATTTTTCCTTTGCTCGCTTCCCAAAGTTTCGATTTTTTCAGTTCTTCAATTTTTAGACTTTTCAGGTTTTTTCCAACATTTTCAATTTTACGATATTTTAATTTTTCAATGTTTTAAATTTTAGATTTTTAGATTTTTCGATTTTTCAGTTCCTCAGTTCTTCAATTTTTCGATTTTTCAAGTTTTTGATTTTTAAGCTTACGATTTTTCGACTTTGCTTTTTATTTTTTCGAATTCTTGTATTTCCAATTTTTTAAACTCTCAAGTTTTTGGATATTTCTTTTAGTTTTGATTTTTTTGTTCAATATTTGGATTTTTCAAATCTTCAATTTTTGGACTCATGGATTTTTTTATTTCTCGATTTTTTACTTTTTTTCAGTTTTTCTAAATTTCAATTTGATCAATTTTCCGAATTTTAAATTTTAGGTTTATCGAATTTTTCGATTTTTAAATTTTTTGATTTCTCGATTTATCAATTTTTAATTTTTAACTTTTCTTCACGGCTTTCCACTCCTCGATTTCTCGATTCTCCGATTTTTCGATTTCTCGATGTCTCAGTTTTTTAATTTTTCGAAGTTTCGATTTTTGGATTTCTCGGTTCTTCGGTTTTCGATGTTTCAATTTTTCAGTTATTCGATTTATCAATTTTTCAATTTTTTAAACTGTGAAGTTTCGATTTCTCGATTTGTCGATTTTTCAGTATTCAGTTCTTCAGTATTTCTAATTTTCAATTTTTCAAATTTTGACGCTGCTAAATTTTCAGTTTCCCGATTTCTCAATTTATCTATTTTTAGTTTTCCCATTTCTCGACTTCTCGAAGTTTCGATTTTTCAGTTATCGACTCTTTGATTTTTCGACTTTGCTTTTTGGTTTTTCGATTTCTCAATTCTTGGATATTTCTTTCAGCTTTGGGATTTTCCAATCTTTGATTCTCCGACTTCGATTTTTCGACTTGTGGATTTTTCGATTTCTTAATTTTTGGATATTCAGTTTTTCGTTTTTTAAACTTTACATTTTTCAATTTTTCGACTGTTTTATATTTCAATTTCTCAAATTTTCGTTTTTTCGACAATTTTTCAATTTTTAGATTTTTCAGTTTCTTGATTTTTAATTTTTGAATTTTTCGTTTCCTGATTTTTTTCAGATCTTGATTTTCATTTTTCATCATTTCAATCATTTTCATGCTTTATATCACAATTTTTCGTTTTTTCATTTCCTTTTTTTAATTATTCTGTTTTTCAAATTTTCGATCTTTGATATTTCAATTCCTCGATTTTCCAGTTTATAAATTTTGCAAATTTTGGATTTCCAGTTATCCCATTTTCTTGATTTCCAATTTTTGGATTTTTCAAAGTTTCAGTTTTATATTTTTTTCGATTTTATAATTTTGGAATTTTTCATATCGAAAAGTAGAAAAATCGAAAACTAAGAAATCGGAAAAAATGAAAAACTGGAAACTGAAAAAACGAAAAATTCCAAAATTGGAAAATTGCAAACGAAGAACTGAAGAAATAAAAAATGAAACACTGAAAAACTGAAAATCGAGAAATTTAAAAATTAAAAAAAATTATTGAATCGTCAAAATTGTGAAGTCGAAAAACTAACATCGAAAAATCAAAAAATTCAAGAGTCGAATAAATGACAAAAATTTGAAAATCTAGTAGCTAAAAAATGAAAAAATTCTAAAATAGTAAAATTGAAAAAGTGAAAAATTGAAAAATCTAAACGTTCTAAAATCGAAAAATTGAATACCAAAAAATTGCGAATCGGAAAGTTGAAAATCCAAAAATTCAAAAATTTCACATTGGAAAAAAGGAAAATAAAGTCAGAACATTGGAAAATCGTAAAGTTGAAAAAACAAGGAAAATAAAAAACCGAATCGAAAAATTGCAAATCAAAAGTTTGAAGAAATGAAAAATTAAAGAAACAGAAAAATGAAAACTTAGAAAATCGTGAATCGAAAAATTGAACTGGAAAGACTAAAATTGAAAAAATAAAGAAAATAAAAAGCCAAAACAAAAATGTGAAGAGATGAAAATTTGAAAAATTGAAAACTGGTGAAATTGCAAATCGAAAAATTGCGAAATCAAAAAATTGAAACATCCAAAAGTTGGAAAATAGAAAACCTGAAAAATTTTAAAATAAAAATTCCGAGACTTGCATATCGTAAAATTGAAAACCTACTTATTACACTAGTCAATTATCGATTTTTTAAGTTTACGATTTTTCGACTTTGTTTTTTAGTTTTTTGATTTTTCACTTTTCCAATTCATTAAATTCTCAGTTTTTTGGATAATTCTTTCAGTTTTGGGATTTTTCAATTTTTCGATTTTTGGACTCCTGAATTTTTTGATTTCTCGATTTTTTATTTTGGATTTTCAATTTTTCGTAAAACTATATTTTTCAATTTTCTACTCTTTTATACTTTGATTTCCCAATTTTTCGGCTTTTTAGTGTTTTAATTTTTCAAATTTTCGATTTTTCGAGTTTTCAGTTCTGTATTTCAATTTTTCAATTTTCCGAAATTTTTAATTTTCGATTTTTCCGATTTTTTATAAGATGTTTCGATTTTTCAATTTTTTAATTTTCAACTTTTCTTCACGGTTTCCACTCCTCGATTTCTCGATCCTCTGATTTTTCGATTTCGCGATGTTTCGATTTTTGGATTTCTCGGTTTGTCGATTTTTTACTTTTGGGCTTTTCAATTTTTCAATTTTCCAATTTTTTGATGTGGTCAAATTTTTAAATTCTGGAGTTTCGATTTCTCGATTTGTCAATTCTTCGATTTTTTTTTGATTTTTTGATGTTCGGATTCCCCTCATTGTTCAATTTTTGATTTTTCGATTTTTTGATTTTCAGTTCTTCAGTATTTCTATTTTGCAGTTTTTCAAATGTTGACGTTTCTCGACTTCTCAAAGTTTCGATTTTTCAGTCCTTCAACTCTTCGATTTTTCGACTTTGCTTTTTGGTTTTTCGATTTCTCAATTTTCTAGTTTTTAATTTACCAATACTTCTTTCAGTTTTGGGATTTTCCAATATTTTGATTCTCCGATTTTTCGATTTGTGGATTTTTCGGTTTTTTATTTCGCGAGTTTTCAGTTCTTCCATATTTTAATTTTTCAAATTTTAGAAATTTTAAAGTTTGAGGTTTTCAATCTTTTGAGATATCGATTTATCAATTTTTACATTTTTAACTTTTCCATTTTAGTTTATTTCGGTTACTTAATTTTTCGATGTTTCGATTTCTTGATTGTTTACTTTTCGGCTTTTCGATTTTTCGTAGTTTCGATGTTTGAATTATCCGATTTTTTAATTTTCCAATTTTTTAAATTTTCGAGTTTCCATTTCTTGATTTGTAGATTTTTCAGTTTTTCAATTTTTAAATTTTAGATTTTCGAATTTTTTTTTTTTTGATTTTTTGATGTTTCAATTTCTCCATTTTTCAATTTTACTATATTTTAATTATTCAATGTTTTAAATTTTAGATTTTTCAATTTTTCAGTTCTTCAATATTTTTTAGTTTTTCAAATTTTGACGTTTCTGAATTTTCAGTTTTCCGATTTCTCAATTAATCTATTTTTTGATTTTCAGTTTGTCAGTTCTTCAATTTTTCGATTTTTCAAGTTTCTGATTTTTTAAGTTTGCGATTTTTCGACTTTGCTTTTTTGACATTTCGACTTCTCAATTTTTGGAAATTTCGTCCAATTTTATGATTTTCAGTTATTCCATTCTTCTATTTTTTCGTTTTTTAAGCTTTCAGTTTTTCGATTTTTCGACTTTATACTTCGATTTCTCAAATTTTTAACTTTTCAATTTTTAAAGTTCTAGGTTTTTCGATTTCTGGAGTTTTCAGTTCTCCTAGATTTCAATTTTTCAATTCCGTCGTTTGTGGATCAAATAATAAAAAAAAAACTCTAGAATTTTGCCAAACCAAAATTAACTAACACTTTTCTTCAACTGCAATGTTAATCTGAAGAGAAAATTCTTTAACTTTTTGTTTTTCACATAGAATTCCTCTCAGTAATCCAAACACCAATTTTTTTGAGGCTGCAATGTATTATTTATTATCCAAATAAACACTAGAGAAGATGCTCAAAATTCCTGCCTTGTGGATATAAGTAAGCTCGTAATTTTGATCATTTTTTGAAAAAGTTAGTCATAAGTACCTGCTAACATAAAACTGATTTTGGCAAATGACATACGTTCTAAGAAAACAGAGGGTGGGTGGGCGGGGCTAGTACTTGCTAAAATGAAACTAAGAAAATTAAAGGCGGAGGTGCCAAAATTGGTCTTATTTTGACAGGTACTAGCCCCACATCATTTTAAACGTAGACTTTTGAAGACAATTTTTGATACGTCAAACATTGTTGTCAAATGCAATTTTATCAAATTATTACAAAAACAACACAACCATATCTTTGTACATTCTAACTGAAATGGTAATTAAACATGGTCATGGGCGAGAGAAATATTAAAAAAAGTGTTATTACTAGTTATTGTGATAATGAAGGAATTTTTTTACTATTTTTCCCAGACTCGCCAGTTGATTGTTAAGAGCGCCATTTTGGAGACACCCGGTATACTAGAATCCATCTTAGTCCAAGAACATTGCATCCAGATTTATTTATAGAAAGATGACTTCTACGCCATCAGTAATTTACAGCACGTGCAGTATTGTTCTAATCGTTTCGCAATCATCAATTGAATTAGAGACAAAAACAACGTTAAATTATATGCGATAACACTGTCAACATCGTTTATAAATAACGAAATTAAGCAAGGGCGCAATTTAAATCCTTTTGTTGCTCCAAAAAATGATTTTTGAAAAACTATTTATTACTGTCCAACCTTCGCAACGTGGGTGTTCGTTCCTAAAATATTTACCAACAATTTTCACTTCGTAATTATTAATTTAAGGTTACGTTTATCGCAAGCATCATTAGCCAACTGCAGATGCGTAAGCATTTCTCGCAACGAGGCCATGCAGAAAGACCTCAGGTAAAACAAGGCTAAAGCAATAACTTCAAGCCGGAGAAAATCCTACATTTCCTAGTTAATTTCTTAATTAAGTCTGAAAACTCGCAGAACCAGCGCGCTTTCCATACATTTTAATATTGGAGCGGCAGACGAAATTCATCAAAATACAAGCAATTAAAGGAAAAGCACGATTCAGAGCGGAAAATTAGCACGTATTGCATCCATTATGTGCATAATTCATCATTTCCCTCATGTCGGCAATTCGTCATTTTCGTTCTGATATTAAAAAACAGCGAACTGTTCGAAGACACGTAAAATCGAAATTCGTGGGAAGTTACACGATCTAGAATTATGTAATTGATAGTAATTGCAGGGAGTGCCCTTAATTGTGGTCGAGTCCGTTCTAGATGTAATAAGTAATAACAGTGCACATGCATTAGAGTCGGAGACAGGTTCGTCTTGAGAACAAACGGCATCCTGCATTGGTCAAGCTATTGAAAATGAGGCTAGATTAATTGGCTGATAGAGTGCAGCTTTCCCATCATCAGTTACCGGATGGAAACACCTTTGACTCTTTTTACTTCCCGAGCGTAAGCAAAGGAAGTATTGTAATCGAGTCCGTCGGCCGACTCTCTACTTTTACGTTTTCTCGATCTTTCATGACCCCTAGAAGACCAAGAAATAGGTCTCCCATTTCCGTCTGTCTGTCCGTCTGTCCGTCCGTCTGTCCGTCCGTCTGTCCGTCTGCCGTCCCGGATTTTTATTAGACAGATAATCTCCGAAAGTACTCGACCGATTGTTGTGAAATTTTGTACTTATATTAAGAATATCATGTAGATGGTAAAACGCTAACCAAAATTTGTCTAATCATCCCCACCACTAATGCGATGACGTCACTTCAAAATTGTACATAGTAAATGGGTTTTCAATTGTATAAAATAACATAGTCCTACACAGGTAGTTTACAACTCTGAATCGACTTTTCACCCGAAACGTCCAGATTTTTGGAAAAAAAATCGAAATTATAAAACAACATTTTGAAATTTAATTTTTAATCTGCTAACCAGAATGCTTTGAAATGTTGCAGATGTTTTAAGGCTATAAAGAGCATCATAAATCTTTAGTCAAAAAATATTTGCTTATCCCCTCCAAAAACTTGATGACGTCAGCTCAAAAGTTTGTGGAATAAATCATATCTAAAATGTACAAAATATGATGAGTCTGTACTTGTGAACTATCACTCCATTAATATTTTTTGGATTTGCATATACAGGGTGACTCAAAAAAATTAATGAATGTGTAAATATATTTTATTGATTTAATCAGGAACTACAAAACCGAATGCTCTGAAATCTTGCAGATGTTTTGAGGTCATAAAGAGCATAATAAATGTTTAGTCAAAATATATTTGCTTATCCCCTCCAAAAACTTGATGACGTCAGCTCGAAAGTTTGCCGAATAAATCATATCTAAAATGTACAAAATATGATGAGCCTGTACTTGTCATTTATCACTCCATTCATATTTTTTGGATTTGCATATACAAAGTCACTCAAAAAAATTAATGAATGCGTAAATATATTTTATTGATTTAATCAGGAACTACAAAACGGAATGCTCTGACATCTTGCACATGTTTTAAGGTTATAAAGAGCATAATAAATGTTTAGTCAAAATATATTTGCTTATCCCCTCCAAAAACTTGATGACGTCAGCTCGAAAATTTGCCGAATAAATCATATCTAAAATGTACAAAATATGATCAGTCTGTACTTGTGATCTACCACTCCATTCATATTTTTTGGATTTGCATATACAGGGTGATTCAAGAAAATAAATGAAAGCGTAAATTTATTTTACTGATTTACTCAGGAACTACAAAACCGAATGCTTCGAAATCTTGAAGATATTTTAAAATTATCATAAGCATGGTAAATTTTTGATCAAAACGTATTTGGTCGTCGCCCCTAAAAAATTTATGACGTCACCACAAAATTTTGCTGAATAAATCCTATCTAAAATGTACAAAATATGGTGAGTCTCTTCTTGTGATTTATCATTCCATTTAAATTTTTTCGATTTGCATATACAGGGTGACTCAAAAAAATTAATGAATGCGTAAACTTATTTTATTGATTTAATCAGGAACTACAAAACCGAATGCTTTGAAATCTTGCAGATGTTTTAAGGTTATAAAGAGCATAATAAATTTTTAGTCAAAATATATTTGGTTATCTTCTACAAAAAACTGTTGACGTCAGCTCAAAAATTTGCCGAATAAATCGTATCAAAAAGGTACAAAATATGATGAGTCTGTACTTGTGATTTATCATTCCATTCATATTTTTGGATTTGCATATGCAGGGTGACTCAAAAAAATTAATGAAGGCGTGAATTTATTTTATCGATTTAATCAGGAATTACAAAACCGAATGCTTTGAAATCTTGGGAATATTTTAAAGTTATTATAAGCATGGTAAACTTTTGTTCAAAATGTATTTGTTCATCCCTCCTAAAAAAATTGATGACGTCACCCTTAAATTTTGCTGAATAAATCCTATCTAAAATGCAAAAAATATGATGAGTTTGTACTTGTGATTTATCATTCCATTCATATTTTTTAGATTTTTTTAAGAGGTGGTTCAAAAAAATTAATGAAGTCAATTTATTTTATTGATTAAATTAAAGGCAACACTTATTATTAGTATTACACCCCAACCAACCCAATTTGGTAGACACAAAATTTGTTAAAGGAAAAACTCGGTTGAAACATAAGGGTAGCACGCTTATTTACATCGACTTTAACATTACAGACCTGCATTTGTTTTATGCGCTCACTTGGTTCCGCGAATGTGAAATAGACATGTTTATAATCAACCAATTGTGAATTTCACCGTCAAGAATTAAAATAAAACCCAATGTTTTATATAATAAGCGGAAGTCGAAGCAATAAAACCGATGGTCGTTTTGTTTACAGTTTCTCTGTTTGACTCTCACGTATGCTGTTACGCCTGTCATCTTAAATTAAGAATGTTTATACATACACGATTTTCAGTTGCCTCTGATACGTAGGTATACGTGAGTAAATTGTTTCGTTATTTTATTGATTATTACAAATCAATATTCAAAACGACTCAATTCATTTTCCCGAAAATTTGAGAATATAATAATTTTATTCTTAGTATTACACTACATCTATCCCAACTGATATACGTGTCCTTGCAAAAATGTTGATGACGTCATCGCAATTTTTTTTTAAATTCCCACTACAAAAATGTAATGAGAAAAAAAAACACAATAGGCATGCAGTCGTCAAGTTTCCGACAGCGAGGGAAGTACTGTCTAAACTCTTTAGACCAATTTTTATAATTTAATCCTTGTGTAGAATTTTATTATCAACGTGTTAAATAAAACCTTAGAAGAGTTCAGAAAACCTAAAAGTGTCACGAACTCGACTTACCCCAACTAATTATAGCTAATAATCATACATCACACACACCAGTGCATAGAATCCGCGTTTTAATTACCGATAACGATCGCAGCTTGTTTGTGTCCATCATTAATATCAGCCGACAGTTGCTAATACATTTTTCAAATTCCACGAGATAGGATTCATTTCATGCAATGCGATTCTATACCGCATAACCTCCTGTCGAGGCCTCCCGGGACTCGGATCCGAAGATAGTTTTTTCATCGTGGATCAGGATTTATGAAATTACATCCGATATTTTTGTTTTATTAGTTACAGGAGCAATGCATTAGGGATTAGCAATCAAAACCGGTCTTCCAGCAGCAAACAAATTTCCTCGTCTGGTGAATAAAAGCTGTTTGGTGTGACCTCAATTAATTCCGTTGAACAAAAAGAATTAGCATTCGCACTAGTGGCAACTAGTCAAAAGTAAAAATACAAAAGGTTGCTAAATAATTAAACACCTGAGGTTGCAGTGTAAGCAAGTGGGTAAATTTTTTGGATTTCGTAATAATTAACGAGTAAATGTTATCATAGGTGGATTTAAGTGTCTAGTGTACACAAGATCCACCAACACCGCACTTTAATTTGGGTTAGTTGTTTTATGGATAGCTTGAGGCGGTTGCACAAAAACCGAAAAAACTAATACAGTTTTAATTTGGTTAATTTAATTTGAGATTTCTTTTAAACAAAAAAAGGGTTACGAAATTGATTTCGTAATATAATGGTTTTTTAAACTGCATCAGTCAGTATGCAATCAAAGTGCTTATACTTTCGAGAGCGTTTCACATTTTAATATTCTATTTTCTGGTCGAAAATAGAATATTAATATTATTCTTCAAATGAAGTGGAAAATGGATTTTAGAATTTTTTTTATGATAGAAAATCGTCGCCTTAGAACTTATTTGATCCACAGACCGGAGTGGAATTGAAAAATTGAAAAGTAGAACAACTGAAAACTCCAGAAATACAAAGACTTTAAACTTTAAAAATTGAAAAGTTAAAATCTCGAAAAGTTAAAAATATGAGAAATCAAACTATAAAGTCGAACAATCGAAACATCGAAAAATTCCAAAACTAAGATATCAAGAAGTCGAAAAGTCGAGAAGTCGAAAAATCGAAAAATTGCGAAACTGAAACATGTCAAAATCGAAAAATTAAAAATGGAAAAATTGAAAAGTTAAAAATTTGAGAAGTCGAAGTATAAAGGCGAAACATTTAAAAAGCTGAAGTTTAAAAAACGAAAAATTGAAAATCCAAAAAGTAAAAAATTGAGAAATCCGGAACTCGAAAAATCGAAAAATTCAAGAAAAATTGAAGAATCGAATTACTGAAAAATCACAAAATTGGACGAAATGTCCAAAAAGTGGGAAATTAAAAAATTGGAAAATCGAAGTCAAAAAATCGCAAACTTAAAAAATCGAAAAACTGAAGAACTGAAAAACTGACAAATCGAAACTTTAGGAAGTCCAGAAATGGGAAAATCAAAAAATAGAAAATCCAGAAACGTCAAAATTTGAAATATTAAAAAATATTGATGAACTGAAAAATCGAAAAATCTAAAGTTTAAAACATTGAAAAATTAAAATTTCGTAAATTTGAAAAATGGACAAATCGAAACATCAAAAAACCAAAAAAATAAAAATCCGAAGATCTAAAATTTAAAAATCAAAAAACTGAAAAATCAACAAATTCAGAAACGGAAACTCGAAAATTTTAAAAATTGGATAATTGAATCATCTAATAATTCCAAAACTGAGAGATTGAGAAATCGAAAAATCAAAAGATCGAGAAATCGACGAGTCGAAAAGTTGAGAAGTCGAAAAATCGAAAAGTTAAAAATGGAAAAATTGAAACGTTAAAAATTTTAGAAATCGAAGTATAAAGATGAAACATTTAAAAACCTAAAGTTTAAAAAACGAAAAATTGAAAAATAGAAGAAAAATTGAAGAATCGAATAGCTGAAAAATCACAAAATTGGACGAAATATCCAAAAAGTGGTAAATTAAAAAATTGAAAAATTGGAAAATCGAAGTCAAAAAATCGCAAACTTAAAAAATTGAAAAACTGAAGAACTGAGAAACTGACAAATCGAAACTTTAGGAAGTCGACAAATGGGTAAATCAAAAAATAGAAAATTCAGAAACGTCAAAATTTGAAAAATTAAAAAATATTGACGAACTGAAAAATCGAAAAATCAAAAATTTAAAACATTGAAAAATTAAAATATCGTAAATTTGAAAAATGGACAAATCGAAACATCAAAAAATCAAAAAAATAAAAATCCGAAGATCTAAAATTTAAAAATCGAAAAACTGAAAAATCAACAAATTGAGAAACGAAAACTTGAAAATTTAAAAAATTGGAAAATTGAACCATCTAAAAATTCCAAAAAATCGAAAAATTGGGAAACTGAAACATGCCAAAATCGAAAAATTAAAAATGGAAAAATTGAAAAGTTAAAAATTTGAGAAATCGAAGTATAAAGGCGAAACTTTTAAAAACCTAAGGTTTAAAAAACGAAAAATTGGAAATCCAAAAAGTAAAAAATCGAGAAATTGAGAAATCCGGAACTCGAAAAATTGAAAAATACAAGAACAATTGAAGAAACGAATAGCTGAAAAATCACAAAATTGGACGAAATATCCAAAAAGTGGGAAATTAAAAAATTGAAAAATTGGAAAATCGAAGTCAAAAAATCGCAAATTTAGAAAATCGAAAAACTGAAGAACTGAGAAACTGACAAATCGAAACTTTAGGAAGTCGAGAAATGGGAAAATCAAAAAATACAAAATCCAGAAACGTCAAAATTTGAAATATTAAAAAATATTGAAGAAACTGAAAAAACGAAAAATCTACAGTTTAAAACATAGAAAAATTAAAATATCCGCAAATTTGAAAAATGGACAAATCGAAACATCAAAAAACCAAAAAAATAAAAATCCGAAGATCTAAAATTTAAAAATCGAAAAACTGAAAAATCAACAAATTGAGAAACGGAAACTCGAAAATGTAAAAAATTGGAAAATTGAAACATCTAAAGATTCCAAAACTGAAAGATCGAGAAATCGGAAAATCAAAAGATCGAGAAATCGACGAGTCGAAAAGTTGAGAAGTCGAAAAATCGAAAAGTTAAAAATGGAAAAATTGTAAAGTTAAAAATTTGAGAAATCGAAGTATAAAGTGAAACATTTAAATACCTAAAGTTTAAAAAACGAAAAATTGAAAATCCAAAAAGTAAAAAATCGAGAAATTGTAAAATCCGGAACTCGAAATATTGAAAAACAGAAGAATCGAATAACTGAAAAATCACAAAATTGGACGAAATATCCAAAAAGTGGTAAATTAAAAAATTGAAAAATTGGAAAATCGAAGTCAAAAAATCGAAAAACTGAAGAACTGAAAAATTGACAAATCGAAACTTTAGGAAGTCGAGAAATGGGAAAATCAAAAAAATAGAAAATCCAGAAACGTCAAAATTTGAAATATTAAAAAATATTGACGAACTGAAAAATCGAAAAATCTAAAGTTTCAAACATAGAAAAGTTAAAATATCGTAAATTTGAAAAATGGACAATTCGAAACATCAAAAAATCAAAAAAATTAAATTCCGAAGATCTAAAATTTAAAAATCGAAAAACTGAAAAATCAACAAACTGAGAAACGAAAACTTGAAAATTTAAAAAATTGGAAAATTGAACCATCTAAAAATTCCAAAAAATCGAAAAATTGGGAAACTGAAACATGCCAAAATCGAAAAATTAAAAATGGAAAAATTGAAAAGTTAAAAATTTGAGAAATCGAAGTATAAAGGCGAAACTTTTAAAAACCTAAGGTTTAAAAAACGAAAAATTGGAAATCCAAAAAGTAAAAAATCGAGAAATTGAGAAATCCGGAACTCGAAAAATTGAAAAATAGAAGAACAATTGAAGAAACGAATAGCTGAAAAATCACAAAATTGGACGAAATATCCAAAAAGTGGGAAATTAAAAAATTGAAAAATTGGAAAATCGAAGTCAAAAAATCGCAAACTTAAAAAATCGAAAAACTGAAGAACTGAGAAACTGACAAATCGAAACTTTAGGAAGTCGAGAAATGCGAAAATCAAAAATAGAAAATTCAGAAACGTCAAAATTTGAAAACTTAAAAAATATTGACGAACTGAAAAACCGAAAAATCTAAAGTTTCAAACATAGAAAAATTAAAATATCGTAAATTTAAAAAATGGACATATCGAAACATCAAAAAACCAAAAAAATAAAAATCCGAAGATCTAAAATTTAAAAACCGAAAAACTGAAAAATCAACAAACTGGGAAACGGAAACTCGAAAATTTAAAAAATTGGAAAATTGAAACATCTAAAAATTCCAAAACTGAGAGATTGAGAAATCAAAAAATCAAAAGATCGAGAAATCGACGACTCGAACAGTTGAGAAGTCGAAAAATCGAAAAGTTAAAAATGGAAAAATTGAAAAGTTAAAAATTTGAGAACTCGAAGTATAAAGGTGAAACATTTAAATACCTAAAGTTTAAAAAACGAAAAATTGAAAATCCAAAAAATAAAAAATAGAGAAATTGAGAAATCCGGAACTCGAAATATTGAAAAATAGAAGAATCGAATAACTGAAAAATCACAAAATTGGATGAAATATCCAAAAAGTGGTAAATTAAAAAACTGAAAAATTGGAAAATCGAAGTCAAAAAATCGAAAAACTGAAGAACTGAAAAACTGACAAATCGAAACTTTAGGAAGTCGAGGAATGGGAAAATCAAAAAATAGAAAATTCGGAAACGTCAAAATTTGAAAAATTAAAAAATATTGACGAACTGAAAAATCGAAAAATCTAAAGTTTCAAACATAGAAAAATTAAAATATCGTAAATTTGAAAAATGGACAAATCGAAACATCAAAAAATCAAAAAAATAAAAATCCGAAGATCTAAAATTTAAAAACCGAAAAACTGTAAAATCAACAAATTGGGAAACGGAAACTCGAAAATTTTAAAAATTGGAAAATTGAAACATCTAAAAATTCCAAAACTGAAAGATCGAGAAATCGAAAAATCAAAAGATCGAGAAATCGACGAGTCGAAAAGTTGAGAAGTCGAAAAATCGAAAAGTTAAAAATGGAAAAATTGAAACATTAAAAATTTGAGAAATCGAAGTATAAAGGTGAAACATTTAAAAACCTAAAGTTTAAAAAACGAAAAATTGAAAAATAGAAGAAAAATTGAAGAATCGAGTAACTGAAAAATCACAAAATTGGACGAAATATCCAAAAAGCGGGAAATTAGAAAATTGAAAAATCAGAAAATCGAAGTCAAAAAATCGCAAACTTAAAAAATCGAAAAACTGAAGAACTGAAAAACTGACAAATCGAAACTTTAGGAAGTCGAGAAATGGGAAAATCAAAAAATAGAAAATCCAGAAACGTCAAAATTTGAAATATTAAAAAATATTGATGAACTGAAAAATCGAAAAATCTAAAGTTTAAAACATAGAAAAATTAAAATTTCGTAAATTTGAAAAATGGACAAATCGAAACATCAAAAAACCAAGAAAATAAAAATCCGAAGATCTAAAATTTAAAAATCGAAAAACTGAAAAATCAACAAATTCAGAAACGGAAACTCGAAAATTTTAAAAATTGGAAAATTGAAACCTAAAAATTCCAAAACTGAGAGATCGAGAAATCGAAAAATCAAAAGATCGAGAAATCTACTAGTCGAAAAGTTGAGAAGTCGAAAAATCGAAAAGTTAAAAATGGAAAAATTGAAAAGTTAAAAATTTGAGAAATCGAAGTATAAAGGTGAAACATTTAAAAACCTAAAGTTTAAAAAACGAAAAATTGAAAAATAGAAGAAAAATTGAAGAATCGATTAACTGAAAAATCACAAAATTAGACGAAATATCCAAAAAGTGGTAAATTAAAAAATTGAAAAATTGGAAAATCGAAGTCAAAAAATCGCAAACTTAAGAAATCGAAAAACTGAAGAACTGAAAAACTGACAAATCGAAACTTGAGGAAGTCGAGAAATGGGAAAATCAAAAAATAGAAAATTCAGAAACGTCAAAATTTGAAAAATTAAAAAATATTGACGAACTGAAAAATCGAAAAATCTAAAGTTTAAAAGATAGAAAAATTAAAATATCGTAAATTTGAAAAATGGACAAATCGAAACGTCAAAAAATGAAAAAAACAAAAATTCGAAGATCTAAAATTTAAAAATCGAAAAACTGAAAAATCAACAATTTGAGAAACGGAAACTCGAAAATTTAAAAAACTGGAAAATTGAAACATCTAAAAATTCCAAAACTAAGAGATCGAGAAATCGAAAAATCAAAAGATCGGGAAATCGACGAGTTGAAAAGTTGAGAAGTCGAAAAATCGAAAAATTGGGAAACTTAAACATGCCAAAATCGAAAAATTAAAAATGGAAAAATTGCAAAGTTAAAAATTTGAGAAATCGAAGTCTAAAGGCGAAACATTTAAAAACCTAAAGTTTAAAAAACGAAAAATTGAAAATCCAAAAAGTAAAAAATTGAGAAATTGAGAAATCAGGAACTCAAAAAATTGAAAAATAGAAGAAAAATTGAAGAATCGAATAACTGAAAAATCACAAAATTGGACAAAATATCCAAAAAGTGGTAAATTAAAAATCTGAAAAATTGGAAAATCGAAGTCAAAAAATCGCAAATTTAAAAAATAGAAAATCTGAAAAATCGAAAAACTGGAGCACTGAAAAACTGACAAATCGAAACTTTAGGAAGTCGAGAAATGCGAAAATCAAAAAATAGAAAATTCAGAAACGTCAAAATTTGAAAAATTAAAAAATATTGACGAACTGAAAAATCGAAAAATCTAAAGTTTCAAACATAGAAAAATTAAAATATCGTAAATTTAAAAAATGGACATATCGAAACATCAAAAAATCAAAAAATAAAAACCCGAAGATCTAAAATTTAAAAATTGAAAAACTGAAAAATCAACAAACTGAGAAACGAAAACTTGAAAATTAAAAAAATTGGAAAATTGAAACATCTAAAAATTCCAAAACTGAGAGATTGAGAAATCGAAAAATCAAAAGATCGAGAAATCGACGAGTCGAAAAGTTGAGAAGTCGAAAAATCGAAAAGTTAAAAATGGAAAAATTGTAAAGTTAAAAATTTGAGAAATCGAAGTATAAAGGTGAAACATTTAAATACCTAAAGTTTAAAAAACGAAAAATTGAAAATCCAAAAAGTAAAAAATCGAGAAATTGAGAAATCCGGAACTCGAAAAATTGAAAAATAGAAGAATCGAATAACTGAAAAATCACAAAATTGGACGAAATATCCAAAAAGTGGTGAATTAAAAAACTGAAAAATTGGAAAATCGAAGTCAAAAAATCGAAAACTTGAAAAATCGAAAAACAGAAGAACTGAAAAACTGACAAATCGAAACTTTAGGAAGTCGAGAAATGGGAAAATCAAAAAATAGAAAATTCAGAAACGTCAAAATTTGAAAAATTAAAAAATATTGACGAACTGAAAAATCGAAAAATCTAAAATTTAAAACAAAAAAATTAAAATATCGTAAATTTGAAAAATTTAAAACATCAAAAAATCAAAAAAATCAAAATCCGAAGATCTAAAATCGAAAAACTGAAAAATCAACAAAATGAGAAACGGAAACTCGCAAATTTAAAAAATTGGATCGAGAAATCGAAAAATCAAAAGATCGAGAAATCGACGAGTCGAAAAGTTAAAAATGGAAAAATTGATAAATCGAGATCTCAAACAATTGAAAAATCGAATATTTCTTTTCTTTGAGGGTATGTCATTGGCCAAAATCAGTTTTATCTTAGCAAGTACTAGCCCCACCCACCCACCCTCTCTTTTTTCTTAGAGAGTATGTCATTTGCCAAAATCACTCTTATCTTAGCAACTATTAACGCCAGCCACCCACCCTGTGGGTGTGGATTTTGGCAAATGACATACCCTCTAAGAAAAGAGAGGGTGGGTGGGCGGGGTTAGTAACTGCTAAAGATAAAACTGATTTTAGCAAATGAGATACCTTCCAAGAAAAGAGAGGGTGGGTGGGTGGGGTTAGTACCTGTTAAAATAAGACCGATTTTGGCACCTCCCTCCTTTAATTTTCAATTTTCTTAGAGGGTATGTCATTTATCAAAATCAGTTTTATCTTAGCAAGTACTAGCCCCGCCCACCCACCCACCCTCTCTTTTTTTAGAGGGCGTGTCATTAGTCAAAGTCAGTTTTATCTTAGCAACTATTAACGCCAGCCACCCACCCTGTGGTTGTGGATTTTGGCAAATACATACCTTTTAAGAAAAGAGAGGGTGGGTGGGCGGGGTTAGTACCTGCTAAGATAAAAGTGATTTTGGCAAACGAGATATTTTCTAAGAAAAGAAAAGACGGGTGGGCGGGCCTAGTACCTGATAAGATAAAACTGATTTTGGCAAATAACATAAACACCAAGACAAAAAAGGGTGGGTGGGCGGGGCTAGTACCTGCTAAGATAAGACTGACTTTGACAGATGAGATACCTTCTAAGTAAAGAAAGGGTGGGTGCGTGGGGCTAGTACTTGCTAAAATAAGACCGATTTTGGCACCCCCCCCACTTTAATTTTCTTAGAGGGTATGTTATTTATCAACATCAGTTTTATCTTAGCAAGTACTAGCCCCGCCACCCACCATCTCTTCTCTTTGAGGGTATGTCACTGGCCAAAATCAGTTTTATCATAGCAAGTACTAGCCCCGCCCACCCACCCTCTCTTTTTTAGAGGATATGTCATCTGCCAAAATCGATTTTATTTTAGCAACTACTAGCGCCAGCTACCCATCTTGTGGGTGTGGATTTTGGCAAATGAAATACCCTCTTAGAAAAGAGAGGGTGGGTGGGCGGGCTGAGTACCTGTTAAGATAAAACTGATTTTTTCAAATGAGATAATTTCCAAGAAAAGAGAGGGTGGGTGGGTGGGACTAGTACCTGCTAAAATAAGACAGATTTTGGCACCCCCGCCTTTAATTTTCTTAGAAGGTATGACATTTATCAAAATCACTTTTATCTTAGCAAGTACTAGCCCCGCCCACCCACCCTCTATTTTCTTAGCGGATGTCATTTGACAAAACCACTCTTATCTTAGCAGGTACTAGCCCCGCCCACCCACCCTTTCTTTTCTTAGAAGATGTCTCATTTGCCAAAGTCAGTCTTGTCTTAGCAACTACTAAAAAAAATAAAAGGTGCATAACAAATCGTAGAGCTAAATTATACTATACTATACAGGGTGTACATTTTATCTGTTCACGCCTGATACTCCACAGACTTCGTCCAATTTATTTATTTATTTTTTTTTTAATGAGCAATCATGACAATCACAGGAAAAATGACAAAGATGTCAATGCCAAATAATGACAAAATAGAAAAAATTAATACTCAATTTATTAATGGAACAGATTGCAACGAAAACGAATTTATAATAAATGTTCAAAATGCTTGCCTCCACTATCTTCACAAAGTCCTATTCTACGTTCAAAATTTCTCTGAACTCTTATCTAACATGTCTGGAGTTACAGATCTGCATGACGCTATTATCCTTTCACGTAAATGGTTTTCATTTTCGATAGGGACACTATAAACGTCATTTTTCACTCTCCCCCAAAGAAAAAAAATCTAAAATTCTGTGTGTAAATAGTTCCTAGCATCTCTCTGATAATGAGGGGGAGCGCCATCATTTTGAAACCAAATTATTCTTCGTATGTCTAGCTCTACGTTTTCCAACAGTTCAGCTAAAATATTCTTTAAAAATTTAGATATATAGATCCGTTTAAATTTCCTTGAAAAAAATGTGGACCAATGTCATGGTTACCAACAAGTCCACACCAAGTATTAACTTTGAAAACTTCTCGGAAGTGCTTTTTTGAGACTAATGGGGATTTTGCTGGGCATAATGTGAGTTGTGTCTGTTTACACTCATAATTTTGGTTCTGAAAATTAATCAAAGCTGTTTATGAGACGTAAAATGGGTTGCCTATGCAGAAATATTCAGTTGTGAACAAATAAAATCAACACCCTGTATAATATTTACTTGCATTAAAGTTTTGTTTAAATTTTTTTTCTTTTAATGCCATCTTTGGTAGTCGTTTTTTATGGCTACTTTTTCCCAAGAGTGCGTGTAAAAACATTGCATAAACCTTTTACGTTTACGTCCCCATAACAATCCACTAAATTAGATTTTCGTGCCAACATGCAAACACCATTTTCAATAGTAATGGAATTACTACCAGCATGTGAAATTTAAAAATAAAGCGTTTACCATCATAACCTTGTTGCAATTTGATTATTTCACTTTACTTCCTTTCGAAAAAAATTCAAGGTTCGGTAAAAAAGCTGCACTGATTTAAAGTGGATATATAGGGTGATTCAAAAATAAAACTGAAATAAACTCAAAATACGATTTAGACAATTCAATAAGCTTCTCTGGTGACATTTTCATACCGAAACAACAACTAACCGACTGACGTATTCTTACCAAAAATGGTTAGAACGTATTAACAGCCAAAAAAACCCAAACCCAAGTCCAACTACCGAAACAGTTAAACCCGAATTCCAACTTTTAGAGCGTATCGAACAAAACATCTTCCACCAAATCCGTGCATTTTAACAATCCACACTTCCTGTGAAAAAATGCTCCCAAGTCGTCCAACTAATCACACCTCGCAAGGAAACTCTATGACATTTCCGCTCCTCATTAATACCTCCTCACCTCCGCTCTATTGAATTATTGACAAACACGCCACATTCCGCTGCTCCGACTTATCACCGGAAGCCCTACCGGAATTCAGTAATCTGGAATAGTGTGTTTAACGAACTCAATCAGTGGATGCCAGTAGTTGTGTTTGTTAATTATGCCAGTTGCGATCGTCATTCAAGAAATACATGGCACGTTTAGTCAGCTACAAGGTGAAAGATGAGTCAACGTATTCGACGTTCAACGAACAGGAAAAAGTCAGAGAAATTGACGCACGGAACTCCGGCAGGAGCTGGTACAGATGCGACTGCTGCGACTTCGGGTCGCAGGAGACGGTGTCGGACGACATCGAGACGGCGCTAGTCAGATACGCACAGGTATTTTTACAAAATCTGCAACAATCTTCGGTCAGATTTGGCTTATCAGCGCACAAAACTCGTAAGCAATGTGTTTTAAATGTTAATTATCCAAAAACCTAGCGATTTCTGAATCTAAATAATAATAATAATTAAAAAATATCTAGAACATCTTAGAAAAAAATAGTAACACCGCTATTAACAGCAAAAAGTGTTGACTTTACAATGGGGGCGGGGCTAATATTCGCTAAGATAAGACTGATTGTGGCAAATGACCAGTAGGTACTTGATAAGATAAGACTGATTTTGGAAAATGAAATATTCTCTAAGAAAATAAAGGGTGGGTGGGCGAGGCTACTGCTTGCTCATAAAACTAGAAAATAAGTAAACTTAACCCCACCCACCTCCTTTCTCCATTTCACTAACTTATTTTATTTAGTGTAAAATGGGAATTGAATTATATTTTGACAAGCGGAAGAATCTAAAATTTAAAACAAAGTTGTTAATGACAGCACATTTTTCTTAAATTAGACATGTAATCTCCGAAACTGCTGGACCGATTGTTGTCAAGGTGACACTAATTTTGGCAAATCACATTCGCTAAAAAAAATAAAGGGCGGGTGGGCGGGGCTAGCACTTGCTAAGATAGACTGATTTTGGCAAATGACATATCTTTTAAAAAAAGAAAGGGTGGGTGGGTGGGGTTAGTACCTGTCAAGATGAGACTAATTTTGGCAAATAAACACTCGAAGAAAAAAAAAAGGAATTGTTCCAATTCATGTGTGCTTACTGCACTTACTGCACTTGTACTCCTCAAGTTGATATTTTCAGAATAATTTAGCGTTTATAGAATTATTATAATAAAACAAACTATTTAAGTAGTCATACCGACGTTTCATTATTTTAGAAAACGAACGTCAAGAATGCGAGCGCAGCGAGCACGTAAAGGTTGTTGTGGTTTTTCCGACTTTAATATTCATAAACATCTCAAGATTCATTTTTTTGACACTAAAAAAAAATCTCTCATTAAGACTAATTTTGCTTTCCAGGGACACCGACCAATAATACTTAATTATGACTAATACTTAAATGGGCTCGCTGCACTTCCATTCTGAATGTTCTTTTTTTAATCAAGTGCTTATTTTTTTATGTAAATTATCATGGGGATGGTTAAATGCCAACCAAAATTTTGTTAATCATCCCCACCAACAATTTGATGACGTCATTTCAAAGAATTCTGTCTTTATTTGATTTAACTGTTTTACAACAATATAGTCCTATAAGTGTTGTGGACAAATTCGATTTGAGTATTTCTTTGACCGTCCAAATCTCTTTTTTTTTATGTGAAACCTTCTCGTGGGGCCTAAATGTCATTTTTTTAATAATGTGAAATTTTCTCGGGGGCACCAAGTGTCTTTTTTAAAAATCTGAAACCTCGGGAGCCTCAAATATATTTTTTTAAGAAAGGGAAATCTTCTCGGGGCTCCCAAATGTCTTTTTTAAAATTGTAAAACCTTCTTGGGGTCCCAAAATGTATTTTTTTAAGAATGGGGAAACCTTCTCGGACGTCCCATTTTTTTTTTTTAAGTAAAACCTTCTCGGGGACGACAAATGTTTTTTTTTAGAACGTGAAATCTTCTCGACGTTCCAACTGTCTTTTTTAAAAATGTAAACTTGTTGGGGGACCATAATGTTTTTTTTAAGAATGGGAAACATTCTCGGGGGCTCTAACTGTCTTTTTTTTAATGTAAAACCGCGGGGGTCCCAACGGTCTTTTTTATTCTTGGGGGCCCCAAATGTCTTTTAGGAGTGTAAAACCTTCTCGGGGGTCCCAACGGTCTTTTTTTGAAAATGTAAAACCTTCTCGGAGGCCCAAAATGTATTTTTTTAAGAATGGGAAACCTTCTCGGGGGTTCCAATTGTGTTTTTTTTTTATTATTACCAAAACCTTCTCGGGGGCGCCAAATGTTTTTTTTTAAATGTGAAATCTTCTCGGGGTCCCAACTTTCTTTTTTAAAAATGTAAAACCTTCTTGGGGGCCCCAACTGTGATTTTTTTTTAATGTAAAACCTTCTCGGGGATCCCAACGGTCTTTTTTAAAAATGTAAAACCTTCTCGGGGGTCCCACCTGTCTTTTTTAAAAACGTAAAACCTTCTCGGGAGTTTCAACTGTCTTTTCTAAAATTGTAAAACCTTCTCGGGGGTTTCAACTGTTTTTTTTTTAAACGTAAAACCTTCTCGGGGGTCTCAAATGTCTTTTTTTATGTAAAACCTTCTCAAGAGTCCCAACGGTCTTTTTTAAAAAAGGTAAAACTTTTTGGGGGGCGCCAAATGTATTTTTTTATGTGAAGCATTCTCGGGGGTCCTAACTGTCTTTTTTAAAAATGTAGAACCTTCTTGGGGGCCCAAGGGTCATTTTTAAAAATGTAAAACCTTCTCGGAGGCCCCAACGGTCTTCTTTAAAAATGTAAAACCTTCTCGGGGGTCCCAACGGTCTTTTTTTGAAAATATAAAACTTTCTCGGGGGTCCCAACGGTCTTTTTAAATATGTAAAACCTTCTCGGGGGCCCCAAATGTATTATTTTTAAATGTAAAACCTCGGGGCGCCAATTGTCTTTTTTTAAATGTGAAACCTTGTCGGGGGTCCCAACGGTCTTTTTTAAAAATGTAAAACCTTCTCGGGGGGCCCAAATGTATTATTTTTAGATGTAAAAACTTCTCGGGGCGCCAAATGTCTTTTTAAATGTGAAACCTTGTCGGGGGTCCCAACGGTCTTTTTAAAAATGTAAAACCTTCTCGGGGGCCCCAAATCTATATTTTTTTAAATGTAAAACCTTCTCGGGGCGCCAAATGTATTTTTTTCTGTGAAACCTTCTCGAGGGTCCCAATTGTCTTTTTTAAAAATATAGAACCTTGTCAAAGATCCCAACGGTCTTTTTTAAAAATGTAAAACCTTCTCGGGGACGCCAAATTAATGTCTTTTTTATGTGAAATCTTCTTGGGGACCCCAAATGTATTTTTTTTTAATGTGCAACCTTCTTGGGGACCCCAACGCTCTTCTTTAAAATTTTATCAAAAGCCAAATTTTTCCTGTAAGCAAATTTCAACCAATTTTCTAAAGTTAACTCAGGACATTTTCTAATGAATTTCGAGCCCCAGGAATTAGTTTCGGTTTTATTTCTTCGATAGCTTCTACCATTTTTACAAGATCGCCCACATCATTATTACAATTTTTTTAATTAAAGAAAAAATATATGTGTATGTGTTTTCAAACCGAATATTTTTAAAACTTTCCCCGGGAAAATCAATACACTCTATTTTTGGAATCAGAACGACATATATAGAATTTTTTTGTATATTCTTCGGCAACTTTTTCAAAAACGATATTTTTCAAAGTGAAGTTTTCGGCCAATTTTGACAATTTTTGAAACTTGATAAACGACATTTTCTTATAAATTTCGACCTTCAGAAACTAGTTACAGCCTCACTTCTTCTCTAGCTCCTACCATTTTTCCAAAATCGCCCACTGACCTATTGCCACTTTTTTGGATTAAAAAAAATATTTTTTCAAATAGTTTACTTTTAAATTTTATCCCAGAGGCTTAAACACCCCAGGTTTTTGGAGTTACAACAACAAAATCTACGTCCAGAATTTTTTGGCAAATTTTCCCAAAAGAAAAATTTTTCTTATCTTCGAAATTTAACTAGACCTTGAACAAACGAAATATATTTAAACCTTGCCCCGGCAGCATAATCACCATGTCCTTGAAATCAGAACAACAAAATCTATTTTCCAAAATTTTTTGAGGAATTTTCGGCAACTTTTCCAAAAACAAAATTTTTCCTCAATGAAAATTTCGGCAAATTTTCCCCAATTTTTAAAAAAATCTTGCCCAGGGAACATAATCGCGCCATGTTTCTGGAACCAGAACAACGAAATCTATATCTCCATTTTTTCGGCAACTTTTCTGGAAGCAAAATTTTTTCTCAATGAAATTGGTAAATTTTTCTAGGAAAGTATCGATTTTGCAATTAGGCTCCGCCCCTCGCTGTGACAACGAATGAAAAACTCGTCACAATTGAGATAGGGGCGGGTGGGTCGGGCTTCATTTTTTTTATATATAGAGTTTTCTTTCAATAACAGGATAATTAAACATGTTGTCAGGTTCTTGTTGGGAAATGAATACTTCGTATATTAAGATAAAATGGACAAAATATAAGCCCCGCCCACCCACCCCTTCTCAATTGTGAAAAATGCTTTATTCATCGTGAGCCGAAGGGCGGAGTTTAGCTGCAAAATCCTCTTTTCTGTATAAGAAATTAGCATATGAAATATGTTTTTAAAAGGGTAGAATTTTTGAGAGAAACATTGATATGAAAACATCATTTCATATGATAATTTCTTGTAAAGAAATCACGATTCTGCAATTAAATTGCGCCCTTCGGCATGATTAGGAATGAAAAATTCATCACAATTGAGATCGGGTGGGTGGGTGGCGCTTAATTTTTTTTTTTCGTTTTTTTTTTATTTATAGAGTTTTTTTTAATTAACAGGATAATTAAACATGTTGTCAGTTTCTTGTTGGCAAAAGAAGACTTCGTGTATTAAGATAAAATGGACAAAATATAAGACTTCCTTAACCGTCCAAATCTCTTTTTTTAGAACGTGACACCTTCTCGAGGTCCCAACTGTCTTTTTTAAAAATTTAAACATCTTGGGGGTCGAAAATGTATTTTTTTAAGAATGGGAAACCTTCTCGGGGGTCCCAATTGTGTGGTTTTGTTGTTTTTTAAAACCTTCTCGGGGACGCCAAATGGTTTTTTTTTAATGTGAAATCTTCTCGGGGTCCCAAATGTCTTTTTTTAAAAATGTAAAATTTTCTTTGGGGCCCCTACTGTATTTTCTTTAATGTAAAACCTTCTCAGGGGTCCCAATGGTCTTTTTTAAAAATGTAAAACCTTCTCGCAGACGCCAAACTAATGTCTTTTTTATGTAAAGCCTTCTTGGGGGCCCCAAATATCTTTTCTTTTAAGGTGCAACTTTCTCGAGGGCCCCAACGGTCTTTTTTAAAAATATAAAACCGTCTCGGGGGCCCCAATGGCCTTTAAAAATGCAAAACCTTCTCGGGGTTCCCAACTGTCTTTTTTTAAAATGTAGAACCATCTTGGGGGCCCAAAAGTCTGTTTTTTAGTGTGAAACCTTCTCGGGGGTCCCAACCGACTTTTTATAAATGGAAAACCTTCTCAGGGCGCCAAATGTCTTCTTTTTAATGTGAAACCTCGGGGGTCCCAACTGTTTTTTAAAAAATGTAAAACCTTCTCGGGGCCGCCAACGGTCTTCTTTAAAAATGTAAAACCTTCTCGGGGGCCCCAAATTTATTATTTTTAAATGTAAAACCTTCTCGGGGTGCCAAATGTCTTTTTTTAACTGTGAAACCTTGTCGGGGGTTCCAATTGTCTTTTTTAAAAATGCAAAACCTTCTCGGGGACCCCAAATTTATTATTTTTAAATATAAAACCTTCTCAGGGCCCCAAATGTCTTTTTTTTTAATGTGAAACCTTCTCGGGGGTCCCAACTGTCTGTTTTAAAAATGTCTTCTTGGGGTCCCAAAAGCCTTTTTTATATGAAACCTTCTCGACGGTCCCAACTGTCGTTTTTATAAATGTAAAACATTTGGAATTTTTCTAGACTTTCTAATTTATAGGATCTTTAACATCATTAGAATGTCTGGAGTCTTTAGAATCATTGGATATTTTGGACACTAGAACTACTAGAAGTTTGGAATGTTTAGAATTTGTAGGATCTGCAGGATCTTAAAGTTTTTTTAGAATTTCTAGGATCTTCATAAGATCCTCGGGATATTTAAAATTTTTAGCAAGCTGTTAGATCTTTCTTATATTTGTAATCTTGGAACATCATTTTATTTCCTATTTGAAATTTATCTATCTGATTTATATGATCTTTAATATTTTTAAAAATTTTGAGTTTTTAGAATCATTATACATCTTGGGCACTTTAGACTACTATAGAAGTTTAGAATTTGTAGAAATTCCAGGATCTTTAAGGCTCCCTAGAATTTCTAGGATCTTAGGATTCTCAGGATCTTTGAATTTTTAGGATTTAGTTGGATCTTTCTTATATTTAGATTGTTAGAACTTTAGTTTATTTACCATTTGGAATTTCACTAATCTTTCTAATTTATACGAACTTTAAGATCTTTAGAATGTCTGGAGTCTTTAGAATCATTGGGCATTTTGGACATTTTAGAGATACTAAAAATTTAGAATGTCTAGAATTTTGGAAATCTTTCTAAAATTTCTAGGATATTTAGGGCTTTCAGAATATTAAAATTTGTAAGCTTTTGTTGTATCTTTGTTAACTTTAGAATCTGAGAACCTTAATTTATTTACATTTTGGAATTTCTTTAATCTTTCTAACTTATAGAATCTTTAAGATCTTTAAAATATCTGAAGTCTTTAAATTTTTGAACTTTTTGGACACTTTAGGATTACTAGAGGTTTGGAATGTTTAAAATTTCTTGAATCTCCACGATCTTTAGGTTTCTCAATAATTTCTAGGATCATTAAAATCCTCAGGATATTAAAAATTTTAGGATTCTAATGAATATTTCTCATATTTGGAAGATTAGACCTTTATTTTATTTCTAATTTGAAATTTCTCTTATCTGTCTAAATTATAGGATCTTTAAGGTCTTTAAAATGTCTTAGACTTTTTAAAATCATTGGACATTTTGGGCACTTAGAATAACTAGAAGTTTAGAATGTTTAGAATTTGTAGAATCTCCACGCTCTGTAAGTTTCTACTTTATAATTTCTAGAATCATTAGGATCCTCAGGATATTTACAAATTTTAGGATTCTATTGGATATTTCTCATATTTCGAATATTAGATCTTTATTTTATTTCTAATTTGGAATTTCTCTTATCTGTATAATTTATAGCATCTGTCTGGACTCTTGAGAATCACTGGACATTTTGAACCCTTAGGAATATTAGAGGTGTGGAATTTTTCTTCTTTAAAAATGTAAAACCTTCTCGGGGGCCCCAAATTTATTATTTTTAAATGTAAAACCTTCTCGGGGCCCCAAAAGTCTTTTTTTTTAATGTGAAACCTTCTCGTGGGTCCCAACTGTCTTTTTTAAAAATGTGAAATCTTCTCAGGGGTCCCAACTGTTGTTTTTTTTTTTTTTTAATATAAATCCTTCTCGGGGCCGCCAACGGTCTTCTTTAAAAATGTAAAACCTTCTCGGGGGCCCCATATTTATTATTTTAAAATGTAAAACCTTCTGGGGGCGCCAAATGTATTTTTTTAAATGTGAAACCTTGTCGGGGGTCCAACTGTCTTTTTTAAAAATGTAAAACCTTCTCGGGGGCCCCAAATATATTATTTTTAAATGTAAAACCTTCTCGGGGCCCCAAATGTCGTTTTTTTAATGTGAAACCTTCTCGTGGGTCCCAACTGTCTTTTTTAAAAATGTGAAACCTTCTCAGGGGTCCCAACTTTTTTTTTAACGTAAAACCTTCTCGAGGCCGCCGACGGTCTTCTTTAAAAATGTAAAACCTTCTCGGGGGTCCCAACGGTCTTTTTTAAAAATGTAAAACCTTCTCGGGAGCCCCAAATTTATTATTTTTAAATGTAAAACCTTCTCGGTTCGCCAAATTTATTATTTTTAAATGTAAAACCTTCTCGGGGCGCCAAAATAATGTCTTTTTTTATAAATATAAAACCTTGTCGGGGGTCCCAACTGTCTTTTTTAAAAATGTAAAACCTTCTCGGGGGCCCCAAATATATTATTTTTAAATGTAAAACCTTCTCGGGGCCCCAAATGTCGTTTTTTTAATGTGAAACCTTTTCGGGGGTCCCAACTGTCTTTTTTAAAAATGTGAAACCTTCTCAGGGGTCCCAACTTTTTTTTTTAACGTAAAACCTCGGGGCCGCTGACGGTCTTCTTTAAAAATGTAAAACCTTCTCGGGGATCCCAACGGTCTTTTTTAAAAATGTAAAACCTTCTCGGGGGCCCCAAATGTATTATTTTTAAATGTAAAACTTCTCGGGGCGCCAAATGTCTTCTTTTTAATGTAAAACCTTCTCGGTTTTTTTGTTTTTTTTTAGAACAATTTTAAAATTACGAAAAATCAAAAAATAATTCGATTTACTATGAAATTTTAATATTTAAAATCAAAGAATAACAAAAACATTATGATAATTTATGCAAGATTCATAAAGATTCTTCAGAAATCGCCAATGCCGCCAAATTAAAACCCATTGCTTACGAGTTTTGTACGCCGCCAAGTCAAACCGGAACGAACTTAGGCAGATCATGAGATTTGTGCAGGACTTTCAAGTGGCGCACTCTACGCCTCTAGAAAAGGCCAAATCCTTTCTGGTTTTTGGGAGAACGCGCAACGAAAGCACGATAATCGTGGACAAAAACGCAACCGGAGAGGACAACGAAACCCTGATTTGCAAGAAGGAATGTTCGGATATTGTGATTGAAGTTACAGGTATTTATCGCGAACCTTGAATTCGCACGACGATGATTTCATCACTGCAACATATTCGATAATTAATAGATTATTGATTGACCTTTTTTTGACTCGTGGGCGTATGTTTGCGAAATTTGACACTTGTGGCTGGTTTTACGGCAGAACTTGAAGGTTAGTGGCGTGTAATGGACAGTATTTAAAAGAAAGAGCGGTTTTTGGTGTTAAGTCGCAGCAATGATAAGTGAAGCTTGTTAAGAACAATCGGCGGATTTGTTTAGTGGCGGTGGATTCAACACATTCGAATAGAGTCACGAAGTTTGCTTTTCAGACCCATTATTAAAATATTAAATGGGTGGGTAATTAATTGCTTTCTCGTATGGAACAGTACCTGCCGGAGTTAACAAACTATTGAAGGTCGATTTTAAAATGATACGCATACAAATAGTAAATATACTTTGGTTTCAATTAGGTGAGGTCCACCTACAACGTTGCCATGTTTGGTTAATTTGAAATTAATTACGTAAGGGGAATTTCGGAAAAACTGGCAACGAAGGTGCTACGTCAGTCAAATTGATTAAATTGAGTAAGTACTTTTGGTGTAGCGATATTTTTTTCGAATATTTATTTCTAAATGCATCGTTTGTTATAATGACTCGAAGAAGTTTTACCTTCTCCGTTCTTCACTTTTAATGCTCCACTTGGTCCAGTAATCACTGTTATGCAAAAGAAAAATGTGTTGGATTCACGGAATAAGTAACTGGGTTGATTTTTCGCGCTTTCATCATTAAGAACTTTTCGTCTTCCGCTTTTAACAAAACTTTCAAAGAACGTTTACAGTCTCTGAGAAGATTTTCTCTTTTTGGGTAATTGCTTCAAATATTTCTCTTCAAAATTTTCCCATTACTCATGGTGTGCCGCAAGTGTCCATTCGTGGACCGGTACTATTTCTATTCAGACCACGAAAGATTTGAACTTACCAGCTGGAAGTTATTGAGAAAAAAAAGATAGCTTAGGATTACTAAAGATATAGAATATTTAGAATTTCTAGTTTCTTCAGAATTTCTAGGACATTTAGGACAGCCAAGATCGTTACATTTTTTAGGATTTTGTTGGATCCTTCTTATATTGGGAATCTTAAAACATTATTTTATTTCTAATTTGAGATTTTTAATATCTTTAAAATATTTGGAATCTTTAGAATCATTGGACATTTTAGGCACTTTCGGACGACTAGAAATTTAAAATTTGTACAATCTCCAGGATCTTTAAGGCTCCCTAGAATTTCTAAGATCTTTAAATTTCTAAAATTTTGTTGGATCTTTTTTACTTTTACAATCTCACAACCTAAGTTTATTTACCATTTGGAATTTCTCTAATCTTTCTAATTTTTTACTCGTATCGAGTAAAAGAGTCTTTAGAATGTTTAGAATCTTTAGAATCATTCGACATTTTGCACACTTGGAATACTAGAAGTTTAGAATCTTTAGAATCTCTAAAATCTCCAGGACCTTTAAGGCTCCTTGGAATTTCTAGGATTTTTAGGACCCCCAGGATCTGTAGGATTTTATTGGATCTTGTTTATATTTAGAATCTGAGAACTATTTACAGTTGGTAATTTCTTTTTCCTTTATAATGTATAGGATCTTTAAGATTTCTAGATTATCTGGTGTCTTTAAATCATTGGACATTTAGTTCCTCCTTATCGTCCTTGTCCTTTATCGTCCTTTTTCGTCCTTATCGTCATTTTCGTATTTTTCGTCCTTTTTCGTCCTATTCGTCATTTTCGTATTTTTCGTCATTTTCGTCTTTTTTCGTCCTTTTTCGTTCTTTTCTTTCTTTTCGTCCTTTTTCGTCCTTTTATCATTCTTTTCGTCCTTTTTCCTCCTTTTTGTCCTTTTCGTACTTTTCGTCCTTTTTCGCCCTTATTCGTCCTTTGCATCCTTTTTCGTCCTATTCGTTATTTTCGTATTTTTCGTCCTTTTCGTCTTTTTTCGTCCCTTTCGTATTTTTCGTCCTTTTTCGTCCTTCTCGTCCTTTTTGATCCTTTATCGTCCTACGCGTTATTTTCGTATTTTTCGTCCTTTTCATTCTTTTCGTCCTCTTTCGTCCCTTTTCGTCCTTTCTCGTCCTTTTCGTCCTTCTTCGTCCTAGATTTAGGATTTCTAGAGGTTTAGAATGTTTAGAATTTCTAAGATCTCCACAATCTTTAAGTTTCTCAGTAATTCATAGGATCATTAGGATCTTCAGGATATTTAAAATTTTTAGGACTCTATTGGAATATTAGACTTTATTTTATTTCGAGTTTTGGAATTTCCTCTTTTTTCGTATTTTACGTCATTTTCGTATTTTTCGTCCTAGTTCGTCCTTCTCGCAATTGTCCTTTTTCGTCCTTTTCGTGCTTTTTCGTCCTTATCGTCATTTTCGTATTTTTCGTCTTTTATTGTCCTTTTTCGTCCTATTCGTCATTTTCGTATTTTTCATCATTTTCTTCCTTTCTCGTCCTTTTCGTCCTTTACGTCCTTTTTCATCCTTTTATCGTCCTTATCGTATCTTTCGTCATTTTCGCCCTTATTCATCCTTTTCGCCCTGTTTAGTCCTTTTCGTCCTTTTTCCTCCTTTTTCGTCCTTTCGGTCCTTTTTCGTCCTTTTCGTCCTTTTTCGTCCTTTGCGTCCTTTTTCGTCATTTTCGTCCTTTGCGTCCTTTTCGTCCTTTTTAGTCCTAGATTTAGGATTTCTAGAGGTTTAGAATGTTTAAAATTTCTAAAATCTCCACGATCTTTAAGTTTCTCGGTAATTTCTAGGATCATTAGGATCCTCAGGATATTTAAAATTTTTAGGATTCTATTGGAATATTAGACTTTATTTTGTTTCGAGTTTTGGAATTTCCTCCTTTTGCGTATTTTTCGTCATTTTCGTATTTTTCGTCCTTTTTCGTCCTAGTTCGTCCTTCTCGTCCTTGTCCTTTTCGTGCTTTTTCGTCCTTATCGTCATTTTCGTATTTTTCGTAATTTTCTTCCTTTTCCGTCATTTTCTTCCTTTTTCGTCCTTTCTCGTCCTTTACATCCTTTTTCGTCCTTTTATCGTCCTTATCGTATCTTACGTCATTTTCGCCCTTATTCGTCCTTTTCGTCCTGTTTAGTCCTTTTCGTCCTTTTTCGTCCTTTCGTCCCTTTTTCGTCCTTTTCGTCCTTTTTCGCCCTTATTCGTCCTTTGCGTCTTTTTTCGTCCTTTTCGTTCTTTGCGTCCTTTTCGTCCTTTTTAGTCCTAGATTTAGGATTTCTAGAGGTTTAGAATGTTTAGAATTTCTAAAATCTCCACGATCTTTAAGTTTCTCAGTAATTTCTAGGATCATTAGGGTCCTCAGGATATTTAAAATTTTTAGGATTCTATTGGAATATTAGACTTTATTTTGTTTCGAGTTTTGGAATTTCCTCCTTTTTCGTATTTTTCGTCCTTTTTCGTCCTAGTTCGTCCTTCTCGTCCTTGTCCTTTTTCGTCCTTTATCGTCATTTTTCGTCCTATTTGTCATTTTCGTATTTTTCGTCATTTTCTTCCTTTTTCGTCCTTTTATCGTCCTTATCGTATCTTTCGTCATTTTCGCCCTTATTCGTCCTTTTCGTCCTGTTTAGTCCTTTTCGTCCTTTTTCGTCCTTTTTCGTCCTTTGCGTCCTTTTTCGTCCTTTTCGTCCTTTATCGTCCTTTGCGTCCTTTTTCGCCCTTATTCGCCCTTTGCGTCCTTTTTCGTCCTTTTGGTTCTTTTTAGTCCTAGATTTAGGATTTTTAGAGGTTTAGAATGTTCAGGATTTCTAAAATCTCCACGATCTTTAGGTTTCTCAGTAATTTCTAGGATCATTAGGATCCTCAGGATATTTAAAATTTTTAGGATTCTATTGGAAATATTAGACTTCATTTTATTTCCAGTTTAGAATTTCTCTTATTTTTCTCATTTATAGGATCTTTAAGGCCTTTAGAATCCCTGGACTCTATAGAATGATTGGATATTTTGGACACTTTAGGGTAACTAGAAATTTAGAATTTGTAGAATCTCCACGACCTGTAACTTTTTTTATTAATTTGTAGAATCATTAACATCCTCAGGATGTTTAAATTTTTTAGGATTCTGTTGAATCTTTCTTATACTTATTTGGAATCTTAGAACATTATTTTAATTCAAATTTGAAATTTCGCTTATCTTTCTAATTTATAGGATCTTAATACCTTTAGACTATCTGAAGTCTATAAAATCATTGGACATTTTAGGCACTTTAGGATTACTAAAAGTTTAGAATTTTTGGAATTTTTAGGATTTTGTTGGGTCTTCTATTTGGAATCATAGAACATTATTTTATTTCTAATTCGTTCGAGATTTATGTTCCTAATTTATATGATCTTTAATATCTTTAAAACGCTTGGACTTTTTTGAATCATTCGATATTTAGGAGCAATTTAAAATTTGTACATACAATCTCCAGGATCTTTAAGGCTTCCTAGGATTTTGTTATATCTTTCTTATATTTAGAATCTGAGAACTTGGATTTATTTTATAGTTTCGATTTTTGTTTGTCTTTCTAATAATGGGTTCTTTAAGATCTCTAGAATGTCCATGTATAGGATCTTTAAGATCTTTAGAATGTCACGGTCTTTAAATCAGTGGACATTTTGTACACTTTAGAATTACAAGACGTTTGGAATGTATAAAATTTCTAGAATCTCCAGGATCTTTTGGATTCTCAGATTATTTAAAATGCTTAGGATTTTGTTAGATCTTTCTTATATTTGGAATCTATGAACTTTATTTTATTTCCAATTTGGAATTTATCTTGTCTTTATAATTTATAGGATCTTTAAGGTCTCTGGAATGTTTAGAATCTTTAGAATCATTGGACATTTTGGGCACTTTAGGAATACTAAAAGTTTAGAATGTTTAGAATTTCTAGGATCTTTAGGACCCTCACGATCTTTAAATTTTTACGATTCTGTTGGATCTTTCTTCGATTTGGAATCTTAGAACTTTAGTTTATTTGCCATTTGGAATTTCTGTAATCTTTCTAATTTGTAGGTTTTTTAAGGTCTTTAGACTGTCTGGAGTCTTTAAAATCATTATACATTTTAGACCCTGGGATTACTAGAACCTTGGAATGCTTAGAATTTCTAGAATCTTTAGAATATTTAAAACTTTTAGGATTTTGTTGGATCTTTTATTATATTTCGAATCTTAGAACATTATTTTATTTCCAATTTAAGTTTATCTTTCTAATTTATATGATTTTTAATATCTTTAAAATGTTTGGAGTCTTTAGAATTATTGAACATTTTAGACACTAGGAATACTAGAAGTGTAGAATATTCAGAATTTCTAAGACCGTCAGAATCTTTAATTTTTTAGGATTTTGTTGGATGTTTCTTATATTTAGAATTTGAGAACTTTAGTTTATTTATAGTTTGGAATTTCTTTTGGCTTTCTAGTGTATAGGATCTTTGAGATCTTTACAGTGTCTGGTGACTTTAAATTATTTTACATTTTGGACACTTTAAAATTACTAGAAGTTTGGAATGTTTACAATTTCTTGATTTCCAGGATGTTGACGCTTCTCTAGAATTTCTAGGATATTTAAAATTTTTAGGATTTTGTTGGATCTTTCTCATATTTTAAAAGTCAAGATTTCCCTTCAAGCCATTTTGTTGACGAAGTATCTCGAATCATTTTCATTGCACTGAAAATTTGACTGCCAAACACAGAACTAAAAACGACATAATACACGTCAAAGCACTCTGATATAGACAAGTGATACAAAATAGCGATTTTTTCGCGGAAAAGGTTATCCATCCATTGTGAATAATCCGAGCGACATTTAATAAGCAATAAAACTGTCGCACGAACGAGTTTTGCAAATTTCGGGTGTGCTGTAAGAGCCAAGTCGAATTTAGAAAATTTTACGTCTATTACACTAGGTGTAAAATCGCACTAAACCGTTGCGCAATCCCGCTTTATTGCGTTGATCTCTCCATACTCTTCCACCCACGAAATCCGCAAAGACCTTATTCCGATAATGTTAACTTCCCCGCGGAGAAAGTAAGCATGCGGTTCTTTTGTTTTCAGCGCTCTGAGAACTCCGTGAACTATTGTCGGTATCCCCGGTTTAATAACACAATTGGAGTCATGATCTAGAAATCGATATAATTCACGATACATAAGTGGACTGACGTCTTAACTGCTTGTGTCTTTTGTTTACATAACGACGTTAACATTTGCTGATTTATTGTTATGAAACTCTTGTTACCTTCCATTTATGGTATGTGTATTGGAGAAAAAGGCACTAGCCCAGAGTGCCGACTCGGAGTTGAGCGCTCGGTTTTCCTCTCTAATAATAAGAGGTCGCGCAGAGCAAACAATGCGAAATGTATCTTGTTCAATTAACGTAATTGGCCGTTCCGCGAAAGGAGAAGCCGACGATTTGCTGAAAAATACGCTACATCAAAATTCCAACAACTGCGCTGTATTAGTATTTTTACTTCCCGAGCGTAAGCAAAGGAAGTATTGTAATCGAGTCCGTCGGCCGACTCTCTACTTTTATGTTTTCTCGATCTTTCATGACCCCTAGAAGACGAAGAAATAGGTCTCCCATTTCCGTCTGTCTGTCCGTCTGTCCGTCTGTCCGTCCGTCTGTCCGTCTGTCCGTCTGTCCGTCCGTCTGTCCGTCTGTCCGTCCGTCTGTCCGTCTGTCCGTCTGTTGTCACGGATTTTTATTAGACAGATAATCTCCGAAAGTACTCGACCGATTGTTGTGAAATTTTGTACTTATATTAAGAATATCATGTAGATGGTAAAACGCTAACCAAAATTTGTCGAATCATCCCCACCACTAAAGCGGTGACGTCACTTCAAAATTGTACATAGTAAATGGGTTTTCAATTGTATAAAATAACATAGTCCTACACATGTAGTTTACAACTCTGAATCGACTTTTCGCCCGAAACGTCCAGATTTTTGGAAAAAAAATCAAAATTATAAAACAACATTTTGAAATTTAATTTTTAATCTGCTAACCAGAATGCTTTGAAATGTTGCAGATGTTTTAAGGCTATAAAGAGCATCATAAATCTTTAGTCAAAAAATATTTGCTTATCCCCTCCAAAAACTTGATGACGTCAGCTCAAAAGTTTGTGGAATAAATCATATCTAAAATGTACAAAATATGATGAGTCTGTACTTGTGATCTATCACTCCATTAATATTTTTTGGATTTGCATATACAGGGTGACTCAAAAAAATTAATGAATGCGTAAATATATTTTATTGATTTAATCAGGAACTACAAAACCGAATGCTCTGAAATCTTGCAGATGTTTTAAGGTCATAAAGAGCATAATAAATGTTTAGTCAAAATATATTTGCTTATCCCCTCCAAAAACTTGATGACGTCAACTCGAAAGTTTGCCGAATAAATCATATCTAAAATGTACAAAATATGATGAGCCTGTACTTGTCATTTATCACTCCATTCATATTTTTTGGATTTGCATATACAGAGTGACTCAAAAAAATTAATGAATGCGTAAATTTATTTTATTGATTTAATCAGGAACTACAAAACCGAATGCTTTGAAATCTTGCAGATGTTTTAAGGTTATAAAGAGCATAATAAATTTTTAGTCAAAATATATTTGGTTATCTTCTACAAAAAACTGATGACGTCAGCTCAAAAGTTTTCCGAATAAATCGTATCTAAAATGTACAAAATATGATGAGTCTGTACTTGTGATTTATCATTCCATTCATATTTTTGGATTTGCATATGCAGGGTGACTCAAAAAAATTAATGAAGGCGTGAATTTATTTTATCGATTTAATCAGGAATTACAAAACCGAATGCTTTGAAATCTTGGGAATATTTTAAAGTTATTATAAGCATGGTAAACTTTTGTTCAAAATGTATTTGTTCATCCCTCCTAAAAAAATTGATGACGTCACCCTTAAATTTTGCTGAATAAATCCTATCTAACGGCCTTAAAATGCAAAAAATACGATGAGTTTGTACTTGTGATTTATCATTCCATTCATATTTTTTAGATTTTCTTAAGAGGTGGTTCAAAAAAATTAATGAAGTCAATTTATTTTATTGATTAAATTAAAGGCAACACTTATTATTAGTATTACACCCCAACCAACCCAATTTGGTAGACACAAAATTTGTTAAAGGAAAAACTCGGTTGAAACATAAGGGTAGCACGCTTATTTACATCGACTTTAACATTACAGACCTGCATTTGTTTTATGCGTTCACTTGATTCCGCGAATGTGAAATAGACATGTTTATAATCAACCAATTGTGAATTTCACCGTCAAGAATTAAAATAAAACCCAATGTTTTATATAATAAGCGGAAGTCGAAGCAATAAAACCGACGGTCGTTTTGTTTACAGTTTCTGTGTTTGGCTCTCACGTATGCTGTTACGCCTGTCATCTTAAATTAACAATGTTTATACATACACGATTTTCAGTTGCCTCTGATACGTAGGTATACGTGAGTAAATTGTTTCGTTATTTTATTGATTATTACAAATCAATATTCAAACGACCCAATTCATTTTCCCGAAAATTTGAGAATATAATAATTTTATTCTTAGTATTACACTACATCTATCCCAACTGATATACGTGTCCTTGCAAAAATGTTGATGACGTCATCGCAATTTTTTTTTAAATTCCCACTACAAAAATGTAATGAGAAAAAAAACACAATAGGCATGCAGTCGTCAAGTTTCCGACAGCGAGGGAAGTACTGTCTAAACTCTTTAGACCAATTTTTTTATTATTGCTGTAGTGGACGCAAAACTGATGACGTTTAATATGTAGGCTGTCCGTAATGCACCCATAACCGGATCTTCTAAAAAATATGCATTAAGTTTTTCGAATGAATAAATAAGTATGAGTATTTTAGTTGGCTGTGTAAACAGGAAAAATTATCAATTAAGCTTGATATTAATTATAGTACGTATCAAGGAGCCTATTTCCACGTTCGTACTGATAAGGATGACGCACACTCATGTCGATAATAATTATCGTCCACTTTTTTGCTAAATTAAATTGCTAAGTATACAGCGCATTCACAGTAGTCCAGTGTTTCGACCAAGAATCCGTAACTACTAATTATTATTTAATAATTATTAATATTTAATTACATGCCGAAAATTGTAAAATTAAAATATCGAAAAAGTGAGATCCAAAAATGTAAAAATTCTCAAAATTGAAGTTCTAAAAATTCAAAATTTAAAAAATTTAAAATTCGAAAAATGGAAACATTGAGAAATCGGAGCTTCTGAACAGTCTTTAAGTCGGGAAATCGAAGAATTGAAAAATAGGGAAATCGTAATAGCCCAAAATCGAATAATTAAAATTTGAAAAATTTAAAAATTAAATTAAAAAAATCAGAAATTGATAAAACTGAAAAATCGAAAAATTTAAAGTTCAAGAAATCAAAAAATTCAAATACCAGAAAATTTGAAGGATCGAAAATTTGAAAAATTCCTAAACTTAAATATCAAAAAACTGATCAATCGAAAAATTGAAAAGTCGAAAAATCTCGAAAAATTGAAATCAAAACCCTGAAAAATTGAAAAATGGGAAAGTCAAAATATTGAAAAGTCGAAAATTTAGAAACCCAAAAATCGAAAATTTGAGAAATCGAAGAATTGTAAATTCGAAAATCGAGATTTCGAAAAATCCAAAAGTCGAAATATAGACAAAACGAAATTTCGAAAGTCTGAAAAATTTAGAAACCGAAAAGTGGAGAAGTCGAGAAATCGACAAACCGAAAAATCTAAAATTAAAATATCGAAAACTTGAGATCTAAAAATGGAAAAATTCAAGAAATGAGAAAATTAAAATATCAAATAATTGAAAAATTGAAAAATCGAAGAAGAAGCGATAAACAGAAAAATCTCAAAACTTTGAAATGTCGAAAATCTTTCGAGTTTTTAGAATCTCTGGAATTTCTGGAACCTTTGTAACTTTAGAATCTTCAGAATTTTCGAACACTTCAGATTTTTGGGACCTTCAGCTTTTAAAATACTCGGATTCGATCAATTTTTTAGTTTTCATAACCTTCAGAATTTCCAGAATATTCAGAATCTTTAGAATCCCTGGAATATCTGGAACCTTTGGAATTTCTGAAATCTTTGAAGTCACTGAAATCTTTATATTCTTCACAATCTTCGTAACCTCAAAAAATCTAAAAGTGAAACAATTGGGAAATCGAAAAGTAAAAAATCCAAAATTCGAAAAACCGAAACGGAAAAGAATTGAAAATTCGAATATTGGAGAATCGAAAATTCGAAAATCGAAACTTCGAAAAATCCACGAATCGAAATATTGAAAAATAGAAACATGGAGAAATTGAAAACTCAAGAAATGGAAAAATCGCAACATTGAAATATTAAAAAATTAAAGAAAAAGATGTAAAATCGACAAATTGAAAAATCAAAAAACGAGAAATCAAAATAGCCCAAAATCGAAAAATTGATAAAAATTGAAAAAAACAAAAATTGAGTTATCAAAACATGTAGAAGTAGAATTTAAAAAACGAAAAATTGAAAAATGAAAAACTGAAAAATCAAAAAAGAGAAATCGAAAAATCTACAATTTAAGAAATCAAAAAATTAAAATATCAAAAAAATTGAAGAACTGAAAAAAAAAATTCCAAATCTCAAATTGATCAATCGATAAATCGAAAAAATGAAAATTCGAAGAAGAATTGAAGAAACGATAAACAGAAAAATCCCAAAACTTGAAACATCGAAAAATCAAAAACCTGAAAAATAGAAGATTGAAAATCTGAAAATCGAAAAATCGAGAAATGGGAAATTCAAAATATTGAAAAATGAAAGAAACGGAAACAAATTGAAAATTCCAATGTCGAAAAAACGAAAAATCGGAAAACCGACAATCTGATAAATCGCAATATCTAAGAGTCGAAATATAGACAAAACGAAATTTCGAAAATTGAAAGTTTGATAAATCTAAAAGCCGAAAAATCGAAAAATGGAGATCTAAAAATGGAAAAATTCCCAAACTTGAAGTTCTAAAAATTCAAAATTTAAAAAATTGTACAATCGAAAAATTTAAAATTCGAAAAATCGAAACATCGAGAAATCGGAGCTTCTGAAAAATTTATAAGTCGGGAAATCGAAGAATTGAAAAATAGGAAAATCGTAATAGCCCAAAATCGAAAATTTAAAATTTGAAAATTTAAAAATTAAATTAAAAAAATGAAAAATTGATAAAACTGAAAAATCGAAAAATTTAAAATTCAAGAAAACAAAAAATTCAAATACCAGAAAATTTGAAGGATCGAAAAATTGAAAAATTCCTAAACTTAAATATCAAAAAACTGATCAATCGAAAAATTGAAAAGTCGAAAAATCTCGGAAAATTTAAATCAAAACCCTGAAAAATTGAAAAATGGGAAAGTCAAAATATTGAAATGTCGAAAATTTAGAAACCCAAAAATCGAAAATTTGAGAAATCGAAGAACTGAAAATTCGAAAATCGAGGTTTCGAAAAATCCAAAAGTCGAAATACAGACGAAACGAAATTTCGAAAGTCTGAAAAATTTAAAAACCGAAAAGTGGAGAAATCGAGAAATCGACAAACCGAAAAATCTAAAATTAAAATATCGAAAACTTGAGATCTAAAAATGGAAAAATTCAAGAAATGAGAAAATTAAAATATCAAATGATTGAAAAATTGAAAAATCGAAGAAAAATTAAAAAAGCGATAAACAGAAAAATCTCAAAACTTTGAAATATCGAAAATCTTTCGAGTTTTTAGAATCTCTGGAATTTATGGAACGTTTGTAACTTTAGAATCTTCAGAATTTTCGAACACTTCAGATTTTTTGGGACCTTCAGCTTTTGAAATACTCGGATTCGATCAATTTTTTGAGTTTTCATAACCTTCAGAATTTCCAGAATATTCAGAATCTTTAGAATCCCTGGAATCTCTGGAACCTTTGGAATTTCTGAAATCTTTGAAGTCACTGAAATCTTTATATTCTTCACAATCTTCGTAACCTCAAAAAATCTAAAAGTGAAACAATTGAGGAATCGAAAAGTAAAAAATCCAAAATTCGAAAAACCGAAACGGAAAAAAATTTAAAATTCGAATATTGGAGAATCGAAAATTCGAAAATCGAGACTTCGAAAAATCGCAAAATTGAAATATTAAAAAATTAAAAAAAAACGTAAAATCGACCACTTTTTTGCTAAATTAAATTACTAAGTATACAGCGCATTCACAGTAATCAGTGTTTCGACCAAGAATCCGTAACTACTAATTATTATTTAATAATTCTTAATATTTAATTACCGGTTAATAGCACACCAGCTGTTGCAGAAATTTTAAAACAACAATACTACACCATATATCTTGACTTTCTTCGTTAAAAACTCGAAACAGTGCAATTATTAGTTATTAACTTATTACCTTCTGAAAAACAACGGCATTTATAGGTCAGAACCTGCATAATTTTTTGTGTTAACGAACTATCAGCAGTTTAGTCATACCATTTAAAATGATAATGTTAATTGCGAGCCGCGGTTTTAAAAATGCGTTATCGAACTTGCAGTAAAACGGTTAATTGCATTGCGAAATTGTGCATTGTTGGCTGTTTATTTTTGGGCGTTTAAAAATATTTATAAACATTTTCCATGTTAACTAGTGTTTTCGATTTTTTTATCTGTTAAGTATCTCAGAAATCGCTTATCTGATTTTGGCTAAATTTTGAGAGCAGCGTTGTTGACGATATTGTTATGTTAGTCGTCGTAAATATTTTTGGCCTCGCTAAAAATTGATAAACGCTGTTTGAACAGGAAATATTTTTATATAGAAAAGTGCAGCAAAATTCTGTAAATATTATCACGATAAAAAAAAAACAATGAGTTAACAGAATTATAAATTCACAAACCTCCATCCCAAGAACGCTTACTATTACAAGAGAAACAAAACAATTAATATAACCGAAGTGTATAGGAAGTATTTTGATTAATGATGATGAAAAGCAGAACGTTTTTGATGTTTTGTAAGTCACGTTAAAGGGAAGGTCAAGGTTTGGGTAAAACACTGGGCAAAAATATTCCACAAAACTGCACAAATTGTGTGAAATTAGTAAAGAAATGTATATTTTTTTCCTTTTTACTTCCCGAGCGTAAGCAAAGGAAGTATTGTAATCGAGTCCGTCGGCCGACTCTCTACTTTTACGTTTTCTCGATCTTTCATGACCCCTAGAAGACGAAGAAATAGGTCTCCCATTTCCGTCTGTCTGTCCGTCTGTCCGTCCGTCTGTCCGTCTGTCCGTCCGTCTGTCCGTCTGTCCGTCTGTCCCTCTGTTGTCACGGATTTTTATTAGACAGATAATCTCCGAAAGTACTCGACCGATTGTTGTGAAATTTTGTACTTATACCTATTAAGAATATCATGTAGATGGTAAAACGCTAACCAAAATTTGTCGAATCATCCCCACCACTAAAGCGATGACGTCACTTCAAAATTGTACATAGTAAATGGGTTTTCAATTGTATAAAATAACATAGTCCTACACATGTAGTTTACAACTCTGAATCGACTTTTCACCCGAAACGTCCAGATTTTTGGAAAAAAAATCAAAATTATAAAACAACATTTTGAAATTTAATTTTTAATCTGCTAACCAGAATGCTTTGAAATGTTGCAGATGTTTTAAGGCTATAAAGAGCATCATAAATCTTTAGTCAAAAAATATTTGCTTATCCCCTCCAAAAACTTGATGACGTCAGCTCAAAAGTTTGTGGAATAAATCATATCTAAAATGTACAAAATATGATGAGTCTGTACTTGTGATCTATCACTCCATTCATATTTTTTGGATTTGCATATACAGGGTGACTCAAAAAAATTAATGAATGCGTAAATATATTTTATTGATTTAATCAGGAACTACAAAACCGAATGCTCTGAAATCTTGCAGATGTTTTAAGGTCATAAAGAGCATAATAAATGTTTAGTCAAAATATATTTGCTTATCCCCTCCAAAGACTTGATGACGTCAGCTCGAAAGTTTGCCGAATAAATCATATCTAAAATGTACAAAATATGATGAGCCTGTACTTGTCATTTATCACTCCATTCATATTTTTTGGATTTGCATATTCAGAGTGACTCAAAAAAATTAATGAATGCGTAAATTTATTTTATTGATTTAATCAGGAACTACAAAACCGAATGCTTTGAAATCTTGCAGATGTTTTAAGGTTATAAAGAGCATAATAAATTTTTAGTCAAAATATATTTGGTTATCTTCTACAAAAAACTGATGACGTCAGCTCAAAAGTTTTCCGAATAAATCGTATCTAAAATGTACAAAATATGATGAGTCTGTACTTGTGATTTTATCATTCCATTCATATTTTTGGATTTGCATATGCAGGGTGACTCAAAAAAATTAATGAAGGCGTGAATTTATTTTATCGATTTAATCAGGAATTACAAAACCGAATGCTTTGAAATCTTGGGAATATTTTAAAGTTATTATAAGCATGGTAAACTTTTGTTCAAAATGTATTTGTTCATCCCTCCTAAAAAAATTGATGACGTCACCCTTAAATTTTGCTGAATAAATCCTATCTAAAATGCAAAAAATATGATGAGTTTGTACTTGTGATTTATCATTCCATTCATATTTTTTAGATTTTCTTAAGAGGTGGTTCAAAAAAATTAATGAAGTCAATTTATTTTATTGATTAAATTAAAGGCAACACTTATTATTAGTATTACACCCCAACCAACCCAATTTGGTAGACACAAAATTTGTTAAAGGAAAAACTCGGTTGAAACATAAGGGTAGCACGCTTATTTACATCGACTTTAACATTACAGACCTGCATTTGTTTTATGCGTTCACTTGATTCCGCGAATGTGAAATAGACATGTTTATAATCAACCAATTGTGAATTTCACCGTCAAGAATTAAAATAAAACCCAATGTTTTATATAATAAGCGGAAGTCGAAGCAATAAAACCGACGGTCGTTTTGTTTACAGTTTCTGTGTTTGGCTCTCACGTATGCTGTTACCCCTGTCATCTTAAATTAACAATGTTTATACATACACGATTTTCAGTTGCCTCTGATACGTAGGTATACGTGAGTAAATTGTTTCGTTATTTTATTGATTATTACAAATCAATATTCAAACGACCCAATTCATTTTCCCGAAAATTTGAGAATATAATAATTTTATTCTTAGTATTACACTACATCTATCCCAACTGATATACGTGTCCTTGCAAAAATGTTGATGACGTCATCGCAATTTTTTTTTAAATTCCCACTACAAAAATGTAATGAGAAAAAAAACACAATAGGCATGCAGTCGTCAAGTTTCCGACAGCGAGGGAAGTACTGTCTAAACTCTTTAGACCAATTTTTTTATTATTGCTGTAGTGGACGCAAAACTGATGACGTTTAATATGTAGGCTGTCCGTAATGCACCCATAACCGGATCTTCTAAAAAATATGCATTAAGTTTTTCGAATGAATAAATAAGTATGAGTATTTTAGTTGGCTGTGTAAACAGGAAAAATTATCAATTAAGCTTGATATTAATTATAGTACGTATCAAGGAGCCTATTTCCACGTTCGTACTGATAAGGATGACGCACACTCATGTCGATAATAATTATCGTCCACTTTTTTGCTAAATTAAATTGCTAAGTATACAGCGCATTCACAGTAGTCCAGTGTTTCGACCAAGAATCCGTAACTACTAATTATTATTTAATAATTATTAATATTTAATTACAATGCGAAAATTGTAAAATTAAAATATCGAAAAAGTGAGATCCAAAAATGTAAAAATTCTCAAAATTGAAGTTCTAAAAATTCAAAATTTAAAAAATTTAAAATTCGAAAAATGGAAACATTGAGAAATCGGAGCTTCTGAACAGTCTTTAAGTCGGGAAATCGAAGAATTGAAAAATAGGGAAATCGTAATAGCCCAAAATCGAATAATTAAAATTTGAAAAATTTAAAAATTAAATTAAAAAAATCAGAAATTGATAAAACTGAAAAATCGAAAAATTTAAAGTTCAAGAAATCAAAAAATTCAAATACCAGAAAATTTGAAGGATCGAAAATTTGAAAAATTCCTAAACTTAAATATCAAAAAACTGATCAATCGAAAAATTGAAAAGTCGAAAAATCTCGAAAAATTGAAATCAAAACCCTGAAAAATTGAAAAATGGGAAAGTCAAAATATTGAAAAGTCGAAAATTTAGAAACCCAAAAATCGAAAATTTGAGAAATCGAAGAATTGAAATTTCCAAAGTCTGAAAAATTTAAAAACCGAAAAATAGAGAAATCGAAAAGTGGAGAAGTCGAGAAATCGACAAACCGAAAAATCTAAAATTAAAATATCAAAAAATTGAAAAATCGAAAAATTGAAAAAACGGCAAACAGACAAATGTCAAAACTTTGAAATATCGAAAATCTTTCGAATTTTTTGAATCTCTGGAATCTCCAGTCTCGGAATTTTTTAAATTTCTGAAACCTTTTGAACCTTTGTAACTTTAGAATCTTCAAAATTTTCGAACATTTCAGATTTTTTGGGACCTTCAGCCTTTGAAATTCTCGGATTCGATCAATTTTTTGAGTTTTCGTAACCTTCAGAATTTCCAGAATATTCAGAATCTTTAGAATCGCTGGAATCTCTGGAACCTTTGGAATTTCTGAAATCTTTGAAGTGACTGAAATCTGTATATTCTTCAGAATCTTCGTAACCTCAAAAAATCTAAAAGTGAAACAATTGAGAAATCCAAAAGTAAAAAATCCAAAATTCGAAAAACCGAAACGGAAAAAAATTGAAAATTCTAATATTGGAAAATCGAAAATTCGAAAATCGAGACTTCGAAAAATCCAAGAATCGAAATATTGAAAAATGGAAACATGGAGAAATTGAAAACTCAAGAAATTGAAAAATCGAAAAATTGAAAAAATTGAAAAAACCAAAAATTGAGTAATCAAAACATGTAGGAGTAGAATTTAAAAAACGAAAAATTGAAAAATGAAAAACTGAAAACTCAAAAATGAGAAATCGAAAAATCTAAAATTTAAGAAATCAAAAAATTAAAATATCAAAAAAATTGAAGAAAAAAAAATCCCAAATCTCAAATTGATCAATCGATAAATCGAAAAAATTAAAATTCGAAAAAAAATTGAAGAAATAGAAAAATCCTAAAAGTTGAAACATCGAAAATTTGAAATCAAAATATTGAAAAATTGAAGAATCGAGATATCGAAAAGCAAACAAATTGAAAATTCCAATATCGGAAAACCGAAAATCCGAAATTTCGAAAATTGAATGTTTGAAAAATGTAAAAATCGAAAAATCGAAAAAATTCCCAAAATAGAAGTTCTAAAAATTCAAAATTTAAAAAAATTAAAATTCGAAAAATCGACACCGAGAAATCGGAGCTTCTGAAAAATTTTTAAGTCGGGAAATCGAAGAACTGAAAAATAGGGAAATCGTAATAGCCCAAATTCGAAATATTAAAATTTGAAAAATTTAAAATTCAAGAAATCAAAAAATTCAAATACCAGAGAATTTGAAGGATCGAAAAACTGAAAATTTCCTAAACTTAAATATCAAAAACTGATCAAACGAAAAATTGAAAAGTCGAAAAATCTCGAAAAATTGAAATCAAAACCCTGAAAAATTGAAAAATGGGAAAGTCAAAATATTGAAAATTGGAAAATCGAGATTTCGAAAAATCCAAAAGTCGAAATATAGACAAAACGAAATTTCGAAAGTCTGAAAAATTTAAAAACCGAAACAGAGAAATCGAAAAGTGGAGAAGTCGAGAAAACGACGAACCAAAAAATCTAAAATTTAAATATCGAAAACTTGAGATCCAAAAATGGAAAAATTCAAGAAATGAGAAAACTAAAATATCAAAAAATTGATAAAAACGGTAAACAGAAAACTTTGAAATATCGAAAATCTTTCGAATTTTTTGAATCTCTGGAATCTCCAGTATCGAAATTTTTTAAATTTCTGAAACCTTTTGAACCTTTGTAACTTTAGAATCTTCAAAATTTTCGAACACTTCAGATTTTTTGGGATCTTCAGCTTTTGAAATACTCGGATTCGATCAATTTTTTTAGTTTTCATAACCTTCAGAAGTTTCAGAATATTCAGAATCTTTAAAAAATAGAATCTCTGGAACCTTTGGAATTTCTGAAATCCTTGAAGTCACTGAAATCTTTATATTCTTCAGAATCTTCGTAACCTCAAAAAATCTAAAAGTGAAACAATTGAGAAATCGAAAAATCTAAAATTTAAGAAATCAAAAAATTTAAATATCAAAAAAATTGAAGAACTGAAAAAAAAATCCGAAAATTTAAATTGATCAATCAAAAATTGAAAAAATAGAAAAATACCAAAACTTGAAACATCGAAAAATTGAAATCAAAATATTGAAAAATTGAAGAATCGAGATATCGAAAAGGAAACAAATTGAAAATTCCAATATCGAAAATCGAAAATAGAAAAAAATCGCAAAATTCAAAAGTCGAAATATAGACAAAACGAAATTTCGAAAATTGAAAATTGGAAAAATCTAAAAGCCGAAAAATCGAAAAATGCAGAAGTCGAGAAATCGACAAACCGAAAATTTTAAAATTAAACTATCGAAAAATTGAGATCCAAAAATTTAAAAATCGGAAAATTTAAAATTCGAAAGTTCGAAGCATGGAGAAATTGGAGTTTCTGAAAAATGTTTAAGTCGGGAAATCGAAGAATTGAAAAATAGGAAAATCATAATAGCCCAAAATCGAAAAATTAAAATTTTAAAAATTTTAAAGTTGAATTAAAAAAATCAAAAATTGGTAAAACTGAAAAATTGAAAAATTTAAAATCCAAGAAATCAAAAAATTCAAATACCAGATAATTTGAAAAACTGAGATACCGACAAATTAAAAAGTGGAAAAATCTGGAAAAATTGAAATCAAAACCCTAAAAAATTGAAGAAATGGAAATTGAAAATATCGAAAAATCGAGAAATGGGAAAATCAAAATATAGAAAAATCGAAAAGTTAGAAACCCAAAAATCTAAAATTAAAATATCGAAAAAATTTAAAAATTAAATTAAAAAATTTAAAAATTGATAAAACTGAAAAATCGAAAAATTGAAAAGCCCTGAAAAATTGAAGAATTGATAATTCGAAAATCAACCTTTGTAACTTTAGAATCTTATTTTCGAACACTCCAAATTTTTTGGAACTTCAGCTTTTGAAATACTCGAAATCTATCAATTTTTTGAGTTTTCATAACCTTCAGAATTTCCAGAATATTCAGAATCTTTGGAATCCCTGGAATCTCTGAAACCTTTGGAATTTCTGAAATCTTTGAAATCATTGAAATCGTCATATTCTTCAAAATCTTCGTAACCTTGAAGTTTTCAGATATTTTGGAATCTTCAATCTTTCAAATACTGATAATCTTCAGAATTGTGAGAATCTTTAGAACCATTAGTGTCTTCATTCAGAATCGGTAGAATCTCCAGAATCTTTCCCATCTTTACAACCTATAAAATTCTAAAGTTGCGGAATATCCAGAATTTTTGAAATTTCTGGAATATGCCGAATCTTTGAAAACTTTAATGTCCTCAGATTTTTTTGAAATCTTGAGCCTCAGAATCTTTAGAAACTTTAGAATCTTTACACACTCGTAATATTCGAAATCTTTGGAACTTTTAGAATCGCTGGAAATTTGAAATACACAGAATTTTTAAAGTTTCTGGAATCTTTTTAACCTTTTCAATCTTCAAAATTTTAAGAATCTTCAAAGTTTTTTTTAAGTCTTCAGTCTTACAAATATCTAAAGTTGGGTAGAATTTGATATGCTCGATTTTCCGACGTAATGTACGCGTAAAGATGGCAACCAATAATTTAGTTTTAATAAAGATTCAAAAGATTTAAAAACTGACTAGTCGTGAAATCGCTGATCGAAAAATTGCAAAATCTAAAAATTGAAACAATTTAGTAAAAATTAAATTGTGTATCAATATAAAACCCAACTTTCGTTCTTCATAGCCAATAAGAATGAATGATCAAAACGGAAGTGAGGTGGGTGGGCGAGGCCACTTTTTACTTTGATTTAATCTTAGATTCTACAATTTGTCAAAATAAGGCAGTGAAATAGAGAAAAGAGGTGGGCGGGGCTGAGTTTAGCTTTTTTCTAAAGGGTTTTATAAGCAAGCAGTAGCCCCGCCCACGTAACCCCTCTTCATTTCAATGACTACTCTTAATATTGTTGCTAGTGACGACAATTTTGATTTTTTTTGTTGTAACAAGATTATTTTTTGCAGATGATGTCAGCATATCAGAAGCGCACTCATCACCCATGCTCGCGTCCAGAAACGGGAGCAAAAGCGCCACTCCTAGTCCCGTCGCACCCGGCTCGAGGAGGGGCACCGGATCGGTCTCCAGTCAGGATTGGGCCAGCGTCACCGCCGACGACGACATCGACAGGCTGGTCGTGATGCACCAAAGAAGCAGTCTGTCGAGTCTGGGGGTACGTGAGATTTCGAAAAAATTTCATTTGCCTACGCCACCTCGGTTCAAGTTTCTGCGTTCTGAGGTTAATAGACGATGCCTAATACAGATTAATTAATAATAATTATATTTGAATTTCTTGAAAATGTAACATGTTCTTTTTAAATTGTCGTAAGTTGGAAAGGCGATGGGAAGTCGTTTATAAAAATTAAGAAGAGAGGAGGGGCAAGTACTGACCCTTGAGATAGTTCTATATTCATGTGAAGGCTGTGAAGTATTTTGTTTAAATTTCTCTATCTACATACATTGTGTTACACAGATAAGATCTAAACAGTGTATGCTTATAGATTATTCCCGCTTAAGTTGGTAACTATACGATCCACTAGCAACGCGACTCTATTTCAAAAATAATTTTAATTTAAATTATAGAACATTTTGCTGCAGGTGGACTTAAAAATTATTAAAAGAGGTTTTAAATTAATTCTGAATCATAACGTAGTAAACAAAGGAAAATTTTAATTTGGAAAATATAAGAGGAAACGAAAAAAATTAATTTTATCAGGAATAGAAGCGGAATGACAAAGAGTCTCATGTAATATGCATTGCTTAGGGATTTTGTGTAGCCCCAATTCAACATGAAACACATAGAAAACGAGTGATATTATAATTAACCTTAAAAGGATTTTTTTTGTAAATGCTCAAAAAAACGGGAGTATTGTGACGACACAAAATTTGGAGGCTGGTTTGGATTACTTTTTTTGTAAAAAGAATGTTCTTCTGAGAAATTACTACGCGCTTTAGCGTTTTAGTTCGGAGATAAATTATTAAATTTGTAATACACTCCAATATTTTATTAACGTTAACTGTAAAAATCTCGTCGGAATACAGGCTATCTATTATTTACATTTCTTACGAAACAAAGGATACTTCGGAGAATTTCAAACTACAAACATTAGATAAACTATATATTTACAAGCAACCTATCAAACTTATTTTGTGAAGATTAAATTTTATCATCGCAGAAAATCGGTGCCGTTATCCAAAACTTGAAACTCCTAGTTGGCAAACAAAGTATGAGCCAATCGCGAAGAAGAAAAATGAAAAAATAAATTTAATCTCGCTCTTACAGTAAATAAAATGAGCGATTAAGTAGAAAACGGGGTGGGTGGGCTGGGCCACTTTTGAATTATTTTAAGCGTAGATGCGACGAAAAACTGAAGAATGAAACTGAAAATTTGAGAAAAGTAAAAAATAGAATAGTAGAAAATCGAAAAGTAGAATAGTTGAGCAATGGAAAAGCTGAACAAAAAAAGTAAAAAAATTGATAAGTGTAAAAACTGAAGAACGGAAAAATTGAAAAATCGAAAATTCAAAAACCCAAAAATCGAAAAACCGAAAATCCGAGAAACCAGAAAACCGAATAAGGGAGAAATGGAAACATCAAAATGTTGAAAAGTAGAAACACCGAGAAATCTAAAACCCAAAAAATGGAAAAATCGCAAAATTGAAATATTAAGAAATTAAAAAAAAAACGCAAAGTCAAAAAATTGAAAAATCAAAAAACGCGAAATCGTGGAATCTAAAAATTCAAAATTTAAAAATGGAAACATCGTGCAATCGGAAAATTGAAACATCGAGAAATCGGAATACCCCAAAATCGAAAAATTAAAATTTGAAAAATTTGACTTAAAAAAAAATCGAAAAATTTATAGAACTGAAAAAACCAAAAATTGAGAAATAAATAAATGTAGAATTTAAAAAACGAAAAATTGAAAAATCGAAAACGAGAAATCGAAAAGTCTAAAATTCAAGAAAATTAAAATATCAAAAAAATTGAAGAACTGAAAAATTAAAAAAAAACCCAAAACTCAAATTAATCAATCGAAAAATTGAAAAATTGGAAAGTCGAAAAATCTCAAAAAATTGAAATTGAAAACCTGAATAGAAGATTGAAAATCGCAAAATGGAGAAATGGGAAAATCGAAAAGGAAACAAATTGAAAATTTAAATATCGAAAAACGTAAATCCAAAAAATCAGAAAACCGAAAATCTGAAAAATCGCAAAATGCAAGAGTCGAAATATAGACAAAACGAAATTTCGAAAATTGAAAGTTTGAAAAATCTAAAAGCCGAAAAATCGAAACATCGAGAAATCGAAGCTTCTGAAGATCGAGAAAGTCGAGAAATCGAAAAATTGAAAAATAGGGAAATCAAAAAATCGAGAAATCGAAATAGCCCAAAATCGAAAAATGCAAATTTGGAAAATTAAAAGAATCAAAAATTGATAAAACTGAAAAATCAAAAAAAATTTAAATCTAAGAAATCAAAAAATTAAAATATCAAAAAAATTTATTAATCGAGAAATCGAAAAATTGAAGAAGCGATAAGCAGGAAAATCCCAAAACATTGAAACATTGAAAGACTAAGATACCGAAAAATTGAAGTCAAAAAATCCTCAAAAACCTGAAAAATTGAAGAATTATAAATCTGAAAATATCGAAAAATCGAGAAAAGGGAAAATCAAAATATTGAAAAATCGAAGATTTAGTAACCCAAAATTCGAAAATCGAAATTTCGAAAAATCCAAGAGTCGAAATATAGACAAAACGAAATTTGGAAAGTTTAAAAAACATAAAAACCGAGAAATCGAAAAGTGAAGAAGTCGTGGAAAAATGGACAAACTGACAAATCTAAAATTAAAATACCGAAAAATTGAGATCCAAAAATGGAAAAATTCCCAAAATTGAAGTGTTGAAAAGTTGAGAAATCGAGAAACATAGGAATCGAAAATTGAAAATTAAAAAATGCAACATTTAAAAAACGAAAACTTGAAAAATCGAAAAATTAAAGAAATAAATAAAGGGAAATTAGAACATACAAAGATCGACGAACTGAATAACCCAAAATTGAAAAATTAAAAACTGAACAGTTTAAATCTAAAGAGGATCGAAAAATTGAAAAATCCGAGAAATCGAAAGTTAAAAATCCAAAATTGAGAAAAGGAAAAAATTGAAAAACCAAAATATTGAAGAATCGAAAAATTGAAAAATCAAGAGATTGAAAATCTCAGTACTGAGGAACGTGGAAAAATTCGGAACTCGAAAAAATGAAAAATCAAAAAAAATTGGGAAATTAGGAAAACATTTAAATTTAAAGAAAACTGTAAAATCGAAAAATCGAAAATCCGAGAAACCAGAAAACCGAAATTTCGAAAATTAAAAGTTTGAAAAATCTAAAAACCGAATAAGGGAGAAATGGAAACTTCAAAATGTTGAAAAGTAGAAACACAGAGAAATCTAAAACCCGAAAAATGGAAAAATTGCAAAATTGAAATATTAAGAAATCAAAAAAAAAACGTAAAATCGAAAAATTGAAAAATCCAAAAACGTGAAATCGTGGAATCTAAAAATTCAAAATTTAAAAATGGAAACATCGTGCAATCGGAAAATTGAAACATCGAGAAATCAGAATACCCCAAAATCGAAAAATTAAAATTTGAAAAATTTGACTTTAAAAAAAATCGAAAAATTTATAGAACTGGAAAAACCAAAAATTGAGAAATCAAAAAATGTAGAATTTAAAAAACGAAAAATTGAAAAATCAAAAACGAGAAATCGAAAAGTCTAAAATTCAAGAAATCAAGAAATTAAAATATCAACAAAATTGAAGAACTGAAAAATTTAAAAAAAATCCAAAACTCAAATTGATCAATCGAGAAATTGAAAAATTGGAAAGTCGAAAAATCTGAAAAAATTTAAATTGAAAATGTGAATAAAAGATTGAAAATCTGAAAATCGAGAAATGGGAAAATCAAAATTTAAAAAAATTGAAGAAACGGGAAATCGAAAAGTAAACAAATTGAAAATTTAAATATCGAAAAACGTAAATCCAAGAAATCAGAAAACCGAAAATCTGAAAAATCGCAAAATCCAAGAATCGAAATATAGACAAAACGAAATTTCGAAAATTGAAAGTTTGAAAAATCTAAAAGCTGAAAAATCGAAACATCGAGAAATCGAAGCTTCTGAAGATCGAGAAAGTCGGGAAATCGAAATAGCCCAAAATCGAAAAATGCAAATTTGGAAAATTAAAAAAATCGAAAATTGATAAAACTGAAAAATCAAAAAAATTAAAATCTAAGAAATCAAAAAATTAAAATATCAAAAAAATTTGAAGGATCGAAAAATATAAAAATCCCAAAATTCAAATATAAAAAAATTTATTAATCGATAAATCGAAAAATTGAAGAAGCGATAAACAGGAAAATCCTAAAACATTGAAACATCGAAAGACTGAGATACCGAAAAACTGAAGTCAAAAAAATCTCAGAAACCGGAAAAATTGAAGAATTATAAATCTGAAAATATCGAAAAATCGAGAAAAGGGAAAATCAAAATATTGAAAAATCGAAAATTTAGAAACCCAAAATTCCAAAATCGAAATTTCGAAAAATCCAAGAGTCGAAATATAGACAAAACGAAATTTGGAAAGTTTCAAAAATCTAAAAACCGAGAAATCGAAAAGTGAAGAAGTCGTGGAAAAATTGACAAACTGACAAATCTAAAATTAAAATACCGAAAAATTGAGATCCAAAAATGGAAAAATTCCCAAAATTGAAGTGTTGAGAAGTTGAGAAATCGAAAAATATAGAAATCGAAAATTGAAATAAGTATTAAAAATTTAAAAAATCATAAAAAACGTAACATTTAAAAAACGAAAAATTGAAAAATGCACAAATTAAAGAAAAAAAGAAAGGAAAATTAGAACATATAAAGATCGAGAAACTGAAATAACCCAAAATCGAAAAATTAAAAACTGAAACGTTTAAATCTAAAGAGGATCGAAAAATTGAGAAAAGGAAAAAATTGAAAAATCAAAATATTGAAGAATCGATAAATTGAAAAATCCAGAGATTGAAAATCTCGGTACTGAGGAACGTGGAAAAATTGGGAACTCGAAAAAATGAAAAATCAAAACATCGAGCATTTGGGAGATTGTAATATCGGAAAATCAAAAAATTGGGAAATTGAAACAGCCCAAAAATCAAAAAATTAAAAATTGAAAAAATTTAAATTTAAAGAAGATTGTAAAATTGAAAAATCTAAAATTTAAAAAACAAAAAATTGAAAATTCAACAACTAATAAATCAAAAACGAGAAATAGAAAAGTCAAAAATTCAAGAAATCAAAAAAATTATATTTCAAAGAAATTGAAAAAGCGAAATACTGAAAAGTCCCTAAACTCAAATATCGAAAAATTGGAAAGTCGAAAAATCTCAAAAAACTGAAATCAAGAACCTGAAAAATTGAAAATTTAGAAACCCAAAAGTTGATGAATCGAGAAATCGGAAAACCGAAATTTCGAAAAATCAAAAAATCCAAGAGTCGAAATATGGACAGCGAAATTTCGAAAATTGAGAGTTTGAAAATCCAAAAGCCGAAAAACGGAGAATTCGAAAAATTGACAAATCGAAAGCTGAAAATCGTAAAAAATGTAACATTTAAAAAAACGAAAAATCTAAAAACTGAAAAATTTCGATCCTGAAATGTGGAAAAATTGAAAAATCGAAATATCAGCAATTGGAAAATTGAAACATCGAAAAACATAAAAATCGACAAAATGAAATAGGCCAAAATCGAAAAATTGAAAACCGAAAAATTTAAACCCGAAGAACCTCGAAAAACTGAAAAATCGAAGAAAAGTGAAATTGTCGAGAAATCAAAAGGCTGAACAATAGAAAAAGAAAAATTGAAAAATGGAAAATTGAAGGACTCAAAAATCAAAAAATCAATATTTCAAAAAAATTGAAAAAACGAAAAACTGAAAAATACTTAAGCTCAAATATCAAAAAATTGAAGAAGCGATAAACAGAAAAATCCAAAAACTGAGATATCGAAAAATTGGAAAGTCGAAAAATCTCAAACAACTGAAATCAAGAACCTGAAAAATTGAAAATTTAGGAACCCAAAAATTGATGAATCGAGAAATCGGAAAACCGAAATTTCGAAAATCGAGATTTCGAAAAATCAAAAAATCCAAGGGTTGAAATATGGACAACGAAATTTCGAAAATTATGAGTTTGAAAATCAAAAAGCCGAAAAACCGAGAAATCGAAAAATTGAGAAATCGAAAACTGAAAATCGTAAAAAATGTAACATTTAAAAAAACCAAAAATTGTTAAAAATCTAAAAACTGAAAAATCTCGATCCTGAAATGTGGAAAATATGAAAAATCGAAATATCAGCAATTGGAAAATTGAAACATCGAAAAACATAAAAATCGACAAAATGAAATAGGCCAAAATCGAAAAATTGAAAACCAAAAAATTTAAACCTGAAGAACCTCGAAAAACTGAAAAATCGAAGAAAAGTGTAATTGTCGAGAAATCGAAAGGCTGAACAATAGAAAAAGAAAAATTGAAAATTGGAAAATTGAAGGACTCAAAAATCAAAAAGGAAATAAATTGAAAATTCGAATATGGGAAAACCTAAAATTCAAGAAATCAAAAAATTAATATTTCAAAAAAATTGAAAAAACGAAAAACTGAAAAATACTTAAGCTCAAATATCAAAAAATTGAAGAATGAAAAAAATTGAAGAATCGATAAACAGAAAAATCCAAAAACTGAGATATCGAAAAATTGGAAAGTCGAAAAATCTCAAAAAACTGAAATCAAGAATCTGAAAAATTGAAAATTTAGGAACCCAAAAATTGATGAACCGAGAAATCGGAAAACCGAAATTTCGAAAATTCAGATTTCGAAAAATCAAAAAATCCAAGGGTTGAAATATGGACAACGAAATTTCGAAAATTATGAGTTTGAAAATCAAAAAGCCGAAAAACCGAGAAATCGAAAACTGAAAATCGTAAAAAATGTAACATTTAAAAAAACCAAAAATTGAAAAATCTAAAAACTGAAAAATCGAAATATCGAGCAATTGGAAAATTGAAACATCGAAAAATATAAAAATCGAAAAACTGAAATAGGCCAAAATCGAAAAAATTTAAACAATGGAAAAATTAAAAGATCGAAAAATTAAAAAATGGAAAATTCAAAAAGGAAATAAATTGAAAATTCGAATATGGAAAAATGGAAAATTCGAAAATCACGATTTCGAAAAGTCCTAGAATCGAAACAGAAAAAAACGGAGACATCGGGAAGTCAAAAAGTGGCGAGATCGAGAAATCGCCAAACCGACAAAATCTAAAATTAAAATGTATCGCAAAATTGAAAAATTCAAAAATAAAAGAAATCCCAAAATTGCAATGTTTAAAATTCAAAAACTCGAAAATTGAAATATTAAAAGATTAAAAAATCGTAAAAAATGTAACAGTTAACGAAAAATTTAAAAAAAATTAAAAATTGAAAATCAGAAAACGATAAATCTAAAAATAAAAATTTGAAAAATCGAAAAAATCAAAAAGGAAACAAATTTAAAGTTCGAATATCGAAAAGCCGAAAAATTGGAACATCGAAATATTGAAAAATTGAAACTTTGAGAAGTCGAAACATCAAAAGATCGAGAAATCAAAAAGTGAAGAAGTTGAAAAATCGACAAACCGATAAAATCTAAAACTAAAATATTGCAAACTTGAAAAATGGAAAAATTCCCGAAATTGGAAATGTCAAAAAGTTGAAGATTTGAAAACTCGGAAAAACGAAAAATTGATATATTAAAAAATTTGTAAATCGTAAAAAAATGTAATATTTAAAAAAAATGAAAAATCAAAAAACTGAAAAACCAAAAAACGAGAAATCGGGAAATCTAAAGATCAAGATTTAAAAACAAAAAATTGAAAAATCGATACACAAAACAAAAATTTGAAAATGGAAAAATCTAAAGACCGAAAAACATCGAGAAATTGGAAAATTCAAACATCGAGAAATTGGAAAATTCAAACTTCGAGAAATATAAAGATCGAGACATTGAAATAGCCCAAAAATTGAAATAGCCCAAAAATTGAAAATTGAAAAATTTAAATTCAAAGAAAAATTGAAAAATCACAAAACCTGAAACTTCCATTTTCAAAATTTCATAGAAGTATTTTTTTATAAAACTTGACACATAAACTAAAATTTCACGACAATCAGTCCAGTAATTTCGGATATTGCTCTTAAATTTCACAAAATTACGAGTTGTGTTATCAGAAAATAGTGGTGAATCAGAGTTAAATGCTTCGGGTTCATTACACAGGCATAAAACCGATTAGATTCTCATGTGTACACTTGTTTAATACACATTTTTAGATTTAGTCAGCATTTATGTGCCTGTGAGAGCTGAGCAGCTGAGTTAAATTTCGTGAAAAAGTGAAAGTACGCCCCTGGGCCGGGATTTTACCTGATACTGGTACAAGTTACTTAAACTTGTACAATCCTCCAAAAATTAAAAATTTAACATAAAGAAAAAAAGTTTTCAGAATATCACTAAACCATCTCAAAAAACCACTAACTTTCCCCCATTTTCCAGTTGCGTTCCGACTCCATGGCCAGCGTGTACTCCGGTGCCGGCGAGGGCAGATACGGCACCGTGGCGGTCCGAGGCCAAGTCGAGTTCGGCCTCCAATACAACTACAAAGCCAAAGCGCTCGAAATCCACATCAAGCAATGCAAGGACCTAGCTCCCGTCGACATCAAACGAAACCGCTCTGACCCCTACGTCAAAGTCTACTTGCTCCCCGACAAATCGAAAAGCGGCAAGCGGAAAACGAAAGTCAAGAAGCACACCCTGAACCCGGTCTTCGACGAGACCCTCAAGTTCCAGATATCGCTGAACGAGCTCGAGACGCGGACGCTGTGGCTGACGGTGTGGCACTCGGACATGTTCGGCCGGAACGACTTCCTGGGGGAGGTCATGATGACTTTAGAGAATAAAGTCTTCGATGATCCCACCCCCATGTGGTACAACCTCCAGGAAAGGGTGAGTGAGGGTGGAGTGAGTAGGTTGGGGGCTGACGGTGAGGGTGTGTTGCAGACTGAGCCCTTCGACGACATGTTATCATTCAAGGGTGATATCATTGTGTGTCTGAAGTTTGTTCCGCCGGATATGACGGTGCACAAGAAGGGGAAGAGGTCGAGGGGGATGCTGCACGTGCTGGTGAAGGAGGCGAAGTGTCTGACGGCGGTGAAGGCGAACGGGTCGTCGGATCCCTTCTGCAAAAGGTGAGCGCAGGCTTGGTCGTGCTAGAATCCTCTTTACTTAAATGAATATAATTCTAATAATAATAATAATAGTAATACTTTATTTACGACAGTAGCCATTTACAAAGTTAAATTAAATGCGAAATATAGAACAGAATGAAATATGACAAAAAAGAACATCAAACATAGTAGAATAAGCTTTATGATGTTGAATAAAATGTGTTTACCGTAAACCGCCTTCTTTTGGACTAAATGGTAATAGTAGGTATTATTTATCAACTGTAGAGAAATTTGACAAAAATTGAAGCAGATCATGAACATAGTGTGAATAAATTTTTGGAATTTGCAAGTTTTGACCTTTAAGTTTTTAAAATTTTCGATTCTTGAATTTTCAATTTTCTTTTGTTTATATCTCAGTTTTTCGATTTTTCAGTTTTTGGATTCACGAGTTTTCAATTTTTCGTTTTTTGGATTTTTCTTTTCAGTATGTCAAGTTCTCGATTTTCAATGTTTCAATGATTCAGGTTCGATTTTTCAATTTTTCGTTCCGTTAGTTTCTGAATTTCCCCGTCCAAAACTTGAAATTTTCAATGTTTAAATTTTTAATTTAAATTTTACATTTTTTCAGTATTTCGATTTTCGGCTTTTGAATTTTTCTATTTTCAGTTTACTTATTCAATTCTTGATTTTTTAATTTTTCGATCTTTCAATGTGTCCAGTTTTCAATTTTTCAATTTGTCGAGTCTTCAGTTTTCCAGTTTTCAATTTTTGAATTTGTCATTTCTTCAGTTTTGGATTTTTAACTTATGCACTTTTCAATTTTTGAAGTTTTTAATTCTTCAATTTTAAAGTTTTCGATTTTTTAATTTTTATGTTGTTGATATTTCAGTTTTTCGATTTTTCAGTGTTTTGACTTTCCAGTCCTCGATTTTCCAATTTTTCAATTCTTCAATTTTCGATTTTTTATTAATCGATTCATTAGTTTTTGGATTTTTCAATTTCGGACTTTTCAGTTTTTGAAATTTTCGAATCTTCAGTTTTTCGATTTTCAAATTTCAATTTTCCTTTTTTTATATTTCTGTTTTTTGATTTTTCGGTTTTTGAATTCTCTAGTTTTCAATTTTTCGATTTTTGATTTTTCTTTTCAATATGTCAAGTTCTCGATTTTCAATTTTTCAATGATTCAGGTTCGATTTTTCAATTTTTCGTTCCGTTAGTTTCTGAATTTCCCCGTCCAAAACTTCAAATTTTCAATGTTTGAATTTTTCTATTTTCAGTTTACTTATTCAATTCTTGATTTTTTAATTTTTCGATCTTTCAATCTGTCCAGTTTTCCAGTTTTCAATTTTTGAATTTGTCATTTCTTCAGTTTTGGATTTTTCACTTATGCACTTTTCAATTTTTGAAGTTTTTAATTCTTCAATTTTAAAGTTGTCGATTTCTTAATTTTTATGTTGTTGATATTTCAGTTTTTCGATTTTTCAGTGTTTTGACTTTCCAGTCCTCGATTTTCCAATTTTTCAATTGTTCAATTTTCGATTTTTTATTAATCGATTCATTAGTTTTTGGATTTTTCAAATTTCAATTTTCCTTTTTTTATATTTCTGTTTTTTGACTTTTCAGTTTTTGAATTCTCTAGTTTTCAATTTTTCGATTTTTGATTTTTCTTTTCAATATGTCAATTTCTCGATTTTTTGTTTCATATTTTGTTATCGATTCTTCAATTTTTCATTTTTTCAATACATATTCGATTTTTCACTTTTTTGATTTTTACTTTTCAGTTTTTCGACTTTCAATTTACATATTTAATTTCGGATTTTTAAAATTTTCAATCTTTCAATCTCCCCAGTTTTTATTTTAGATTTTGAATTTATCGAGTCTTCAGTTTTTGGATTTTTAATTTTTAGATTTTTCATTATTTCGATCTTTAAATTTTTCGATTTTCAAGTTTCGAATTTTCTGTCTTTCAATTTTCCGTTTTTCGATTTTTCTGCACTTAGATTTTTAATTTTCCAATTTTCCAATTATCCACTTTTCAATTTTTGAATTTGTCAATTCTTCAGTTTTGGATTTTTCATTTTGGATTTTCAAACTTTAGATTTTTCCGTTTTTCAGTTTTCCTTTTTTTGAGTTTTCAGTTACATATTCAGTTTTCGATTTTTCACTTATCCAGTTTTCGATTTTTTAATTTTTCGGTTCTTCAGTTTTTTGAATTTGTAAGTTTTCGATTTTTCAATTTGTTTTTTCCAATATTTCAGTTAACTGATTTTTCAGTTTTTGGAATTTCTCGCTTTCGATTTTTCAATTTTTCAATGATTCAGGTTCGAATTTTCAATTTGTCGCCTTTTGAATTACATATGCAGTTTTCAATTTTTGAATTTGTAAATTTTTTAGCTTTTGGAAATCTCAATTTTCATTTTTTCAATATTCCAATTTTCAAAATTTTTAGGTTCTTCAGTTTTTATATTTTCAAGTTTTCAATTTTCAAAATTTTTAAGTTCTTCAGTTTTCAATTTTCATTTTTCGGTTTTCAATTTTTCGATTTTTCAAATTTTCGATTTTTGAATTTATCGAATCGTCAGTTTTAGGATTACTCAATTTTCAATTTTCAATATTTCAATTTTAAAATTTTTCCATTCTTTACTTTTTGGATTTTCCAGTTCACAATTTTTCGATTTTTCAGTTTTCAATTTTTGGATTTACCAGTTTTCCGATTTTCAAATTTTCCGTTATTCAGTTTTCAATTTCCAATGTTTCGTTTATTCCGTTTTCGATTTTTCATTTCTTTTTTTTTCAATACTTCAACTTTTCGATTTTTCATTTTTTTTCCAATATTTCAACTTTTTGATTATTCAAATTTTCGATTTTCCAATTTTTCGCTTCTTTAGTAAGCTTTTGGATTTTCTGTTTTCCAGTTTTTTGATTTTCAATTTTTCATTTTTTCAATATTCAAATTTTTCGATTTCAAGATTTTGTATTTTCCCGTTTTCGATTTTTCAATATTGTGATTTTCAGTTTTTTGGTTTTTCACTTATCTAGTTATTAATTTATGAATTTGTCGATTCTTCAGTTTATGGATTTTTCAGTTTTAGATTTTTCAATAATTCAACTTTCAAAATCTTTGGTTTTTGAAATTTGAAGTTTTCGATGTTCATTTTTTCGATATTCAAATTTCAATTTTTTTTTATATTTCAATTTTTCGGTTCTTCAGTGTTCCATTTTTCAATTTCTCATATTCCAGTTTTTGGATTTTCTGTTTTCTAGTTTTTTGATTTTTAATTTTTCAATTATTTAATTTTTCAGTTTTTCATTTTTTCATTATTTCAGTTTTCGATTTTTAAATTTTTCAATGATTCATGGTCAATTTTTGACTTTTCAATTTTTCAGTATTTAATATTTTTGATTTTTCGATTTTTCATTATTGCGATTTTCAATTTTTTGGGTTTTCACTTATCCAGTTTCAAGTTGTCGATTCTTCAATTTACGGATCTTTCAATTTTCGATTTTTCGGTAATTCAATTTTCAAAATCTTTCAGTTCTTCGTTTTTTGAATTTTCCAATTTTCGATGTTCAGTTTTTCGATATTGGAATTTCATTTTTTTTATATTGCAATTTTTCCGTATTCAGTTTTCAATTTTATAGTTTTTGTTTTTCAAGTTTTCGATTCCACAGTTTTTGTATTTTCTGGTTTTCGATTTTTCCAATTTTCAATTTTCCAGGTATCAATTTTTCAGTTTTTCGAATTTTCTATTTTCCATTTTTCAGTTTTGGAATTGAGTCGAGTCTTCAGTTTTTGGATTTTTCAATTTTCGATTTTTCGATACTTCATTTTTAAATTTTTTTAAATTTTCAGTTTTTGAATTTTTAATTTTTGAATTTTCCAGTTTTCACTTTTTCGATTTTTAAATTGTAAATTGTTAAGTTTCCGATTTTCAATTTTTCATTTTTCAAAACCTCATTTTTCGATTTTTCACATTTCGGGTTTTCCACGTTTCGATTTTCAATTTTTGTATTTTCCCGTTTTCGTTTTTCCAGATTTCGATCTTTAGTTTTTGATTTTTGAAGATTTCGTTTGTTCGACTTTTCGATTTTTCAAATCTCCATTTTTCAATTTTTGAGTTTGTTGAGTTTTCAGTTTTGGATTTTCCAATTTTATGTTATTCAGTTTTTGATATTTCATTTTTCAAAATCTTTAGATTCTTCGATTGTTTGATTTTTAGTTATTCGATTTTCGAATTTTCAGGTTTTCATATTTCAATTTTTCGATTTTTCAGGTTTTAAATTTTCCAGTTTTCAATTTTTCGATTTTCAATTTTTCATTTATTCCTTTTTGATTTTTTAATTTTTCTTTTTTCAGTATGTGTACCAGTTTTTCAATTTCTCAAATTCTCGATTTTCCAAGTTTCGAGTTTGCAATTTCCAATTTCCTAGTTTTGAGTTTTAGAACTTGCCAAATCTTCAGTTTTTCGATCTTCGAATTTTTAATTTTCCAATCTTCCAGTTTTCAATTTTTCGATTTTCAATGTTTCATTTATTCTGTTTTCAATTTTCCAGATTTTGATTTTTCGTTGTCCCAGTTTTGAATTTTTAAATCTATCGGGTCTTCAGTTTTTGAATATTCAATTTTTCGTTTATTCAGTTTTAGATTTTTCAATTTTACAGTTATTCAGTTTCCGATTTTTCAATTTGTTAATTTTTAAATTATCCAGTTTTTGACTTTTCACTTTTTAATTTTTTTACTTTTGAATGTTGCAATATCTGTTTATCGATTTTTAAAATTTTTAATTAATTAAATTTAAAAAATTTTAATTCTATTATTCAGTTTCAGATTCTTGATTTTGGATTTTTCGATTTTTCAGTTTTTAGATTTTTCATTGTGTGATTTTTGAATTTTTAGGTTTTTTACTCTTGAGTGTTTCGATTTTTTCAAATTTTCGTGTTTTTGGATTTACAATTTTTGATTTTTCAGTTATTCAGTTTTCGATTTTTCTTTTTGAATTCTTTCGTTTTTGAATCATTTCAATTTTTCTACTTTGCAGTATTTCAATTTTTAAATTTTTCGATTCTTGGATTTTTTTAGTTTTCGGTGTTTCGATTCGTCAATTTTTCAGTTGCTGATATTTTAATTTTACAATTTTGCAATTTTACATTCTAAATTTTTCAACTTTTGATTTTTTGATTCGTCGATTTGTCAATTTCTCGAATCCGGTTCTGGTCCCAGAGTAAAATTCAGAAATATTGGGTTCGAAATTCAGTTTTGTAAAAAAGTTCTAAAAATTGCCATATTTCGTAAATGGCATATGGGTGATTTTTGAAACATGGTGGAAACTTTCGAAAAAATAAAACCAAAAATAACTTATAGGTGCCGAAATTTGCAAAAAAATTGTATATTTTCGAAAATGGTCGAAATAAGGCCGAAAATTTCATAAGAGTATTGAAAATTTCTGATATTGAAAAAGTTCCCTAAACATCTAGGTCATTAATATATAGAATAAATCGTAACGGACCCATTGTAGATCCCTGCGGAGCACCACACATCATTAGTGGAGCAAAATTCCAAAAGTAAAGTTTCTTTATTAAAATTTGGTGCCACAAACTATCAAATTCCTCAAATAAATATAAAAACATCACCAAGCCCACTTGTTTCTCCTCAGCAATTAATATTTTTTTCATCTGACAAATTAACTCCATGAACTGTTGAAATTTCCACGACCGGTTTTAAAAATGCGTCTTTACAGCTATCTCCTGCCTGATAAAGGACGCAGTGCCAAACAGAAGACTCCGGTAGCGAAAAGAACTGTTAATCCAGTTTGGAACCACACGTTTATTTACGATGATGTCACACTTCAGGAATTGGCGGAGCGTTGTTTGGAGTTGACGGTGTGGGATCACGACCGATTAGCAAGTAACGAGTTCCTAGGTGGTGTACGATTTTCGCTGGGCACAGGTAGGTCCCCCTACTCCCAAAAACCGTAATTCCATTCCCTGCTTCCAGGTAAACATTACGGGAAGACCGTCGACTGGATGGACGCGACCGGGAAAGAGCTCACCCTGTGGAAGAGCATGCTCGAGAGGCCGAATTTCTGGGTGGAAGGGTGCTTGTCGCTGAGGCCGACTCTGGATACTCGTACATCATAACAAAATACTCAATCGCGCTGACATATCTAGGGTAACAAAGCGTTGCATTATTTAGTACTTTTCCAAATTTGTACATGGGTTTAAAATGTTTAATCATTTCATGATGTAAGTAAGTAAATTTTTACTAGTTATTTAATGTACACCTTAATATAGGTAACCAATTCTAACAAACTGATATATTTTCATATTATTAAATAAATAGATGTTTTGTACTGTGAGTCGCTGTGTTTTTTTTTTGCGTTTTATGGTTTCAAAATAATGACATTTAAGTATAGCGCGCAAAACAGTAACTTTTTTCGTGATTAAGTTGGCAATGTTATGCGGGCAGTTGAAACAAAGTGTCAGTGAACATTGTTAAACTTTGTTAATAATAATTAGCCCAGTTGAATATTTCCATCAATTTGCTCCTATATTGCTCCCTTTTGTGTTAAATTATCACCAAAATGTTGATTTTGTTACCAACCGACTGACGAAAATCCCTAACCGAAAATAATTTTTTCAGAACAAAACAGAATTTTTAAAATTTACTTTCAATGCAAAATAGTGTATTCAACTCTTTTCATAAGACGACTTTTGGCACTCGTTCTGTTTGGGCACTCCTCGCTGCGCTCGTCGTATATTTAATTTTATTTGTTTTTAGCGATTTATATTATTATAAAATTCGTAGTTTCTTATTTATTCATCCACACAGTGCCAAGATTACGTCCTGCTAATAAATAGTGTTGCAGTATTGTAATCAAGATTCACTTAGTGTGCTATTATCGATGAAAAAACTCTGAAAAAAAAAATGGCTGATAGGGTGTCGTCCAGAATTCTTTTTGTTCATTTTTCGGTTTTGATTTTGTTTAGACCGTGTGTGGAGTCTAAATTAGTTTTGTTTAAGTAGTTTATTTTGTTAAAAATAATTTGGTTTTGTACTTAAAAGTGAAAAGTGAGTGTTGTGATGTGAAGGGAAAGAAATCCGGATTTAAAGGGTAAGCGTTGCTTTTATTCAATGTATTATCTTATTTCTTCAGTTCTTTTATGTCACTTATCGACTTAATAAATGTGTTTGTTTCAACAAGAACTCAAATCTCGACAGATATTTCTGCTTTAAAGCTTTCTTAATACGTTTTTGTCAATGTTAATTATTTAAAAATTGAATTCAATTTTGATTTTTGTCTCAGTACGGACCGTCTTTACGTTTTAGGCATCACTGCAATTATTAATAACATAGAGTAAAATGTTGTACCTCGGTGGGATTCGAACCCCACGCCTCTCGCTCTCCGGGCAAGCATCCTAACCACTAGACCATAAGGCCACAGTATTTTTTTAATCTTACCTACTTATTAAACCTGTTATTAAAAATTAGTGTAATAAAACTCGTTTTCGAATTATTAAATTTTCCAGAATTGTTCGCTTCTTGATTTCAAATTTTAACACATTTTTCTATCTTTAAGTAAAATTCTTAATTAATAAATATAAGTCTTGTCTAAATGACTTTAAACCAGTTTGTTAGTCTGAATTTCGAATTTCTCAATTTTACTTTTTCTTTTTTTTTCATTTTTTCGAATGCTGTAAATTTTTCAGCTTTTTAATTTTTAAAATGTTCGATTTTTAATTTTAAACAATTTTCCGTTTTTTGATAATTCGATCTGATTTTTGAATTCCTGTGTTTTTCGATTTTTCATCTTCTGGGTTTTTAATTTTTCAGTTTTTCATATTTCCAATTCTTCAGTTACAATTTTTCAATTTTTTTCAGTTTTTCAATTTTACTTTCCGACTTTAAAATTATATTTTTCGAGTTTCTCGATTTTCCACATTTTAAAGTGTTTAATTTTCGAAAAGCTAATCGATTTGTCAGTTTTTTATTTCTTCGATTTCTTGGTTTTCAATTTTTCAAAGTTTGTGTCTCAGTTTTTTTTAATATTTCTCAACTTCTGAATTTTTGTATTATTTACTTTTTAGATTTAATTTTCAAATTATTGGAATTTTTAATTTTTCGAATTTTCAGTTTTTGATTCTTCAATTTTTCGGGTTTCTCGATTTATCAACTTTTGAATTTTCCATTTTTGATTCGTCACTCTGATTACTTAATTTTTCAGTTTTTCAATTTTTCAATGTTTCGTTCTTTCAATTTTGGAATATTTGCAATTTTTAGTTTCTTTAATAACTCAATTTTTAATTTTACAATTTTTAGATGTTTCCATCTTACAATTTTTTAATTTTTCAATCTTGAGATTTTTATTTTGTTCCAATTTCCAGATGTTTTCATTTTTCAACTTTTGAACTCTTCAATTTTTCGATTTTTCACCTTTTGAATTTTTCAAATATTCTATTTTCCAATTTTTTAATTTTCCAAATTTCCGATTTTTCATTTCTAAAATTCCCCAAATTTTTGACTTTTCATTTTTTCGATTTTCTCAATTTTCAACTTTTGAATTTTCCAGTTTCGATTTTTTTTTCGGTATTTCAACTTACTGAAACTTGTAATTTTTCGTTCTTTCCATTTTTTGTGTCTTGAATTTTCAGTTTCTAAATGCTTCGATTTTGCAATTTCTTGTTTCTTCAGTTTCTAGAAATTTTAGTTACCCGTTTTTTTTTTCAATTTTTTATTTCTTCGATTTCTGAATTGTTTAATTTTTGGAGTTTCCGATTTTTCAGTTTTAAAATTCCCAGAATTTTTAATTTTTGAATTTTCGATTTTTCATTTCTTCTGTATTTCAATTTTTGAAACTTAATTTTTCGTTCCTTAAATTTTTCACATCTTCAATTTTCGACTAATGAATGCTTCGATGTTTGCATTTTTTTTCTTCAGTTTCTAGAAATTTAAATTTTTTGTTTTTTATTTCATTTTTTCGAATGCTTTCAATTTTTCCTTTTTTCAAAAAAAAAATCATTAATTTAAAACATGTTTCAATTTTAAAAGCTTCAATTTTCGAATTTCTCGATTATTCAACTTTTGAATTTTCTATTTTAGATTATTCGATCTGACTTTTGAATTCCTGGATTTTTCATTTTCTGAATTTTTAATTTCTCAGTTTTTCATATCTATCTCCAATTTTTCGACTTCTATTACTTCGATTTTTTCAGTTTTACAACTTTTAGATCCGCTAACTTTTGGTTTTTTCAGTTTTTCGATTTTTGAATATTTGGATTTTGCAATTTCTTGTTTTTTCAGTTTCTAATACATATTTTAATTTTCCAATTTTTTTTCAATCTGGATTGTTTTAAATTTTTCATATTTTCGACTTTAAATTTAAACAATTTCCGAGTTTCTCGATTTTTCAACTTTTGAATTTCTAATTTTTTTGTTTTCAATTTGATTTTCGAATTTCTCAATTTTTGGATTTTTTAATATATCAACTTAACAATTTCTCCTACAGTATTCTAGGTACATATTTCTATTTTTATTATTTTTTTTTTGTTTTTAATTTAATGAAAACTTTAAATTCTTTATTTCTTCAGTTTTGAGTTTTCAACTTTTAATTTTTTTAAATTTTTGATTTTTTAATTTAAATAGTTTCTCGATTTTCCATTTTTTAATTTCTCGTTTTTAATTTTTCATTCTCATTTCCGCATTTCTCAATTTTTGGACTTTTACGTTTTCGATTTTTCCGCCTGTCAATTTTCCATTTCTCGATTTGCAATTTTTCAGTGATACAGTTTTCAATTTTCAAATTTTCACTACTTCAATTTTTTAAATTTTTCGGTTCTTCAGTTTTTGGATTTTCAAATTTTCTGTTATTCAGTTTTCAAATTTTCGATTGTTCGGTTTTTCGATTCTTCTGTTTTCGATTTTTGAATAATTCGATTTTTCAACTTTGGATTTTTTAATTATACAGTTTTCATTTTTTGAATTTATTGAATGTTCAGTTTATGGATTTTTCAATTTTCGATGTTTCAATAATTCAATTTTCAAATTTTCCGTTATGCAGTTTTCCATTTTTCAAATTTTCGGTTTTCCATTCTTTAATTTTTCAAAATTTCCAATCTCCAGGTACAATTCCCCACTTTTCGATTTCTGGATTTGTCAAGTCTTCAGTTTTCGAATTTTTCAAATTTTCGATTTTAAATTTAAACAACGTTCGATTTTCTCGATTTTACCATTGTAAAATCTAGAAAATTGAACATTTTTTCATCCAGCAATTTCTTCAGTTTCTAGATATTTTAATTTTATGTTGTTTTTTTTAATTTCTTGAAAGCTTGAAATTCTTCATTTTTCAAATTTTGAGTTTTCAACTTTTAAATTTTTCAAATTTCTTAATGTTTAGACTTTCAAGTTTTCGATTTTTCGGTCTATCATTTTTGGATTTTCAAGTATTTGATTTTTCCGTTTTTGAGTTTTCCATTATTCGATTTATCACTTATCCAGTCTTTAATTTTTTTATTTTTTTATTCTTGAGGTTTTTTGATTTTTTTTTGTCGATTTTTCAATATTTCAGTTTTGAAATTTTTGATTCTTCGCTTTTTGGATTTTCAAATTTTCGGTTTTTCAATTTTTGAATTTTTCGATTATTAATTTTCTGATTTTATATTTTCTTTCAATTTTTCAATATTTCATTTTTCAAATTTTTCATTTCTCCAATTTTTGGGCGTTAAGGCTTTTGATTAGTACCTTTTTATAATTTTCCATTTTTCGATTTTTCAGTTATGCAATTTTTCAATATTTAAATGTCTGAATTTTTCGGTTTTCAGTCTGTCAGTTATACAGTTTTTAATTTTTTATTTTTCAATATCTCAATTTTTAACATTTTTCGGTTCCTTAGCTTTTGAATTTTCAATTTTTCTGTTATTCATTTTTCAATTTTTCAGATCGACAATTTTTTCCATTTCCCAATTTTTGGATTTTTCTGCTTTCCGATTGTTGAATATTTCAATCGTACAGTTTTTAAATTTGTCGACTCTTCGGTTTTTTACTTTTTCGGTTTTCAATTTTTCAATATTCCATTTTTCAAAATTTTTCGTTTTATCAGGTTTCGGATTTTTAAACTTCAAAATTTTCTGTTTTTATTTCAGTTTTTCGATTCTTCCATTTTAGATTTTTCAATATTTCGATTATTCAACTTTTCGATTTCGACTTATCAATGAGACAGTTTTCGATTTTTGAATTTATTGATTGTTCAATTTATGGATTTTTCAATTTCCGGTGTTTCAATATTTCAATTTTCAAAATTTTTCGATCCTCGAGTTTATGGATTTTCAATTTTTCAGCTTTTGGAATTTCCATTTTTCTATTTTTCAAATTTTCGGTCTTCAACTTTTTAATTTTTCAAATTTTTGAATTTCCAGGTTTCGATTTTCAACTTTTCCGTTATTTAGTTTTCCATTTTTCAAATTTCGATTTACAATTTCTTGTTTTTTCAGTTTCTAGGTATTTTACTTGTTTGTTTCTTTTAATTTTATGAAAAATTTAAATTGTTCATTTCTTCAAGTTTTGAATTTAACTTTTGATTTTTTCAAATTTTCAAATTTTAAATTTAAACAGTTTTTCGATGTTGAATTTTTATTTTTCGAGTTTCTCGATTTTCAGTTTTTAATTTTTTGTGTTTAATTTCTCATTCTCATTCTGGAATTTTTCAATTTTTGGACTTTCAAGTTTTCGAATTTTTCGTATCTTCGATTTTCTCGATTTTTCGATTTTTCAATGTTTCCATCTAGCAATTTCTTGGTTCTTTAGTTTCTAGGTATTTTAATTTTACGTTTTTTTTAATTTTTTGAAAGCTTTAAATTCTTCAAATTTTGAGTTTTCACCTCTTGAATTTTTCAAATTTCTCAATGATGAGGCTTTCAAGTTTTCGATTTTTGAATTTTCAAATTTTTGACTTTTCCATTATTCGATTTGTCATTTATCCAGTCTTTAATTTTTGAAATTTTTGATTCTTGAGGTTTTGGATTTTCAAATTTCGATTTTTCCGTTTTCCAATTTTTGAATTATTAATTTTGTAATTTTTTGTTTTCTTTCACTTTTTCAATATTTCATTCTTAAAATTTTTCATTTCTCCAATTTTTGGACTTTGAAAGATTTTTGATTAGTCTCTTTTTGTAATGCTCCATTTTTCGATTTTTGAAGTACCTACATATTCAATTTTTCACTACTTAAATATCTGAATTTTTTCGATTTTCAGTCTTCCAGTTATACAGTTTCTAATTTTTAATTTTTCAATATCGCAATTTTTAACATTTTTCGGTTCTTGAGTTTTTGAATTTTCAATTTTTCTGTTTCTCGTTTTTCAATTTAGATCGTCAATTTTTTTCCATTTCCCAATTTTTGGATTTTTCTGTTTTCAGTTGTTGAATATTTCAATTGTACAGTTTTTAAATTTGTCGACACTAGGTTTTCAATTTTTCATTTTTCAAAATTTTTCATTTCATCAGGTTTCAAATGTTTAAACTTTCAAATTTTCTGTTTTTGGTTCAGTGTTTCGATTTTTTAGTAGTTTTTTGATTTTTTTTTTCCATCTTTCAGTTTGACGATTTTTCAGTTTTTCGATTTGTCAATTTTAGATTTTTAGATATTTCGATTATTCAAATTTTCGATTTCGCTTTTTCAATGAAACAGTTCAATTTCCGGTGTATCAATATTTCATTTTTCAAAATTTTTCGTTCGTTGAGTTTATGAATTTTTCAGCTTTTAGACTTTCCATTTTTCTATTTTTCAAATTTTCGGTCTTCAATTTTTTAATTTTTCAAATTTTAGAAGTTCCAGGTTTCGATTTTGCAATTCTCCACTTTTCAACTTCTGAATTTGACTTTGGTTTTTCGATTTTCAACTTTTCCGTTATTTAGTTTTCGATTTTTCAAATTTCGATTTACAATTGAAATAATTTTCGACTTTCTTGATTTTTCAACTTTTGAATTTAAAATTTTTTATTTTTCAATTTGATTTTCTCGATTTACAATTTTTCAAATTTCGATTTGAATGAATGTGTACGTTTTTGTAAAACTTGAAAAATCAAATATTTAGAACTTTACAATTCAAAAGTGAAAATGTACAAAATTGTTAAAATAAAAAATATTTAGATTTTTTTTAGATATTTCAGTTTTACAATTGTTCGTTTTCTTAATTTCTCGATTTTCCAACTTTGGAATTTTCCGATTTTTCTACTTCAAGATCTGAAAATTTGGAAAATCGCAACATTGCAAAAAAATGTAGAAGTGAAAAATTCAGAATTCGAAAAATTGCATTTGAAAAAGTTGAGTTACTGAAAATTCGTAAATTTTTTTGATTAAGTTATAAAAACTAATTCTGCAGAATTTTGAAAACGTCAACAGCCAAACAAATGGCAGACCTACTTTTTCATGCCCTAGAATCAATAGAGGAAAAACTTCTACAAATAAAGTTCAAGCAATTAAATTCTTAATTTATTAACTAGAAACAATTCCAGAAATACACCTTAATTTTCGCACAAAGTAGACAAAACCAAAGCAACCCCCTTTCGAAATAATGAACCAGCGGCACACCATCTATTTTTACACAAAAAATGAACACCAAACTAAAAACGCAGGAAACTGTCAGAGCCAAAAAAAAAACAACGACAGGACTCCCATAAATCTGTTTCCAGTGTTTACAAAGTTGTCCTTCCGTGAAATCGACAAACCGGGCGGTGCCATTGTAACAAAAAACGCGAGTAAAATCCACCACATCCAAGTGCTTTCGGACAAAAAGACGCAAATTTTCAGAATCACAGTCACAACTCCACGGATTGTTGTTGAGCAGGAGACTACTCATCGACCACTTGTTGAATTTTTGGACAAATTCGCGACCTAGAGTTGACAGCTGGTTGTGGTCAAGTTCCAACACCTGTAAAAATTATTCAAATAAGAAATTGATGTGGACACAAAATCGAAATTGTACCTTTAAATTACGGTCGGGTTCTCCTTGGACTGTGACGAGGTTGTTCTTCGACAAGAACAAGCTTGTTATGTTCTTGTAAAGACTCAAGTTTGCTGATGTCAAACGGTTGCTTTCTAAGTGGACTTCAATCTGGGTGAAGTTCGTTCTTTGGAAGGAACTGGTGGTGATGTTGGGGAAATAGGTTAAGTTCCGGTTGGAACAGTCCACGACAAGTGAAGAATCGAAGGGTCTCCAACTACACAAACATTCTTCAGGGCAACCAGAATCTTCCAAAGGACAAGTTATAGTTGACAATTCCAAACTGTCTATAGAATTGTCTAGAGCTTCACAGTTGGAAGATCCGGTGCGGATGTTGAACATCATGGTCAGTTGGTGGTTTGACTCTCCTTTCAAGTACTTCATTAGGTCGTAGTTAGTGCAGTCACATTTTAGGGGATTATTTGCTAAGTGGATGGTAACAGTGTAGTAGTATTTGGTCAAGTCTACCTGGTCAAAATTGACAACTGAGATGTTGTTGGATTCGAGGTTAACGTCAACGTTTGACCAGTCTTGGAGATTAAGAAGCTAAAATCAAAATATTAGTTGGAGAAAAAAATAAAGTCAATCACACTCACCGATAAATTCGAAATCAAATTTTTCTTCAAGTCTAACACTTCCATCAGTGGTTTGTGCCTAGTTTTCCACATTTCCAATTCTTCAGTTACAATTTTTCAATTTTTTTCAGTTTTTCAATTTTACATTCCGACTTTATATTTTCCGAGTTTTTGGAATTCCCACATTTTTTAGTGTTGAATTTTCAAAAAACTAATCGATTTATCAGTTTTTTATTTCTTCGATTTCTTGATTTTCAATTTTTCAAAGTTAGTGTCTCATTTTTTTTTTTAATTTTTCAACTTTTGAATTTTTGTATTATTTACTTTTTAGATTTAATTTCCAAATTGTTGGAATTTTTAATTTTTCTAATTGTCAATTTTACAACTTTTCGAATTTTTGATTCTTCAATTTTTCGGGTTTCTCGATTTATCAACTTTTGAATTTTCCATTTTTGATTCTTCACCCTGATTACTTAGTTTTTCAGTTTTCAATTTTTCAATGTTTCGTTCTTTCAATTTTTTAATTTTTTGAATCTTCAGATTGTGCAAATTTTTATTTTGTTCCAGTTTCCGGATGTTTTCATTTTTCATCTTTTGAACTCTTCAATTTTTCGATTTTTCACCTTTTGCGTTTTTCAAATATCCTATTTCCCAGTTTTTTAATTTTTCAAGTTTCCGATTTTTCATTTCTAAAATTCCCCGAATTTTTGACTTTTCAATTTTTCGAGTTTCTCAATTTTCAACCTTTGAATTTTCCAGTTTCGATTTTTTTTTCGGTATTTCAACTTACTGAAACTTTTAATTTTTCGTTCTTTCAATTTTTCGTGTCTTGAATTTTCGGTTTCTAAATGCTTCGATTTTGCAATTTCTTATTTCTTCAGTTTCTAGAAATTTTATTTACCCGTTTTTTTTCGATTTTGCATTTCTTTAATTTTTCGTTTTTCCAACTTTTGAATTTTTCAAATACATATTCGATTTCTGAATTGTTTAATTTTTGGAGTTTCCGATTTTTCAGTTTTAAATTCCCAGAATTTAGAATTTTCGATTTTTCGCTTTTTCTGTATTTTTGGAACTTAATTTTTCGTTCCTTAAATTTTTCACATCTTCAATTTTCGATTAATGAAAGCTTCGATGTTTGCATTTTTTTTCTTCAGTTTCTAGAAACGTTAATTTCCCGTTGTGTTCAATTTTTGGATTGTTTCCAATTTTTCATATCTTTAATTTTTGGATTTTCCAACTTTTGAATCTTCGTAGTTTCTCTATTTTTCAGCTTTTGAATTTTTCATTTTTATTTTTTAGTTTTTGTCAATATTTCAATTTTGTAATTTCTTGTTTTTTCAGTTACTGTTTTAATTTTTCGTTTTTTCATTTTTTTTTCCATTTTGCAACATGTTTTTTCAGTTTCTAGAAATTTAAATTTTTTGTTTTTTTCTTCATTTTTTCCAATACTTTTAATTTTTCCTTTTTTCAATTTAATAAAAAATCAATAATTTAAAATATTTTTCGATTTTAAAAGGTTCAATTTTCGAATTTCTCGATTTTTCAACTTTTGAATTTTGTATTTTTGATTATTCGATCTGACTTTTGAATCTCTGGATTTTTCGATTTTTCATCTAAATTTTCAATTTTTCATATCTGTCTCCAATTTTTCGATTTCCATTTCTTCGATGTTACAATTTTTCGATTTTGCAATTTCTTGTTTCTTCAGCTTCTAATATTTTGATTTTTCCATTTTTTTCAATCCGTGGATTGTTTTCAATTTTTGTAAATTTTCGACTTTAAATTTAAAAAATTTTTGAGTTTCTCGATTTTTTAACTTTTGATTTTCTTATGTTTCAGTTTAACAATTTCTTCTACAATGTTCTCGACATTTTAATTTTTCATTTAAAAAAATTTTTTTTAAACTTTAAATTCTTCATTTCAAGTTTTGAATTTTCAACTTTTGATTTTTTTGAGTTTTTCGATTTTAAATTTATATTTTTCGAGTTTCTTGATTTTCAATTTTTAATTCTTTCTGTTTAATTTCTCATTCTCATTTTCGAATTTCTCAATTTTTGAACTTTCAAGCTTTCGAATTTTTCAAATCTTCGATTTTAAATTTAACAACTTTCGATTTTCTCGATTTTTCGATGTTTCCATCTAGCAATTTCTTGTTTCTTCAGTTTCTAGGTATTTTAATTTTAGGTTTTTTTTTATTTTTTGCAAGCTTCAATTCTTCATTTCTTGAAGTTTTGAGGTTTCAACTTTTGAATTTTTCAAATTTCTCAAATTTTTGATTTTTCCGTTTTTGAGTTTTCCATTATTCGATTTATCATTTATCCAGTCTTTAATTTTTGAAATTTTGTATTCTTAACGTTTTTTGATTTTTTATTGTCGATTTTTCAATGTCAGTTTTTAAATTGTTGATATTTCGCGTTTTGGATTTTCAAATTTTCGATTTTTCCGTTTTTCAATTTTCTATTATTTAATTTTCACTCATCCAGTTTTCAATGTTTGAATTTTTCGATTATTAATTTTCTGATTTTTTATTTTCTTTCAATTTTTCAATATTTCATTTTTCAAAATTTTTCGTTTCATGAGGTTTCGGATTTTTAAACTTTCAAATTTTCTGTTTTTATTTCAGTGTTTCGATTTTTTGTAGTTTTTTGATTTCACATTTTTCAGTTTTTCGATTTTTCAAATTTTTTGTTTTCCAGATTTTGATTTTTCGAATTTTAGGTTTTCCAGATTTCGATTTTTCAGTTTTTCGATTCTTCAATTTTAGATTTTTCAATATTTCGAATATTCAACTTTTCGATTTCGATTTTTCAATGAGACGGTTTTCAATTTTTGAATTTATTGATTTTTTTATTCTATTTATCTATGTTTCAATTTCCGGTATTTCAATATTTCAATTTTCAAAATTTTTGGATCCTTGAGTTTATGGATTTTCAATTTTCAGCTTTTAGATTTTCCATTTTTCTATTTTTCAAATTTTCGGTCTTCAATTTTTTAATTTTTCAAATATTAGAATTTTCAGGTTTCGATTTTGCAATTCTCCACTTTTCAATTTCTGAATTTGACAACTCTTTAGATTTTCGATTTACAATTGAAATAATTTTCGAGTTTCTCGATTTTTCAATGTTTCCGTTTAGCAATTTTTTGTTTCTTCAGTTTCTAGGTGTTTTAATTTTTTGTTTCTTTTAATTTTATGAAAGCTTTAAATTGTTCATTTCCTCAAGTTTTGAGTTTTCAACTTTTGATTTTTTCAAATTTTCGACATTTAAATTTAAACAGTTTTTCGATTTTAAATGTATGTTTTTCGAATTTCTCGATTTTTGACTTTTAACTTTTTGTATTTCATTTCTCATTCTCATTTTCGAATTTTTCAATTTTTGGACTTTCAAGTTTTCGAATTTTTCAAATTTTCGATTTTAAATTTAACAACTTTCGATTTTCTCGATTTTTCGATGTTTCCATCTAACAATTTCTTGTTTCTTCAGTTTCTAGGTATTTTAATTTTACGTTTTTTTTTTAATTTTTTGAAAGCTTTAATTCTTCATTTCTTGAAGTTTTGAGGTTTCAACTTTTGAATGTTTCAAATTTCTCAAATTTTGGATTTTTCCGTTTTTGAGTTATCCATTATTCGATTTATCATTTATCCAGCCTTTAATTTTTAAATTTTTGATTCTTCACTTTTTGGATTTTCAAATTTTCGATTTTTCCGTTTTCCAATTTTCCATTATTCAATTTTTCACTCATCCAGTTTTCAATTTTTGAATTTTTCGATTATTAATTTTCTGATTTTTTATTATCTTTCAATTTTTCAATATTTCACTCTTAAAATTTTTCATTTCGCCAATTTTTGGACTTTAAAAGATTTTTGATTAGTCCCTTTTTGTAATTTTCCATTTTTCGATTTTTCAAATACATATTCAATTTTTCACTATTTAAATGTCTGTATTTTTCGGTTTTCAGTCTTTCAGTTATACAGTGTTTAATTTGTAACTTTTCAATATCTCAATTTTTAAAATTTTTCGGTTCTTCAGTTTTTGAATTTTCAATTTTTCTGTTATTCAATTTTCAGATCGACAACTTTTTCCATTTTCCAATTTTTGGATTTTTCTGTTTTCCGATTGTTGAATAATTCAATTGTACAGTTTTTAAATTTGTCGACTATTCAGTTTTTTAATTTTTCGGTTTTCAATTTTTCATTTTTCAAAATTTTTCATTTCATCAGGTTTCGGATGTTTAAACTTTCAAATTTTCTGTTTTTGTTTCAGTGTTTCGATTTTTTAGTAGATTTTTGATTTTTTTATTTTCCATCTTTCAGTTTTTCGATTTTTCAGTGAAACAGTTTTCAATTTCCGGTGTTTCAATATTTCATTTTTCAAAATTTTTCGTTCGTTGAGTTTATGGATTTTCAATTTTTCAGTTTTTAGATTTTCCATTTTTCTATTTTTCAAATTTTCGGTCTTCAATTTTTTAATTTTTCAAATTTTAGAAGCTCCAGGTTTCGATTTTGCAATTCTCCACTTTTCAACTTCTGAATTTGACTTTGGTTTTTCGATTTTCAACTTTTCCGTGATTTAGTTTTCGATTTTTCAAATTTCGATTTACAATTGAAATAATTTTCGAGTTTCTTGATTTTTCAACTTTTGAATTTAAATTTTTTTATTTTCCAATTTGATTTTCTCGATTTACAATTTTTCAAATTTCGATTTGAATGAATGTGTACGTTTTTGTAAAACTTGAAAAATCAAATATTTAGAACTTTACAATTCAAAAGTGAAAATGTACAAAATTGTAAAAATAAAAAATATTTAGATTTTTTGATATTTCAGTTTTACAATTGTTCGTTTTCTTAATTTCTCGATTTTCCAACTTTGGAATTTTCCGATTCTTCAACTTCAAGATCTGAAAATTTGGAAAATCGCAACATTGCAAAAAATTGTAGAAGTGAAAAATTTAGAAGTCGAAAAATTGCATTTGAAAAACTTGAGTAACTGAAAAATCGTAAAATGTCTTGATTAAGTTGTTAAAACTGCGGAATTTTGAAAACGCCAACAGCCAAACAAATGGCAGACCTACTTTTTCATGCCCTAGAATCAATAGAGGAAAAATTACACAAATAAAGTTCAAGCAATTAAATTCTTAATTTATTAACTAGAAACAATTCCAGAAATACATCTTAATTTTCGCACAAAGTAGACAAAACCAAAGCAACCCCCTTTCGAAATAATGAACCAGCGGCACACCATCTATTTTTACATAAAAAATGAACACCAAACTAAAAATGCAGGAAACTGTCAGAGCCAAAAAAAAAACAACGACAGGACTCGCATAAATCTGTTTCCAGTGTTTACAAAGTTGTCCTTCCGTGAAATCGGCAAACCGGGCGGTGCCATTGTAACAAAAAACGCGAGTAAAATCCACCACATCCAAGTGCTTTCGGACAAAAAGACGCAAATTTTCAGAATCACAGTCACAAGTCCACGGATTGTTGTTGAGGAGGAGATTACTCATCGACCACTTGTTGAATTTTTGGACAAATTCGCGACCTAGAGTTGACAGCTGGTTGTGGTCAAGTTCCAACACCTGTAAAAATTATTCAAATAAGAAATTGAGTGGACACAAAATCGAAATTGTACCTTTAAATTACGGTCGGGTTCTCCTTGGACTGTGACGAGGTTGTTGTTCGACAAGAACAAGCTTGTTATATTCTTGTAAAGACTCAAGTTTGCTGATGTCAAACGGTTGCTTTCTAAGTGGACTTCAATCTGGGTGAAGTTCGTTCTTTGGAAGGAACTGGTGGTGATGTTGGGCAAATAGGTTAAGTTCCGGTTGGAACAGTCCACGACAAGTGAAGAATCGAAGGGTCTCCAACTACACAAACATTCTTCAGGGCAACCAGAATCTTCCAAAGGACAAGTTATAGTTGACAGTTCCAAACTGTCTATAGAATTGTCTAGAGCTTCACAGTTGACAGATCCGATGCGGATGTCGAACTTCATGGTCACCTCGCGGTTTGAGCCTCCCTTCAAGTACTTCATTAGGTCGTAGTTAGTGCAGTCACATTTTAGGGGATTATTTGCTAAGTGGATGGTAACAGTGTTATAGTATTCGATCAAGTCTACATGGTCAAAATTGACAACTGAGATGTTGTTGGATTCGAGGTTAACGTCAACGTTTGACCAATCTTGGAGATTAAGAAGCTAAAATCAAAATATTAGTTGGAAAAAAAAATGCAATCAATCACACTCACCGATAAATTCGAAATCAAATTTTTCCTCAAGTCTAACACTTCCATCAGTGGTTTGTGCCTAAGTGTTATTAAACCTTCGATGTTAGTAATCAAGTTGTAACTCAGATTGAGATTTTGAAGAAACATCAAATTTTTGAAAATGTTGCCTTGACCGTTGTAACCATTTCTCGACAAATCAATCGCTCTCAACCGGTAATTATTGACAAAAGCAAGCTGTTGAATATGTTTTATCTGATTCTGAGCTAAATTAAGCTCTTCTAGAAGAATCAAATTCGAAAACGCCCCTTCGTTAATTATTCTGATGGCATTGTTTTCCAAATTCAGTATTTCGAGATTTTTCAGCGAGCTTGGCATAGCGTCAACATCGTCAAGTTCATTGTCAGACAAATCGAGCTTCTCTAAGTTAAAGAGGTCCTCGAAAATCTGTTCAGGAAGCGTCTTTAGGGCATTTTTTTTCAAAAATAAGGTCTGCAAATCGTGCAAATTCTCGAAAATTTCTTCAGGTAGCTCCGTGAGATTACAGTTGGATAAATCTAAAGTTTTCAAGGCACTAAATTTGGAAAAAAGACTGCCTTTGATTTTGAAATTCGGGTTATCTTTTAGAATGAGCAGGTCTAGTTTGGAATTTTTTGAAAAAAGTCCGACCGGAAGTGACTTCAGATTGTTCATGGCTAAACTTAAATGGGCTAGAGTTTTCAACTGTCGGAACGTTTTGACCGAGATTGTTTCGATTTTGTTGGCACTCAAATCTAAAACTTGTAGAGACGACAATCCTTCGAAAGTGGAGTTAGCGAGTGTAGTGATCTGATTTCCGCTTAAATCCAAATTTGTTACTTTTTTCAGCGACTTGAACACCCCAGGTGGCAGATTTTCCAACCGATTGCCACTCAAGTCGAGCCAGTCCAACACTTTCAGGTTCTTGAACAATTTGGCTTTAATTGCCGATAAATTGTTTCTCTTTAGAACAAGTCCGACCAAATTTGGGGTAGTTGCAAAGGCGCTTTCATCCAAGGATCCGAGCTTGTTGTGGGCTAACTTCACGGATCGTAGGTGTTTCAGATCGTGGAACATTTGTTTAGTTAACTCCTGGTTGGGTGGGTTTCCGTATTCGTACTCTATGGAGTTGAGATTCTCCTTCGAGAACCTGTCTTGGATTTTCTTGAAGCCGGTTTTTGGTAAAGGGCACGAGTGGAGTTGGAGGTGGGTGATGTTGCTGGGAGCGATGTTCGGGAATTGGGGCATTTGGAGCGAATTGAGGTCTTGGCACTGAATGATGAGGTCTTGGACAGGGGTTACCTGGATTTCGAAGCCTCCGACTTTTGTGTAGTTGAGGGGGCAGAAGAAGTGGGATTCTGATTTGTCGTAGGGGTGGCAGGGTTTAGACGCCGTGGAGAAGAGGCACAAGCCCAGGAAAATTGTTAAAGTCTTCATTTCTGCAACAAAAATAATAATTAAGAAATAATTAAAACAAATGCCGCTTTTTTGTAAAATTATGGAAATTTTTTGACCTGAATTTTTCGATTTTTCATTTTTGTTTTGTTTCTACAGTTTTTCGATTAGTAATTTTGAGTTTTCAAACAAATTTTCCATTTTTCCGATTCTTTAATGCCCCCTCCTTTAAATTTCCGAAATGCAATTTTTGTTTCGGTTTTTGACTTTTTTATTTTCAGAGTTTTTTAATTTTCATTGTTAATTTTTTCGGTTTTTCGATTTTTCAACTTTTGGATGTTTCAATTTTTAGATTTCGGAATTTTTTGATTTGCAATTTCACGTGTTTTCTACTGTCCTGATTTTATAATTTTTTTCAATGTCGAATTTTTCAATTTTTGGATTTTTCGATTTGCAAATTTTCGTTTTTGCACTTTTTTATTTTAAAATTTCTCGAATTTTTAGTTTTTAATTTTACAATTTTGTGATTCTTTAATCCTTCAATTCGTATGTATTTACAATTTTTCATTTTTTTTTTACTTTCTTAATTTTGACAGTTTTTCAATTTTTAATATATGTTTTTTTGTTTCTTCAATTTTATGATCATGCAACTCTTCGGATTTTCATTTTTAAATTTTTCATTTCCTGCATTTCCCAACTTTTAGATGTTTCAATTTTTAGATTTCGGAATCTTTCGGTTTGTAATTTCAAGAGTTTCCTTTTTTTTCAATTTTTCGATTTGTAAATTTTGGTTTTTTCAATTTAAAACTTTTTTTGACTTCTTTAATTTTACGATTTTAGAATTTTCCATTTTTCAGCTATTGTATTCGAAAGTTACATATTTCATTTATTCGATGCTTTATTTTTCAATTCCTTAAAAGTCAAATTTTTCAATTTTTAGATTTTTCGATTTCATGATTTTTCAATTTTTTGTTTCAATTTTTAGCTTTTGTAATTTTTCAATTTAAAATTTCTCGAATTTTAAATTTTTAATTTTGCAATTTTCCGAAACTTTATTTTTTCAGCTCTTTAAGCTTTCGATTTGCAATTTTATGATCAATGTTGCAACTTTTCGAATTTTCATTTTTAAACTTTTCAGTTTCTCGATTTTCCAACTTTCAGACGTTTCAATTTTTGATTTCGGAATTTTCCGATTTGCAATTTCAAGAATTTCCAAATTTTTTTTCCAATTTTTCATGTCTTCAATTTTTCTATTTTTCAATGTTCTGATTTTATAATTTTTGTTTTTTGCAATCTCAAATTACTAAAAATTTAGATTTTCAATTTTTCGATTTGTAAATTTTGGTTTTTTCAATTTAAAATTTTTTTCACTTTTCAATTTTACAATTTTAGAATTTTCCATTTCTCAGTTATTAGATTTTAAAACTGACTAATTCATTTATTCCATGCTTAATTTTTCAATTTCTCGAAAGTCAAATTTTTCAATTTTTGGATTTTGCGATTTGTAATTTTTTGTTTTTTCAATTTTGTGATTTTCAGTTTAAAATTTCTCGAGTTTTCAATTGTTAGTTTTGCGATTTTCGCTTTCTTTAATTTTTTGACTCTCTAAACTTTCGATTTGCAATTCGTGGATTTATTCTTAATTTTGACAGTTTTTCCTTTTTTTTGTTTCGTCAATTTTATCATCCATATTGCAACTTTTCTTTTTTAAATTTTTCAATTTCTCGATTTTCCAACTTTCGGATGTTTCAATTTTTAGATTTTGGATTTTTTGATTTGCAATTTCAAGAATTTCCAATTTTTTTTTTCAATTTTTCTGCTTTTCAATGTCCTGTTTTATTAATTTTTCTTTTTTTCAACCTCAAAGTACTCAGCTTTTGAATTTTTTAATTTTTCGATTTGTAAATTTTGGTCTTTTCAATTTTTGGATTTTGCAATTTTTCATCTTAAAATTTCTCGAGTTTTCAATTTTTAACTTTGCAATTTTCCGATTCTTTAATTTTTCAACGCTTTCAACTTTCGATTTGCAATTTTTGGATTTTTTTTTACTTTCTTAAATTTGAAAATTTTTATTATTTTTTTTTTGTTTCGTAATTTAATGATCAACTCGTTAAATTTTCTTTTTAAAATTTTCCAATTTCTCGATTTCCAACTTTTGGATGTTTAAATATTTAGATTTCGGAATTTTTCGATTTGCAGTTTCAAGAGTTTCCAATTTTTTTTTCAATTTTTCATGTCTTCAATTTTTCTGTTTTTCAATGTTCTGATTTTGTAATTTTTCATGTCTTCAATTTTTCTGTTTTTCATTGTTCTGATTTTGTAGTTTTTCTTTTTCCAATCTAAAATTAGCCAGTTTTCGGATTTTTAATTTTTCGATTAGATTTTAAAACTATTTCATTTATTCGATGCTTAATTTTCCGATTTCTGGTAAATTTAATTTTTTCAATTTCTTGAAAGTCAAAATTTTCAATTCTTGGATTTTGCGATTTGTAATTTTTTGTTTTTTCAATTTTCGATTTGCAATATTTCTAGTTTTCATTTTCCATAAGTAATAATAATAATTTAAAAATGTTTCACTTTTTCAATTTTACAATTTTAGAATTTTTCCATTTTTCAATTACCTACTGGGTTTTAAAATTTTTTCGTTTATTCGATTTTTAATTTTTTTAATTTTTTAGTTTCTTGGTAGTCTAATATTTCAGTTTTTGGTTTTTCAATTTTTAGTTTTGCAATTTTTCGATTCTTTAATTTTTCAACTCTGAACTTTCGATTTGCAATCCATGGATTTTTTTACTTTCTAAATTTGGACAGTTTTTTCTTTTTTTCTAAATTTTCAATTTCTCGATTTTCCAACTTTCGGATGTTTCAATTTTTAGATTTCGGATTTTTCGATTTGCAATTTCAAGAGTTTCCAATTTTTTTTCTATTTTTCATGTCTTCAATTTTTCTGTTTTTCAATGTTCTGATTTTGTAATTTTTCTTTTTCCAATCTCAAATTTGTCAGTTTTCGGATTTTTAATTTTTCGATTAGATTTTAAAACTATTTCATTTATTCGATGCTTAATTTTCCAATTTCTGGTTAATTTAATTTTTTCAATTTCTTGAAATTCAAAATTTTCAATTCTTGGATTTTGCGATTTGTAATTTTTTGTTTCTTCAATTTTCGATTTGCAATATTTCTAGTTTTCATTTTCCATAAGTAATAATAATAATTTAAAAATGTTACACTTTTTCAATTTTACGATTTTAGAATTTTTCCATTTTTCAATTACTGGGTTTTAAAACATTTTCGTTTATTCGATTTTTAATTTTTTAGTTTCTTGGTAGTCTAATTTTTCATTTTTTGGTTTTTAAATTTTTAGTTTTGCAATTTTTCGATTTTTTAATTTTTCAACTCTGAATTTTCGATTTTCAATTCATGGATTTTTTTACTTTCTAAATTTTGACAGTTTTTTCTTTTTTTTTTTGTTTCGTCGATTTTATCATCAATATTGCGACTCTTCAAATTTTCTTTTTTAAATTTTTCAATTTCTCAATTTTCCAATTTTCGGATGTTTCAATTTTTATATTTCGGAGTTTTCGATTTGCAATTTCAAGAATTTCCAAATTTTTTTTCAGTTTTTCTGCTTTTCAATGTTCTGCTTTATTTTTGTTTCCAGTCTCAAAGTAGGTACTCAGTTTTTTAACTTTTTAATTTTTCGATTTGCAAATTTTGGTCTTTTCAATTTTTCGATTTTGCAATTTTTCATCTTAAAATTTCTCGAGTTTTTAATTTTTTATTTTGCAATTTTTCGATTCTTTAATTTTTCAACTTTTTCAACTTTCGATTTGCAATTTTTGGATTTTTTTACTTTCTTAAATTTGAAAATTTGTTTTTTTTTTTTGTTGTTTCGTCGATTTAATGATGAATCTTGCAACTCTTCGAATTTTCGTTTTAAAATTTTTCAATTTCTCGATTTTCCAACTTTTGGATGTTTAAATATTTAGATTTCAGAATTTTTCGATTTGCAATTTCAAGAGTTTCCATTTTTTTTTTCAACTTTTCATGTCTTCAATTTTTCTGTTTTTCAATGTTCTGATTTTGTAATTTTTCTTTTTCCAATCTCAAATTAGTCAGTTTTTGGATTTTTGAATTTTTCGGTTAAATTTTAAAACTATTTCATTTATTCGATGCTTAATGTTCCAATTTCTGGTTAATCTAATTTTTTCAATTTCTCGATTTTAAAACTTTTTCGTTTATTCGATTTTTAATTTTCCAGTTTCTCGGTAGTCTAATTTTCAGTTTTTGGTTTTTCAATTTTTCGATTTGCATTTTTCGTTTTTTCAGTTTCATGCTTTTCAATTTTTCGTTAGTTCAATTTAGGATTGGCAATTTTTCTAGTTTTCAATTATTGTATTTTAAAACTTTTGCATTTATTCGATTTTTAGTTTTTCAATTTCTCAAATTGTTCAGTTTTTGAAGTTATCAATTTTTTGTTTTGCAATTATTCGTTTTTTTCAGTTTTAGATTTTTCAGTTTCATAATTTTTCAGTCAATTTTTCCTTTCTTTAATTTCTGACTGTTTTTTCATTTTAAATACATATGTAATAATGATAATAATAAAAAAAAATCACTTTCACTTTTATCATTTTACAAATTTTTTGGGTTTTCGAATTTTTGGATTATAAAATTTCACGATTTTTCGGTTTTTCAGTTCAATTTTTCGTTTCTTCAGTTCTTCGATTTTTCAGTTTTCCAGTAAAAAGATAGAAAAATTGCAAAATCGTAAAACTGAAAAATCAAAAATGAAAAAAAAAATAAATGAAAACTTTGAAAAATCTAAAAATTGGAAATCAAGACAAAAAAAATTCAAAAATTAGAAGATTCACAATTGAGAAACTTAAAAATCGAAAGTGCTCAAAAAGAAACAAAATTTATACATATTGTAAAATTTAGTACTTTGGACCGCAACCTGCAATAAAACCATTACGAACCCTTCGCAACGGAGGTACGACTTCAGCCAGAGCCGGACTTCAACTTTTGGAGCGTTTATATATGAATCATGGTAGAGTTAATTTTTATTGGGATTTTCCTAGGAAATATGTATTTGCAAAGATTTAAAGAGTTTTAAGTACCACACTTTCAGGTGTCCTTAAATTTTAAGATTAAATTCCTTGAAAGCGGTCCGTTTAACAATCTACCTGTTCACGTATTGAAACAAAGACGGTCCTGAAAATGTAAGGATGGCGAGTAATCTTGATTGACAGTTTTATGCTGGGTGGACTTTCCCAAGTAATCGGAAATTTTACAGCTGCAATTCTAATTATTGGAGTCATTTCCAAATATCTTTCGTCGTACAATACAACATTACGTGTAATAAAAATTGATCGTACTCTAGAGGTCATAAAACGTCGAAAAAACATTAAAGTGGCAAGTAGCTTACGCTCAGAAAGTAAAAATAGTAAGAACAACCTGTTCACTAATTTTATAAACATCAAGATTTTAAATTTGCAAGATTTGTCCGTTCCAACGGCTTAAGTACCTTTCGGAAAACGGCTCAAAGTCAACAGGTAAGAGAATTAGCAAATTTACCTCTCAAACTCAAGGGATTGCTGATTACCCGGAAAAGTTTAATGCTGATGGCTAAAAGTGGCTTTTAAAGTGGACGTAACTAGAAATTTTCGGCTTTCATAACGCTACCTACCCTCATAATGAGGGTTAATGATGGCGTGGACCGTGGAAGAATGTAAAAGTAAGCACCGGTGGTTAATAGTCGTCCCGTGCTGATTTCCCTAACGAACAAAAGTTGGAACTTTATGCATACGAAGCAGACTCTAATTTAAATATTGAGCGTTTTAGTTTCCGCACGATGATTCATTGATCTGAACTATATATTTTACAGTGGTCGTGATTATTTTTGTAATTCTACACGCGGCGTTGTTGTTGAGAACGCCGCTGGATGTCTGGAAAGTTCTCCGTACTCATGGGTGTAGAGTGTGGGGGAGATTTGGTAAAAAACTACATGAATAAGTCCCGTGAGATTTAATTTTTTTTTAAATATATAAAGTTCAAAAGTATAATGAGTTAGTTGTATTCATACCTTGATAATCTGATTAAAGCTGACAAAATTTGGGTAGACACATATCTGTAGAGACGACACCAAACTAAGACAAATTCTAGACACTCGGTACTTACTAACATAGAACACTTGTTACTAGTGACGTTTCCAGGTAAGAAATGCAAAAATAATTAAGCAAGTACCTAACGGAGATCAGGTAGGTAAAAAGGGCTAGGGAGAGGGTAACTGTGTACATTCTGTGTACCCAGGTGGCCATCAATTATTACTCCGTTGACCAATAAGTGAATTGAATATATTTATTATAAACCTTATCTAAGCAAGGCGGATAAATAGTACTACATCATTTCATTTTCATGTTTTAAATAAATATTGGGACATGTTATGTAGACATAATATTCCTAGCTCCTAAATGTTGCTTTTTCTTTTGTAACCCATTAAAAGTTAAAATTCTTTTTGATGGTGACGTTTCGTACTTGGAATAATTTAACTGATATGTTGCCAAATTTTAAATTTCCCACTGAAATTCTAAAAATAATAAATAAGAGGGAGAAATATTATTCATGGAATGGACCTTTTGTTCGACTATGATACCAATCAATTGGAAAACATGGTAATATTCAAATTTAGTGGGAAAATCAAACGCAGGTGCCACTCCAAAGCATGGTTATTAAATTAATCAATTTGAATTATAATTAATCAATTCATTAATCTTGTGTTGAATATTTTTCTGATTTTTAGTCACGTAATTTCCTTATAGATCCTTAAATGATAACTAAAATTTGTTTATTTACCCCCAGCAACAGCTTGATGACGTTACTTCAAAATTTTGACATAATGTTTGAAAACAAAATCTATACTGTCAGGTTAATTAATCGCGAATAGCGCCGTTTAAATGATAGGCTTCTTATTTTACTTCCTCTAGAATTGTCAGGATAAACTCGTTTCGAAATAAATTTCCAGAATTTTTCGATTTTTCTTCACTTTCCAGAAATTTTAATTTTTCATTTTTTCAAATGCTTTCAATTTTTCGTTACTTCAGTTTTTGAGTTATCAATTTTTAATTTTTCAAATGTTCCAAATTTTGTAATTTCTCGATTTTTCAACTTTTGAATTTCGATCTGACTTTTGAATTCCTGGATAATTCGATTTTTCTTTCATCTTCTAAATTTTTTAATTTCTCAGATTTTCGTATCTCCAATTCTTCGATGTTACAATTTTTCGATTTTTTTATTTTTTCAATTTTACAACTTTTAGATCCGCTCATTTTTGGTTTTTTCAGTTTTTCGATTTTTGAATAGTTCAATTTTGCAATTTCTTCTTTCTTCAGTTTCTAATACATGTTTTAATTTTTCCATTTTTTTCAATATGTGGATTGTTTTCAATGTTTCAATGTTTCAAATTTTCGACTTTAAATTTAAACAATCTTCGAGTTCTGGATTTTTCAGATCTTGAATTTCTTATTTTTCTGTTTTCAATTTGATTTTCGAATTTCTCAATTTTTCGAGTTTTTAATGTTTCAATTTAACAATTTCTTCTACAGTGTTCTAGGTACTTTCATTTTTATTTTTTTTTTAATTTTTTAAAAGCTTTAAATTCATTTCTTCAAGTTTTGAGTTTTCAATTTTTAAAATTTTTCGGTTCTCCAGTTTTTGAATTTTTAAGTATTCTATTGTTCATTTTTCAATTTACAAATCGACAATTTTTTTCAATTCCCCAATTTTTGGATTTTTCTGTTTTCCCATTGTTGAATATTTCTATTGTTCAATTTTTCGATTTTTCAGTCGTACAGTTTTTACATTTTTCGGTTTTCAATTTTTCAATATTTCATTTTTCAAATTTTTCGTTTCATCAGGTTTCAAATTTTCTGTTTTTATTTCATTATTTCGATTTTTCAGTTTTTTTATTTTTTCATTTTCCATCTTTCAATTTTTCGATTTTCAAATTTTTGGTTTTCCAGATTTCGAATTTTCGATTCTTCGAATTAGACAGTTTTCAATTTTTTAATTTTTCAAATATTCCAATTTTTGGAATTTCTCAATTTTTCAACTTTTGAATTTTCTATTTTTGATTCGATCTGACTTTTGAATTCCTGGATAATTCGATTTTTCTTTCATCATCTAAATTTTTTAATTTCTCAGATTTTCGTTTCTCCAATTTTTCGATTTTTTTTATTTTTTCAATTTTACAACTTTTAGATCCGCTAATTTTTGGTTTTTTCAGTTTTTCGATTTTTGAATAGTTCGATTTTACAATTTCTTCTTTTCTCAGTTTCTAATACATGTTTTAATTTTTCCATTTTTTTTTCAATATGTGGATTGTTTTCAATTTTTCAAATTTTCGACTTTAAATTTAAACAATCTTCGAGTTTCTCGATTTTTCAGATCTTGAATTTCTTATTTTTCTGTTTTCAATTTGATTTTCTAATTTCTCAATTTTTCGAGTTTTTAATGTTTCAATTTAACAATTTCTTCTACAGTGTTCTAGGTACTTTAATTTTTAATTTTTTTAAATTTTTTGAAAACTTTAAATTCTTCATTTCTTCAAGTTTTGAGTTTTCAATTTTTAAAATTTTTCGGTTCTCCAGTTTTTGAATTTTTAAGTATTCTATTGTTCATTTTTCAATTTTTCAAATCGACAATTTTTTTCAATTTCCCAATTTTTGGATTTTTCTGTTTTCCCATTGTTGAATATTTCTATTCGATTTTTCGATTTTTCAGTCGTACAGTTTTTACATTTTTCGGTTTTCAATTTTTCAATATTTCATTTTTCAAAATTTTTCGTTTCATCAGGTTTCAAATTTTCTGTTTTTATTTCATTATTTCGATTTTTCAGTTTTTTTATTTTTTCATTTTCCATCTTTCAATTTTTCGATTTTCAAATTTTTGGTTTTCCAGATTTCGAATTTTCGATTCTTCGAATTAGACAGTTTTCAATTTTTTAATTTTTCAAATATTCCAATTTTTGGAATTTCTCAATTTTTCAACTTTTGAATTTTCTATTTATGATTCGATCTGACTTGAATTCCTGGATATTGCGATTTTTCTTCATCTTCTAAATTTTTTAATTTCTCAGATTTTCGTATCTCCAATTTTTCGATTTTTTTTTATTTTTTCAATTTTACAACTTTTAGATCCGCTAATTTTTGTTTTTTTCAGTTTTTCGATTTTTGAATATTTCGATTTTGCAATTTCTTTTTTCTTCAGTTCCTAATACATATTACAATTTTTCCATTTTTTCAATCTGGATTGTTTTCAATTTTTCCAATTTTCGAGTTTCTCGATTCTCCACTTTTTAATTTTTCATTCTCATTTCGAATTTCTCAATTTTTGGACTTTCACGTTTTCGATTTTTCCGTCTATCAATTTTCCATTTTTCGATTACCAATTTTTCAGTAATACAGTTTTCCATTTTCGAATTTTCACTACTTCAATTTTTAAAATATTTCGGTTCTTCAGTTTTTGGATTTTCAAATTTTCTGTTACTCAGTTTTTAATGCTTCTTTTTTCCATATTTCAGTTTTTAGATTTTTCGAATTTTAAATTTTCCAGCTTTCGAATTTTCAGTTTTTCGATTTTTCAATTATGCAGTGTTAAAAATGTTTCGATTCTTCAGTTTTCGGATTTTGCATTTTTCAATTTTTCAATTTTCAAATTTTTCGTAATGCAGGTTTCGGATTCCCATTTTTTAATTTTTCAAATTTTCCAATCTCCAGGTACAATTCTCCACTTTTCAATTTCTGGATTTGTCAAGTCTTCAGATTTCGAATTTTTCAAATTTTCGATTTTAAATTTAACAACTTGCTTTCAATTTTACGTTTTTTTTTTTAATATTTTGAAAACTCCAAATTCTTCCTCAAGTTTTGAGTTTTCAACTTTCGAATTTTTCAAATTTCTCAATTATTAGGCTTTCAAGTTTTCGATTTTTGGATTTTCAAATTTTTTTCTTTTCCGTTTCTGAGTTTTTCATTATTCGATTTATCATTTATCCAGTCTTTCATTTTTGAAATTTTTTATTCTTGAGGTTTTTTAATTTTTCGGTTTTCAATTTTTCAATATTTCATTTTTCAAAATTTTTCGTTTCATCAGGTTTCGGACTTTTAAATTTTCAAATTTTCTGTTTTTATTTCAGTGTTTCGATTTTTTATTAGTTTTTTGATTTTTTCATATTCCGTCTTTCAGTTTTTTGATTTAACATTTTTCGATTTTTCAAATTTTTTGGTTTTCAGTTTTTCGGTTCTACAATTTTAGATTTTTCAATTTTTCGATTATTCAACTTTTCGATTTCGATTATTCAATGAAACAGTTTCCAATTTTTGAATTTATTGATTGTTCAGTTTATGGATTTTTCAATTTCCGGTGTTTCAATACTTCAATTATCAAAATTTTTCGATCCTCGAGTTTATGGATCTCCAATTTTTTAATTTTTCAAATTTTCGAATTTCCAGGTTTCGATTTTGCACTTTTCAAGTTCTGAATTTGACAACTCTTTAGTTTTTCGATTTTCAACTTTTCCGTTATTTAGTTTTCGATTTTTCAAATTTCGAATTACAATAATTGAAATAATTTTCGAGTTTCTCGATTTTTCAACTTCTGAATTTCAAATTTTTTATTTTTCAATTTGATTTTCTCAATTTTTCAATGTTTCCGTTTAGGAATTTCTTGTTTCTTCAGTTTCTAGGTATTTTAATTTTTTGTTTCTTTTAATTTTATGAAAGCTTTAAATTGTTCATTTCTTCAAGTTTGGAGTTTTCAACTTTTGAATTTTTAAATTTAAACAGTTTTTTCGAATTATTCTACTTTTGAATTTCTCATTTTAAATGTTTCATTCTGATTTTCGAATTTCTCAATTTTTCAATTTTGCATTTTTTTGTTATTCTCAGTCCTAGATATTTGAATTTTTTGATTATTCAACTTTTGAGTTTTTCTATTTTTCGATTTTGCAATCTTTAATTTTTTGATATTTCAGTTTTACAATTTTTCGTTTTCTTAATTTCTCGATTTTCCAACTTTACAATTTTCGGATTTTTCAACTTCAAGATCTGAAAATTTGGAAAATCGCAAAAAATTGTAAAAGTACAAAATTCAGAAGTCGAAAAATTGCATTTGAAAAACTTGAGTAACTGAAAAATCGTAAAATTTCTTGATTAAGTTATAAAAACTGATTCTGCAGAATTTTGAAAACGTCAACAGCCACACAAATGGCGGACCTACTTTTTCATGCCCTAGAATCAATACAGGAAAAAACTTCCACAAATAAAGTTTAAACAATTAAATTTTTATTTTATTAAGTAGAAACAATACAGGAACATATTAACTATTTACAACAAAAACGCCCCCCTTTCGAAATGATGAACCAGCGACACACCATCTATTTTTACACAATAAAGGAACACCAAACCAAAAATGCAGCAAACTGTCACAGCCAAAGAAAAAACAATGACCATGCTCATGTAAACCTCTTTCAAGTGTTTACAAAGTTGTGCTTCCGTGGAATCGACAACCCGGACGGCGCCGTTGTAACAAAAAACGCGAGTAAAATCCACCACGTCCAAGTGATTTCGGACAAAAAGACGCAAATTTTCAGAATCACAGTCACAATTCCACGGATTGTTGTTGAGAACGAGGGTACTCATCGACAAGTTGTCGAATTTTTGGACAAATTTGGAACCTAGAGTTGACAGCTGGTTGTGGTCAAGTTTCAACACCTGTAAAATTTATTTAAATAAGATATTGAGTGGACACAGAATCGAAATTGTAGCTTTAAATGACGGTCGGGTACTCCTTGGACTGTGACGAGGTTGTTGTTCGACAAGAACAAGCTTGTTATATTCTTGTAGAGACTCAAGTTTGCTGATGTCAAACGGTTGCTTTCTAAGTGGACTTTAATCTGGGTTCGTTAAGTTCCGGTTAGAACAGTCCACGACAAGCGAAGAATCGAAGGGTCTATAACTACACAAACATTCTTCGGGGCAACCAGAATCTTGCAAAGGACAAGTTATAGTTGACAATTCCAAACTGACTATAGAATTGTCTAGAGCTTCACAGTTGGAAGATCCGGTGCGGATGTTGAACATCATGGTCAGTTGATGGTTTGTGTCTCCATTCAAGTACTTCATTAGGTCGTAGTTAGTGCAGTCACATTTTAGGGGATTATTTGCCAAGCGGATGGTAACAGTGTAATAGTATTCGGTCAAGTCTACCTGGTCAAAATTAACAACTGAGATGTTGTTGGATTCGAGGTTAACGTCAACGTTTGTCCAATCTTGGAGATTAAAAAGCTAAAATCAAAATATTAGTTGGAAAAAAAAATAAAGTCAATCACACTCACCGATAAATTCGAAATCAAATTTTTCTTCAAGTCTAACACTTTCATCAGTGGTTTGTGCCTAAGTGTTATTAAACCTTCGATGTTAGTAATCAAGTTGTAACTCAGATTGAGATTTTGAAGAAACATCAAATTTTTGAAAATGTTGCCTTGACCGTTGTAACCATTTCTCGACAAATCAATCACTTTCAACCGGTAATTATTGGCAAAAGCATTCTGTTGAATGTGTTTTATACGATTTTGGGCTAAATTAAGCTCTTCTAGAAGAATCAAATTCGAAAACGTCCCTTCGTTGATTGTTCTGATGGCATTGTTTTCCAAATTCAGTATTTCGAGTTTTTTCAGCGAGCTTAACATAGTGTCAACATCGTCAAGTTCATTGTCAGACAAATCGAGCTTCTGTAAGTTAATGAGGTCCTCGAAAATCTGTTTAGGAAGTGTCTTTAGGCCATTTTTTTTCAAAAAAATGGTCCGCAAATTGTGCGAATGCTCGAAAATACTTTCAGATAGCTCCGTGAGATTACAGTTGGATAAATCTAAAGTTTTCAAGACACTAAAATTGGAAAAAAGGCTGTCGTCGATTTCAAAATTCGGGTTATCTTTTAGAATGAGCACTTCTAATTTGGAATTGTTTGAAAAAAGTCCGACCGGAAGTGACTTCAGACTGTTCTGGGCTAAACTTAAACGGGCTAGAGCTGTCAACTGTTGGAACGTTTTGACCGAGATTGATTTGATTTTGTTGGCACTCAAATCTAAAACTTGTAGAGTCGACGATCCTTCGAAAGTGGAGTCCGCGAGTGTAGTGATCTGATTTCCGCTTAAATCCAAATTTGTTACTTTTTTCAGCGACTTGAACAACCCAGGTGGCAGATTTTCCAAGCGATTGCCACTCAAGTCGAGCCACTCCAACACTTCCAAGTTCTTGAACAATTTGGCTTTAATTACCGATAAATTGTTTCTCTTTAGAACAAGTGCGACCAAATTTGGAGTAGTTGCAAAGGCGCTTTCATCCAAGGATCCGAGCTTGTTGTGGGCTAACTTCACGAATCGTAGATGTTTCAGATCGTGGAACATTTCTTTAGTTAACACCTTGTGGAGTGGGTTTCCGTATTCGTACACTATGGTGTTAAGATTATCCTTGGAGAACCAGTTTTGGATTTTCTTGAAGCCGGTTCTTGGTAAAGGGCACGAGTGGAGTTGGAGGCGGGTGATTTTGCTATATGTGATGTTCGGAAATTGGTGCATTTGGAGCGAATTGAGGTCTTGGCACTGGATGATGAGTTCTTGTAGTGGGGTTACCTGTATTTCGAAGCCTCCAACTTTTTTGTAGTTGGAGGGGCAGAAGAAATGGGATTCTGATTTGTCGGAGGGGTGGCAGGATTTAGAGGGGGTGGAGAAGAGGCACAAGCCCAGGAAAATTGTTAAAGCCTTCATTTCTGCAACAAAAATAATAATTAAGCTGTAATTAAAACAAATCCCGCTTTTTTGAAAAATTATGGAAATTTTTTGACCTGAATTTTTCGATTTTTCATTTTTGTTTTTTTTTTCTACATTTTGTCGACTTGTAACTTTGAGTTTTCAAATATAAATTTTCCATTTTTCCGATTTTTTAATGACTCTTCCTTCTAATTTTCGATTTGCAATTTTTGGTTTCGGTTTTTTACTTTTTTATTTTCAAAGTTTTTTAATTTTCGTTTTTAAAATTTCTGGAGTTTTCAATTTTTAAGTTTGCAGTTTTCCGATTTTTTAATTTTTCAAATCTTTAAATTTTCGATTTACAATTTTTTTTACTTTCTTAATTTTAACAATTTTTCAATTTTTTTTTGTTTCTTCAGTTTTATGATCAATGATGCAACTCTTCGAATTTTCCTTTTAAAATTTTTTAGTTTCCCGATTTCCCAACTTTTGGATGTTTCAATTTTTGATTTCGGAAGCTTCCCATTTACCATTCCAAGAGTTTCCATTTTTTTTTTCAATTTGCGATTTGTAAATTTTGGTTTTTCAATTTAAATTTGTTTTCACTTTTTCAATTTTACGATTTTGCAATTTTTCACTTTTCACTTATTGGATTTTAAAACTATTTATTCGATTCTTAATTTTTCAATTTCTTGAAAGCCAAATTTTTCAATTTTTAGATTTTTCGATTTGCAATTTGCCGTTTTTTCAATTTCATGATTTTTCAATTTTTTGTTCCTTCAGTTTTTAGATTTTGCAATTTTTCAATTTAAAACTTCTCGAGTTTCCAATTTTTAATTTTGCAATTTTCCAATTCTTTAATTTTTCAACTCTTTAAACTTTCGATTTGCAATTTTTGGATTTTTCTTTTACTTTCTTAATTTTGACAATTTTTCCTTTTTTTTTGTTTCGTCAATTTTATATCATTATTGCAACTCTTTGAATTTTCGTTTTTAAATTTTTCGGTTTCCCGATTTTACAACTTTTGGATGTTTCAATTTTTCGATTTGCAATTTTAAGAGTTTAAAATTTTTTTTTCAGTTTTTCGTGTTTTCAATTTTTCTCCTTTTCAATGTTCTGTTTTCATAATTTTTCTTTTTTCCAATCTCAAAGTACTCAGTTTTAGGATTTTTTAAATTTTCGATTAGTATATTTTGGTTTTTTCAATTTTTCAGTTTAAAATTTTTCCAGTTTTCTTTTCTTTGTTTCGTTAAATTTATGATCAATGTTGCAACTCTTCGAATTTTCATTTGTTAATTTTTCAATTTCTCGATTTACAATTTCAAGTGTTTCCAAATTTTTTTTTCAATTTTCCGATTTTTCAATTTTTCATGTCTTCAATTTTTCTGTTTTTCAATGTTCTCGTTTTGTAATTTTTCTTTTTTACAATCTCAAATTAGTCAGTTTTTGGATTTTTCAATTTTTCGATTTGTAAATTTTGGAATTTCAATTTAAAAATTTTTTCACTTTCAACTTTACATTTTTTAGTTATTGCATTTTAAAACTATTTTATTTATTGTATGCTATTTTCAAATTCGCGGAAGTAAAATTTTTCAACTTTTAGATTTTTCGATTTGCCGTTTTTTCAATTTTAGGTCTTTCAGTTTCTCGATTTTCCAACTTTTGAATGTTTCAGTTGTTAGATTCGGAATTTTTCGATTAGCAATTTTAAGTTTCCAAATTTTTTCAGTATTCTGTTTTTATTTTTTTTCCATTTCAAATTACTCATATTTTGGATTTTTGAGTTTTTCGTTGTGTAAATTTTAGTTTTTCAATTTAAAAATTCTTTCGCTTTTTTTGACTTTACGATTAGAGAATTTTCCAGTTTTTAGTTGTTGGATTTATTCGATGCGTAATTTTTCAATATCTCGATAGTCTAATTTTTCAATTACTCGAAAACCAAATTTTTCAATTTTTGGATTTTTCGATTTGCAATTTTTCCGTTTTTTCAATTCCATGACTTTTCAATTTTTCGTTTCAATTTTTCTAGTTTTCATTTTCAATAAGTAATAATAACTACAAAGAAACTCACTTTTCAAATTTACGATTTTAAAATTTTTCCATTTTTTCAAAACTTTTTCATTTATTCAATTTTTATTTTCAGTTTCTCGATGTCTGATTTTTCAGTTTTTGGTTTTTTTATTTTTCGGTAGTTCAATTTAAGATCTGCAGTTTTTCTAGTTTTGATTTTAAATATGTGATTATGATAATTATTTCAAAAATTTTCCAGTTTTACGATTTTAGAATTTTCAGTTTCACGATTTTTCAGTTTTTCGTTTCCTTAATTTTTGACTTGCAATTTTTGTTGTTTTCATTTTAAATGTGTAATTTTGACAATAATAAAAAAAATCTGTTTCAGTTTTACCATTTTAGATTTTTTAATTTTTCAATTAGTATTTTTTCATTTATTCTGATGATTTTACAATTTTTTTGGATTTTCCAATTTTTCGATTTTAAAATTTATCGGTTTTTAGTTTTTTCAGTTAAATTTTTCGTTTCTTCACATCTTCGATTTGCAATGTTTCGATTATTCACTTTTTCGGTATTCCACTTTTCCAGTAAAAAAAAATGGAAAATATTAAATGAAAACTTTAAAATCAGAAAGCTTAAAAATCAAAAATCGAAAGTGCTCAAAAAACAAAATTTGGATTGTAAAATCGAAAAATTGAAATTTTAAGAAATAGAAAAATCGGATAACTGGAAATCGAAAAATTGCAAAATTGAAGAATTTAAAAATTGCAAAATCGGGGAATCGAAAATTCGGAGAAATCAAAAATTGAAAATTAGAAAAATTGTAAACAAAAGAAACACTGAAAAATAAAGGAAATGAAAAATTGAAAAAAAGAATTTGAAAAATTGAATAAACGAAAATTTGAAAAATCGAATAACTAAAAATTGAGAAATAAAAAATTAAAGAAAATAAAAAGAAAAAATAGTTTCAAAAAATTATAAGATTTGATTTTGCGAATTTTATTTTTTTTTCATGATAACTCTAACAAGTCAAAATAAAAATATGTACGTAATGTTAAAATAAATGTAAAGAAGCATGCTACAGTACCGTATTCCCAAATTTTCGGGAAAATGGAATCAGTCGTTTTTGATTTTAGCAAAATAAGTATAAGTAATTCTAAAATCTATAATTACATTGATAAACCATAAGTACAGAGTCACTGTATTTTGTAAGTTTCAAAGAGGATTTATTAGGCAAAATTTGAGATGACGTCACCACGATTACTACGAGTATAGTTAATTTCCAAAATGTTATACAATTTTGATTTTTTTATCAAAAAATCTGGATGTCTGGGTGAAAACTTACTTAAATCAAACATCACAAGTACAACATTATGTGTCTAATAAAAATTGATACAGACAACAGATAGACAGACGGAAACGGGAGACCACTTTTTTCGTACTCTACATGTCATGAAACGTCGAAGAAACATGAAAATGGCAAGTAGCTTACGCTCATAAAGTAAGAATAGTAAGAACAACCTGTTTACTGATTTTATAAACATCAAGGTTTTAAATTAGCAAGATTTGACCTTTCCGACGGTTTAGGTACCTTTCGGAGGAACGACTCAAAATCAACAGGTAAGAGAATTAGCAAATTTACCTCTCACACACAAGGGATTGCTTATTACCAGGAAAAGTTTAATGCTGATGGCTAAAAGTGGCTTTTAAAGTGGGCGTAACTAGAAATTTTCGGCTTTCATAACGCTATCTACCCTCATAATGAGGGTTAATGATGGCGTGGACCGTGGAAGAATGTAAAAGTAAGCACCGGTGGTTAATAGTCGTCCCGTGCTGATTTCCCTAACGAACAAAAGTTGGAACTTTATGCATACGAAGCAGACTCTAATTTAAATATTGAGCGTTTTAGTTTCCGCACGATTATTCATTGATCTGAACTATATATTTTACAGTGGTCGTGACTATTTTTGTAATTCTACACGCGGCGTTGTTGTTGAGAACGCCGCTGGATGTCTGGAAAGTTCTCCGTACTCATGGGTGTAGAGTGCGGGGGAGATTTGGTAAACAACTACATGAATAAATCCCGTGAGATTTAAAATTTTTTTAAATATATAAAGTTTAAAAGTATAATGAGTTAGTTTTATTCATACCTTGATAATCTGGATAAAGCTGAGAAAATTTGCGTAGACACAGATCTGTAGAGATAACACTAAACTACGACTGGTTCTAGACACTCACTACTTACTAGTGACGCTTGCAGGTAAGAAATGCAAAAATAATTAAGCAAGGGCCTAACGGAGAAGGGGCAGGTAATAAGGGCGAGGGAGAGGGTAACTGTGTACATTCTGTGTACACTGTGTGTGACCACTGAAATATACAAAGAGTAAATTTTGAAATGGAACGAAAGTCGAAGAATACTTTCAAAGCCACGATCAAAATGTATTTGCTTATCTTCGCCAAAAAATTCATGACGTCATCGTAAAATTTAATATGATGAGTCTATACCTGTGATTTATCATTGCAGTAATATTTTTTAGATTTACTTATACAGCCTATCTCAAAAAAAGGTCACTTCGATTTTCGATTTTTCATTTTTTCGACCAACAGTTTCATCGAATTAGATTTTTCAGTTTCCATTTTTCTATCAACTTTTCGATTTTATTACTTTCTAATTTTCTGACTTTTCAAATTTGCGGTATTTTGATTTTTCGAGTTTTCAGTTTTTTCGTTTTTCGATTTTTTTAATTTTTCGTTTTTTTGATTTTTCGATGTTTCGATTTTTTAATTCGCCATTCTTTCAATTTTCGATTTTTCGTCTTTCCATTTTTAGATTTTTTGATTTTTCTGTTCGTCAGTTTTTAGACTTTGCAATTTTTTTGCATTTTTCGATTATATTTTACTTTCTGATTTTTTTGATTTTTGAATTCTCGATTTTACGTTTTTAATTCTTCGCTTTCCGATTTTTCAATTTTCCGGGTTTTTAATTCTTCTATTCTCGATTTTTCGATTTTCCATTATTCGATTTTCCATTTTCTGATTTTACGATTTTTCGATTTGCGATTTTTCGATTTTCGTTTTTCCGCTTTTGTGGTTTTTCGATTTTTCTGTTTGTTTCAGTTTTTATGGTCCTGCAATTTGCAGCTTTTAGATTTCAATTTTGTTACTTTCCGATTTTCCACTTTTCGATTTTTTAATTTTTTTTCGATCGTCGTTTTTTCGATTTTCATTTTTTCGATTTTTTGATTTTTCAATTTTTAGGCCTTGCAATTTTCTTACTTTTCGCTTTTTCGAGTATTTGTTTCATCGAATTTTCGATTTTTCGAGTTTTCCATTTTTCGGTTTTTCCATTTTCCGATTTTCCATGTTTAGGTATTTTTCGATTTTTTTTTATTTTTCGATTGTTCTGTTCGTCAGTTTTGAGACTTTGCAATTTTTACTTTTCCACTTTTCTATTATTTCAGTTTCGGATTATTCGATTTTTGAATTTTCGTTTTTTTTTTCATTTTTCGATTTTCGATTTTTCGTTTTTTTAATTTGTCGAATATCGATATTCCGATTTTCGATTTTTCGATTTTCCAATCTTCGATTTTTCAATTTCCAGTTTTCGATTTTCCACTTTTTGATTTTACGATTTTTCGGTTTTTCTGTTCGTCAGATTTTAGGTTTGCAATTTGTTTACTTTTCGATTTTTCGATTATTTTACTTTCCAGTTTTTTGATTTTTGAATCGTCGAGTTTTAGAGTTTTCAATATTATGAATTTTCGAATTTTCGGTTTTCCTATTTTTCGATTTTTGATTTTTCCATTTTTCGGTTTTTTGATTTTTCAATTCTCGGTTTTTCAATCTTGCAAATTTTCGATTTTTCAGATTTGTGAATTTCCAGTTTTTCGATCGACCTACGTATTAGATTCATTGAATTTTCGATTTTCGGTTTTTCCATTTTTAGATTTTTTATTTTCCAGTTTTGCATTTTCAGATTTTCTGTTTTTCGCATATCTGATTTATCAAATTTTCGATTTTTCGATATTTGATTTTCGAATTTTCGATTGTTCAGTTTTCCATTTTTGAGCTTTTAGACTTCAATTTTTTTACTTTTCGATTTTTCGAGTATTTGTTTCATCGAATTTTCGATTTTTCGAGTTTTCGATTTTCGATTTTTCGGTTTTTCCATTTTCCGATTTTCGATTTTCCATGTTTAGATATTTTTCGATTTTTTTTATTTTTCGATTGTTCTGTTCGTCAGTTTTGAGACTTTGCAATTTTTACTTTTCCACTTTTCTATTATTTTAGTTTCGGATTATTCGATTTTTGAATTTTCGTTTTTTTTTTCATTTTTCGAATTCCGATTTTTTCATTTTTCGATTTTTTGGTTTTTTAATTTGTCGATTCTCGATATTCCGATTTTCGATTTTTCGATTTTCCAATCTTCGATTTTTCAGTTTCCAGTTTTCGATTTTCCACTTTTTGATTTTACGATTTTTCGGTTTTTCTGTTCCTCAGTTTTTAGGCTTTGCAATTTGTTTACTTTTCGATTTTTCGATTATTTTACTTTCCATTTTTAGATTTTTTATTTTCCAGTTTTGCATTTTCAGATTTTCTGTTTTTCGCATATCTGGTTTATCAAATTTTCGATTTTTCTATATTTGATTTTCGAATTTTCGATTGTTCGGTTTTCCATTTTTCAGCTTTTAGACTTCAATTTTTTTACTTTTCGATTTTCCAAACTTTCGAGTTTCAATTTTCAGTTTTTTGATTTTTCGATTTTCTTTTTAAATCTTCGAATTTTTCGGATTTGATTTTTCGAATTTTTGATTTTTAATTTTTCCGTTCTTCGGTTATTGGACTTCAATTTTCTTTCTTTTAAATTTTTCGATATTCGATTTTCCGCTTTTCAGAATTTTCGATTTTCAGTTTTCAGACTTTCGATGATTGGAATTTTGGATTTTTCAGTTTTATGATTTTTCGATTTTTAGAAAATTTGAGTAGTCGAATTTTCGATTTTTCAATTCATCGATTTTTCCATGTTCAATTTTTCAATTTAAATTTTGCGATTTTCAATTTGTCCATTGTCGATTTTTAGAATTTTCGGTTTTTCAATTTTTCCATTCTCAACTGTTAGACTTCAATTTTGTTACTTTCCGATTTTTTAGTTTTCGATTTTTAAATTTTCATAATTTTCATGTTTCTTTATTCAGATTTTCCATTTTCCACTTTTTCGATTTTAGATTTTTCGAATTTTTGTTGTTCCAATTTTTTGCTTTTTCGATTTTTCCGTTCGTTTCAGTTTTTAGGCTTTTTTTTTACTTTATATATTTTGATTATTTTAAATTCCGATTTTTTTTATTTTTGTTTTTGATTTTTTTAATTTTCAATATTACAAATTTTTGACTTCTCGATTTTTTGGTTTTCCCGTTTTTCAATTTTAGATTTTTCGATTTTTGAGGTTTGTGAATTTCCACTTTTCGATAGACCTAGGTATTTGATTCATTGAATTTGCGATTTTTTGATTAGCCATTTTTAGATTTTCGATTTTTACGATTTGTATTTTTCGATTTTCTGTTTTTTGCATTAGTGAATTTCAGTTTTTCCGATTTTTGATTATGCGCATATTTGATTAATCAAATTTTCGAAAAAGTTACCATGCTTACAAAAACTTTAAAACATCTACAATATTTCAAAGTATTCAGTTTTGCTATTCTTGATTTCTTCAATAAAATTAATTGACTCAGCCATTAACTTTTTTGAGACATCCTGTATAACCAAATCTAAAAAAATATTAATGCAGTGATAAATCACAAGTATACAACTCATCATATTTTATACATTTAAGATAGGATTTATTCTGCAAAATTTTGAGGTGACGTCATAAATTTTTTAGAGGGGATAAGCAAATATATTTTAATTAAAAATGTATCATGTTTATCATGATTTTAAAACATCTGCAAGATTTCAAAGTATTCGATTTTGCAAATTCAAAATTAAATTGCAAAATATTGTTTTATAGTTTTGATTTTTTTTCTAAAAATCTGGACGTTTTGGATAAAAACTCAACACGGAGTCATAAACTACATGTGTAGGACTATGTTACTGTATACAATTTAAAACCCATTTACTATGCATAAATTTGAAGTGACGTCATCACATTATTGGTGGGGATGATTAGACAAATTTAATAATTTTGCGACATTTATGAAAAAAATATCAGTTAACAAAAATGGCACGTTTTTATTATTATGCCAATTACATGTCACTCAACGACAATATCGTTTTTTTAAGAGTATTTTATTTGAAAAAGTGATGAAATTTTTTATACGAAAGATGTTAGAAAGCAAAATAATTCATGTCCGGACCATCGTTACTCACGAACGAAAGTGACCATTATTTTATGGGAACAACTACCTAGGTGGCCATAAATTCTTATCCTGTTGACCAATAAATGAATTGAATAGTTATTATAAACCTTATCCATCCCAATATAAGTTAACATTGTTTGTGATGGTTACGTTTCGTACTTGGAATAATTTAATAATAATAATAATGTTTATTAACATTATGGTAATATTTATCCACCCTCAAATTTAGGTTGGCACAATGATTCTTTTAAATTAAGTACCATATTCGAATGATGGTTTTCATGACACCAAATTTAGTGGTAAAATCGAATTTTTTTTGTGATTTTTGAGTCACCTAATTTCTTGATAAATCCTTAAATGATAACCAAAATTAGTTTATTCACCCCCACCATCAATTTCATGACGTTTCTTCAAAATTTTGACATGTTTGAAAAAAAATCAATACTCTACTCGTAAATCAGAAAATTTGTCTCTGAAATCAGGTAATTTGTGTCTTAATAAAACACCCCACTTCTTACAGATTCGTGTATTTCAAAAATAAAACAAATCCTACAAAATATTTTAGTATAAAATATGATCATTTTGTAGTTTTATATACACATATCGTGTACTTTAATACATAGAGTTTTCGCACAACACAAAAAGAATAATAAGATGAACTATATCTACAAGACACATACTAAAAAAAACTAAATTATCTCGACTCGGGCTTATTTTTCGGAGGTTTAAACATCTTGATCTTTTTGCCCGATTTTGCCGACTTTGATTTCGAATTAGCCTGAAACGACTGCCAGCTCTCAACTCTGTTCTGTCTCGATTCCTGCAAAACAAAAGAATTTTAACACAACGCCACCTCAACGAACCCCAGTACCTCAAAATTCTTCTGCCACTCCTTCTGCGCTTTCACATTTTCCTCTTCCTCAATTTCCTGTTCCCTTTTTCTCTTTCTCTCTTCCTGATCCCTTTCCGCTAATTCTCGTCGTTTCCTTTCCATATCTGCAAACAGTTTCATTGTGAGAACATAAACCGCATGTTTGTATTTATCAGGATCATCCTCTGGGATTCTGTCCTTTCCTTCTTTTTTAAATTTCTTTCGCTTCTCGGCAAGCTACAAACATTTTCAATACAAAATTGTCTCATCTGATAAGCTCTCGCACCCCTAGTAAGCTGTGGGTCGTTCCACGAATTACATTAAAATTTGGTGACAGATGCGATATTTTAAAAATTTGAATTTGGCGCTCAGTGACGTCACACTTATCCCGGCCATGCGCCGACCTCTGCGTAATGAAGCAACCATGCAGTGTCAATCAACCTTGGCGATTTCGCTATTTTTAAGTGTCACAAAAATGTAAAAATCGTTAAACCAAACAAATGTGGGATTTAGAGGTGGCGATGCAGTCCATATTCACTTAAAAAACGTCATTCTAAAAATAAAAAATAGTGTTTTTTAGGGCTATTTTTGGGCGAAGTAAAAATATTTTAGCTAAGTGAGGAAACATCTGTCACCGCATTCATCACAGTGTTTTGGCGCAAATTCGTGGAACAACCCCTTGACCCTGCACACTCGATACTCACCATTATGTCTGTTCTACCCTTAGCCTCCTCGATTATATCAAGACACTTTTTCCGCGTCTCTCCGCTCTCTAGTGTCTTCCAGGCCTTGCTCACGGCTTCGAAGGCCTGCTGTGCCCGTTCTGAGTCCTCCTGGTTCTTATCAGGATGTACCAGAAACGAGAGTTTTCGATACTGTTTCTTTATGTCCTCAATGGGTGTTTCTGGTTCCACTTGTAATACTTCAAACGGGTTTAAATTGAAATACGTTGATCCTGGACGCAATAATCTGTCCATTTGTTGCTTAGGTGTGAAGACCGAGTCGCGCTTTTCGATTTCTTTGACCTAAAATTGGCACAACAATAAGATCGTTCTTAACCCAAACATACTAACCTCAGTGTAAAAGTCGTCGAATTTTTTGTCTGGTTCGGGGGCTTTTGATGCCATTTTTGCGTAGTTGAGTTTATTATTGTACAACTGAGTTTGTTGATATTTTTATGATGGAGGAAAACGTCCTTTTTGACGCATGTTGTGATTGTTTTCTGCACAGACTGTCACTGTAAAACAGGCATCTGTATTAGCGATGAGTGAGTACGAAGGAACGTGTGCAGAGGGCGCCACGATTTAAACTTCAAACTAAGTGGCGGGATTTTCGATTTCGGTGACATGTCACTCGAGGAGCTGCGACTTCGTAAACCTGTTGCGCCGTTATATTAAAACTCTGCAGCAATTAATAACTAACATTTATTTATATTCCTATATTAAGTACAGTGTGGATATTCTGATAAGGCCGATAACAGCTGATAACTAAGTACACTTAACAATATTAATGTAGCTTTAGAGGTCAAATAAAAACGATGATACTGGAGGCCAGACATGCGAGTAAATTATCGTCGTTTTATTCGTCATTATTGTCTGGATTTTAAAACGAAATTAATTACCGCGGTCGCAAATCCGTTTTTGCGTTTTTATTTACATAAATTATGCAAAGCCGGTCACTTTCGGCGAGGTTGGCTGGAGGTGCATTTTGGAATATTGTTTCTAGTGGGATAGGTCGGAGGCGGTTTTCGTAAAATGCACGAGTTTTATCTTTCTTTGCGTCCGACGATTGTTGAGAGCAAAGTGCATGTTTGTGGAGATGAATTTAACGGAGAGTTTGTGGTTTCGGGGCCATTAAGGGCTTATTTTGGCGGTGGGTTTTATTTTGGCGCGATAAAGGAGTTATTGGGTATTAGGTTAAGAAAAACAAGGAAACGACCGAGGGAAGGGCTGGTTATTACGCTAGTTTTGGTTTTATTTTACTGATTATAATAAAATTGAATCTATAAAAAGATAAGAGTGGATTGTACCGGAGCAAATATTTTGATTGGCTTTTAGTTTCTTATTAGTGCAGTGTGGCCAACTTTAAGAGAAATAACTGAAAATCTTATTTTTTTGGTTCGTTATTCTGATTTAAATATCTAGTTTGAGTCTTACCAGATCTATTACCACAGATTCCTTTTATGAAGTTGTGTTTAAATATGCTGAGACTTTTGCCGTAATTTAAAGGGGTTGTAGAAGAAAAGTGAAAAATTTAAGTTGATTGCTACAAAAATTTACCATTTTAGACAAATAAGTCTACACATATTAAGAAAGAAAGGCAAAATATCAACCCCGCCCACCCACCCAGTCTCTATTGTGGTGTTTTTTTTTTTATTCGACGTCAGCCAAAGGGGCGGAGCTTAACTGCAAAATCCTTTTTTCTCCACGAGAAATTAAAAACATGTTTTTGAGTATCGTCTTGTTCAAAGAATACCATGTATATTAGGAAAAATATAAAACCAAAGATTAGGCTCCACCCATACCCGCCGCGATCTCAATTCTCAATTGTGATGAATTTTTCATTCGTTGTCAGATCGCTAATCCGAACACACCTTTTCCCCAATTAATTCGGATTATCGATATTATACTGTATTAAGAAAAAAGGCAAAATATAAGCCCCGCCCACCCGCCCTATGCCAATTGTGGCGATTTTTTTTTATCGTCGAAAACCAAAAGAGCGAAATTTAATTACAAAATCGTTATTATTGCTCTACAAGAAATGTTGTTGAGTATCGTATTACCCAAAGAAAGATTAAGAAAAAAATAAAGCCAAAGATTAAGCCCCACCTATACCTGCCCTGATCCAAATAGTAATAAAGTTTTTATTTGTTGACAGACGTAGGGGCGGAGCCTAAATACAAAATCCATATTTCCTTACAAAAATTTACCATGTTAAACGTGTTTTGAGTTTCTAAGAAAAAAAAAATCATCACAATTGAGATCGGGGGGGTGGGCGGGGTTTATATTTTGTCTTTGTTTCTTAAGATACATAGTATTCTTTGAACAACACGATACTCAAAAACATGTTTATAATTTCTTGTAAAGAAATAAGTATTTTGCAGTTAAGCTCCGCCCCCTTGGTTCACGGCAAATAAAATAATCATCACAATTGAGACAGGGTGGGTGGGCGGGCTTCCATTTTGTATTTTTGTTTTAATATGTGTAGACTTCTTTTCACAACATGAAACTTAAAACATGTTTAAAATGGAAAATTTGTATAAGGAAATATCGATTTTGCAATTAGGCTCCGCCCCATGATTGCAAAATTCATATTTCCAAAATGTACCATTTTAACCATGTCGTAAGTTTCTTGTTGTGAAAAGATGGCTATGTATATTAAGAAAAAACAGGCAAAATATAAGCCCCGCCTACCCGCCCTATCTTAATTCTGATGATTGTTTTATTAGTCGTAAGCCGAGGGGCAGGGCTTAATTGTGAAACACTTATTTTTTTAAAAGAAATTACCATGTGAAATATGTTCTTAAGTAATGGTGTTATACAAAGAAAACTAAATGTATTAATTAAAAAAGAAAACCAAAAGAGAAACCCCACCCATCCGTCTCGATCTCAATAGTGATGAATTTTTCATTCATTGTCAGACCTAGGGGCGGAGCTTAAACATGTTTTAGGTTTGTTGTCGTGAAAGGATGACTAGAAATAGGTATTAAGAAAAAAAGGGAAAAGGTAAGCCCGCCCTCCCACCCTATCTCAATTGGGATAAATTTTTTATTTGTTGTGAGCCAAGAGGACGGAGCTTAACTGCAAAATCCTTATTTCTCGACGAGAAATTAAAAACATATTTTTGAGTATCGTGTTGTTCAAAGAATACTAAGTATATTAAGAAAAAAATAAAACCAAAGATTAGACTCCACCTATACCCATCCCGTTCTCAGTTCTCAACTCTGATGAACGTTTTATTCGTTGTCAGATCGAGGGGCGGGGCTTAATTGCAAAATCTATATTTGTCGACAAGAATTTACCATTTTTAACATATTTTAAGTTTCTTGTTCTGATAAGACGACTACGTATATTAAGAAAAGTGGCAAAATATAAGCCCCGCCCACCCGCCCTATCTCAATTGTGACGATTTTTTTTATTCGGCGTGAGCCAAGAGGGCGGAGCTTAACTGCAAAATCCTTATTTCTCTACGAGAAATTAAAAACATGTTATTGAGTATTATGTTGTTCGAAGAATACTACGTATATTAAGAAAAAAATAAAACCAAAGATTAGACTCCACCTATACCCATCCCGTTCTCAGTTCTCAACTCTGATGAACGTTTTATTCGTTGTCAGATCGAGGGGCGGGGCTTAATTGCAAGATCCATATTTATCGACAAGAATTTACCAATTTAAACATGTTTTAAGTTTCTTGTTCTGAAAAGACGACTACGTATGTTAAGACAAAAGGCAAAATATAAGCCCCGCCCACCGCCCTATCTCAATTGTGACGATTGTTTTTATTCGTCGTGAGCCAAGAGGGTGGAGCTTAACTGCAAAATTCTTCTTTCTCTATGAGAGATTAAAAAGATGTTTTTGAGTATCGTGTTATTCAAAGAATATTATGTATATTAAGAAAAAAATAAAACCGAAGATTAGACCCCACCCATACCGACCCCAATCTCAATTCTCAGTTGTGATGAATTTTTCATTCGTTGTCAGATCGAGGGGCGGAGCTTAATTGCCACAATTGTCGACAAGAATTTACCATTTTTAACATGTTTTAAGTTTCTTGGTCTGAAAAAACGACTACGTATATTAAGAAAAGTGGCAAAATATAAACCCCGCCCACCCGCCCTATCTCAATTGTGAAAATTTTTTTATTCATCGTGAGCCAAGAGGGCGGAGCTTAACTGCAAAATCCTTGTTTTTCTACTAGAAATTAAAAACATGTTTTTGAGTACCGTGTTGTTCAAAGAATACTATGTATGTATATTAAGAAAAAAATAAAACAAAAAATTAGACTCCACACATACCCACCTCGTTTTCAATTCTTAATTGGGATGAATTTTTCATTCGTTGTCAGATCAAGGGGCGGGGCTTGATTGCATGATCCACATTTGTCGACAAGAATTTGCCATTTTTAACATGTTTTAAGTTTCTTGTTCTGAAAAAACTACGAATATTAAGAAAAAATACAAAATATAAGCCCCGCCCACCCGCCCCGTCTCAATTGTGACGATTGTTTTTATTCATTGTGAGCCAAGAGGGTGGAGCTTAACTGCAAAATTCTTATTTCTCTATGAGAGATTAAAAACATGTTTTTGAGTATCGTGTTATTCAAAGAATATTATGTATACTAAGAAAAAAATAAAACCGAAGATTAGACCCCACCCATACCCACCCCAATCTCAATTCTCAGTTGTGATGAATTTTTCATTCGTTGTCAGGTCGAGGGGCGGGGCTTAATTGCGAGATCTACATTTTTCGACAAGAATTTACCATTTTTAATATGTTTTAAGTTTCTTGTTCTGAAAAAACTACGAATATTAAGAAAAAATGCAAAATATAAACCCCGCCCACCCGCCCTATCTCTATTGTGACGATTGTTTTTATTCGTCGTGAGCCAAGAGGGTGGAGCTTAACTGCAAAATTCTTATTTCTCTATGAGAGATTAAAAAGATGTTTTTGAGTATCGTATTATTCAAAGAATATTATGTATATTAAGAAAAAAATAAAACCGAAGATTAGACCCCACCCACACCCACCCCAATCTCAATTCTCAGTTGTGATGAATTTTTCATTCGTTGTCAGATCGAGGGGCGGGGTTTAATTGCAAGATCTACATTTTTCGACAAGAATTTACCATTTTTAATATGTTTTAAGTTTCTTGTTCTGAAAAAACTAAGAATATTAAGAAAAAAGGCAAAATATAAACCCCGCCCACCCGCCCTATCTCAATTGTGACGATTGTTTTTATTCGTCGTGAGCCAAGAGGGTAGAGCTTAACTGCAAAATTCTTATTTCTCTATGAGAGATTAAAAACATGTTTTTGAGTATCGTGTTATTCAAAGAATATTATGTATATTAAGAAAAAAATAAAACCGAAGATTAGACCTCACCCATACCCACCCCAATCTCAATTCTCAGTTGTGATGAATTTTTCATTCGTTGTCAGATCGAGGGGCGGGGCTTAATTGCAAGATCCATATTTGTCGACAAGAATTTACCATTTTTAACATGTTTTAAGTTTCTTGTTCTGAAACGACGACTACGTATATTAAGAAAAAAGGCAAAATATAAGCCCCGCCCACCCGCCCTATCTCAATTGTCGTGATATTCAAAAAAAGATTAAGAAAAAAATAAAGCCAAAGATTAAGCCCCACCCATACCTGTCCTGATCCAAATAGTAATGAAGTTTTTATTCGTTGGTAGACCTAGAGGCGGAGCCTAATTGCAAAATCCATATTTCCTTACAAAAATTTACTATTTGAAACGGGTTTTGAGTTTCTAAGAATAAAAAAATCATTACAATTGAGATGGGGTGGGTGGGCGGGGCTTATATTTTGCCATTTTTCTTAATATACAATAGTATTCTTTGAAAAACACGATACTCAAAAACATGTTTATGATTTCTTGTAGAGAAATAAGTGTTTTGCAGTTAATTTCCTCCCCTTGGTTCACTGTGAATAAAAAAAATCATCACAATTGAGACAGGGTGGGTGGGCGGGCTTATATTTTTCCTTTTGTTGTTAATATGTATATGTAGACTTCTTTTCACAATGTGAAACTTAAAACATCTTTAAAATGGAAAATTTGTTTAAGGAAATATTGATTTTGCAAGTAGGCTCCGTCCCATAATGGCAAAATCCATATTTCTTTGCAAAAATATACCATTTTAACCATGTCTTAAGTTTCTTGTTGTGAAAAGATGGCTCTGTATTTTAAGAAAAACAAAGGCAAAATGTGAACCCCGCCCACCCACCCTATCTCAATTGTAACGATTTTTTTTATTCGTCGTTAGCCAAGAGGGCGGAGCTTAACTGCAAAATCCTTATTTTTCTACGAGAAATTAAAAACATGTTTTTGAATATCGTATTGCTCAAAGAATACTATGTATATTAAGAAAAAAATAAAGCCAAAAATTAGACCTCACCCATACCTAGCCCGTTCTCCATTCTCAATTGTGATGAATTTTTCATTAGTTGTCAGAACGAGGGGCGGGTCTTAATTGCAAGATCCATATTTGTCGACAAGAATTTACCATTTCAAACATGTTTTAAGTTTCTTGTTCTGAAAAGACGACTACGTATATCAAGAAAAAAGGCAAAATATAAACCCCCCCCACCCGCCCTATCTCAATTGTGACGATTTTTTTTTTATTCGTCGTTAGCTAAGAGGACGAAGCTTAACTGCAAAATCCTTATCTGTCTACGAGAAATTAAAACGTGTTTTTGAGTATCGTGTTATTCAAAGAAAGATTAAGAAAAAAATAAAGCCAAAAATTAAGCCCCACCCATACCTGCCCTGATCCAACTAGTAATGAAGATTTCATTCGTTGGTAAACCTAGAGGCGGAGCCTAATTGCAAAATCCATATTTCCTTGCAAAAATTACTATTTTAAAGGGGTTTAAGTTTCTAAGAACAAAAAAAATAAATCATCACAATTGAGATGGGGTGGGTGGGCGGGGTCTATTTTTTGCTTTTTTTTTTTCTTAATGGACATAGCATTCTTTGAACAACACGATACTCAAAAACATGTTTTAAATTTTTTGTAAAGAAACAAGTATTTTGCAGTTAAGCTGCGCCCTCTTGGTTCACGGCGAATAAAAAAATTATCACAATTGAGACAGGGTGGGTGGGCGGGCTTCCATTTTGTATTTTTGCTTTAATATGTGTAGACTTCTTTTCACAGAATGAAACTTAAAACATGTTTAAAATGGAAAATTTGTATAAGAAAATATCGATTTTTCAATTAGGCTCCGCCCCATGATTGCAAAATTCACATTTCCTTGCAAAAATGTACCATTTTAACTATGTCGTAAGTTTCTTGTTGTGAAAAGATGGATATGCATACTAAGAAAAAACAGGCAAAATATAAGCCCCGCCCACCCGCCCTATCTCAATTCTGATGATTTTTTTTATTGGTCGTAAGCCGAGGGGCAAGGCTTAATTGTAAAACAAATATTTTTCTACGAGAAATTACCATGTGAAATATCTTCTTAAGGAATCATGTTATACAAAGAAAACTAAACGTATTAATTAAAAAAGAAAACCAAAAGAGAAGCCCTACCCATCCGTCTCGATCTCAATCGTGATGAATTTTCCATTCATTGTCAGACCTAGGGGTGGAGCTTAAACATGTTTTAGGTTTCTTGTTGGGAAAAGATGACTAGACATAGGTATTAAGAAAAAAAGGAAAAAGATAAGCCCGCCCTCCCGCCCTATCTCACTTGTATTGGATTTTTTATTCGTCGTGAGCTAAGAGGGCGGAGCTTAACTGCAAAATCCTTTTTCCTCTACGAGAAATTAAAAACATGTTTTTGAGTATAGTGTTGTTCAAAGAATACTATGTATATTAAGAAAAAAATAAAACCGAAGATTAGACCCCACCCATACCCACCCCAATCTCAATTCTCAGTTGCGATGAATTTTTCATTCGTTGTCAGATCGAGGGGCGGGGCTTAATTGCAATTTGTCGACAAGAATTTACCATTTTTAACATGTTTTAAGTTTCTTGTTCTGATAAGACGACTACGTATATTAAGAAAAGTGGCAAAATATAAGCCCCGCCCACCCACCCTATCTCAATTGTGACGATTTTTTTTATTCGGCGTGAGCCAAGAGGGCGGAGCTTAACTGCAAAATCCTTATTTCTCTACGAGAAATTAAAAACATGTTATTGAGTATTATGTTGTTCGAAGAATACTATGTATATTAAGGAAAAAATAAAGCCAAAAATTAGGCCCCACCCATACCCGCCCCGACCTCAATTCTCAATTGTGATGAATTTTTCATTCGTTGTGAAATCGAGGGGCGGGGCTTAATTGCAAGATCCATATTTGTCGACAAGAATTTACCATTTTAAACATGTTTTAGGTTTTTTGTTGTGAAAAGATGACTACAAATGGGTATTAAGAAAAAACGGAAAAAGGTAAGCCCGCCCTCCCACCCTATCTCACTTGTAATGAATTTTTTATTTGTCGGGGCGGAACTTAACTGCAAAATCCTCATTTCTCTACGAGAAATTAAAAACATGTTTTGGAGTTTTGTGTATTCAAAGAATACTATGAATATTGAGAAAAAAATAAAGCCGAAGATTAGACCACACCCATACTCACCCCATTCTCAATTCTCAATTGTGATGAATTTTTCATTCGTTGTCAGATCGAGGGGCGGAGCTTAACTGCAAGATCCATATTTGTCGACAAGAATTTATCATTTTGAACATGTTTTAAGTTTCTTGTTCTGAAACGACGACTACGTATATTAAGACAAAAGGCAAAATATAAGGCCCGCCCACCCTCCCTATCTCAATTGTGACGATTTTTTTATTCGTCGTGAGGCAAGAGGGCGGAGCTTAACTGCAAAATCATTATTTCTCGACGGGAAATTAAAAACATGTTTTTGAGAATCGTCTTGTTCAAAAGATACTATGTATATTAAGAAAAACATAAAGCCAAATATTAGACCACACCCATACTCACCCCATTCTCAATTCTCAATTGTAATGAAATTTTCATTCGTTCTCAGATCGAGGGGCGGAGCTTAACTGCAAGATCCATATTTGTTGACAAGAATTTACCATTTTGAACATGTTTTAAGTTTCTTGTTCTGAAACGACGACTACGTATATTAAGACAAAAGGCAAAATATAAGCCCCGCCCACCCGCCCTATCTCAATTTTGACGATTTTTTTATTCGTCGTGAGGCAAGAGGGCGGAGCTTAACTGCAAAATCCTTATTTTTCAACGAGAAATTAAAAACATGTTTTTGAGTATCATGTTGTTCAAAAGACACTAAGTATATTAAGAAAAACATAAAGCCAAATATTAGACCACACCCATACTCACCCCGTTCTCAGTGCTCAATTCGGATAAAATTTTTATTCGTTGTCAGATCGAGGGGCGGAGCTTAATTACAAGATCCACATTTGTCTACAAAAATTTACCATTTTAAACATGGTTTAAATTTCTTGTTCTAAAAAGACGATTATGTATGTTAAGAAAAAAGGCAAAGTGTAAGCCCCGCCCACCCGCCCTATCTTAATTCTGATGATTTTTTTTATCGTCGAAAGCCAAAGGAGCGAAATTTAATTGCAAAATCGTTATATTATTGCCCTACAAGAAATATTGTTCGATATCGTGTTATTCAAAGAAAGATTAAGAAAAAAATAAAGCCAAAGATTAAGCCCCACCCATAGTTACCCTGATCCAAATAATAATGAAGATTTCATTCGTTGGTAGACCTAGAGGCGGAGCCTAATTGCAAAATCCATATTTCCTTACAAAAATTTACCATTTTAAATGTGTTTTGAGTTTCTAAGAATAAAAAAATCATTACAAGCGAGATGGGGTGGGTGGGCGGGGCTTACATTTTGCCATTTTTCTTAATATACATAGTATTCTTTGAAAAACACGATACTCAAAAACATGTTTATAGTTTCTTGTAAAGAAATAAGTATTTTGCAGTTAATCTCCGCCCCATTTGTTCACTGTGAATAAAAAAATTCATCACAATTGAGACAGGGCGGGTGGGCGGGCTTATATTTTGCCTTTGATTTTTAATATATGTAGACTTCTTTTCACAGTGTGAAACTTAAAACGTATTTAAAATGAAAAATTTGTTTAAGGAAATATTGATTTTGCGATTAGGCTCCGTTCCATAATGACAAAATCCATATTTCCTTGCAAAAATGTACCATTTTAAGTTTCTTATTGTGAAAAAATGGCTATATATTTTAAGAAAAACAAAGGCAAAATATAAGCCCCGCCCACCCGCCCTGTCTCAATTCTGATGATTTTTTTTATTCGTTGTAAATCGAGGGGCGGAGCTTACCTAATTATTGTAAAACACTTATTTTCTACGATAAATTACCATGTAAAATAGTTCGTGTTATACAAAGAAAACTAGATGTATTAATTAAAATGGTCGAAGGTTATTTCAACAGAACTTCCCTCGGCTCTAAAGTACAGCCAAATAAATCCCACTTTTTCGAAAAATTATATTTTTTTGCAATTTTTGTTTTCTGATAACCTCTATAAAGTTAAATTCAGTGGCGTAAATAACGGTCCCACAGCTTTTTTGACTTGAATTTTTCAGTTCTTGAATCTTCCATTTTTTTGTTTCTTCATTTTTTCTATTTAAAATTTTTCGAGTTTTCAGCTTTTGAATTATAGATTTTGCCATTTTTCGAATTTTCAATTTTTAATTTTTGTTTCAGTTTTTTGATTTTTTATTTTTTCAATTTTTCAATGTTCCGATTTTATAATTTTCTGATTTTTCAATTCCATTTTTTTTCAGTTCTTTGTATCGTCAATTTTTCCATTTGCAATGTTTCAATTTTTTGTTTTTCTTTTCTACAATTCTGCGATATCTCTTGAAGTTTTCATTTTTAGATTTTCCAGTTTTCCGATTTTCCAACTTTCGAATTTTTCGAGAAACACGAGAAAGTATAAGTTACAAAAAATTATTGAAAGAAAACTATGTACTTAAAGAAAAATAAACAAAGATTAAGCCCCACCCACCCACCCGTCCCGATTCCAATTGTGATGAGTTTTTCATTCCTAATCAGACCGAGGGGCGGAGTTTAATTGTAACATCAAAATTGCTCTAGAAAATTCTACCCTTTTAAAAACATATTTCTTTCATACGATAATTTCTTGTAGAGAAATGAGACTTTTGCAACTAAGCTCACAATAAATAAAAAATTAATCACAATTGAGAAGGGGTGGGTGGGCGGGGCTTATATTTTGTTCATTTTTTCTTATTTACGAAGTCTTTTTTGCCAACAAGAAACTGAAAACATGTTAACTATCCTGTTGTTGAAAGAAAAGTCTATATATTAAAAAAAAAGAAAGATTAAACCCCACCTACCCCCCTGATCTCAATTGTGATGAATTTTTCATTAATAAATTTAAAGTTGTAAGATAAAAAAAGGCAAATAAATCTATCAAAATAATCAGGTGATTAAAATTACGATACAAAAAGGCATTACAAAAAATCGAGTAACTACAAAATCGAAATACGAAATATTGTAAATTGGAAATACTAGAGATGAAAAAATCGGAAAATCGGATAGTTGAAAAATGCAAAAATTGCAAAATTGGAAAATTCACGAAACAATAAACGGAAAAATTTCCAAGCGTGAAATTGAAAAATTAAAAAAAAAATTATTACATACCTATACTAAAGCATTTATTTGTCATATCAAAAATATGTGATAGGAAAACTCCATATAATCCGCTCTCTACATTACGAAACGCCAACAAACAGCTTAAAAACTGTCTAAACGGCTTCAAATAAATGATACCCATTAAACTTGACCCTGCTCGCTATCGCGTCAGTTATTTGCTGAATTTCCTAATAATATTCGACTGAAATTTTAATCTTGAATTTCGCAACACATAGGCTTTAATATTCGGTAGCAGAAGAATGTCTCCGTTGAAATTAATAAGCACCTTGCAGCTTTTAATAAATTTAATATTTTAACAAAAAACACTCGGAATTAAAGTGATTTTGAACGTGTGATTTACGCAGTTGGGGAAGCTTTGTTGTGGTGACGTCCAACATCTACACAAGACTCAATTCTGTTTGGTAAATAATAAGCACCACCGATTTTTTAATTAAGTATTCCATTTTTTTTATATTCAGAATTTTTTCCACCACCCTAGACAGTGTTCAAAAATTAATGATCACTGTTTGATTTAAAAGCGAAAGTTTATAGTGTTAATAAAAATTTGCAAAATTGTGTACGTTATTGTGGTATTGTTTTAAGGATACTTATTGTCATTCTTTATTTTAGGTCCCACCAACTTTTCGAAAAGTAAATCTTAAGCAACGAAAATGAACTACACCAATACATTACAAATTACATATTCTTTTTTTGCTCACTAAAAAGAAACGATTTATTTCCAATTTAACTCATTATATTACAGCAGTCAAAAGATGTATTTATAATCTAGGCAACCAAATAAACATATATTTACACTCAAAAATTACCCGTGGGGCAATAATTTTCAGTTATACTAAGTACTTTCAAACAATTTTTCATAGGCAGGAAATTGTAGCACGTAAAGATAGATAAACTGATCTCTTGCGCAAAAATTCAACCCCATTTGTCACTAGATCTAGTGATTTTCAACTTTATTTTCAGATCAAAATAATCAATTTCAAACAAATCGTTATTTGGTATTTTTTTTTTAAGTTTTAGGGACAAAATTGGTGATTTTGTTTAAGCTTAAACCGTTCAAAGAAGTTTAGGCAGGGGTAGGAAACAAATATTTAAAACGCATTTATAAATATGTATTTATATTTTTGCTTAATATTTCATAAAATTGTTTATTTCTGTTTAATATTTTAGAGATTAATAAGTATAAGATAATATTTTGTTTTAAAAGTGTTTGTTCCGACTCATTGTTGATTAATAAATTTGCTTTATTTATGTTATATATTTCTTTATTTTTATATCTAATTATCTACCTGGTTATGAAAATTTGGTGACTTTTTGACTAAAGTTCAGATTTTCAGGTTGGCAACACGCTGTTGACAGCTTAGAAAATTTGGAATTAAAATCGCCCTGTAGATAAGCTACAGAGAACTGTTTAAATAGAAAACCTCAATATTTCACATTTTTCTTTCTTTATCTTTGAAATTTATAGTTGTATAAAAATTATAAAGTGGTTTATGAAATACATGAAGACTGTAAAATATCGCAAATCAAGGTGGCTTTGAAATCTTGTGAAATTTGCCGCCTCGTTACAATTATAACCCAACTATTCAAAGCAGTTTTGTGCACTTGTTTGAGAGGTAGGCAACCAATATTTTCCGTTTATAGTAACCTTGATGCTCAACGTTTGCCGTATTTAAAGGGGTTGTAGAAGAAAAGTGGAAGATTTAATTTGATTACTACAAAAATTTACCATTTTTGTTTCTTGTTATCGAAATAAGTCTACACACATTAAGAAAAAAAAAAGGCAAAATGTAGCCCCGCCCACCCACCCTATCGTAATTGTGATGATTTTTTTTATTCGTCGTGAGTCAAGAAGGCGGAGCTTAACTGCAAAATCCCTATGTCTCTACGAGAACTTAAAAACATGTTTTTGAGTATCGTGTTGTTCAAAGAATACTATATATATTAAGAAAAAAAATAAAACCAAAGATTAGACCCTACCCATACCCGCACCGATCTTAATTCTCAATTGTGATGAATTTTTCATTCGTTGTCAGATCGAGGGGCGGGGCTTAATAGTAAGATCCATTTTTGTGTTCAAGAATTTACCATTTTAAATATGTTTTCAATTTCTCGTTCTTAAAAGACGACTACGTTTATTAAGAAAAAGGCAAAATATAAGCCCCGCCCACCCACCCTACCGCAATTGTGAAGATTTTTTTTATTCGTCGTGAGCCAAGACGGCGAAGCTTAATTGCAAAATCCTTATTTCTGTACAAGAAAGTACCATGTAATTTCTCGTAGAAATATAAGGATTTTACTATTAAGCTCCGCCCCTCGGGTTACGACGAATAAAAAAAATCATCCCAATTGAGATAGGGCGGGTGGGCGGGCTTACGTTTTGTCTTTTTGTTTTAATATGTGTAGACTTCTTTTCACAACATAAAACTTAAAACATATTAAGAAAAAAGGCAAAATATAAGCCCCGCCCACCCGCCCTATTTCGATTGTGATGATTTTTTTTTAATCATCGAGAGCCAAACTGGCGGAATTTAATTGCCAAATCCTTATTATTACTTTACAAGAAATTACCATGTAATTTTTCGTCGAAAAATAAGTATATTACAGTTAAGCTCCGCCTCCTTAGTTCACGACGAATAAAAAAAAATCATCACACTTGAGACAGGGTGGGTGGGCGGGCTTACGTTTTATCTTTTTATTTTAATGTGTGTAGACTTCTTTTCACAACATGAAACTTAAAAATTATTAAGAAAAAAAGGCAAAATATAAGCCCCGCCCACCCGCCCTATTTCGATTGTGATGATTTTTTTTAATCATCGAGAGCCAAACTAGCGGAATTTAATTGCCAAATCCTTATTATTACTTTACAAGAAATTACCATGTAATTTCTAGTCGAAAAATAAGTATTTTATAATTAAGCTCCGCCTCCTTAGTTCACGGCAAATAAAAAAAAATCATCACACTTGAGACAGGGTGGGTGGGCGGGCTTACGTTTTATATTTTTGTTTTAATGTGTGTAGACTTCTTTTCACAACATGAAACTTAAAACATATTAAGAAAAAAAAGGCAAAATATAAGCCCCGCCCACCCGCCCTATTTCGATTGTGATGATTTTTTTTAATCATCGAGAGCCAAACTAGCGGAATTTAATTGCCAAATCCTTATTATTACTTTACAAGAAATTACCATGTAATTTCTAGTCGAAAAATAAGTATTTTATAATTAAGCTCCGCCTCCTTAGTTCACGGCAAATAAAAAAAAATCATCACACTTGAGACAGGGTGGGTGGGCGGGCTTACGTTTTATATTTTTGTTTTAATGTGTGTAGACTTCTTTTCACAACATGAAACTTAAAACATATTAAGAAAAAAAGGCAAAATATAAGCCCCGCCCACCCGCCCTATTTCGATTGTGATGATTTTTTTTAATCATCGAGAGCCAAACTAGCGGAATTTAATTGCCAAATCCTTATTATTACTTTACAAGAAATTACCATGTAATTTCTAGTCGAAAAATAAGTATTTTATAATTAAGCTCCGCCTCCTTAGTTCACGGCAAATAAAAAAAAATCATCACACTTGAGACAGGGTGGGTGGGCGGGCTTACGTTTTATATTTTTGTTTTAATGTGTGTAGACTTCTTTTCACAACATGAAACTTAAAACATATTAAGAAAAAAAGGCAAAATATAAGCCCCGCCCACCCACCCTACCGCAATTGTGACGATTTTTTTTATTCGTCGTGGGCCAAGAGGGCGAAGCTTAATTGCAAAATCCTTATTTCTGTACAAGAAAGTACCATGTAATTTCTCGTAGAAATATAAGAATTTTACAGTTAAGCTCCGCCCTTTGGCTTACGGTGAATAAAAAAAATCATCACACTTGAGACAGGGCGGGTGGGCGGGCTTACATTTTACCTTTTTGTTTTAATATGTGTAGGCTTCTTTTCACAACATAAAATTTAAAACATATTAAGAAAAAAGGCAAAATATAAGCCCCGCCCACCCGCCCAATTTCGATTATGATGATTTTTTTTAATCATCGAGAACCAAACTAGCGGAATTTAATTGCCAAATCCTTATTATTACTTTACAAGAAATTACCATTTAATTTCTTGTCGAAAAATAAGGATTTTACAATTAAACTCCTCCTCTCAGCTTACGACGAATAAAAAAAATCATCAGACTTGAGACAGGGTGGGTGGGCGGGCTTACGTTTTGTCTTTTTGTTTTAATGTGTGTAGACTTCTTTTCACAACATGAAACTTAAAACATATTAAGAAAAAAAGGCAAAATATAAGCCCCGCCCACCCGCCCTATTTCGATTGTGATGATTTTTTTTAATCATCGAGAGCCAAACTAGCGGAATTTAATTGCCAAATCCTTATTATTACTTTACAGGAAATTACCAGGTAATTTCTAGTCGAAAAATAAGTATTTTACAATTAAGCTCCGCCTCCTTAGTTCACGGCGAATAAAAAAAAATCATCACACTTGAGATAGGGTGGGTGGGCGGGCTTACATTTTGCCTTTTTGTTTTAATATGTGTAGACTTCTTTTCACAACATAAAACTTAAAACATATTAAAAAAAAGGCAAAATATAAGCCCCGCCCACCCGCCCTATCTCAATTTTGATGATTTTTTTTCATCATCAACAGTCAAAGGAGCGGAATTTAATTGCAAAATCCTCATTATTTCCTTACAAGGAATTACCATGTAATTTCTCATCCAAAAATAAGGATTTTACAATTAAACTCCTCCCCTCGGCTTACGACGAATAAAAAAAAAATTATCACACTTGAGACAGGGTGGGTGGGCGGGCTTACGTTTTGTCTGTTTATTTTAATGTGTGTAAACTTATTTTCACAACATGAAACTTAAAACATATTAAGAAAAAAAGGCAAAATATAAGCCCCGCCCACCCGCCCTATTTCGATTGTGATGATTTTTTTTAATCATCGAAAGCCAAACTAGCGGAATTTAATTGCCAAATCCTTATTATTACTTTACAAGAAATTACCATGTAATTTCTAGTCGAAAAATAAGTATTTTACATTTAAGCTCCGCCTCCTTAGTTCACGGCGAATAAAAAAAAATCATCACACTTGAGATAGGGTGGGTGGGCGGGCTTACGTTTTGTCTTTTTGTTTTAATGTGTGTAGACTTCTTTTCACAACATGAAACTTAAAACATATTAAGAAAAAAGACTAAATATAAGCCCCTCCCACCCGCCCTATTTCGATTGTGATGATTTTTTTTAATCATCGAGAGCCAAACTAGCGGAATTTAATTGCCAAATCCTTATTATTACTTTACAGGAAATTACCATGTAATTTCTTGTCGAAAAATAAGTATTTTACAGTTAAGCTCCGCCTCCTTAGTTCACGGCGAATAAAAAAAAATCATCACACTTGAGACAGGGTGGGTGGGCGGGGCTTATATTTTGCCTTTTTTTTTAATATGTGTAGACTTCTTTTCACAACATAAAACTTAAAACATATTAAGAAAAAAGACAAAATATAAGCCCCGCCCACCCGCCCTAGTTCGATTGTGATGATTTTTTTTAATCATTGAGAGCCAAACTAGCGGAATTTAATTGCCAAATCCTTATTATCACTTAACAAGAAATTATCATGTAATTTCTTGTCGAAAAATAAGTATTTTACAGTTAAGCTCCGCCTCCTTAGTTCACGGCGAATAAAAAAAATCATCACACTTGAGACAGGGCGGGTGGGCGGGCTTATGTTTTGTCTTTTTGTTTTAATGTGTGTAGACTTCTTTTTACAACATAAAACTTAAAACATATTAAGAAAAAAGACAAAATATAAGCCCCGCCCACCCGCCCTATTTCGATTGTGATGATTTTTTTTAATCATCGAGAGCCAAACTAGCGGAATTTAATTACCAAATCCTTATTATTACTTTACAAGAAATTACCATGTAATTTCTCGTCGAAAAATAAGGATTTTACAATTAAACTCCTCCCCTCAGCTTACGACGAATAAAAAAAAATCATCAGACTTGAGACAGGGTGGGTGGGCGGGCTTACGTTTTTCTTTTTGTTTTAACATACATAGTATTTTTTAAACAACACGATACTCAAAAACATCTTTTTAATTTCATGTAAAGAAATAAGTATTTTGCAGTTAAGCTCCGCCCTCTTGGTTCACGGCGAATAGAAAATTCATCACACTTGAGATAGGGCGGGTGGGCGGGCTTCCATTTTGCCTGTTTGTTTTAATATGTGTATAAAATATATACGTATATACGACAAAAGAGATCTTAAAATGAACACGAAAAATACAAATGAATAAATTTTTAATACACAATAACTAATGATTTTTTTCAACTATTATTTGTGCCGCCTTTTGGTAACGTATCATGTACTACAGACGAAAACAACATTTATGGAAAATCGAACTAGTGTCGCCACTTTAATTTTTAATATAAAAATCCACCAATGTTATCAAAGTTAATCAACGATAGCACTTTTTGTGACGTTAGTTGCAGGATTGTATTTTTTTAATTTCATTTGATTCCACGACCTCAAGTTTAACCTCAAAAATAAACTTGAATTTAAAATTTAAACCGACAAGTTCGGATTTAACCGAACGCAGCCGACCTCCTGGCGGGAAAATCAAACGAAATCAAATTATGTAAAAACTCAAGTAATTCTGCAACTTTCACCGGGAAAAAATTCCACTATTATCAAAAATCATGTAAAAATGTCAAGTACGAAGATGCGATTTCTTATCGCATTTCCACCTTATCTCCGATAATTCCATAATCCTTCTCCTTTAGGAAAATCTATCACGTGTCCACCTTTCCCATGCCATCGAATTCTTCTCGAGCATCACCGGATAATTATCTTTTTGTGTCATTTATGATTACAGTGAATTATTAACACAGATATTAGAAGAGCTATAATTTTAAAACGAGGAAGTTCGCGAAACGTGAAATTTAATCATGCGTGCGTTTAATTTTAGACGTGGCCTTACACATTTTCTGTTGCCAGAGGCATTATGTAGAATATAGCCTTGAAATGTGAAGGTTGTTCGTTTGAGAATCTTTCCACCTACGAATAACTGTTTTAATTACCTACTTCGACGTTCAGCTTGCGATTGTGTCAGATAACATAACCGCATCCATTCTTCTGTTTTAACAGGATTACAGATTTAGGTTAAGACCGAGAAAATTAAATTTAGACGAAGTTGAGCGAAATTCGACAATCGAGACGTGGACGAAAATAAAACACAATTATACCGGGTGTCCCAATGCAGTGCGGTTTTTTAAATAAAATGTACGGGCTTCGAGTTTATCTAATAACTTGTAATCGTCGCTGAAAAGTATCTAAGCGATTACGAGTTATAAATATACAATTACACCTGTGTGATGCCTTTGTGATAATTTTATGAGGCGATAAAATCTTCCACTTGAGAATTTTTTCGATTAGAAATAGGTTAATAAACTTAGCGCAGTCGACGATTTAAATGAAAAACTGTTAAAAGTTTAAATGTTTAGTGTATAGTTGGCTTTTATGTCCCGCGAAGACCATCGAAGGAAGGTCAGCCCACTCTACTTCCTCGTCAGTTCACAGCGTTTATTAGATAAGGAAGGGCATGTTTAATATCACTTACCACTTTTTATTGTCTATATTTTTTCTATAATGACATATGCTAAAAATGCAAGGTAAACATAATAACGCAGAGCAATATTACTTTTACGACAGCGTTTGTGACGTTATGTTATGCAAAGTTTCATATATTGAAGTCTAGTTGTTCAAACTGACCTTAAAGAGCAGACTTTGATAAGTTATCACTCGTGCCGAAGCTCGACGAGTTTGTGTTTGTTTCCGAATTGTAATTACTTGGAGGTAAAATTATTTTATATAAAGATTTGACTTCATTCAGATAAAGTTTGTGAGAAACAGGTACAATGGAAAAATTATATATATAGATGATGAGTAATTATTTATTACATTCTGAGCGTAGCTCGTAGGATAAGGAAATATAGTAATAGCCACTTTAATGTTTTCTCGACGTTCGTCTGTCTGTCATCTGTTTGTCTGTCTACCGTATTGAGTTTTGACGCTCGACTTTCAGATTTTTGGAAAAAAATTCAAAATTGTATAACATTTTACAATTTAACTTTGAAACTGCAAAACCGAATCCTCTGTTTTCAATTTTACAACTTTTCAACAATTAGATTTTTTATTTTTCGTTTCGTCAATTTTTAATTTGCAGTTTTTTGGTTTTCATTTTAAATATGTAATAATAACAATTTTTAAAGATTTTTTACGATTTTAGAAAATTGTCATTTTACGATTACTGGATTTTAAAACTTTTTCATTTATTCGACTTTTCAGTTTTTCCTTTTTTAATTTTTCAATTTTTCAATTCTTCAATTTTAATTTTTCCTTTCGGTTTTTTATTTTCTTGTTTTCTTTGTGAAATTTTTTAATTTTTGGATTTGGATGTTTTCGATTTTCAATTTTAGGATTTTTCAACTTTTAGATTTTTTTAGTTTTCGTTTCTTCAATTTTTGATTGCCAATTTTTCTGGTTTTCATTTTAAATATCTAAAAAACAATTTTCGAAATTTTTTTGATTTTTTCAATTTCACGATTTTGGAAATTTTCCATTTTTTAATTACAGAACTTTAAAACTTTTTCATTTATTCGACTTTTCAGTTTTTCGATATTTCTGTTTTTCATTTCTTCAATTTTTTAATGTGCAATTTTTCGTTTCAGTTGTTTATTTTCTTTATGTTATAATTTTTCTTTTTTTCATTGTGAAATTTTTCAGTTTTTGGATTCACAATTTTTCGATTTACAATTTTACGATTTTTCAACATTTAGATTTTTTTTATTTTTCATTGCTTCAATTGTTAATTAGCAAATTTTCTGGTTTTTATTTTAAATATGTAATACATAATAACAATTAAAAAAAAAAATTTCAAATTCACGATTTTAGAAATTTTCCATTTTTCAGTAATTGGATTTTAAAATTTTCTCATTTATTCGACTTTTCGATTTAAAAGTTTTCTACTTTTCGAATCTATAAATTTTCATTTCTTCAAATTTTCGCTTTGCAATTTTTCGTTTGGATTTTTATTTTCTTTATTTTTACAGTTTTTTGATTTTTCAATGTACCGATTTTTTAATCTTTTATCTTGTTTTTTTAATATTTTTTATTTCAATTTTTCGCTTCTTCAATTTTTTTATTGCAATTTTTCTGGTTTTCATTTTTAATATGTAATAATAGCAATTAAAAAAAAATATTTTTTCAAGTTCACGATTTTAGAAATATTTAATTTTTTAATTATTGGATCTTAGAACACTTTCATCTTTTCGACTTTTAGGTTTTCAATTTTTAATTTTTCGATTTTTGATTCTTCAGTTTTTCACTTCTTCAAATTTTCGATTTGCAATTTTTCGTTTGGATTTTTATTTTCTTTATTTTTACAATTTTTCTATTTTTCAATGTACCGATTTTTTCATTATTTTGTTTCTTTAATTTTTATTATTTCAATTTTTCGTTTCAGTTTTTTTATTTTCTTTATGTTATAAATTTTCTTTTTTTCATTGTGAAATTTTTCAATTTTTGGATTCGCAATTTTTCGGTTTACAATTTTATGATTTCCAACATTTAGATTTTCTTTATTTTTCGTTGCTTCAATTTTTAAGCACCAAATGTTCTGGTTTTTATTTTAAATATGTAATAATAACAATTTAAAAAAAAATATATTTTTCAATGTCACGATTTTAGAAATTTTCCATTTTTTAATAATTGGATTTTAAAATTTTCTCATTTATTCGACTCTTCTTCGATTTATAATTTTTCTACTTTTCGATTCTTTAATTTTTCATTTCTTCAAATTTTCGATTTGCAATTTTTCGTTTGGATTTTTATTTTCTTTATTTTTACAGTTCTTTGATTTTTCAATGTACCGATTTTTTAATTATTTAGTTTTTTTGATATTTTTTATTTCAGTTTTCCGCTTCTTCGATTTTTTTATTGCAATTTTTCTGGTTTTCATTTTAAATATGTAATAATAGCAAAAAAAATGTTTTCTTTCAAGTTCACGATTTTAGAAATATTCCATTTATTAATTATTGGATTTTAAAACATTTTCATCTTTTCGACTTTTCGGTTTTTCAATTTTTAATTTTTCGATTTTTGATTCTTCAGTTTTTCAATTCTTTAAATTTTCGATTTGAAATTTTTCGTTTCGGCTTTTATTTTCTTCGTATTTACAATTTTTCGATTTTTCAATGTACCGATTTTGTAATTATTTTGTTTCTTTAGTTTTTATTATTTCAAATTTTCGCTTCTCCAATTTTTTGATTTGGAATTTTTCGTTTCAATTTTTTTTGTTGTAGTTTTTTTTTTTACATTGAGAACTTTTTTAATTTTTGGATTCGCAATTTTTTGGTCTTCAATTTTACGATTTTTCAACATTTAGATTGTTTTCATTTTTCAGTTCTTAATTTTTAATTAGCAAATTTTCTTGTTTTTATTTTAAATATTATGTAATAATAACAATTAAAAAAATATTTTTTGCAGTTTCACGATTTTATGAATTTTAAATTTTTAAATTTTCTCATTTATTCGACTTTTCGGTTTTTCGATTTTTAAATTTTCCATTTTTATTCTTCAGTTTTTCGCTTCTTCAAATTTTCGATTTGAAATTTTTCATTTCCAGTTTTTATTTTCTTTGTATTTACAATTTTTCGTTTTTTCAATGTACCAATTTTTTAATTTTTTTCGTGTAATTTCAATTTCAGTCTTTGGATTTGCAATTTTTCGGTTTTCAATTTTACGATTTTCGACATTTATATTTTTTTATTTTTCGTTTCGTCCGTTTTTGATTTGCAGTATTTCTGGTTTTCATTTTAAAAATGTAATAATAATCAAACATTTTTTTTATTTTTTATTATTTCACCATTTTAGAAATTTTCCATTTTTCAATGAACTTTGGAACTGTTTATTTATTCGATTTTTCAGTTTTTCGATTTTTTATTTTTCAATTTTTCGATTCTTCTGTTTTTTGTTTCTTCAATTTTTCGATTTATAATTTTTCGTTTCAATTTTTTTTGTTATAGTTTTTCCTTTTTACATTAAGAAATTTTTCAATTTTTGGATTCCCAATTTTTTGGTCTTCAATTTTACGATTGAACATTAGATTTTTTTATGTTTCATTTCTTCAATTTTTTATTAGTAAATTTTCTGGTTTTTATTTTAAATATTATGTAGTAATAACAATTTAAAAAAATAATTTTTTCAATTTCACGATTTTATAAATTTTCACATTTTTCAGTTATTGAATTTTAAAACTTTCTCATTTATTCGACTTTTCGGTTTTTCGATTTTTAAATTTTCAATTTTTCGATTTTTTAGTTTTTCATTTGTTCAAATTTTCGATTTGAAATGTTTCGTTTCCAGTTTTTATTTTCTTTGTTTTTACAATTTCTCGTTTTTTCGATGTCCCGATTTTTTTATTTTTTTTTGTTCGTTTAATTTCAATTATTCCAATTTTTCGTTTCTTGAATTTTTCGATTTGCAATTTTTCATTTTGCTATTTTCTTTATTTTATAGGTTTTCTTTCTTCATTGTGAAAGTTTTGACTCTTTGGATTTGCAATTTTTCTGTTTTCAATTTTACGATTTTCAACATTTATATTTTTTTATTTTTCGTTTCTTCCGTTTTTGATTTGCAATTTTTCTGTTTTTATTTAAAAATGTAATAATAATCAAAATTTTTTTTTATTTTTTCAATTTAACCATTTTTGAAATTTTCCATTTTTCAATTATGGCATTTTAAAACTTTTTCATTTATTCGATTTTTCAGTTTGTTGATTTTTAATTTTTCACTTCTTTAATTTTTCATTTCTTCAAATGTTCGATTTGTAATTTTTCATTTGGGTCCTTTAGTTTCTTTATTTTATTGTTTTTCTTTTTTCATTGTGGAAATTTTTAATTTTTGATTTGCAATTTTTCTGGTTTCTTTTTTAAAAATGTAATAAAAACAATTTTTTTTTTATTTTTTCAATTTCACGATTTTAGAAATTTTTCGTTTTTCAATTCTTGAACTTAGAAACTTTTTCATTTATTCGACTTTTTAGTTTTTCGTTTTTTAATTTTTCAATTTTTCAAATTTTCGATTTGCAATTTCTCGTCTCGGTTTTTATTTTGTTTATTTTTATAATTTTTCGATTTTTCAATTTACTGATTTTTTTTAATGTTTTTGTTCTTTGATTTCAATTTTTCGTTTCTGTTTCGATTTGCAGTTTTTCAATTTTGCAAATTTTCACTTTTTGAATTTTTCGTTACCTTTCAAGTTCTTGATTTTTATTTTTTATTTTTCCGATTTTTATTTTCATTTTCTCGATTAAATATCACAATTCTGTTATTTCATTTCCTTTATTTTTTCAATGTTTCGATTTTATAATTTTTTGTTTATTCAATTTTTGAAATTTTCAGTTTTTGTTTTTTCGGTTTTGCAATTTTTGGATTTCCAATCATCCGATTCTCCGATTTTTTAAATTTTAGAATACATTTGTCGATTTTCGCGTTTCCCAATTTTAAATTTTTCGATTTTTCAATGTTCATTTCTTCAATGTTTCAAGATCTTGATTTCCAATTTTTAGATTTTTCAAAGTTTTCAGTTTATATTTCTTCGTTTTTTTATTTTTGATTTTTCAATTTCACAGTTGGGCATTTTTTCCATTTTTTATCCACAAAGTTGGAAAGTCGAAAAATTAAAAATCGGAATAAATTGGAAAATCGAAAACTGAGAAAACCAAAAATTGAAATGAATGAATCAAAATCGATAATTTTTCGATTTTACAATTTTTGAAAAATTAAATGCGGAGAAACTGAAAAATTGAAAATTAGAAATTGAATAAGTAAAAAATGGAAAAATTCTACAATCGTAAAACTGAAAAACTAATTTTTTTTTTAAATAATTATTATTACATATTTAAAACCAAAAACTAGAAAAATTGCAAATCGAAAAATTGGAAAATGCATACATTGAAAAATTGCGCACTGAAAAATAGAAAAATTATAAAATCAGAGCTTTAAAAAATCGAAACATTGAAAAAATAAAGTAAATAAAAGACCGAAAAAATTGCAGATTGAAAAATTGAAAAATGGAAAATTGAATAACTGAAAAATTTTAAAAAAGTCTAACAATCTAATACACGAAAAATATAAAATTTGTAAAATCGTGAAATTGAAAAAGTAAAAAATTTTAAAAGTGATTATTATTGTTATATTTAAAATAAAAACTAGAAAAATTGCCAATCAAAAATTGAAGAAACAAAAAATAAAAAATATAAATGTTGAAAATCGAAAAATTGAAAACCGAAAAAATGAAGAAAAGAACAATTGAAAAATCAAGAAACTGGAAAAACGAAAAATTAAAAAATTGTAAAAGTTGAAAAAATTGAAAATTGAGAATCTTTCCATCTGGAAAAATTGTAAATCGAAAAATTGAAAAATCTATAAATTGAAAACTTTCATACTGAAAAAAAGAAACATGATAAAATCAGAACTAAAAATACGGAAACAGTGAAAAAATAAAGAACAAAAAAACCGAAACGAAAAATTGCAAATCGAAAAACTGAAAAATCGGAAAATTGATAATTCGAAAAATTGAGAAGTCGGAAAATAAAAACAACAATTGAAAAAACGAAAAATTGAAAAATTGCAAATCGAAAAACTAAAGAAATGAAAAATTGAACAACTGAAAAGTGCAAGCCGGTTTTTACTTATAGAGGTTATTATAAAGCAAAAATCGCAAAAAAATTATAATTTTTCAAAGAAAATAAAAAAAGTTCTATCGAAATAACGTCAGACCGATTTTTTATCGTACGATAAGTGTCAGTACATCATTGTGGAATGATGCTGGATGTCACTAGTCCGTTAATCCATGTGGAAATTAGATTAAACTGTTACATTAAACTTACGAGTCATTTATCTCTCATTGATAAAATCACGTGATACTTGAGTCTAATAATAATTATACAGATGACTTGAATAATCAGAGAGGAAGTTAATCTCCGATGATTATTTTTTAAACCCTAACAATAAAATTGTACTTAGTAAGTAATAAAAAGGAAAAATGATCCAGAAAGCCACCGCGACTCTTAGCCATTTGTTTCGGCGCCAGTAAACAGAACACCTCCAGTAAATTCCAGTAAATTCCTGAAAACGGCGCCGTTTCCTGGAGCCTATTTCGTCCCGTAAAATGTCGTTCGTAAATCGCGCCGAACTGTCGAATCCTCAAATTAAAGACATAACCTGGTCCTCCGCCCAAGATTAACAGGAGTCAAGTGCTGCTTCACACGATGTGTTAACCCTTAGCATGGTGTGAAAGCTATTAGCAGCTCCCGCCCCCGGCGGATCCGATCGCTAAATCCACTCGACACAAATTGGCCCGTAAATTGAATACCGGAGACAATAAATCAGTTGTAGAATCGTAACGCACTCTCTGCCGCTTTTTGTGTGAGTTATGTTTAAGTGGATTTATTTTATGGATTAGGTTTTTGTGCTAATGAATTAAGCGATGTAATTCCCCCAGTCCGACAATGAAATCGAGGCATGGGTCGCTAGAAGGCGGCGCACTGGATGCAATAAGGAAAAAAACGAATTGATTTTTAGGAGCGACGCAAAATGCGCTTTGGTGCTTTTTTGGTAAAAACACGATCGATCTTTTTTTTTTTAACGACGACATAGAAGGTTCCTAACAATGGACTTTCCAGAGACAAAACCGTAAATAACTTGATAATTTAAAAGAAACATAATCATTTTATCAAATACAGGGTTTCTATAAATGATTTTATGGACGCAGTAGTTCATGGAAGCGTGCCGCCTATCACTTGATATTACGCACGACCACACGCCTCTGATTCCAAAAATATAATCGGTAGGAAATGCGAATTTTTGACAATTTTTAAAAATTTCGATATTTCAACTGTCGATTCCGGAAAAACTGTTGCAGTTATCAAAGAAACGAGGCCGGAAGTGAGTTCTAGAGATCGAAATCTACAAGAAAATGTGTTTAGTTAAGTTTCGAAAATGTCAAAATTTGGACGAAATTTGAAGAAGGGGGGACCGTTGGAAAAATTTCATTTTTAAAAAAGTTGTCTGAAAATTGCGAAAATATTCAGGGACGTAGATCTCGACATGCTGATTCTAAAAATATAGGGTGTTGATGGTCACGGAGCAACATTTTCGAAAGAATCGGTACGAAATGCGGTTTTTTGACCATTTTGTAAAAATTTCGATATTTCAACGGTCGATTCCGGAAAAACGGTTGCAGTTATCAAAGAAACGAGGCCGGAAGTGAATTCTAGAGCTCGAAATCTACAAGAAAATGTCTTTAGTTAAGTTTCGAAAATGTCAAAATTTGGTCGAAATTTGAAGAAGGGGGGACCATTGGAAAAATTTCACTTTTAAAAAAGTTGTCTAAAAATTGCGAAAAAATTCAGGGACGTAGATCTCGACATGCTGATTCTAAAAATATAGGGTGTTGATGGTCACGGAGCAACATTTTCGAAAGAATCGGTACGAAATGCGGTTTTTTGACCATTTTGTAAAAATTTCGATATTTCAACGGTCGATTCCGGAAAAACGGTTGCAGTTATCAAAGAAACGAGGCCGGAAGTGAATTCTAGAGCTCGAAATCTACAAGAAAATGTCTTTAGTTAAGTTTCGAAAATGTCATAATTTGGTCGAAATTTGAAGAAGGGGGGACCATTGGAAAAATTTCACTTTTAAAAAAGTTGTTTAAAAATTGCGAAAAAATTCAGGGACGTAGATCTCGACATGCTGATTGTGAAAATATAGCGTGTTGATGGTCACGGAGCAACATTTTCGAAAGAATCGGTACGAAATGCGACTTTTTGACAATTTCTAAAAATTTCGATATTTCAACGGTCGATTCCGGAAAAACGGTTGCAGTTATCAAAGAAACGAGGCCGGAAGTGAATTCTAGAACTCGAAATCTACAAGAAAATGTCTTCAGTTAAGTTTCGAAAATGTCAAAATTTGGAAGAAATTTGAAGAAGGGGGGACCATTGGAAAAATTTCATTTTTAAAAAAGTTGTCTGAAAATTGCGAAAAAATTCACGGCCGCAGAGCTGGACATGCTGATTCCAAAAATATAGTGTGTTGATGGTCAGGGTGCAACATTTTCGAAAAAATCGGTACGAAATGCGACTTTTTGACAATTTCTAAAAATTTCGATATTTCAACTGTCGATTCCGGAAAAACTGTTGCAGTTATCAAAGAAACGAGGCCGGAAGTGAGTTCTAGAGATCGAAATCTACAAGAAAATGTGTTTAGTTAAGTTTCGAAAATGTCAAAATTTGGACGAAATTTGAAGAAGGGGGGACCGTTGGAAAAATTTCATTTTTAAAAAAGTTGTCTAAAAATTGCGAAAAAATTCAGGGACGTAGATCTCGACATGCTGATTCTAAAAATATAGGGTGTTGATGGTCACGGAGCAACATTTTCGAAAGAATCGGTACGAAATGCGGTTTTTTGACCATTTTGTAAAAATTTCGATATTTCAACGGTCGATTCCGGAAAAACGGTTGCAGTTATCAAAGAAACGAGGCCGGAAGTGAATTCTAGAGCTCGAAATCTACAAGAAAATGTGTTTAGTTAAGTTTCGAAAATGTCATAATTTGGTCGAAATTTGAAGAAGGGGGGACCATTGGAAAAATTTCACTTTTAAAAAAGTTGTCTAAAAATTGCGAAAAAATTCAGGGACGTAGATCTCGATATGCTGATTGTGAAAATATAGCGTGTTGATGGTCACGGAGCAACATTTTCGAAAGAATCGGTACGAAATGCGACTTTTTGACAATTTCTAAAAATTTCGATATTTCAACGGTCGATTCCGGAAAAACGGTTGCAGTTATCAAAGAAACGAGGCCGGAAGTGAATTCTAGAACTCGAAATCTACAAGAAAATGTCTTCAGTTAAGTTTCGAAAATGTCAAAATTTGGAAGAAATTTGAAGAAGGGGGGACCATTGGAAAAATTTCATTTTTAAAAAAGTTGTCTGAAAATTGCGAAAAAATTCACGGCCGCAGAGCTGGACATGCTGATTCCAAAAATATAGTGTGTTGATGATCACGGTGCAACATTTTCGAAAAAATCGGTACGAAATGCGACTTTTTGACAATTTCTAAAAATTTCGATATTTCAACGGTTGATTCCGGAAAAACTGTTGCAGTTATCAAAGAAACGAGGCCAGAAGTGAGTTCTAGAGCTCGAAATCTACAAGAAAATGTCTTTAGTTAAGTTTCGAAAATGTCAAAATTTGGACGAAATTTGAAGAAGGGGGGACCATTGGAAAAATTTCGCTTTTAAACACGTTGTCTGAAAATTGCGAAAATATTCAGGGACGTAGATCTCGACATGCTGATTCAAAAAATATAGCTTGTTGATGGTCACGGAGCAACATTTTCGAAAGAATCGGTACGAAATGCGGATTTTTGACGATTTCTAAAAATTTCGACTTTTCAACGGTCGATTCCGAAAAAACGGCTGCAGTTATCAAAGAAACGAGGCCGGAAGTGAATTCTTGAGCTCGAAATCTACAAGAAAATGTCTTTAGTTAAGTTTCGAAAATGTCAAAATTTGGCCGAAATTTGAAGAAGGGGGGACCATTGGAAAAATTTCGCTTTTAAAAAAGTTGTCTGAAACTTGCGAAAATATTCAGGGACGTAGATCTCGACATGCTGATTCAAAAAATATAGCTTGTTGATGGTCACGGAGCAACGTTTTCGAAAAAATCGGTACGAAATGCGGATTTTTGATGATTTCTAAAAATTTTGATTTTTCAACGGTCGATTCCGAAAAAACGACTGCAGTTATCAAACAACCGAGGCTGGAAGTGAGTTCTAGAGGTCGAAATCTACAAGAAAATGTCTTTAGTTAAGTTTCGAAAATGTCAAAATTTTGCCGAAATTTGAAGAAGGGGGGACCATTGGAAAAATTTCACTTTTAAAAAAGTTGTCTGAAAATTGCGAAAAAATTCAGGGACGTAGATCTCGACATGCTGATTCTAAAAATATAGCTTGTTGATGGTCACGGAGCAACGTTTTCGAAAAAATCGGTACGAAATGCGAATTTTTGACAATTTCTAAAAATTTCGATATTTCAATGGTCGATTCCGGAAAAACGACTGCATTTATCAACGAAAGGAGGCCGGAAGAGAGTTCTAGAGCTCGAAATCTACAAGAAAATGTATTTGGTTAAGTTTCGAAAATGTCAAAATTTGGTCGAAATTTGATGAAGGGGGGACCATTGGAAAAATTTCACTTTTAAAAAAGTTGTCTAAAAATTGCGAACAAATTCAGGGACCTAGAGCTCGACATGCTGATTCCAAAAATATAGTGTGTTGATGGCCACGGAGCAACATTTTTGAAAGAATCGGTACGAAATGTGGATTTTTGACAATTTTTAAAAATTTCGATATTTCAACGGTCGATTCTGGAAAAACGGTTGCAGTTATCAAAGAAACGAGGCCGGAAGTGAATTCTAGAGCTCGAAATCTACAAGAAAATGTCTTCAGTTAAGTTTCGAAAATGTCAAAATTTGGAAGAAATTTGAAGAAGGGACAATTGGAAAAATTTCATTTTTAAAAAAGTTGTCTGAAAATTGCGAAAAAATTCACGGACGCAGAGCTGGACATGCTGATTTCAAAAATATAGTGTGTTGACGGTCACGGTGCAACATTTTCGAAAAAAATCGGTACGAAATGCGACTTTTTGACAATTTCTAAAAATTTCGATATTTCAACGGTTGATTCCGGAAAAACTGTTGCAGTTATCAAAGAAACGAGGCCAGAAGTGAGTTCTAGAGCTCGAAATCTACAAGAAAATGTCTTTAGTTAAGTTTCGAAAATGTCAAAATTTGGACGAAATTTGAAGAAGGAGGGACCATTGGAAAAATTTCGCTTTTAAAAACGTTGTCTGAAAATTGCGAAAATATTCAGGGACGTAGATCTCGACATGCTGATTCAAAAAATATAGCTTGTTGATGGTCACGGAGCAACGTTTTCGAAAAAATCGGAACGAAATGCGGATTTTTGACGATATCTAAAAATTTTGATTTTTCAACGGTCGATTCCGAAAAAACGACTGCAGTTATCAAACAACCGAGGCTGGAAGTGAGTTCTAGAGGTCGAAATCTACAAGAAAATGTCTTTAGTTAAGTTTCGAAAATGTCAAAATTTTGCCGAAATTTGAAGAAGGGGGGACCATTGGAAAAATTTCACTTTTAAAAAAGTTGTCTGAAAATTGCGAAAAAATTCAGGGACGTAGATCTCGACATGCTGATTCTAAAAATATAGCTTGTTGATGGTCACGGAGCAACGTTTTCGAAAAAATCGGTACGAAATGCGAATTTTTGACAATTTCTAAAAATTTCGATATTTCAACGGTCGATTCCGGAAAAACGGTTGCAGTTATCAAAGAAACGAGGCCGGAAGTGAATTCTAGAGCTCGAAATCTACAAGAAAATGTCTTCAGTTAAGTTTCGAAAATGTCAAAATTTGGAAGAAATTTGAAGAAGGGACAATTGGAAAAATTTCATTTTTAAAAAAGTTGTCTGAAAATTGCGAAAAAATTCACGGACGCAGAGCTGGACATGCTGATTTCAAAAATATAGTGTGTTGATGGTCACGGTGCAACATTTTCGAAAAAAATCGGTACGAAATGCGACTTTTTGACAATTTCTAAAAATTTCGATATTTCAACGGTTGATTCCGGAAAAACTGTTGCAGTTATCAAAGAAACGAGGAGAGAAGTGAGTTCTAGAGCTCGAAATCTACAAGAAAATGTCTTTAGTTAAGTTTCGAAAATGTCAAAATTTGGACGAAATTTGAAGAAGGGGTGACCATTGGAAAAATTTCGCTTTTAAAAACGTTGTCTGAAAATTGCGAAAATATTCAGGGACGTAGATCTCGACATGCTGATTCAAAAAATATAGCTTGTTGATGGTCACGGAGCAACATTTTCGGAAAAATCGGTACGAAATGCGGATTTTTGACGATTTCTAAAAATTTCGACTTTTCAACGGTCGATTCCAAAAAACGGCTGCAGTTTTCAAAGAAACAAGGCCGGAAGTGAATTCTTGAGCTCGAAATCTACAGGAAAATGTCTTTAGTTAAGTTTCGAAAATGTCAAAATTTGGACGAAATTTGAAGAAGGGGTGACCATTGGAAAAATTTCATTTTTAAAAAAGTTGTCTGAGAATTGCGAAAAAATTCACGGACGCAGAGCTCGACATGCTGATTCCAAAAATATAGTGTGTTGATGGTCACGGTGCAACATTTTCGAAAAAGTCGGTACGAAATGCGACTTTTTGACAATTTCTAAAAATTTCGTTATTTCAACGGTTGATTCCGGAAAAACTGTTGCAGTTATCAAAGAAACGAGGCCGGAAGTGAATTCTAGAGCTCGAAATCTACAGGAAAATGTCTTTAGTTAAGTTTCGAAAATGTCAAAATTTGGACGAAATTTGAAGGATGGGGGACCATTGGAAAAATTTCATTTTTAAAAAAGTTGTCTGAAAATTGCGAAAAAATTCACGGACGCAGATCTCGACATGCTGATTCTAAAAATATAGCGTGTTGATGGTCACGGAGCAACATTTTCGAAAGAATCGGTACAAAATGCGAATTTTTGACAATTTCTAAAAATTTCGATATTTCAACGGTCGATTCCGGAAAAACGGTTGGAGTTATCAAAGAAACGAGACCGGAAGTGAGTTCTAGAGCTCGAAATCTACAGGAAAATGTCTTTAGCTAAGTTTCGAAAATGTCAAAATTTGGACGAAATTTGAAGAAGGGGGGACCATTGGAAAATTTTCACTTCAAAAAAAAAGTTGTCTAAAAACTGCGAAAAAATTCAGGGACGTAGATCTCGACAAGCTGATTCCAAAAATATAGCGTGTTGATGGTCACGGAGAAACAATTTCAAAAGAATCTGTAGGAAAGGCAAATTTTTGAAAATTTCTAAAAATCTCGATATTTCAACGGCCGATTCCGGAAAAACGGTTGCAGTTATCAAAGAAACGAGACCGGAAGTGAGTTCTAGAGCTCGAAATCAACAAGAAAATGTGTTTAGTTAAGTTTCGAAATTGTCAAAATTTGGCCGAAATTTGTGTAGAATGAGAATGTGAACTAATAGAATAGAGGTTGTAAAAAAGCAAAGAAGGTATTTGCTATAAAATTTACTTCTTATTTCAGAAGAAAAAAAATGGGCGGGGTTAAGTTTAACTTTTTTCTACAATTTATTTACAGACAGTAACCCCGCCCACCCGGCCTTTATTTTATTAGAGGATATGTAATTTGTGAAAATCAGTTTTATCTTAGCAAGTACTAGCCCCACCCACCCACCCTCTATTTTATTAGTCTATTTTATTAGTGTAATTTGCCAAAATTTTTCTTTTTTTAAATCAAATTTTAGGGGTATAATTTTTCAGAAAAGCAGTATTTCTTGGACTGTATTTCAGAAGCGAGGGAAGTTCTGTCGAAATAGCCTTCGACTAATTTTTTAGCCTGTACATTGTAAATTAACAAATATAAACAAACAATGTCGAAAAAGATTTATATAAACATTTTAGTTGCTAATAATACATTGATAAATTAAAGATTCATATTGTGACGTCGCGAATCGTGACGTCACCACGTATTCAAACAAAGGAATAGCTTCCCGAACATTCCCGAACGTGTTGTTGCGTCAGCCAACCGGTATTTAACCAATTTTTTAGCCTGTACATTGTAAATTAACAAATATAAACAAACAATGTCGAAAAAGATTTATTTAAACATTTTAGTTGCTAATAATACATTGATAAATTAAAGATTCATATTGTGACGTCGCGAATCGTGACGTCACCACGTATTCAAACAAAGGAATAGCTTCCCGAACATTCCCGAACGTGTTGTTGCGTCAGCCAACCGGTATTTAACCAATTTTTTTGCCTGTACATTGTAAATTAACAAATATAAACAAACAATGTCGAAAAAGATTTATTTAAACATTTTAGTTGCTAATAATATATTGATAAATTAAAGATTCATATTGTGACGTCGCGAATCGTGACGTCACGACGTATTCAAACAAAGGAATAGCTTCCCGAACATTCCCGAACGTGTTGTTGCGTCAGCCAACCGGTATTTAACCAATTTTTTAGCCTGTACATTGTAAATTAACAAATATAAACAAACAATGTCGAAAAAGATTTATTTAAACATTTTAGTTGCTAATAATATATTGATAAATTAAAGATTCATATTGTGACGTCGCGAATCGTGACGTCACGACGTATTCAAACAAAGGAATAGCTTCCCGAACATTCCCGAACGTGTTGTTGCGTCAGCCAACCGGTATTTAACCAATTTTTTAGCTTGTACCTTGTAAATTAACAAATATAAACAAACAATGTCTAAAAATATTCATATGAACATTTCAGTTGGTAATAATACATTGATAAATTAAAGATTCATATTGTGACGTCGCGAATCGTGACGTCACGACGTATTCAAACAAAGGAATAGCTTCCCGAACATTCCCGAACGTGTTGTTGCGTCAGCCAACCGGTATTTAACCAATTTTTTAGCCTGTACATTGTAAATTAACAAATATAAACAAACAATGTCTAAAAAGATTTATTTAAACATTTTAGTTGCTAATAATACATTGATAAATTAAAGATTCATATTGTGACGTCGCGAATCGTGACGTCACCACGTATTCAAACAAAGGAATAGCTTCCCGAACATTCCCGAACCTGTTGTTTCGTCAGCCAACCGGCATTTAACCAATTTTTTAGCCTGTACATTGTAAATTAACAAATATAAACAAACAATGTCGAAAAAGATTTATTTAAACATTTTAGTTGCTAATAATACATTGATAAATTAAAGATTCATATTGTGACGTCGCGAATCGTGACGTCACGACGTATTCAAACAAAGGAATAGCTTCCCGAACATTCCCGAACGTGTTGTTGCGTCAGCCAACCGGTATTTAACCAATTTTTTAGCCTGTACATTGTAAATTAACAAATATAAACAAACATTGTCGAAAAAGATTTATTTAAACATTTTAGTTGCTAATAATACATTGATAAATTAAAGATTCATATTGTGACGTCGCGAATCGTGACGTCACCACGTATTCAAACAAAGGAATAGCTTCCCGAACATTCGCGAACGTGTTGTTGCGTCAGCCAACCGGTATATATATAGGTCGGCGGCCACTTTTGGGCAGTCTGAGTCGAACGTTCACAATGTGAAGACGTCTGTTCGGAATAAGGAAGGTAAGGAAACAATTTCGCGACTAAGTGGTAAATTTATTTATTTATTTATTTTTAAAATTATTCGTTGTGTATAATAACACATGGCGACAAATGACAGATTTACAAATATTAATGAAATCAACTCGTGCAAACGCTGCTAAGAAACTATCATGACACAATTCAATTTGTTTAAACATTGTTGAATTGCAATTTTCCGGGCAAAGAATGAAACATAATTTTAGCAATCTCATGGTGACGCACCATGACGTCACTATCACGTGATCACCTGAACAAAGTCCTTTGTGTTCAGTTTCGATTTCGATCTGGTGGCAGCAACGTCGGAGCATTCGGAGTCCCGTTTTGGCGTAAAACTACCACGTTTTCGCGAATTTCTAATTAATTGCTAATAAATATTAATGAAAATGTTCTACATTAGCGCTGTGAACACGGAACAAAGTGTGCATTTTTCGAAAAATGCCCGAAAACGGAGTAAATACGGTTGGAGTTTTAGTTTATATATACCGTTTAAATATGAAAAGTATTAATTAATATAATTAAAGCAGTTTTCCTACAAACGTGAACATATTAAAAACGTGCAATTTGGCAAGACACACTCCAGACCTCCTCGTATTGTTTGGTTCTTGCTGGGCAACAACAACGAGCGAGCACAGTCATCGCTCTTTGGTGGCAAACGTGGAGAAATTTGTATATTGTAACTTTTGTAATTGAACCATTTTGTACTGTATATTGTATGTGTTACTAACTTGACTTGGGTCTTGCCAATTTAGCTCCAGTGGTGCAAATGCTTTGTTTTCACGGTGCATTTGCTTGAGTTTTAATTTTGCAACAGTGCATTCTTTGGTTCCGAGACTGAATTCTCCATGTCGTCAGATGCTCTGGCCTTGGGGGGGTTCTGGCCCTTAGACGCTGGGTCATCATCCTAAATGGATGAGGTTCATCATCCCAAAAGGATGAGGTCAGTCGGCCCTGTATCTATGTGGCTGCGTTCTCCCTTGGGTGTGTGAGCGCTGCGACCAATAGATTTCGTTCAGAGTTCCATCGGTGTGCTTGCTTGGGTTTTCATTTTGCAACAGCGCATCCTTTGGTTCCGGGTCGGAATTCTCCATGTCGTCAGAAGCTCTTGGTCTGGGGGGGTTCTATTGGCCCTTAGACGCTGGGTCGCATCATTCTTTAAGGATGAGGTCAGACGGCCTTGGATCTATGCGGCTGCGTTCCTCTCTTGGGCGAACGAGCACTGCGACCAATAGATTTCGTTCCGAGTTCCATCGGTGTGCTTGCTTGGGTTTTCATTTTGCAACATTCTCAATTTTTGGTGCAATTTCTTCCGGGGGTGTATTGTATCTGTATTGTATCTGAATTGTATCTGTATCTGTAGTGTATTCTGTATTGTAGTTAGAGTATAGGTACCTGTATTGTATTTCTATTGTATTGTACTGTATAACGTTCTATCCCTCATTAACAAATCCTAGCCCTCTCCTTTCCTAGCGAGATCTGCTCCAGACCTTCCCGTGGTTCTTGCTGAGCATCAACTATCGAGGACAGAAAATTCAAATTCAAAACCAGCAAAATTTCACAAAAATCTTGAAAATCGCTCGTTGGTGGCCAACGTGGAGCAAAAGAGACTTTTGTAACTCAACTAACTTTGTTAACTTTGTATTCTTAAGGAAACAAAAATGTATTACATTTAATTTATTATTTATAAGGACAAATGTGAAGACAATTTTTCCTTCATTTTCCTTTTTTTCCTCGGCAACTTCCACCTTTAATAGGAGTCGTTTCTTTGATAAGCGTCATCACTAAATCAGCAATGTTAGTGTTTTATAACATTGCGTTGGCACTATTGATAAAAAACCTATGCTGCGATGAATCGGTGAAGTTGGTGGGTCAAAGCTATACATTTTCGCGATATAATTAAACAAAATTTAAACATAATTAATATAATTCATAATGTTTAAATATGACAACTATTAATATATATGTGATAATTAAACCGAAAACCATTTTCCTAAGAACACGAGGTTAGCAAAAACAAATTAGTTTGCTCAAACATTGTTAAATTAACCCCGAAAATGTACAATTTCTGAGCGAAAATACGAAAAATAATTTTTGCAATCCCATCGTGACGTACGATGACGTCACTGTCACCAGAGCTACCTGTCCGAAGGTCACGTTTCGCGGTCCTTTGTGTTCAGTATTAATTTCTGTTTGATGGCGGCAAGATCGTCGCGTTGTTTTGGCGTAAAAGTGGGGCGTTTTAGCGAATTTCTATTGTATTATTAATAACTATTGCGAAAAAATATGTCAAAATTTGGCCGAAAAGTGAAGAAAGGGGACCATTGGAAAAATTTCACTTTTAAAAAGTTGTCTAAAAATTGCAAAAAATTCAGGGACGTAGATCTCGATATGCTGATTCTAAAAATATAGGGTGTTGATGGTCACGGAGCAACATTTTCGAAAGAATCGGTACGAAATGCGGATTTTTGACAATTTTTAAAAATTTCGATATTTCAACGGTCGATTCCGGAAAAACGGTTGCAGTTATCGAAAAAACGAGGCCGGAAGTGAATTCTAGAGCTCGAAATCTACAAGAAAATGACTTTAGTTAAATTTCGAAAATGTCAAAATTTGGACGAAATTTGAAGAAGGGGGGACCATTGGAAAAATTTCACATTTAAAAAAGTTGTCTAAAAATTGCGAAAAAATTCAGGGACGTAGATCTCGACATGCTGATTCTAAAAATATTGGGTGTTGATGGTCACGAAGCAACATTTTCAAAAGAATCGGTACGAAATGCGGATTTTTGACAATTTTTAAAAATTTCGATATTTCAGCGGTCGATTCCGGAAAAACGGTTGCAGTTATCGAAAAAACGAGGCCGGAAGTGAGTTCTAGAGATCGAAATCTACAAGAAAATGTCTTTGGTTAAGTTTCGAAAATGTCAAAATTTGGACGAAATTTGAAGAAGGGGGGACCATTGGAAAAATTTCACTTTAAAAAAGTTGTCTAAAAATTGCGAAAAAATTCAGGGACGTAGATCTCGACATGCTGATTCTAAAAATATAGCGTGTTGATGGTCACGGAGCAAGATTTTCGAAAGAATCGGTACGAAATGCGAATTTTCGACAATTTCTAAAAATTTCGATATTTCAACTGTCGATTCCGGAAAAACGGCTGCAGGTATCAAAGAAACGAGGCCGGAAGTGAGTTCTAGAGCTCGAAATCTACAATAAAATGTCTTTGGTTGAGTTTCGAAAATGTCAAAATTTGGCCGAAATTTGAAGAAGGGGGGACCATTGGAAAATTTTCACTTTAAAAAAGTTGTCTAAAAATTGCGAAAAAATTCAGGGACGTAGATCTCGACATGCTGATTCTAAAAATATAGCGTGTTGATGGTCACGGAGCAACATTTTCGAAAGAATCGGCACGAAATGCGAATTTTTGACAATTTCTAAAAATTTTGATTTTTCAACGGTCGATTTCGGCAAAAGGACTGAAGTGATCAAAGAAACGATGCCGAAAGTGAGTTCTAGAGCTCGAAATCTACAAGAAAATGTGTTTAGTTGAGTTTCGAAAATGTCAAAATTTGGCCGAAATTTGAAGAAGGGGGGACCATTGGAAAATTTTCACTTTTAAAGAAGTTGTCTAAAAATTGCGAAAAAATTCAGGGACGTAGATCTCGACATGCTGATTCTAAAAATATAGCGTGTTGATGGTCACGGAGCAACATTTTCGAAAGAATCGGCACGAAATGCGAATTTTTTACAATTTCTAAAAATTTCGATATTTCAACGGTCGATTTCGGCAAAAAGACTGAAGTAATCAAAGAAACGATGCCGAAAGTGAGTTCTAGAGCTCGAAATCTACAAGAAAATGTGTTTAGTTGAGTTTCGAAAATGTCAAAATTTGGCCGAAATTTGAAGAAGGGGGGACCATTGGAAAATTTTCACTTTTAAAGAAGTTGTCTAAAAATTGCGAAAAAATTCAGGGACGTAGATCTCGACATGCTGATTCTAAAAATATAGCGTGTTGATGGTCACGGAGCAACATTTTCGAAAGAATCGGCACGAAATGCGAATTTTTTACAATTTCTAAAAATTTCGATATTTCAACGGTCGATTTCGGCAAAAAGACTGAAGTAATCAAAGAAACGATGCCGAAAGTGAGTTCTAGAGCTCGAAATCTACAAGAAAATGTGTTTAGTTAAGTTTCGAAAATGTCAAAATTTGGCCGAAATTTGAAGAAGGGGGGACCATTGGAAAATTTTCACTTTAAAAAAGTTGTCTAAAAATTGCGAAAAAATTCAGGGACGTAGATCTCGACATGCTGATTCTAAAAATATAGTGTGTTGATGGTCACGGAGCAACATTTTCGAAAGAATCGGTACGAAATGCGAATTATTGAAAATTTCTAAAAATTTCGATATTTCAACTGTCGATTCCGGAAAAACGGCTGCAGTTATCAAAGAAACGAGGCCGGAAGTGAGATCTAGAGCTCGAAATCTACAATAAAATGTCTTTGGTTGAGTTTCGAAAATATCAAAATTTGGCCGAAATTTGAAGAAGGGGGGACCATTGGAAAATTTTCACTTTTAAAGAAGTTGTCTAAAAATTGCGAAAAAATTCAGGGACGTAGATCTCGACATGCTGATTCTAAAAATATAGCGTGTTGATGGTCACGGAGCAACATTTTCGAAAGAATCGGCACGAAATGCGAATTTTTTACAATTTCTAAAAATTTCGATATTTCAACGGTCGATTTCGGCAAAAAGACTGAAGTAATCAAAGAAACGATGCCGAAAGTGAGTTCTAGAGCTCGAAATCTACAAGAAAATGTGTTTAGTTGAGTTTCGAAAATGTCAAAATTTGGCCGAAATTTGAAGAAGGGGGGACCATTGGAAAATTTTCACTTTTAAAGAAGTTGTCAAAAATTGCGAAAAAATTCAGGGACGTAGATCTCGACATGCTGATTCTAAAAATATAGCGTGTTGATGGTCACGGAGCAACATTTTCGAAAGAATCGGCACGAAATGCGAATTTTTTACAATTTCTAAAAATTTCGATATTTCAACGGTCGATTTCGGCAAAAAGACTGAAGTAATCAAAGAAACGATGCCGAAAGTGAGTTCTAGAGCTCGAAATCTACAAGAAAATGTGTTTAGTTAAGTTTCGAAAATGTCAAAATTTGGCCGAAATTTGAAGAAGGGGGGACCATTGGAAAATTTTCACTTTAAAAAAGTTGTCTAAAAATTGCGAAAAAATTCAGGGACGTAGATCTCGACATGCTGATTCTAAAAATATAGTGTGTTGATGGTCACGGAGCAACATTTTCGAAAGAATCGGTACGAAATGCGAATTATTGAAAATTTCTAAAAATTTCGATATTTCAACTGTCGATTCCGGAAAAACGGCTGCAGTTATCAAAGAAACGAGGCCGGAAGTGAGTTCTAGAGCTCGAAATCTACAATAAAATGTCTTTGGTTGAGTTTCGAAAATATCAAAATTTGGCCGAAATTTGAAGAAGGGGGGACCATTGGAAAATTTTCACTTTTAAAGAAGTTGTCTAAAAATTGCGAAAAAATTCAGGGACGTAGATCTCGACATGCTGATTCTAAAAATATAGCGTGTTTATGGTCACGGAGCAACATTTTCGAAAGAATCGGTACGAAATGCGAATTATTGAAAATTTCTAAAAATTTCGATATTTCAACTGTCGATTTCGGCAAAAAGACTGAAGTAATCAAAGAAACGATGCCGAAAGTGAGTTCTAGAGCTCGAAATCTACAAGAAAATGTGTTTAGTTAAGTTTCGAAAATGTCAAAATTTGGCCGAAATTTGAAGAAGGGGGGACCATTGGAAAATTTTCACTTTAAAAAAGTTGTCTAAAAATTGCGAAAAAATTCAGGGACGTAGATCTCGACATGCTGATTCTAAAAATATAGTGTGTTGATGGTCACGGAGCAACATTTTCGAAAGAATCGGTACGAAATGCGAATTATTGAAAATTTCTAAAAATTTCGATATTTCAACTGTCGATTCCGGAAAAACGGCTGCAGTTATCAAAGAAACGAGGCCGGAAGTGAGTTCTAGAGCTCGAAATCTACAATAAAATGTCTTTGGTTGAGTTTCGAAAATATCAAAATTTTGCCGAAATTTGAAGAAGGGGGACCATTGGAAAATTTTCACTTTTAAAGAAGTTGTCTAAAAATTGCGAAAAAATTCAGGGACGTAGATCTCGACATGCTGATTCTAAAAATATAGCGTGTTGATGGTCACGGAGCAACATTTTCGAAAGAATCGGCACGAAATGCGAATTTTTGACAATTTCTAAAAATTTTGATTTTTCAACGGTCGATTTCGGCAAAAGGACTGAAGTGATCTCAAGAAACGATGCCGAAAGTGAGTTCTAGAGCTCGAAATCTACAAGAAAATGTGTTTAGTTGAGTTTCGAAAATGTCAAAATTTGGCCGAAATTTGAAGAAGGGGGGACCATTGGAAAATTTTCACTTTTAAAGAAGTTGTCTAAAAATTGCGAAAAAATTCAGGGACGTCGATCTCGACATGCTGATTCTAAAAATATAGCGTGTTGATGGTCACGGAGCAACATTTTCGAAAGAATCGGCACGAAATGCGAATTATTGAAAATTTCTAAAAATTTCGATATTTCAACTGTCGATTCCGGAAAAACGGCTGCAGTTATCAAAGAAACGGGGCCGGAAGTGAGTTCTAGAGCTCGAAATCTACAATAAAATGTCTTTGGTTGAGTTTCGAAAATATCAAAATTTGGCCGAAATTTGAAGAAGGGAGGACCATTGGAAAAATTTCACTTTTAAAAAAGTTGTCTAAAAAATTGCGAAAAAATTCAGGGACGTAGATCTCGACATGCTGATTCTAAAAATATAGCGTGTTGATGGCCACGGAGCAACATTTTCGAAGGAATCGATACGAAATGCGAATTTTCAACAATTTCTAAAAATTTCGATATTTCAACGGTCGATTCCGGAAAAACTGTTGCTGTTATCAAAGAAACGTTGCCGGAAGTGAGTTCTCGAACTCGAAAACTACAAGAAAATGTGTTTAGTTAAGTTTCGAAAATGTCAAAATTTGGCCGAAATTTGAAGAAGGGGGGCCATTGGAAAAATTTCATTTCTAAAAAAGTTGACTGAAAATTGCGAAGAAATTCAGGGACGTAGATCTCGACATGCTGATTCTAAAAATATAGCGTGTTGATGGTCACGGAGCAAGATTTTCGAAAGAATCGGTATGAAATGCGAATTTTCGACAATTTCTAAAAATTTCGATATTTCAACGGTCGATTCCGGAAAAACTGTTGCTGTTATCAAAGAAACGTTGCCGGAAGTGAGTTCTAGAATTCGAAAACTACAAGAAAATGTGTTTAGTTAAGTTTCGAAAATGTCAAAATTTGGCCGAAATTTGAAGAAGGGGGGACCATTGGAAAAATTTCACTTTTAAAAAGTTGTCTAAAAATTGCGAAAAAATTCAGGGACGTAAATCTCGACATGCTGATTCTAAAAATATAGCGTGTTGATGGTCACGGAGCAACATTTTCGAAAGAATCGGTACGAAATGCGAATTATTGAAAATTTCTAAAAATTTCGATATTTCAACGGTCGATTCCGGAAAAACGGCTGCAGTTATCAAAGAAACGAGGCCGGAAGTGAATTCTAGAGCTCGAAGTCTACAAGAAAATGTCTTTAGTTAAGTTTCGAAAATGTCAAAATTTGGACGAAATTTGAAGAAGGTGGGAAAATTTCATTTTTAAAAAAGTTTTCTGAAAATTGTGAAAAAATTCAGGGACGTAGATCTCTACATGCTGATTCTAAAAATATAGCGTGTTGATGGCCACGGAGCAACATTTTTGGAAGAATCGGTACGAAATGCGAATTTTTGACAATTTCTAAAAATTTCGATATTTCAATTGTCGATTCCGGAAAAACGGCTGCAATTATCGAAGAAAGGAGGCCGGAAGAGAGTTCTAGAGCTCGAAATCTACAAGAAAATGTCTTTAGTTAAATTTCGAAAATGTCAAAATTTGGACGAAATTTGAAAAAGGGGGGACCATTGGAAAAATTTCACTTTTAAAAAGTTGTCTAAAAATTGCGAAAAAATTCAGGGACGTAGATCTCGACATGCTGATTCTAAAAATATAGCGTGTTGATGGCCACGGAGCAACATTTTCGAAAGAATCGGTACGAAATGCGAATTTTTGAGAATATCAAAAAATTTCTATATTTCAACTGTCGATTCCGGAAAAACTGTTGCAGTTATCAAAGAAACGATTCCCGAAGTGAATTCTAGAGCTGGAAATCTACAAGAAAATATCTTTAGTTAAGTTTCGAAAATGTCAAAATTTGGCCGAAACTTGAAGAAGGGGGGAAAATTTCATTTTTAAAAAAGTTTTCTGAAAATTGTGAAAAAATTCAGGGACGTAGATCTCGACATGCTGATTCTAAAAAATAGGGTGTTTATGGCCACGGAGCCACATTTTCGAAAGAATCGGTACGAAATGTGAATTTTTTACAATTTTTAAAAATTTCGATATTTCAACGGTCGATTCCGGAAAAACTGTTGCAGTTATTAAAGAAACGAGGCCGGAAGTGAGTTCTAGAGCTCGAAATCCACAAGAAAATGTCTTTCGTTAAGTTTCGAAAATGTCAAAATTGGCCGAAATTTGATTATTATTACTTGAATGATTCACACGTAATCTTTGTTCTAAAGCATCAGCAGTTCATTTCGCACAATCTTCGCATAGATAAAATATAGTGTAAAATTGGATGAAAGCGAAAGTCATTTTACCATTAACGAACCCAAACTTAACCACATAAATTCCCCCTTTTTATCTCTTTTCCTGCTTGAACCAACCCATTTCCCACACGATCCACCCAATAACCGCCACCATTCCACACCGAATCCTTGACAACATTATAATACTAAAAACTGCTCGACACCATCACCACATCAAACACTGATTGAAAGTATCATTAAAATTCAAAATGATTTTAAAAGTGAAACGTCTTTATTAATAGACGTTGTAAAACAAGGTTATGGGTCAATAAATGACGCCAATACAGCGAAAAGGTTATTTGCACATCCAGATATCGCCGCAAGACTAACAGGTTTAGATGCAGAATTAATTAAAAAAAATCCATTTTAATGCAAACGATCGCATCTGAAATTAACATGGCAAGTTTTTAGAAAGTTGCAACAAAATTTAAAATTTTATAAGTCAATTTAAAACCAGTCTAGCTGACTTTTCGCGGATAAACAATTTTTTGAAGATAGTGTATAATACATTCAAATGCGACTATTTTTTCATTTTTGGTGTCTGAAGGTGTTTGCAGACGCAAAAAAATGACAAAACGCTAAACGTGAAATAATTCTAGCTTTCAGTCAGTTCTCATGTTTTAGACAATTTATATTACACAAATGTGTTTTAGACGGCTGAACGAAGATTAAATGTGAGTCATAGAGATAATTATAGGATTAAAGTACGAAATTTTGGCCTAGGGATTAAGTCAGGTAAGTCAAGACCTCACTCCCAAAACTTGTTCTGTGTTATCAGACGTTCTATTTTTGTCTGTGTTGTGGTGAATCTCTAATAAATGTGGCAGCCTTGAAACGTATTGTAATTTGAAAACAGATTAATGATATTTAGTTGGCACCTTATACCTGCTCTAGGTACTTCTTGGAAGAGTCAAGTTTTGTTAATTTTTTCGTTCAATTTAACTTTTAATTTAATAAATAATTTAAGTTCGTAAAGCGGTCTTTAAAATATTTTCGGATATAAAATATTTGAGTTTAACAGCAGGTGAATCCGGGCTTTCGATCCAGAGTGTGTGGGTGTTCCTCAACATTTCCTTCTTTACGAGAAAAAATAATACCTTACAAGATAAACACACTTTAAGAATAATACGGATTATGTAATAATTAAATTCAGCTTGAAATCATCCAAGAGCTTTTTCTTGAACCAAAAATTATTGCCATTTTTTGCATAGTGTTAAGATAAGCTTTTATCACAAGTGAGATCAATAAAGATCGAAGTGAGACGAGCCCAGAATTTGTGCCACCTTCGTGGAACAGGTTTGATAAGAAGAAGGTTAAGTAAAAATAAACTCATTCAATTCAATGTGTTGCTTTTTATCGTTCATTATAACTTATCAAATGAGGTCGAATTGTACAATCAGTGCTTAACGGCGCTATGTAAACACGGGACCAGTAAGAGCGATTACAGTTTTACTGAAAAAAAAAAAAAGGTAGCGAGTCAAGCTACGACAACCCGAGTGTAATGTTAATATGGCTTTTGGCTACCGGAGCGAAATTCTTAATTATGACAGTTATATTTTCACTTTATAGATCCCTGCGTTTCTATATGCTCGAACAGTAAGAAAGTTTCGGGTTTGGATAGCTAGTGCTGAAACTTAAGCTATAACTTTATTTCAATCTTAGACATAAATGAAGATGTATTGTGGATGAACCCATTACCGGAATTCTCTTCCAAGCGACTTCGGATTGTTTCAAGTATTTTATCTAAATAGCTACCTCGACGATCGGGAGGGCTACTACACAAGCACTTTACATTTACGAAAATAATATTTGTAACATTTTTGACAACAATAAAAAAAAGCTCTTGATTTTATACAAAAAACGGATAACTCGAGCTTTATCTTCATGTTTAGTACGTTCTAATCAAAGATATAAAGAAATCTCTATATCTTGTTGCCTATTTATAAATTTATCTATTCCCACATATTACTCGTTCGTTCAAGGATGCACACATTTATTTAGTTTGAGTTCGCAATAAAGTGAGCTGTACCAGCTCGTGAGCTTGAAACGATAATTATAATTAGGTAATTTGAAAATAAAATAAAACTAAATGGAGTTTATTTATATTTCTAATTCATGGCTAACGACAGATCTAACTGGCTGGTTTTCCTGTAGTAAAACTGAGTCACCAGTGTGAAATAACGAGTGTTCAAATAAAGGTTACTTCGCAGTTGTGCCGGAAAATTTTACCGAAGCCATAATTCGATATTGATTTATTGCGATTTTGGTTCAAGCGAACTAGATTCCCCCGGTTTTGGAAAAGTACTAGTTGGTTATTAATAAAGTGCGGAATATGCAATCTGTTATCGCGGATTATTAATACAACAACTAAATCTGGACGCGTTTTAGTCGGTTTTCGGTTTTCGTTTCATTAACGTCACTGTTTGTTCCAAGCCTGACTGTTAGATTCTTCTTTGAAATTGATATTTTGATCTACAAATAATGGCGTTATCATTTTTATGCGGGGGATGAATAATTAAACGACGAAGAAAAAACTTAATTAAATTCTTTTGGTAATTTGCGACGGTGCTCTGAAAAACTACAAAAAGTTAAGAACGTATTTAGCGCAAAAAAAATTGTGTTTTGTTTGATAGTTAGCGCAAAATTTGTCACATTTCATTTTCCCGATTCTGGAAAAGTTTTCGAGGAAAATTTGACGTAAGCAAAAAATTTATTGAAAAACTGGAGCAGAAAATCAAAATTCCCTAGCAGTCGTGGTAATTTTTTACGATTTATTTCGTCTGACTGCGGAAAAACTGGTCAAAATCTTGTTTCGCAGGAAAATGCGTCTGTCAGGTAAAATTATCTCAAGTCGATATGGTTTTCCAAACATTCGGGTTTAAATTTAAACTTCCTGAGAATCTCAAAATGTCACTTTTTTGACACGATTCTGGAAAAATCACACAAATTTTAGAAGAAATGAAGCCTTAAAAAACGTCGGGAAATTGAATTCAGCTAAATAAATGTTTAATTAATTTCGTACGAAGTATGCGAAGTTGCTTAAAATATTCTGATTCCAAGTAAAATTTTTAAAATATCTCAAAAATTTATCAAATGTTATTTTTTTGGACATTTATTTCAGTTTTGGGATTTTTAAATATTTCAATTTTTGGACTTTTCGATTTTTGGAGTTCTGGATTTTTTGATTTCTCGATTTTTTTACTTTTTTGATTTTCAATTTTTCGACTTTTATTTCATTTCACAATTTTTCAATTTGTCGATGTTTTAATTTTCCAATTTTTAAAATTCTAGCTTTTTCGATTTCCCAATTTTTATTTTAAAATTTTTTTCGATTTTTCAGTCTTTTGATTTCTCGGTTTATCGAATTCAGATGTTTTGATTGTTCAGTTTCTCAATTTATTAATTTTTCATGTATTAACTTTTCCTCTCGGCTTTCGATTCCTCGATTTCTCGATCCTCTGGTTTTTCGATTTCTCCATGGTACAGTTTTTGAATTATTCGATGTTTCGATTTTTCGGTTATCCGATTTTTCAATTTTTTAAATTCTGGGGGCTTCGATTTCTCGATTTGTGGAGTTTTCAGTTTTCGATTTTTTATTTTGTGATTGTTTGATGTTTGGATTTCTCGATTTTTCAATTTTGCGATTGTTTAATGTTTTAAATTTTAGATTATTCGATTTCTCGATTTTTTATTTTTCAGTTCTTCAGTATTTCTATTTTGTCGTTACTATATTTTCAGTTTTCGGATTTCTCAATTAATCTATTTTTGATGTTCCCATTTCTCGGCTTCTTAAAGTTTCGATTTTTCAGTTCTTTCAATCTTCGATTTTTCGACTTTGCTTTTTTAGATTTTTGATTTCTCAATTTCCCAATTTTTTATTTTCTCAATTTTTGGATATTTCTTTTAGTTTTGGAATTTTTCAATATGTCGATTCTTCTAATTTTCGATTTTTCGATTTTGTATTTTTGGGATTTTCATTTTTTGATTTTTTAAGCTTTAGATTTTACAATTTTTCGACTGTTTTATGATTCGATTCTTGAAAAATGATAGGAATTTTCGAAGCAATGAAGCCATAAAAACTTTTCCGAGGTCTAAATCGACAATAATCCAAGTTGATTTTCGAAATATTCGGATTCAAATTAAAAAAAAAAATGGCGGGAATTTTCGAAAAAATGAAATCGTAAGAAACTTCCTAGAAGCCCAAATCAACAACAGAATTTTTTTTTGGCTCCAAGATTATTTAAAAGAATGTAAAAAAGCATTAAGAATCCTCAAGAATCTTAATGTTGTTTTAGATTATTCGGAAAAAAATATACTTGGAGCTCTCATAAATTTTTAAATTCCTTAAAAAAGAAACCCAAGCTCTTTAAAATTCTTGGGGACTTCAAAAATATTTTTAAAAAACTTGATAAAAGCAGTAGGGTCTTGTAAGATTTTTTTAGGATGTATTTAAAAAAAGACGTTAAAGACTTCCAAATCCTTGAAAATTCTACAAAAAACGAAACAGCACGGACCCTCAAGGGACTATTATTAAATTGCTTTAAAGAAAAAATACTAGGATCCCTCAAATCTTGAAATTCCTTAAAAAAAAGACGCAAGGGCCCCAAAGATTTGTTTAAATTCCTGAAAAGGATACTAGGGGCTAAAATTTTTATTTTAAAGAATATTTAAAAAATTAAAAAAGTACTAAAGTAGATGCTTTAAATTCTACGAAAAACGAAATATTTTCAAGATAAAATTTCTATAAAAAATGCGTCAAGGGCCCTAAGGTTGTTTTAAATTTCCCTCAGGATTTTTAAATTCTTTCAGAAAAAGACAAGGACTTCAAGGTTCTTTTAAATTGCTTAAAAAAAAGACACTAGGAGTCCTTTAAAATTCTTGAATTACTTAAGAAACAGGAATTAAGGGCTCGCAAAATCCTTTTAAGTTCTTGGAGGCATCAAGAACGTTAAAAAAAAAACTTAAAAAGAAAGCACAGGTGTTTTCTAGGATTTTTTTAGAATTTTTCAAAAATAGATTTCAAGGACCTCAAAATGTTGCAGACGATTGGGGTTTCTTTTCAATTAGTGGGGTGTTCAAGAATAAAAAAAAACTTATAAAAAGCAGTGGGCTCTTTTAGGTTTTTTCAAAAAAAGGACATCAAGATCCTTTCAATTTTACGAGGAACGAAACACTTGTAAATTTTTGAAAGCCTGAAGATTATTTAAAAAATATTAAAAAAAAAAAAAACAAAAGGGACCAGCAAAAATCTTTCAAATTCCTTCAAAAAAAAGACGTCAAGAGCCCTTAAAATTTCTTTAAATTTCATAAAACAGACATTGGGAGCCCACCAAATTTTTTAATTTGTTGGAGACCTCAAGAAAATTTAGGATATTCCAAGACTTTAAAAAAAAAAGACGTTAAGGACACGTTAACACCAGGAACTCTCCAGATTCTTTAAATTTCCTTAAAAATAGATACTAAGACACCCAGAGATTCTTAAATTATAAAAAAAAAACACCAAAGGCCCCCAAATTCATTTAAATTCCTGGGATCTTAAGATTATTAAAAAAAAAATAAACAAAAGACAAGGGACCCCAAAGATCTCGAGGTCCTTTTAAATTGCTTGAAAAAGACTAGGAGCCCTTCAAAATCCTTGAATTATTTATATAAAAATTAAAACTGAGTGCCAGCAAAATTATTTTAAATTCTTGGAGGCCTCTAGAATATAAAAAGACATTAAAAAGCACAAGTGTCTTCTAAGATTATTTTCAACTCTTAAAAAAAGAGTCATCAGGATCTTTTAAATTCCTTAAAAAGAAGAGACTAGGAAAAATAGATATATATTAGAGATCCGCAAGATTCTTTTAAATTAGTGGGGGCCCCAAGAATATAAAAAAAAAAACAAAAAAGCACTAGAGTATCCTAAGATTTTTTTAGATTCTTTCAAAAAAAGACGTTAAAACATCAAGATGCTTTAAATTCTAGGCAAAACGAAAAACCAAAGACCTTCAAGATAAAATTCCTTAAAAAAGACGTCGAGGGCCTCAGGATTGTTTTAAATTACTTAAAAACAAAAGGTACCAAAGGCCTCCAAGATTCTTTTAAATTATTAAGGGTCTCAAGATTATTTAAAAAATAAAAAAAGACAGGGGACCTCCAAGGTTTTTTTAAATTCTTTCAACAAAAGACAATGACTTTAAAGTTCTTTTAAATAGCTTAAAAAAAATAAGAGTTCTCAAGAAGCTTTTAAATATCTTAAAAAAAGACGTCAAGAGAACATTTTAAATTCCATAAAGAAAAAGACACTAGGAGCCCTTCAAAATCCTTGAATTACTTAAGAGCCCGCAAAATTCTTGTGGGCCTCAAGAATATTAAAAAAAACTTTTAATAAAGCACAAGTGTCTCCTAAGATTCTTTTAGATTTTTTAAAAACTGATTTTAAGGACTTCAAGATTTTTCCAATTCCTTAAAATAAACACTAGGAGCCTTTCAAAATTCTTAGGTTACTTAATAAACAGAGGCTCCTAAAAAACTTACAAAAAGCAGTAGGATCTTTTAAATTCCTTGAAACAAAGACATTAAGAACATCAAGATCCTTTTAATTTTACGAAATATGAAACTCCAAGAACCCCCAAGATTTTTTTAAATTCTCTGAAAAAAGGAACTGGCATCCCCAAAGATTCTTAAATTATTTAAAAAAATACATTAAAGACTCCCAAAATTGTTTTAAATTCTAAGAAGCCTCAAGATTATTTAAAAAATAAAAAACAACAAAAGGAGTCTGAAAGAATCTTTAAATTTTTTTCAAAAAAAGACGCCAAGAGCGACTAAGAATCTTTTAAAAGACACTAGGACACCTAAAGATTCTCAGATTCATTTAAATTCTGGGGAGTCTCAAGATTATTAAAAAAAAAATAACCAAGGGACTCCCAATGACATCGAGGTCCTTTTAAATTATTTGAAAAAGACCAGGAGACTTTTATAATCCTTGAATTATTTAAAAAACAACACTGAGTGCCAGCAAAATTCTTTTAAATTCTTGGAGGCCTCGAAAATGTAAAAAGAAAATTAAGAAGCACAAGTGTCTCCTAAGATTCTTTTCAACTTTTAAAAAAAGAGATTTTAAGGACATCAAGATCCTTTAAATTCCTTAAAAAGAAGACACTACGAAAAACAGATACATACTAGAGATCCGCAAGATTCTTTTAAATTAGTGGGGACCTCAAGAATATAAAAAAATAAATAAAAAGCAAAAAAAGCACTAAGATATTTTTTTTTCTTTAAAAAAAAACCGTTAAGAACATCAAGATTCTAGGCAAAACGGAAAACCAAAGACCTTCAGGATAAAATTCCTTAAAAAAGACGTCGAGGGCGTCAGGATTGTTTTAAATTGCTTAAAAAAAACCAAAGGCCTCCAAGATTCTTTTAAGTTATTATTCAAGATTTCAAGATTATTTAAAAAATAAAAAAATACAGGGGACCCCAAGGATTTTTTAAATTCTTTCAATAAAGGACAAGGACTTTAAAGTTCTTTTAAATAGCTTCAAAAAAAAGACTAGGAGTTCTCAAGAAACTTTTAAACATGTATCTTAAAAAAAGACGTCAAGAGACCCTAAGAACCTTTTAAATTCCGCAAAGAAAAGGACATTAAAAGCCCTTCAAAATCCAAGAACTCCAAAGATTTTTTTAAATTCCTTAAAAAAAGGTACTAGGATCCCCAAAGATTCTTAAATTATTTAAAAAAAGACACTAAAGACTCCCAAAATTGTTTTAAATTCTTAGAAGCTTCAAGATAATTTAAAAAACAAAAAAAACAAAAGGAGTCCACAAGAATCTTTCAATTTTTTTCAAAAAAGACGCCAAGGGCCACTAAGAATCTTTTAATTTCTTAGAAAAACACCAGGAGCGCGTTAAAATCTTTACAGATATGTATTAGGGGCCAGCCAAGTCTTTTAAATTCTTGGAGGCTCAAGAATATTTTTATTAAAGACACAAAAGGCCCCCAAATTCATTTAAATTCTTGGGATCTCAAAATTATTAAAAAAAAAAGATAAGGGACCCGCAAAGATGTCGAGGTCCTTTTAAATTGCTTGAAAAAGACTAGGAGCCCTTCAAAATCCTTGAATTATTTAAAAAACAAAACTGTGTGCCAGCAAAATTCTTTAAATTTTTTTAAATCCTTGGAGGCCTCAAGAATATAAAAAAATTAAAAGCACAAGTGTCTCCTAAGATTCTTTTCAACGCTAAAAAAAAGGGATTTTTAAGGACATCAAGATCCTTCAAATTCCTTAAAAAGAAGACACTACAAAAAACAGATACATATTAGAGATCCTCAAGATTCTTTTAAATTAGTGGGGGCTTCAAGAATATATAAAAAAAGTAAAAAAAGCACAAGGGTAACCCAAGATTTTTTTAGATTCTTTAGAAAAAAAGAAGATAAGAACATCAAGATACTTTAAATTCTAGGCAAAACGAAAAACCAAGTGTCTCCTAAGATTCTCTTCAACTCTTAAAACAAGAGATTTTAAGGACATCAAGATCCTTTAAATTCCTTAAAAAGAAGACACTACGAAAAACAGATACATATTAGAGATCCGCAAGATTCTTTTAAATGCGTGGGGGCCTCAAGAATATATAAAATAAAATAAAAAACAAAAAGCACTAGGTAAGATTTTTTTAGAATCTTTCAAAAGAAAAGACGTTAAGAACATCAAGATGCTTTAAATTTTAGGAGAAACGAAAAACCAAAGACCTTCAAGATAAAATTCCTTGAAAAAGACGTCGAAGGCCTCAGGATTGTTTTAAATTACTTAAAAAAAAAGATACCAAAGGCCTCCAAGATTCTTTTAAATTATTAAGGGTCTTAAGATTATTTAAAAAATAAAAAAAAGACCGGTGACCTCCAAGGATTTTTTAAATTCTTTCAAGAAAGGACAAGGACTTTAAAGTTCTTTTTCTTTCTTCAGAAAAAGACTAAGATTTCTTAAGAAACTTTTAAATATATAGCTTTAAAAAAGACCTCAAGAGACCCTAAGAAAGTTTTAAATTTCTTAAAGAAAAAAACGCTAGGAGCCCTTCAAAATCCTTGAATTATTTAAGAGCCCGCAAAATTCTTGTGGGCCTTAAGAATATTAAAAAAAAAACTTTCAAAAACATCAAGATCCTTTTAATTTGACGAAATTCGAAATACCAAGAACTCCCAAGATTTTTTTAAATTCCTTAAAAAAAGGTACTAAGATCCCCAAAGATTCTTAAATTATTTAAAAAAAAAGACACTAAAGACTCCCAAAATTGTTTTAAATTCTTAGAAGTCTCAAAATTATTAAAAAAAGAAAACAAAAGGAATGTACAAGAATCTTTCAATTTAAAAAAAAAAAAACGCCAAGAGCCACTAAGAATTTTTTTTAATTTCTTAGAAAGACACCAGGAGCACGTTAAAATCCTTAACGTTCTATAGAAACAGACATTAGAGGGCCGCCAAGTCTTTTAACTTCTTGGAGGCCTCAAGAATATTTAGGGTCTTCGAAGATTCTTTAGATTCTTTAAAAAAAAAACGAGTTTAAAGACACGTTAACGGTAGTGATCCTCAAGATTCTTTTCAATTCCTTAAAAAAGATGCAAAGGGCGCCCAAGATTTTTTTAAATTCCTTAAAAAAAGATACTAGGACACCCCCAAGATTCTTAAATTATTAGAAAAAAGACACCAAAGGCCCCCAAATTCATTTAAATTCTTGGGATCTCAAAATTATTAAAAAAAAAAGATAAGGGACCCCCAAGGATGTCGAGGTCCTTTGAAATTGCTTGAAAAAGACTAGGAACCCTTCAAAATCCTTGAATGATTAAAAAACAAAACTGTGTGCGAGCAAAATTCTTTAAATTTTTTTAAATCCTTGGAGGCCTCAAGAATATAAAAAAATAAAAAGCACAAGTGTCTCCTAAGATTCTTTTCAACGCTAAAAAAAAGAGATTTTTAAGTACATCAAGATTCTTCAAATTTCTTAAAAAGAAGACACTACAAAAAACAGATACATATTAGAGATCCGCAAGATTCTTTTAAATTAGTGGGGGGGTTCAAGAATATATAAAAAAAGTAAAAAAAGCACAAGGGTAACCCAACATTTTTTTAGATTCTTTAGAAAAAAAGAGGTTAAGAACATCAAGATACTTTAAATTCTAGGCAAAACGAAAAACCAAAGATTTTCAAGATAAAATTCCTTAAAAAAGACGTCGAGGGCCTCAGGATTGTTTTAGATTACTTAAAAACAAAAGGTACCAAAGGCCTCCAAGATTCTTTTAAATTATCAAGGGTCTCAAGATTATTTAAAAAATAAAAAAAGACAGGGGACCTCCAAGGATATTTTAAATTCTTTCAAGAAAGCACAATGACTTTAAAGTTCTTTAAATAGCTGCAAAAAAGACTAAGAGTTCTCAAGAAACTTTTAAATATCTTAAAAAAAGACGTAAAGAGAACATTTTAAATTCCTTAAAGAAAAAGACACTAGGAGCCCTTCAAAATCCTTCAATTACTTAAGAGCCCGCAAAATTCTTGTAGGCCTCAAGAGTATTAAAAAAAAAACTTTTCATAAAGCACAAGTAAGTGTCTCCTAAGATTCTTTTAGATTCTTTGAAAACGGATTTTAAGGACCTCAAGACTTTTCCTATTCCTTAAAATAAACACTAGGAGCCTTTTAAAATTCTTAACTTAATAAACAGCAGTAGGCTCTTTTTGGTTCTTTCAAAAAAAGACATTAAGGACTTCCAAAATTGTTTTAAACTCTTAGATGCCTCAAGATCATTAAAAAAAAAAAACAAAAAAGGAGTCTACAAGAATCTTTCAATTTTTTTCATAAAAAGACGCCAAGAGCCAGTAAGAATATTTTAATTTCTTAGAAAGACACCAGGAGCACGTTAAAATCCTTAAAGTTCTTAGAGACAGACATTAGTGGCCAGCCAAATCTTTTAAATTCTTGGAGGCTTCAAGAATATTTAGAGTCTTCCAAGATTCTTTAGATTCTTTAAAAAAAAAGAGGTTAAGAACACGTTAACGGTAGCGACCCTCAAGATTCTTTTCAATTCCGTAAAAAAGATGCTAAGGGCGCGCAAGATTTTTTTAAATTCATTAGAAAAAGACACTAGGACATCCAAAGATTCTTAAATTATTTAAAAAAAGACAGGATTATTAAAAAAAAGTATGTAGAAGACAAGAGATCCCCAAGGATCTTTTAAATTATTTAAAAAAAGGCAAGGAACTCGAGGTCCTTTTAAATTGCTTGAAAAAGACTAGGAGCCCTTTAAAATCCTCGAATTATGAGTGCCACCCCATAAAATTTTATTGACAATAACGAGGCGGACAGTAGTACAATGGTAAGAAATATTTATGATTCACACCAGTTCAACCCGAATTTGTCGGTGAACCTTTACCAGGTAGTTGTACTCGTAAAATAATGCTCATTTTCCTTCTTTCTAACGTCTCTCGGATTACCGCCACTCGACAGCTTTAAGTTGTAAATATCTCTTACTATTGTCAATAAAATTTTATAGGGTACAACGATATTTCGTAAACTATAAGAATATCTTTTACCTCAAAAAGGGTCGATATTGCGTATTTTTTACAATTTTTTTATTTGTTGTTATTTTGTTCTTGTTATTAGTGTTTTAGTAGATATTTCTCATGACTAAAAGTTTTTAAAAATGTTGTCACACGATAAAAAGTGTTAATTTCACGCAATACTTGTATTTTTCTTCAAGAAATTCTGTTTTGGGCCAACTGAGGTGGGAACAGGGTATATTTAACAGGATTTCGGGAAAACTGGGCGAGCAAAGATTATGAAAAAATTCGTGCTTACTCAAGATTGGTTCTTCTAATCGGTAAAAAAATCCCAAGTCGATACGACCGCTGGTTTTCGAAATATTCGAGTTCAAAGTAAAATGAAAAAAAGGCGGTGATTTTCTAAGAAATTTTACAGTAGATTGACCAAGACCTTTTGACAAAATCTCCCACACCTTAATTACATAATTGTTGAAACTCAGGAAATCACCCCGCGACCTTTTTCGGTCCCGTTCTTCACGTCGGCCCTCAGCCGCCCGCCCCCCCAAAACCGCACCGCCGCCGTCGGCCCTCACCCTCGCCCCCGCCACCCGCACTCCGCTAATTACCCAGGTACGATGTCACGTGCAGAATCCGGTGCGTGTGCTACAATTACACAATCTCGAAGTGTGCGTGCGTGGCGCCATCCCGTGCGCATGCGCGAGTGGGCATGTCCTCGCCGCCGCCGCCGCTGCGAGCGCTCCGCTCGACCGACACACGCCGTGCGACCCTCGTGCTGTTCAGAACTCGCGAGTGCTTCTCCTCCAGGCCGCCACACGCGAACTGCGCCGCAACGCCCGCCCGCGAACCAGTGCTGACCGCCGTCCCGGGTATGAAGAGCAGTGTCTAGTGCTCGTGCCTCCCGCCCCCATGGATTTCAAGATGAACCTCAACATCATGGAGCCCCTGGCCGAGCTCGACGGCTTCGAGCCCCAGACCCGCGCGCGCTCGAACACGTGGCCGCTGCCGCGGCCCGAGAACTACGTGGAGCCCGGCGAGGACGGCAACAAGTGCACGCCCGCCGCCCCCGCGCCCGCCGTCGTGCCCGCCAAGAAGAACTCGAGCCGCCGCAACGCCTGGGGCAACCTGTCCTACGCGGACCTGATAACGCAGGCGATCACCTCGTCGCCGGACAAGCGGCTGACGCTCTCGCAGATCTACGAGTGGATGGTGCAGAACGTGCCCTACTTCAAGGACAAGGGCGACAGCAACAGCTCGGCGGGATGGAAGGTGCGTATTTGCTATTAGTGGTTACGCTGGCGCGGGCCGCGAAGGAGCGCGGCCTTCGGGCCGGGACGCGGGGCCGGAGCTGGCCTTGACTTCCACGTGGAGAGTGTTTTTATGCGATTCGGACGAGCGGACGCGGGTGGGCCGGCGAGGACCACTGTCACTCGGTGGAGTTGACGGAAAAAGGCGCTCCGAGGAGATGACGACGATTAGGCGATTTGCGTCGCGTAGCGGGTGGGGACGGTTTCCGAGAAAATTAACGTCATTTCTAATCCAGATCGTTAATACATACTCGTAGTTACATTAGAATATCTATCTCTACCGGTCACACCAGTTTGGTAATTCTTCAAAATTTTATTCCTTTGCGTAGTTATTATTATTATCATTTAAATCGAACCATGGGCGTAGCAACAAGTGCGACTTTGGGGGCCGCTAGAATGGACACTCACGTGCGGGAATTCCGGACGAAAATTATTAAATCAGACAAGTTTTTTGAGCAGTTACACCCAGAATTTCGTCCATCGAAATATTTGGAAACAGGTCTTTTAATATATTAAGCAAAAAAAAAACCACGATATTGTATTGAACTGGAAATTGATTGTATTTTTATTTTACCGCCTAAGAAGTGTGCGTTCAATAATAGACACAAGTACTCTACCAAAAAGGTGGGAAGAATTGGGTCGGCGCCACAGATGTTAAAGTTTTATTGTGAAGTGAGGGCCAACATGTTTCGGTGTGTACTGGTACCATCATCAGAGCTACATAGTTGCGAAACCATTCTAACGCACCTTATTAACAAGAATGACCAAAAACCTTTAGTAGTTCCGAAAATAAATCCGGTCCGATAAAACTCACGCCAACATTTAACAACAAACCAAAACTAATTTTGACTTAGTTGAAAAATTGAAATATCTAGTCGAGGTTCATTCCTTGTTTCTTTTGACGTTTCTGATCTTTTCCCGTCGGTTCCCCCTTTTGATCTCGGTAAATTAATTAGCTAAATCTTACACACATTCTTAACCTGATCACGTTATATGAGTTAGTAATTATGAAACAGAATTTCTTTGGCTTTAATAATACTCCTACTTTTTATGAACAACATGCTGGTTTAGCAAAAATATGCACCCAGTATTACTTAGAGTATCTAAATAATATTTTGGCGTTGCTTGCACTGCCTTCAATTTGACATAATAAATCAATCATTTTTGTCACTGCAAGCAACTTTTGCCGTATTTAAAGGGGTTGTAGAAGAAAAATGGCGAATTAAATTGATTACTGCAAAAATTTATCATTTTAGACATGTTTTAAGTTTCTTGTTGTCGAAATACGTCTACACATATTAAGAAACGAGACAAAATGTTGCCCCGCCCACCCACCCTATCTTTATTGTAATGATTTTTTTTATTCGTCGTGAGCCAAGGGGGCGAAGCTTAACTGCAAAATCCGTATTTCTCATGAGACATTCAAAACTTGTTGTTGAGTATCGTGTTGTTCAAAAAATACAATGTACCTATGTTAAGAAAAAAATACAACCAAAGATTAGGCCTCACCCATACCCGCCCAATTGTGATGATTTTTTTATTCATCGTGAGCCAAGAGGGCGGAGCTTAATTGCAAAATCCTTATTTCTCTACGAGAAATTAAAAACATGTTTTTGAGTATCGTTTTGTTCAAAGAATACTATGTACATTAAGAAAAAATTAAAGCCAAAGATTAGTCCACACCCACCCCTATCTCAATTCTCAATTGTGATGAATTTTTCATTCGTTGTCAGATCGAGACGGGCGGGGTTTAATTGCAATATCCATATTTGTTTACAAGAATTTACCATTTCAAACGTGTTTTAAGTTTGTTCTGAAGAGGCTACTATGTATATTAAGAAAAAGGCAAAACATAAGCCCCGCCCACCCGCCCTACCGCAATTGTGATGATTTTTTTTTATTCGTCGTGAGCCAACAGGGCGGAGCTTAACTGCAAAATCCTTATTTCCCCACGAAAAATTAAAAACATGTCTTTGAGTATCGCTTTCTTCAAAGAATACTATGTACATTAAGAAAAAATTAAAGCCAAAGATTAGTCCACACCCATACCCACCCCTATCTCAATTCTCAATTGTGGTGAATTTTTCATTCGTTGTCAGATCGAGAGGCGTGGCTTAATTGCAATATCCATGTTTGTTTACAAGAATTTACCATTATAAATGTATTTTAAGTTTGTTCTGAAAAGACTACTATGTGTATTAAGAAAATGGCAAAATATAAGCCCCGCCCACCCGCCCTACCGCAATTGTGATGATTTTTTTTATTCGTCGTGAGCCAAGACGACGAAGCTTAATTGCAAAATCTTTATTTCTGTTCAAGAAAGTACCATCTAATTTCTCGTAGAAATATAAGGATTTTACAATTAAGCTGTGCCCCTCAGCTTACGACAAATAAAAAAATCATCAGAATTGCGATAGGGCGGGTGGGCGGGGCTTAAATTTTGTCTTTTTTTTCTTAATATACATAGTATTCTTTCAACAACACGATACTCAAAACATCTTTTCAATTTCTTGTAGAGCAATAAGTATTTTACAGTTAAGCTCCGCCCTCTTGGTTCACGGTGAATAAAAAAAATCATTACACTTGAGATAGGGCGGGTGGGTGGGCTTACTTACTTACATTTTGCCTTTTTGTTTTAATATGTGTAGACTTCTTTTCACAACATGGAACTTAAAACATATTAAGAAATAAAACAAAATATAGCCCCGCCCACCCACCCTATCTCAATTGTGATGGTTTTTTTTATTCGCCGTGAGCCAAAAGGGCGGAGCTTAACTGCGAAATCCTTATTTCCCTACTAGAAATTAAAAACATGTTTTTGAGTATCGTTTTGTTCAAAGAATACTATGTATATTAAGAAAAAATTAAAGCCAAAGATTAGTCCACACCCATACCCACCCCTATCTCAATTCTCAATTGTGATGAATTTTTCATTCGTTGTCAGATCGAGAGGCGGGGCTTAATTGCAATATCCATATTTGTTTACAAGAATTTACGATTTTAAATGTGTTTTAAGTTTGTTCTAAAAAGGCTACTACGTGCATTAAGTAAAAGGCAAAACATAAGCCCCGCCCACCCGCCCTATCACAATTGTAACGATTTTTTCTTAATCGTCGAGAGCCAAAGGAGCAAATTTAACTGCAAAATCCTTATTTCCCTGCGAGAAATTAAAAACAAGTTTTTGAATATCGTTTTGTTCAAAGAATACTATGTACATTAAGAAAAAATTAAAGCCAAAGATTAGTCCACACCCATACCCACCCCTATCTCAATTCTCAATTGTGATGAATTTTTCATTCGTTGTCAGATCGAGAGGCGGGGCTTAATTGCAATATCCATATTTGTTTACAAGAATTTACCATTTTAAATGTGTTTTAAGTTTATTCTGAAATGACTACTATGTATATTACGAATAGGCAAAACATAAGCCCCGCCCACCCACCCTATCTCAATTGTGATGATTTTTTTTCAACCGTCGAAAGCCAGAGGGGCAAATTTAACTGCAAAATCCTTATTTCCATACGAGAAATTAAAAACATGTTTTTGAATATCGTGTTATTCAAAGAAAGATTAAGAAAAAAATAAATCCGAAGATTAAGCCCCACCCATACCTGCCCTGATCCAAATAGTAGTGAAGTTTTCATTCGTTGGCAAACCTAGAGGCGGAGCCTAATTGCAAAATCCATATTTCCTTACAAAAATTTACTATTTTAAACGGGTTTAAGTTTCTAAGAATAAAAAAAATCATTACAATTGAGATGGGGTGGGTGGGCGGGGTTTATTTTGGCTTTTTATTTCTGAATATACATGGTATTCTTTGAACAACACGTTAGTCAAAAACATGTTTATAATTTCTTGTAAACAAATAAGTATTTTGCAGTTAAGCTCCGCCCCCTTTGTT